>NC_143018.1:86600749-87333249 GCF_055824585.1 Amblyomma mixtum
GTTGTCAACAGGAGTCCCCTGTGCGATAGGAGGACAACTTCTTGAATTTCTCTGAAAGTGTTGTGCAGTCCCCGAGCTTCCCGAGGCCGACTGCATGTCCGTGCTTTTGGCATACTGGACTCGCCCGATGCACCCCCACCCCGCCATGTGGAGCTGATACGGGTGCCTGCGCACTGCGGGAATCCCGGAAACGAGGCAGCCAACCTTTTATCCCCAGGTTCTTTAAACCGGGCTCAGGTGGCCTCGGATCGGGGATTCACGAAGGAGCTGCACTCTTTCAGCGAGCTGACGCAGACATACAGAGCCTCACACCAGCTCTACCCCCCGCCCCACCCCTCCCTAGATAACAAACAAGCAACACTCTGGTGCACACTAAAGACAGACTCTCTCCCCTCACCCCTTAACCTAGCCCACTATCATCCCTCCTTCCCCACCAGAACCCTTCACCTCTTCCCTCCACATGCTTTCCCTCTGCCCGGCGGACCCTCCCCCGCGGGACCTACAGAACCTCAAGACCTGGGAGGACTGGGAGACCCTGCTGCGCTCGGAGGACCCGGCCGTGCAGACCATCGCCACCGGCCGGGCTACCAGTGTTATGGACCTTAGGAACATAAACACTTGAGTGCAGTGGAGTCATGCGGGGACCTTGGGGCATGCCCCGAATTCCTCTTATAATAAAGTTTCTCTCTCTCTCTCCCTCTTTCTCTCGGTGGACACCTGAACCACACCATAAAGGGAGAGGAAGTGGGAGTGAAAGAAGAGGGGCCGTAGTGAGGAAAATGAAAATTGTACTCGAGGAAAGGAAATTACGCAGTAACTGTCTCACATATATCGTTGGGCACCCGTCAAAAGCGTGACACCTCTGCTGACAAGCTTCTGCTGACAACGATGAGGCTTTGGTTTGGTTTGGTTTGGTAATGGGGTTTAACGTCCCAAAGCGACTAAGGCTATGAGAGACGCCGTAGTGGAGGGCTCCGGAAATTTCGACCACCTGGGGTTTTTAACGTGCACTGACATCGCACAGTACACGGGCCTCTAGAATTTCGCCTTCATCGAAATTCGGCCGCCGCGGCCGGGATCGAACCCGCGTCTTTAGGGTCAGTAGCCGAGCACCATAACCACTGAGCCACCGCGGCGGCTACGATGAGGCATTAAATGCTTTCGCCTTCAAATGCACTATGTAGCCCACCACAGTTGACAAGGCAATCTCAGCTGTGGCGACGCGCGGCAAACGTGAGAGGGAATGAACGGCGCAATGGGGACCGTTAGCAGCTGCAACGCACACCGGCGGTTTGAGGGCCTTTGTACTGGGGTAGAAGTGCGTTGCAAAGCCGATGCGATTAGACACGGTTGTCACAAAATTCGGCGCATTTTTGAAACAAACAAAGAAAAAACCGCCGCGCGCACGGCGTCTCGCCAGCGCGCGCCGAACGGGAGAGAAGGAAAACCCCCGCTGGGCGCGTGGCTCTCTCTCCCCTCCACCACCGCTCACTTCCACGGCGTAATGTCCGGGTAGATTTTGCTCAACACGTATAATCTACCCGGACATTACGCCGTGGAAGTGAGCGGTGGTGGAGGGGAGTGCAAATGGTGTCACGAATTGGCAACCTATGACCACGTATTATGGAGCTGTAGCATAGCACCGCCACCGGCGGACATTATGCGTGATCCTTCCCTCGAGCAGTGGGAGGCCGTGCTGGCCAGCTCAGACCCGGTCGTCCAGACCAGGGCCGTGGAGTGGGCCACCCAGGTCGCCGTCAGCCACGGGTTGATGGCCATCTAACACGGAATCGTCCACACATGCTCTCTGACGAAAATAAAGTTTTTCCATCCATCCATCCATCCACGGCGTACGCCGAAGGAATGAGTCATCCACGTCGATTTGTCTAGAACGTGCGAGTCCTTTCTACTGTTAACCGGGGGAAGACGGGAAAGCCTTGCGTGCGCTAAGACATGTCCCCTCCTCTGCACTCGGACGTCGCGCTCCGAGGACCCGGCCAAGCAAGCCATCGCCACCGGCCGGGCTGCCAGCGTCATGAGCCTCCGGGACATGAACGTTTGAGTGCAGTGGGGCCGTGCGGGGGCCCAAGGACCGACGTGTCCAAAATTCCCTTGTTACAAATAAAGTTTTCATCATCATCATCCGCCACGACGGCGCCACGCTAGAACACGCTGGAACCTTCGCGAAACGACTCCTGACTTTAACCAATGAGGACGCGCGGCCGGCGAGAGAAAGGAAGGGGAACTGCACGGGAGATGCTGCGTGTATGTGCGCGCCTACTCTGGCGCGTAGAACAAACAGACGTGCAAGCGCGGCTATAAAAAGGGCATTGGCCGCTACTAGTCAGTCCGGACCGCCGTTTAAGCTTCATCGAAGCGCGCCCGTTCGCCTCCCGGGAAAACACCACTCGGCCAGCATCGGACCAACGAGGCAACGGTCGGCAGTCTGTGGGACGGCATCGTCGTGGAACTCTGGTCGTCGGAATGCCGCAGTTCCCGGTGAACAAATTGTGTTTTGTTTGTTTACCTCTCTCTGTTGTGTTAGTGCACTTTAGGTGCAATATTGCCTCTGTATTGTATTCTCTCTCGAGTTTAACATTGCACGAGTTGCATTGTTTCGTTAATCACTTTGTATGTGTCTGTACTAGTGACTGTGAAATCCTCTGTATCGTCTCTTTGCTGTATAAACTTTGTCTTGTTTTGTAAACCACTGGCTCCGACCCATTCTCTGGCTTGCGACCAGCGAAAGCTGGGCACCGAACGCCCAAAAACCTCTTGTCACTTGGTAGCTGGTCTCCGCTGAGTTTGCCACGCTGAGTCGAGGGCATCTCCTTTGAGCCCGAGACCGCTACCCCCACACGCTCTAAGGGTGTCTGGGAGCTTCCCACTAAAAGTGCGCGAAGTGTGGGTGACAACGGTACCAAAAAAGAACAAGGAGTGGCATACTCTCAAGAGAATTTTATTGGACCCCATGGTTACACGATAAGGGTCCACAGTCCCTCAAAAATTACAAGAGTACAGTTCGCGACTAGTGTCGCTCGATTACGGAAAAGCGATCACTCAAGACAGGACGGCGACTCCTGTCGCCCTGCAAACAAAAGTCATTCACTGCACGTAATACACCACCACGTAATAATGTCCACAGTGTCCATAATGTCCGGATGCCGCGGGGGAAGCACGCTCCCTAACTAAATAAGAAACGCGCAACAACAAAGCGCACTGCACACACTCAAAAATTCAGGGGGCACTTTGACTGTCTAAAGTGCGTAGAGGCGAAAGCGTTCTCCGCACCACTTTCGCTAATTCTGTGGCACTGGTGGCGTCGCATATAATTGAGTACTAATTACTAAGTGATGACAAATCACTAATTAATGCTTAATTACTGATTATTGCCTGAATACTAATTCACTGCTAATTAATGACGCTTAAGCTTCGCTTTTAGGAGCGGAACGCGACAGCGTGTTGTAGCGCTGCCAGGGAGTGCATGGAACGCCACCACCCGTTCGGCGTGATGCCTTGCCCTTTGAACGCAACGCTTTTTGAGGAAAGGAAATGGCGCACTAATTCTGTGTCAGCTCGGTGGACACCTCAACCGCACCATGGAGGAAGGGAGGGGGAGTGAAAGAAGACAAAGAGGGCCCGTAATGAAGAAAATGAAAATTGTATTTGAGGAAAGGAAATTACGCAGTAACTGTCTCGCACATCTCGATGGACAGCCGTCAAAATTCAGGGGGGCACTTTTTTGACCTAAAGTGTGGTCACTGACGTGTGGTTAAGATGTTAAGCTTCGCCTCTAAGAGTGGAGCGCGACAGCGTCTTGCAGCGCTGCAGGGGGTCCATAGAACGCCATCGCCCATTCGGTTCTACGCCTCGCTCGTCGGTAAATTGGTTTTTGAGGAAAGGAAATGTATCTGTCTCTCATACCTCGGTGGACACCTAAGCCTCGCCAGGAGGAAAGGGAGGAGGATGGGAGTGAGCGAAGACACCGTATTCACTAGACGCGCCTTTGTTCATTCCAAACCATCGCGCTGGCATGGCGGAGTGGATAGCATGCTCGTCAGGCACGCCGAAGACCGGGGTTCGATTCCCGAGCTCGGCCAATTTCCTACTCGGTTTTATTTATTTATATGGCCTGACTAGAAGAGTTAATTATGCTAATTTGGTAATTAAGAAATTAACTAATCTCAGTCCCACTTACTTGGAGCATCACTATACGATCCCTTCAATTGGTTGGATGGTTACTAGCCAAAGTACAATTGGCCCCGTTTGAAATTCGCGCACTGTGACGTCACGACTGTTTCGACCAATTGAAAAGCGTGACATTTCTGCCGACAACTGCTGCTTACAACGATGAGGCACGAGCCGTACGGTCACGCGGCCCCTGTCGACGGCGATGAAGCGAGTGCTCCAACGCCGAAGGAACTCTTCCTCGGGGAGCATCACTCGGTCCAGGCACGCCTGTTGGAAGCATACTTATGATCGCATTAGTAAGTGTTAAAGCGTTATCTGTAATATGCTCTTCCTGGAGGTCGCGTTGGTATGAAACACAGGGCCTTCCAAGTGGGACTAGTGGGTGGTACCTTCGGTACACATATTGTGGACCACCTAATTGTCGCAGAATGTTAGAAGTGATTAAATGATTCAGCCTGTTATGAAGCATAAGATTATTAGTCGATTAAAAGGATAGCACATCACAGGGATTCGCACCGACGACCAATGGTTCCCCAAATCATTACTTCTTGAAACTTCGAACGTCCATTCATCATAATCATCATCAGCCTGACTACACCCACTGCAGGGCAAA
This sequence comes from Amblyomma mixtum, assembly GCF_055824585.1. Classification (NCBI taxonomy): domain Eukaryota; kingdom Metazoa; phylum Arthropoda; class Arachnida; order Ixodida; family Ixodidae; genus Amblyomma; species Amblyomma mixtum. Next base: position 86,605,554 of record NC_143018.1, read on the forward strand.
GGCCTCTCCCGTGTCTCTCCAATTAACCCTGTCCTTTGTCAGTTGCCGCCACTGTATCCCCGCAAACTTCTTAATCTCATCTGTCCACCTAACTGTCTGCCGTCCCCTGCTACATTTGCCTTCTCTTGGAATCCACTGCGTTACCCTTAAGGACCAGCGGTTATCTTGCCTTCGCATTACATGCCCTGCCCAAGCCCATTTCTTCCTCTTGATTTCAACTAAGATCTCATTAACTCGCCCATTATGGCCAAACTAATTGGCGTAGAATATTCGGAGTGGTGACCAACGATTTGTCTTCTTGCGCTGTATATGTTGCCATCAAAAAAGTAGATATCCAGGCATAAAGAAAAAAATTGGTTGTGTCTTAGCTAAGGTTCAGCATGGATATCTCGAAGCGAAAAGCTGCGGTAAGGCGGAGGAGGAGCCGCGCGTGTAGTGAATATGGTGCTATCTTAGAAGGTTGCTTTAGAGACGTACTGTGGCATGCATTCCTCTCGGGTGTACACCAAAATATGAGAGACAGGCATTTCCTTTCCTTAAAACCAATTTTCATTTCATTTCATTTGCCTACAGGCGCGGTTCAAGGTATCCACCGTGATATGAGAGAGACAGGCGTCGTTTCCTTTCCTTAAAACCAATTTTCTTTTCATTTTCCTTTACGGCGCAGGTCGGGCGCGCATGCGCACCTGTGGCTTTTTCTGGCGACGGGGCCCACGCTAGCCTCGGTGTTGACTAGCCTAGTGAAGCTTTTTGCTTCAAAATTTGTACCAGAGAAAGAAGGGTCAAAGTGTTTTAGAGCTGTCTGCACTGTGCGGAGAAGTCTTCGGACATTTACCACATGGTGTGGGCCTGCCCCTCCAACCCTGCTATCCCCCCTCACCCCAACCCAACCCGGGAGGACTGGGAGGCGACCCTGCTCGGCTGCTCTGACCTGCAGGCCCAACGGGCCCTGGTCGCGCGAGCCCGGGCAGCGGCCGACGCCACTGGGGTCCCGAACTAGGGACCTCCACATAGTACTTGTGAGGGCTGGCCCCCTTTGGGTCAGCTCATACCTCACCTCCCGAAGTTTATCTGTAAATAAATGTTTTCCACCACCACCACCAAAATTTGTACCGGATATAGCGGAGATTAGCGGCTAATGACGCATTATTCGTTCGCTCTTGCTAGCGCTCGGTACTCATACGCTGCCTCAGCATTTTGCACTTTTTTGTGGGATTTATGGTTTAACGCCCCGCAGCAACTCAGGCTATGAGGAACGCCGTAGTGAAGGGCTCAGGGAATTTCCACCACGTGGTCTTCTTTAATGCGTACTCACATCGCTAAAGAACCCCAGGTGGTCGAAATTTCCGGAGCCCTTCACTGCGGCGTTCCTCATAGCGTGAGTTGCGTCGGGGCGTAAACCATAAATCCCGAAAAAAAGTGCAAAATGCTGAGGCAGCGTATGAGTATTGAGCGTTAGCAATAGCGAACGAATATTGCGTCATTATTCATTTTCGCTATATCCGGATCATGACACACCACGTCGAAACGTGAAACAACATTGATTGGTATATTGGGGTTTAACGTCCCAAACCGACTCAGGCTGTGAGGGACGTCGTAGTGAAGGGCTCCGGAAATTTTGACCAGCTGGGGTTCTTTAACGTGCACTGACATCGCACAGCACACGGGCCTCCAGAATTTCGCCTCCATCGAAATTCAGTCATCGCGGCCGGGATCGAACCCGCGTCTTTCGGGCCAGCAGCCGAGAGCGAGAGAGCCGAGCACCGTAACCACTGAGCCACCGCGGCGGGGTGTAACAACCTTGAATTACAGGGTCTGTTCTGAAAGTAGTAGGACTGATTTTTTCCTGGGCGAACGAGCGGACGAGAGGTGGTCTGCGCGTTCAGGATAGTTTAAGGGGGATATTGGGAATGCTGGGGAAAATCGGCAGTCGGCTCTCGGCCGTCGAAGAGAGCAGGTCGCTTGTACTGTGAACCCTGGTCGAAACGTCTCGTCACGCAGAATCATGGAGCGTTTACCGGATCAGCGATACGTGACCTAATTTTGTTTAAATCATGGTAAAACGGGCAAAGAGATTCACGAGATGATTAAGGAGGCCTACAGTGATGCTGCCATGGGTAGACCAGGTATTTTTTGAGTGGCGCAAGCTGCTTCGAGAAGGTAAGGAAAGAGTGGAAGACGACGACCACTCCGGACGCCCTTCGACCAGCAAGACCAACGAAAATGTTTAGCGAGTGAAACATTTACTGAACAGTGATTGTAGGATGAGTATCAGAATGATTCTTGATGACTTGAGCATTCCTCAAACCCAAGTGTTTGAGATCGTGACACAAACGTAGCCATGAGGAAAGTGTGCGCGAAGTTGGTGCCGGGAGTGTTGTCAGAGGAGCAAAAAGCCAACCGGAAAGCGATCTGCCAGGATCTTCTTCTTCATGTGAATGAGGACCCCGATTTTTTGCTCAGCACAAGGCGAGAACGCTGCCTCAGCCCCCCTACAGCCCAGACTTGGCCCCGCCAGACTTTTTTTTATTCCCGAGAATAAAGTCGACGCTCAAGGGGAAACATCACGGATCGGTAGAGGCGGTTCAACAGGCCGTGACGAGGGAGCTATACAGCCTTCCGGTCCAGGCGTTCCTGGAGGCGTACGAAAACTCGAAAACTCATTAGCAGCAGCGTGTAGGTGCGGAAGGGTGCTACTTTGAAAAATTCTAATCGTTTGTACTACTCTCATGAATAAATTTTATTTTAAAAAATCAGTCCTACTACTTTCAAAACAGACCCTGTATGTCCTTCGTGAGAGGTCTTTGAGCAGGCACGGAAACAAGAAAAAAACAGAGAACTCCGTTTTTGGAAAACAACATTTCTTCAACATTGTTTTTATTTTTCTGTATGAGAGGCAATTGCGCACTCTTCTTGGACACACTAATAAAAACTTGCCGAGAAACATTTTCATTAAAATCTGAGTAAGTACATGTGCAGGATTGACGTACAATGCGAACTTGTCAACGGTCTCTTCGAGGAGCGTAACCGCTCCATCCAAGAATGCAGACAGCAAAGAGATAGAAATTGTATGAACCAGACATGAAACGTCTACATAATAGAACCATTCTGCATATTGTACTTTCTTCCTACGACGATTGAAAGCTTTGCTTTTGCATTGGACACCACTAGAAAAAGACATCTCCATACTGAAGTATTACCTACCTAATATTTCTTCATTTTTTAAATTAACGCAAAGGAGCTGTGTGTTTCGTTTTTCTCACGGCGGGAGGTCAGCGCGTGTCTTCTAATAGACGCGTGCTATATATCACAGGTGGATTTGAGTCACTTGCTGTCTTACTTCAACGGAGACGCAGTCCAAGCTTTCTTTACAGAAAGAAGCAAATAGACATTGACAGCACAGGAAGCACATTGTGCACCGAGGTCTTCGCCGTCTCGATTATGTGGTGCAAGATGCGGGACAATCTACAGGGTGGGGGTTACTCGACCGACGATGGATTGCACACTGACTGGAAACAAAGCTTATGAATATGGACAAGGCTTTTGTATTCCGAAAGCTTGGACTGTGTCTCTTACGTCATGTTTTTTTTTGTTTTCTGCTCTACAAAAAAGAAAAATAAGGAAGCTGCATTCCAGACTCCACTCGAGTTATAGGCGGCTCTCGAACGGAGCCATTGCCGGTTTTCTCTAAAACAGAATAGGGTGTTGTTGCCAACAATATACTTGTTCTCATCCTCTTTAAGAGAGCGCGAACAACATCTCTCTCAGAGGGCCCCGAAACGCGGTGTTTCACTCGTAAAAAATGTCTTTGGGGCTAAAACTTTTTGTAAATAGCTTGTTTTCGCAAGATAACATAAGACGCTTCAAAGGTAAAACTGTGTCAAGGGAAGATATTAGAAATGAGCACCTCTCCTTAAATGTCAACACAAAGTTACGCTTCAAACCCTGTTTATACCATCTGTGTGGTCTTCAGTGATTGCATTTTCACGAGGCTCACGACAAACATTTGCTTCCTTCGTGTAATACAGCAAATGCGGCAGTATTCATGCCTGGAGCAAAAACAACAACGCATTCCACACAGGACCAAACAAGTGAAGATGCGGCCTCTCTACATCAATACTTCCAGCTACCTCCAGTCAACTCGCTAGCAAAGCAGCTCGTTCTCACGCTATCGTCTTCTTAACCGGGTCTTTGTGAAGAAACCGGAAGTTATAAACCACAATTTTTTGCTCTGTACGCTCCAACCAAGTATGCATAGATTACAAAGACCGGAAATGCACGCATCCTCTACGCTATGTGGCCACGGCGTCTTTTAGAAAAATTTGCCCAAGAAATGATCCCAGCCATGTGTGCAAACGGTCGACGTTAAAACCCACCCGCTCCTGCACTTAATCAAGTGGCGAAGATAACCCTCAGCAAGTATGGAAATTTTCCCAAGAAAGACCTTCGACAAAGCTGGTTTTTGAGAGACATCTTAAGCCAGAATTGTCGCTTGCAGAGTAAAGCCGCTGTGTGACTCAAGGAAAAGAGGATGCGTGCATTTCAGGTTCAATGCAAAAACGAGAAACCACACACGCACATACATTATCAGGTATGGTAAACAAAAACAACCATGTACATTGCATGCTTTTTTCTTAATCATGCCCAACACATTAAAAGAAAAAGACGCGAAAACTGGCCTCTATAAACTGCATCATAGTGCCACAATTCAGTTTTTGCAGGGCAAGAATTAACTCGGAGTCTAAAATTTACTCAATGCTACAATTCCTTATCTATATTCTTAAGCAATCCGCCAGAATCAAGAACCTTCTTCACAGTGCCGTTATTTTCTTTTTTTAGATACATAACGCTGCACAGAAAAGTACTAAAAGAACAATATCCAACAGCCAGAAGGCTTATTATCAAGAATTAAAAACTATAGGTGATGCATTGTATTCTGTGGTTAGGTTCGATGCAAATGATGGTTTTGGGAAAGTCTACCCGGTCACGAGACTTTAAATGTCTTTCTTTTTCTATCTTTCTTGTTTAAAGTAACACTGAGCTGCAACACTTGCCATTTATGTCGTAAGGCACATGGTTCTTTGTATCGCGCTGGTTATTTATACTACACAATAAAAGGTGCAGGTGGAGCTCCAATACAATTCGACTACACTGCTATAAACTCAGAAAAATGTTTTCACATCCAAGCACCAGAGTCAGGCATACAGCACGACGATGGAATCTGTCACCACTGCGTAATCTACGCGAGTCCAAGTAGTGATTTTTACGGAAAAGAACTATTTACAATCCGTGCTAGCCTTCGCGACATTACGTTGTCGCCTCATATAATACATGCCACATGTCATTTTTGTTTCCGAACGTATCGCATATGACACGCGGCGCTGAAAGACCGAAGTGTCGAGATGTCAAAGCCGCCTGGTCGCTGACATGAGAGTGATATTCAGTTGTAAAGTGAAATCTCGTTTTACATGAAAAGCGCGCAAGCTCAAAACACTCGAAGACAAAAAGTGCGAAACTTTAACAGACAGTTGGAAACAGCTAGCCCAAGGAAGTTGGTAATTTAAGCTATGCAAGAGACTTATACCATCTTTCAGCGGCGCTTGAAGTCTGCGGTAACATTTGGTCTAGTATATGTGACGAAAATTCATCCTTCTGATGATGGTGATGGTTCTGATTGATATACATGGTGGCGAAGGAAACGTCACAGTTGTTGACGCATGGTGTATAAAACTGCATCTTAGAGTTTTCAGTGCCATACAACCGAGGTGTATATATAAGACGAGGACGCGAGAGTGTCTAGACCACCTCCTTCCCATCTCGAAGAATTAATATTCCGTGGGAAAACACTATTGGCCGCCCGTATGTTCGAAGTGTCGAAGTGTCAGCTCGAGGAATCCATTTTTCAAATAGAACCGGCCCCTCTAAGATGGCCCCACAAAACCGCTCTTTCCGACGGATATTTCCGTAGAATTTAAAAAGTTATCGATTAACACAAAAGTCTGTGCCGACCGAATGAGTCTTGAAACTATTAGCGCCAATAAAATGACTTTGCTTTCTTTATCCGCCAGCTAGAAGAAAAAAAAAAGCTATCAAGCTGCCGTATGATAAACATAGCAAGCCGCGCTCCGCCACTTCATACAATCGTATAGGCCCTAAAAGCACCGTCGAGCGGCGCTAGTGCTCCTGACAGGGAGCGCCATCTATAGGGAAAAAAAAGGCCACGCACCTTGCCTACTAAATTGTGCAGCGCTAGGAACTTGCAATGATGTCCTCCAGAAATGCGTGAAATCATTTTTAGCACGCAACGCATCTGAACGTGTTCTAAACTGCACGCACCAGGTTCTCGTCGGCATTACTATCCGGTCAGTCAGCTAGAAACCACGTCACGGCGAACACCCATGCGCCAGAAGCTCGTTCTTTCATATTGGCAGCGCTCACGTAAAAATTTCACGTACTTCTGGCAACTGAAAGCGTAAACAGAGCTCTGGCTACAGACGTCATCACATGACGTCACGTATGTTTCTGTGAATGACATAGCGTTAAATGCCTGCAACAACCCTTCGTCTGCTTTGATCAGCAGTTAATTTCAGTGATGCGCAAACGTGCTGCCATAAAGGCTCACTGTGCTGAGTGCTACTTATGTTAATCTATTGTTAATCTATCACCATATAAGTTAATTTATCACCAGCCATTACTAAGCACCTTAAACCAGTGTGTAAAGAATGAAGAGCCCGCTGTAGCCTTAGTAGCGTCTTTACGGGATGCTTTCACTATGGCATCATCCTGGCATCAAATGTCATGCGATGCTGCCGTTTGCTTGCTAGGGGCTCGCTGTTCCAAGTTCAAGATATGTTCTGTTCGGATTCCGCCATCAGCGGTCCCCTCGATATTTTACTTTGCTTTTAGTCGCATCCCCATCGTGTGACTGCAAAACCTGAAGGCTCCAACTAATTTGTCATGCATGCCGGATGCCCACAGATGGTTTCCTGCAATACTAAAAACCCCTGTTTTAATATTCCTTCTGTTTTAAGGCAACTTGCGAAATCAAACTACAAGACGCCAGTATTTTCCCCGTCACTGCGACAAGTCATATGGACGTTCCAGACAGATTAGCACGACGACATTGGGACGAGCTCTGATGGCAGCTGCTTTGGTGAAGTTGTATACGTGTTTTTAGAAACCTAAACAGTACTGTTAAGACACTTATGCCTACCGAGTGATTGCTATCGGGTGAAGCGTAGCACCCGCTGTAGCTGAAGTTAGATGAAGACAGCAATTCAGAGACATCCTTCGATGTGCCCTCATGCTGGACACCACAGGTTGTATGGCAGCTGGTATTGCTTGCGGGCCTATGCATTGCTTGTTTCAATCGGGCTAGCTGCTTACCATTCCTTGTACAGTCTTCGAACACGAAGAAAAAAGCAAAGGTAAGGAGCGTGACAGTAAAAAGAAAATGGCGTTTTCCCTTGTTCACCCTGTTTCGCGGTCCTGCTAAGCCTTTTTGACCTGATATTTTCATCAGTCACCGACACCAGCAACCAGTGCCAGTAAGGCGACATTATTTTGCACATTCGCCCGCGATACTGGGACGAGAAGCTCCGTACGCGGAGTTAAAAAAAGTGAGGCATGTACTATGGCAGCGACAAGAACGGCGACGAGATGGTTAAGTTGTTGCGGTCGGCTGACTGTCGTCGAGTCGGTCACGAAAAGTTCGTCACCTCTCAGCAGACCACACGCACTCACACACACACACACACACACACCACGGCACTGTAACGCGGCGCACACCACCGCACAGAGTCCCTGCTGCTGCGACGGTCAACGAGCGTCTCGTTCCGTGACCACGTAGGCCTTGTTTTCGACGCCCGCTGCGCCGTTGACGCTGTAGCAGGTGTCGGCCTGGGAGAACTTCTTGAGCTCCACCTTGACGTCGGGGTGGTGCGCGTGGTGGTGGGTGGCTGCCTTCCACTGGTCCTTGAGTGCAGGGTCGGACGGGCCCCAGTGCTTGGAAGGGCGACACGCGTGCCGCATTTTCTGCGTCGAGAAGCAAGACGAAGACATTGCAATGTATACGCGGACATCCTTTGCCCAAACAGCATGATATCCCGACCGCGGTGGTTGAATTTCTTTGGAGGAGAAATTCTAGAGGCCCGTGTACTGTGCGATGTCAGTGCACGTTAAAGAACCCCAGGCGGTCGAAATTTCCGCAGCCCTCCACTACGGCGTCTCTCATAGCCTGAGTCGCTTAAACCCCATAAACCAAACCAAACATTTATCTATATGTGCTAGTCCATTTTTTCCTAATGAATAAACCTTTTGTTATCATCGTCAACGAAAACCCATTCACGGCTGTTTGAGGACAAAGAGCTTCTTCCATTGTTCCCCGTCCGCTGTGGTCATCTTATTCCCGAAAATTCCCTAATCTCATCTACCCACCTGACTCTGTGCCGCCCCTTTGAATCCACTCCGTTACACTTAGGAATGATCGGTTATCCTTTCGCCGCATAACAAATCAAGGTACATTTCCTTAAGTGCATTTCAACTAGGGTATCCTCAACCCAAGCCCAATCTGCTCAATTCCTATCTCTTAGTGTTTCCCCGTCAATCTCCTTTGCGTAGGTCTCAAGTGCTCACTTTATTATCAGATCATTTTCATTGGTCTCCATGTTTCTGCCCACATGTGAATAATTTTTTCTGCCCACATGTGAATAATAGAGTCAAGTGCACGTAATAGGAGAGCAGCAACAGGGAGACGCGTCACGGCGCGTCGTAAGTCCCGCCACAGGTGCCGACCATCCACAAAACAACGCTAAATAGAAGGACAGCGCCGATATTCATATATGATTCCGATGATTAGGGGTACTTGAATGCTTTCGTATCAAGTGTCTTTGCAATGCCGGGTAGCTGCGCAGCTACCGTTTTCTCTCTTTTTTGTTTGTTACTTTTTCGATAAAAAGAAACAAACGCCCGTCTGACTCCAACGGCCCCCCGTGAGTCCGTAGTCTTTTACCTCCCAAAGGGTGTTCCCGCGCTCTCTGTGGACGGCGACGATGGCCCAGAAGGGTATCTGCAGCATCACGAACAGCGTGATGGTCCAGCCGATGCCGATGGCCCACGACGGGTACTCGTAGTTGCCGTACTTGACAGGCTCGTTCTGGTCCACCATCGAGAAGATGAAGATCACCTGAGTGAGACCAGACAAAGAGATTGGGGTTGAGTAGATGGTCAGTTCATCATCATCAGCCTGACTACACTCACTGCAGGACAAGAATGTAAATCCATGGCTCACTTAACACAGGTCTATGCAACTGCCTTTTTTTAAAGCTAGAAACATATTTTGAGGTTTTTACATCTTGCGTCTCATAGAAACTCTGCCTATAATTTCAAAAAAACTAAAAAATATAATATACAAATACATGGCTTGAAGAAGAATCCGAGTTGAAATGACGTTTCGAGCATAAAACTGGGAGAAATTCTCTAGTTCGAGCTTCTTGCACAAATATTAAGGCGGAAGCCTTTAATGCCGCATCGTTGTAAGCAGGAGTTGTCGACAGAAATGTCACACTTTTCAGTTGGTCGAAAGGGTCGTGACGTCATCGTGCACGAATTTCAAACGGCCCAATTGTACTTCGGCTTGTAACCAATTAAAGGGATGGTATAGTGATGCTCCAAGTAAGTGGGACTGAGGTTAGTTAATTGCTTAATTGACCAAGTCGCCTAATTATCCTTGCTAGTGACACCAGATAAATAAATACAACCGAGTAGGAAATTGGTCGAGTTGGGGAATCGAACCAGGGCCTCCGGAGTGCGAGATGAGCACGCTACCACTCCGCCAGGCCAGCTTTTTTTTTTTCTTTATTACCTGTCTTTGGCTCATGACATTGCACAACAAAAATACACACAACGCTATATACATACGACACTTTCGTGGTCAGCCAGCACGAGACTGGCTTCGTCAGCTTAAAATTCCCGCAACATACACAACGGCTCTAGTCTTGAGAGCCATTCGGGAGGCTCCGCAGCTGCTTTTTGGATTGCAAGAAACCAGTCCACGCTTTCCCGAAAATAAATTCGGGCCGGTCGTGCGTCTTTGTCACAATGGTAGCCTGCCATTCTGGAGCACCATATACAGTGGAGGCCCAAGAGCATTATGAGATCAAAAGGTGCCCCATCCTCATTATCAGTGCTTAAATAGCGAATTCCGTGCGCGTCAAAGTGGTAAAACGGAAAGGCACCAACCTTTCAATTTTCGCCAGAGCTACAGTCTGCAATCTTTTTTTTATTAGCAAACTCTGGTATGTGATGCAGGTTTTGCATTGCTCGCGTGTGAACGTTCAGAAGCTACACAGGATTTTTGCAGTTTTCATATGTGCGTCCGAATGGGAACGTTGTAGCAGAACGAACCTGTTCCGGCGGGTAAAAGACGGGGGGCTAGGGCTAGGGCACCTCTTTTTAAGGCAGCTGGTGAACCGTTTTTTTTTTTTTCGCGACGTCACAGACCCGTTCTTGCGCACCGTGTGCCAAGTGAAGCTGCGGCGATTGCTGCCGGAGTTTGTGGTATCCACAGAAGAGCTCTCTGGTGGAACTTTTGGTTACTACAAAGAGATTGTAGCAAGCGTTCGGTTTCTTTCTGCACGTTTTTCCACCGATTATTTGTGGAAAAGCAAAAGGAAAAAGTTGTACAATGATCTTTGTGATATTGTTTTCCCAGAGCCCATGTACAGGGCCTTGTACAGTGGAGGCCCTGGAGGGGATATTTTAAAAAGGGTGAAGAAAATGCAGGTGCCGCCAGGAGTAAAGACTTTCTTTTTTAAGTTACACACCGGGACGTTACCAGTTAAAAAGTTTCTAGAGGGAAAGGATTTCTTTTTACCGTGGGGATCGAACTGCTTAATTTGTAAACAGCCTGAAACAATAGACCATGTTTTTTTGCATTGCTGGGAAGGGGTTTATTTTTGGGACGTGTTACAAAGGCTCCGCCAGGCCAGCTCGATGGTTTGGAATGAACAAAGGCGCGTCTAGTAAATACGGTGTCTTCATTCACTGCCATTTTCCTCCCTGCCAGTTACGGCGAGGTTCAGGTGTCTACCGAGATATGTGAGACAGATACATTTCCTTTCCTCAAAAACCAATTTACGGACGAGCGTTGCAAGCGTTGCAGCATTGCAAGACGCTGTCGCGTTCCACTCTTAGAGGCGAAGCTTAACATCTTAACCATACATCAGTGACACAAGCAGCACCACCGCGCTTAAGGCTTCCGGCTCACCGCACTTTAGGTCAACAAAGCGCCCCCCTGAATTTATTCTGCAATTTGCTTTTTTTTCCACGATTTCCCAATCAGTTTTCGTGCTTCATGTGCACAGGGATGTGTGGAAAGTCTGTGTGCTCAATACAAAGCCGAGGATTAATTTCCTCAAAAGGCCACTCGTGAGGGCTTCGTGACCTTTATCTTATCAGGACGGCCTTTGACGTGGATGGGAATGGCCAACTGTTTCAGCAAACATGGACCTTCCACTCGGGAAAGGGTAGTAAGCACTGTCGCAGCCACGACGTCCTACACCTGTGCTAGTGTTAATATGGGCACCTGCAGAGTACAACTTCGGCTTTCTGGTAAAGATAGCACTGAGAGAAGTTGCGTATAGTTTCGCCCCCAATTCGCGAGTTCGCAGTCTGGCTGTGCGATGAAGGCACGGGTAACGTGAAATCTGCAGTACGTGCAGGAGCGCGACTTCAGGGCTCCCCTCTCCAGCTCTCTGCGCCTTTGGTTTTAGCTTCGCGGTGACACCTACTTTTTTCCATGTTAAGAGCCGGTTTAGCCACTTCTCATGTTCCCGCTAAGTATGACACATACTGTACTTATAAATAATCTGGAGATTTTTCAACTGCGACATATCACGACGTCAGGGAAGTGTCTCGTAATTATACCATGCCAGAATAGTTCCATTCATAACATAATTCAGCTTTGTACAAAGCGCTTGTACACTAACGACGTGGTGGCCATACACCGTCACATGATGTCACGCGTACAAAATCATCCGTCTTTAATTCCCAGTTTCGTCCATGGATGGGCTACCTCTGTCAGAGCACCGACCTCGCGTCGTGCAGCATTGCCGTTTTAATAAAACTGATAGGGGCTCAACGTAGTTAAACCGAGTAGACCTGCGAAAGCAGGTGTTCATTCTTCAATTGGAGGGGGCACTTAAACTCCGCCTTAGGGGTATGGCATGATATCTTTAGTGAGTCAGTGCCCATGTATGCTGAATTGGTAATTCCTACTTAAGGTTCATAGATGGCGGCGAGTCCTCATATACCACTACCAGCGCAGTGGAGCAGCGGTTAAGCGATGCGCCACTGCATTGGCAGGTGATTGTTTCTATCCCAGCTACCCGTCGGGATCTTGCGACCCATCTTGCTCTTCCCGAGCAACCTCTCGCGCAGACGGCAGCGGCGCCGCGCCATCTGTTGGAGCCCAGCTGAAGCGGTTGCTAGGCAACGGCGACTGAAGGTCGTTTGGTAGCCGCACCGCCACGAGCATACGCGACGAGCCGAGCTGGGCTCCAGTAGCGTTGCTTTCACAACAATAAGGACACTACAGTGGTCCTGGACTCCTGGTGACCAGGCGACTTTTTCCAGAGCAAATCAGTACTCCAGAACTTACGCGCATAAACTCGTTCCAAACAACGAAGACAGTAAATTTTATTCATCCGAAGCGCGGACGTTTCTCTGCCATGTGAAGGTGTGCAAGAGCTCTGTCGACGGACGTGATGCGTAAACGGCCGGCCAGGGCTCGCAAGCGGGACAATGCGCAACTAAAGGAAGTGTCGTCGCGTCCACGTAAGAGTTCGCGGGCAGGGCAACGGCCGAAACCAAACGTAAGGTACGTGCGATCCCCGAAGAGCGAGTGCGAGAGCTCCTAGCCACCCGTGAAAGACAGGAAGGTTCTCAAGTACGGGCTTGCCAAACAGAACGCCCCCTTTAAAGATGCCAAGACCCTACAATTCATCTGCCTGCGGTACTAGTGCATCCATCATAACCACGTCACAGGGCCTAGCTAAATAATGAACGCAAAAAGTATAAACCCCGAAATTATTATTTGCAACACCGCAAAGGAAAAGCAATCAATTTTTTGCCACTGCGAAAAGTTTTAGAGGTCTGTCAGTGGTCGGTAGGAACTACTCGGTATGTGATGTTTAACGCCATGTAGCTACGCAAGGACTATGAGATAGGACATAGCGGAGGACTCCGGTTTGACTTCGGCCACCCGGGGTTCTTAAACGCGCACTGATGTCGCACAGCACACGGCACTTTTCGGATTTCTCCTCAATCATACGGCAGGCGGCGCAGCCAAGATTTGATATCGGGGCCTGGGAATCAGCAGCAAAAAGCCGAAGCCACTGAACCACAGCAGCGGGTCGCAGCGAATTAATTTTGATACCGGTTTTATCAGCTATTGATTGAAGCGGTCAATAAATTAGAGTTGCATCGGAAGCTCTTGAGAAACGGCTACTTTTCGACATAACGTTCTTACATGTTCACTTGATATGTCATTCATTTGCCACGGTCGGGTCGATAATCCTACAGCGATAAAGTTAAGTTAACCGTCAGAACCAACGACAAAAATCGTTCATGCTCTTTGAACGCTTTGCAAGCCGTCCACTTACCAGGAGCACGAGAGGAGAGGTGACCGTCCACGTGACCTTCCAGTACCATCCGAGACGCCGGTCCAGCATGAAGAAGACGTCATCCGAGAACCTCGAATAGCCTGCACAAATAGCGATATCGATGGTGCTTCTTAATTAGCCCCAGTCAAATGTATGCTAGTAGTTCATCTTCCAAAAACGCTATTGAAGGAGAACGTTATAGTTCAACAGGCTGCTGCACTGCAAGACGAGCCAGTAAATAAAAGGTCGGCTGTGCCCGCAGCTCACTTGTCTTACGGCAAAGATAGCTTTCGATGATCACCGTTGTTTGGTTTAGACGAAGGTAGTACAGTCCATAATTAAAGCGAGGGAAGCGGTTTTTTGAGGCTAGGTTACATTTATGAGAGGTATAGCGCCTGCGCAAAAAAAATTAAGCGAATTATTCGGCTACAGGAAAGTATGCTTCGTGAGTGCCATATACGCGTATACATCGGCGAAAATAAAAGAACTTATTTACACAAGGTGTAGTAAGAATTTAATATACACCACCAAGTTAACCTTTTAACGCACCCATCAGATGAAAAGAAAACAGCACTGCGAGTTTCTTCGTCTTCTATTCCAAACGAGGAACCGCGAATCTTTGTTTTATTGCGTAAGCAATACTGCACCAGGTTTCGAGCCATCGCGTAGCTCCCGGCGATAGCCGAGGTCAAACAGACGGAGAGCCGTTGCCATAGCAACCGTTTCAGCCGCGCTCCACCAGGCGGCAGGACCGCTACTACTAAAAAAAACTGTGTTAAATGGGAATCGAAACAGGCCCTTTGGCATTTGAGGCGGAGACGCTACCACTCCGCCACGAAGGCTCAGTGTTGGAGCATGAATAAAGGTTCATCTAGTGAATGCATGGGTCTCATAATAGAATAAAAGAAATTAACAAAAATGAAAATAATAAAAGAAAAATAGAAAACTGAAAAGTAAAGGAGCAAAAATCACAAATAAAAAATAATTAAGAAAAGAAACAGAAATAAAAGTAACATTAAGACAAAGCAAAATATGAAAAATAAAAATAAAACCAACAATACTGCGCCAGGTTTCGAGCAGTCGCGTAGCTCTCGTGGTGACCACGGTTGACCTTTAGCCTCAGCGATGTCAAACTGACGGAGCGCCGTTGCCATAGCAACCGTTTCAGCCGCGCTCCACCAGGCTCCACGCTGCTTACGCAACTTTAACGGTTTAACCAGAGCTAAACCTCAGCTAATTTTTTCTCTATGTCTTTTTGTTTATCACTGCTGCATAGCGCTCTTGTCGTTTTCTTTGCACAGGGAAGCTACGCTGCCCAGATGGAACTGCACTTGTCCCATTCGTCGACTAAAAACTGCTGCCGATAACCGCTTGGGCCGC
Source organism: Amblyomma mixtum (assembly GCF_055824585.1). Classification (NCBI taxonomy): domain Eukaryota; kingdom Metazoa; phylum Arthropoda; class Arachnida; order Ixodida; family Ixodidae; genus Amblyomma; species Amblyomma mixtum. The sequence continues at coordinate 86,620,595 of NC_143018.1, forward strand.
TGCAAACGCGAGAGCATATTCTGAACGATTACAGTTACAGGCCCTCGTTTCGTTGGTAGCATTCATTGCCTAGTTTCTCTCAGCGTAGCCAAGATAGGTGAAGTACGGCACGTGTAGCTTCTACAAAGCGTGGAAGGTCATGCCAATAAGCGCAAGAAGGTGGCGTGGAAAAGCACTACGACTGCACCAAAAACTGCTTGCTCCTCTCGCTAGGATGCGTGTTACGGCGCTGCAATCAACGCGGAAAACTTAGCACAGGTTCTTATTGCCTTGGGACAATAAATATCACACGCAGCCATTTCTAGGTTGCTCGAGATGGTTGTCGGTGTTTTGCTGAGGTAGCAACCTACGACTCTTGTTCTGTGGCTTACTCGTAAGGACGGCCTATACGGCAGAACATGGGATACCCCGTCTGACCTTCGTTGTTAAGCCATGGCTGTCAGTTTTGGGAGCATTTCGTGCAATGCAACGATCCAAACACACAGGCAAAAAAGGCAAGGTAGCGAGCGGTAAAGTAGGCGATTCAATTCGCGCGTTTGTTGTTAACTACCGAGCAAATAATTATAACTGCCCCAATCATGGCAGTGGTCATATAAATCTTGAAGCAACAGTACATAACTAGAAAAAATAGGTGCAGAAAACAGAAAAGTGATTGTCGCACCCGTGGATCTGAGACGTGGCTGATACCACGCAGACGTACAAATTATATGCTACAGTCGCTCACGCACAACTTGCCATGCTTGCTTAACAAATTCCTGTCTGAAAATTTTGACTTAAGCGCATGTAATAGAAAACAGACACATGAACTTTTTTTCTCATCCCAGTTTTTGTGCAGCTGGTACTCACTGTATTTTCATTTCCTTTCAATTTTTCCTACTCTATGCTTTCCTGTTGTGTTTTGATGTGTTTCGATTATGTTTCGATCAGTCAATTTGTGTGAAAGTGTAACTGCACATGTGTTCAAAATTTTCTGTTGGCTATATGCTGCAGCCTTTTATGACCATCAGGCACCCTCAAGCTGCCAATGGCAGCTTTTTTGCCTCATGACCCCCAATGAGTCCTTGGAAATAAAGTTTTGAATTCAATTGCATTGAAATGAACGGTTTTTATCACTGAGCCCGTAGGCACTGATAAACCCAGTGACAAGAAAAACACTGTCCGCAGCTATCATCTCTAAAAGGTTGAAGAAAGAATTATTCTGCAGTACTCTACGACGCAGACACAGGGAATACGACAACAAATATCACGAGCACATAGGACGGCTTTACTTGGACGACGAATACATTAGCAAGAGAGGACACTGAGGGCAACTGTGTACAATTATTGTTATCAGTAAAAATTTATTCTCTGGCTCTTGCTGGCTATGTTAACGCTTGTCCGGCAGCAAAATTTTGATTTATGACTCAGAATATAGAATTGAAAACATTCCTGCCACTCCGTTCAAACCTGTGCCGTTCAAACCGTGGGAAACTAGCTAATGACAAACACGGCTTAATGACATCCTAGTCGAAATAAAGAGCAAGAAAAGGGCTTGGGCCCGGCATGTAATGCGAAGGCAAGATAACCGCTGGTCCTTAAGGATAACGGAGTGGATACAAAGAGAAGGCAAGCGTAGCAGGGGGCGGCAGAAGTTAGGTGGGTGGATGAGATTAAGAAGTTTGCGGGGATACTGGCTGCAACTGGCAAAGGACAGAGTTATTTGGAGAGACATGGAAGAGGCCTTTGCCTCCAGTGGGCGTAGTCGGGCTGATGATGATGATGACCGCTTTTAGGTAAATGGCGGTTTATTATATCATCATCATCATCATCAGCCTGACTACGTCCACTGCAGGGCAAAGGCCTCTCCCATGTATCTCCAATTAACCATGTCCTTCGTCAGTTGCGGCCACTGTATTCCCGCAAATTTCTTCATCTCATCCGCCCACCTAACTTTCTGCCGCCCCCTGCTACGTTTCCCTTCCCTTGGAATTCACTCCGTTACCCTTAAGGACCAGCGGTTATCGTGCCTTCGCATTACATGCCCTGCCCAAGCCCACTTCTTCTTGATTTTCTATTAAGATGCCATTAATTCGCGTTTGTTTCCCCACCCACTCTGCCCGCTACCGGTCTCTTAACGTCACACTATCATTTCTATTTACATAGCTCGCTGAAATGTCCTCAACTTAGGCTGAACGCCCTTCGGTAGACTCCACGTTTCTGCCCCATAGGTGAGTAGCGGTAAGATACAGCTGTTGTATACTTTTCTCTTGAGGGCTATTCTATAGCCACTGGGATCTGCAACCAAGAATCGGTGTAGAAGTGCCCAGCGTACTGGTAAAATTGTCAGGTGATGGCAATACAGTTATTTCGTTTGTTTTGATATTTTTATAGCTTATGAAAGCTCAGTTTTAGGTGAGAGTGACCTCTAAGTGATTAGAACGCGGTACCCTATCAATATCAGCCTAGTTCAGCTTGCCCTCCAAGTTCCACGGCGTAGCCTTCAAAATGTGGCATATTGCTTACAATATCACTGCAGGTACTACTACTCAACTACGGACACAGCGATGTGTCTCGCCTCTTCTTCCCTCGTCTCTGTGCCCCTGTGCTGCTTTAGCCTTATTACGTTATACCAATTTGCCCATCAGTCACCGTTGTAATCCACGAAGACGGACACAGGCGTTCAAGCTGGAAATTCCACTTGTGTTTCAGTCAGTGCAATTAGAGATGTATCTGCAAGTCTCCCTTTCTCAGACGCAGTCGCAGAAAAAATATCACGAGGACATATGGCGCATCTAAGCCCAGAATGTCGAAAATAGTAATGAATCGCTTTTGCAGCTCACCGTAGATGTAGACGAGAGAGATGACTTCAACAAGACCGATGAATACCAGTGTCGTGCTGCCTCCAAATCTGTCCACGATCTCGAAAATGTACTGGCCGCCCTGGAAAATGAAATATTCAGAGACGTCAACACATGCACTGAAGTAGCACGAAAACACAACTTAAAGTATTGAAAGTATGGTTCCGTACTTTTTTAAAACTGTCAGCAGGATTCTAACTATTTTTAATGTTGTGCTAAACAGCTGCGTTCCTCTCCATGAAAAATATACTGGCGTGCCGATGAGCGTAAGTGATTGACTCTAGGTAGATTCAGATGTGGTATTAACTCCCCAATTTTCATTTACACTGCGTTGGTGAGACAAAATTTGCGAGTCCCTCACTTCAAGTTACCACGACAGACTGAAATCATTTATACGGCATACAAAATGTGCAAGATACACAGCGCCTCTGGAGATAATGTCACACAAGAGGAAATTTCGATATCTTCAGGAGAATGTGTCAGGTAGCTCACCCTTGTAACCATGGGTAGGCCTAACAAGAAGCAGACGATGCCCATAACGATGGTGAAGGCCCACTTGTGCTTGCGGAGGAAGGGTGCCTGGTCGCAGACGCTGGTCACGAAGGTCTCCAAGATGGCAAACTGCGTGCAAACGTTGATACGGTACCAACAATCGTTCATCCATTTTAGGGAATGACAAGACCATATTACCTTGTTTTAATTCAAACATATTTCGTTACGAGAAAAACGTCAGCACAGAAAGTTGAAGGGACAGTGCTAATCATTCAAAGTCCATGCCACCTGATACACACACTGCCGTAACGGTATCTCATAACAACTGGAAAGTGCGCTTAAAAGGCGGACGGAACGAACACGCACAATGCAACATGAACACCAAGATGGAGTATTAAGGCTGCTCTTCGATATCTGTGTTAGTGTCCGGCATTAAGGCGAAAGCCTTTAATGGCTCATTCTCCCCTCCGTCCGTCCGTCGTTACATCCAGTGTCTGGGGTGACTCATCGACGAGCGCAGCTGCCAATCTTCGTCGACAGGTGGAGCTGCCGGCGCGGCGGCGTCCAGCGCTGCTCCGTCGTCTGCCGGTGTGCGGCAGCTAGTGGAGGAGGATGGCTCCAATGCGGTGCAACCGTAACAAAAGTAGGCAGTCATGGGCAGTCGAAGTAGCGCGACAAAGGCTTTCGCCTAGCGAAGTTTAGGCTGCCAAAGTGCCCCCACAGTTTTTTTCTAAGCGTAGTTGCCCTTTCACGAAGCTGGGAGGTTGTGCGCGCTGTCGCCCAGCCGAAAGGATATGCGACCCAGGTTGGCTTTCCTCCACCCTAGGGTGGCGGGCCCGTGACCGCGGTGATTCAAGCCAGGGCAGGAACTCAGCAAAGTCCGGTGTAAGGTCCGTAGTGGACGCAGTAGTTGCCCTTGATTATGCGATGATAGCCGGCTCACACCTCGGCTTTCCTTACGGTATTTATACGCGAACTGCGAATCACATGGATACACCAAATACTGCATGCATATAAACAAAGGAATCGCTTCAGTCATACGGAAATTTTTCAAGCAGAAACTGAGATAAACAATAAGTGGTGTCTCTTCCACTCACCTCTGAATCGAGACCCAAGATGAACAGCATGAGGAAGAACAGTACGGACCACAGCTGCGGCACAGGCAACCGGGTCAATGCCTCGGGATAGGCGACGAACGCCAGACCTGGGCCTGCGATTTCAAACGTGGACGAATCGATTTTTCACCATAACTGTCTGTTTCTCTAGCAACAGCTGCTAACGGTGCTTACGTAAAGTACTGACAACAGTAAAACATAAAACGCCATTATGCATGATTCATTCTCAATTGGTAATGCATAGAGGTCAATGTACTATCACGATGGAAAGAAACGCGAACAGAGTGGAGCCTATAGGCGCTCCGCTGTTCGCATTTCTTTTAATCACGCTTCTACTTCGGTTGCAGCAAAAATATGCTAGAGTCGTCCGTGATGCATTCTAAGACGACTCTAACGTATTTTTCTTACCACCCAGGCCAAAGTGCAATAAAAAAATAGAACAGCGGAGCGCCTAAGCTTCGCTCTGTTGGCGTTTTTTTCCATCGTGGTAGTACAACGTTGACTGCCAGAGATATTAGGTAGTGAATGTTTAGTCTAGTCGGTAACGCTAGTTTGCCCGTATACTTCGCAAGAAAAACGTCATCAGAATTCTGCCCAAATAACACAGCGTACGGCAGCGTAGATTCATCACGGAAATATTGCATCAGTATTCCAACTAGGAGACCCAGCTGCGGATATCGGGAAGTTGCGATGTCCTCAAATGCCCGCCGAAATTTTGGTCGTTTGTTTATATTGCATTGCTTTTTAAGCATGAAATGCTTTTAGCTCCCGTTGTCGGCAGTGTGGTGACGTCACGCCGAGACCGAGAGCCATCATCCGGGCTCTGAAACGAGAACATCCGGGCACCGTACGAAACGTAACGAGATTCGACGAGACTCTCTAAGCCCTCCTACGGGACCGGCATACAAGCGCTGGTTGCTCTCCAAACGAGTCACAAAAAATAACTGCTGCCAGTGTCTTCTCAATGTTTATCAAGATATCAGTCGAGCTGTGCATTTGATAATGCACGGAATTATAATTTCCGATTTCTAATAACGCGTGCAAAAAGCACATACATGCCACAATACACTTCGTTGTCATACGTGATCTGTTAGGGGCTTTGAGAGAAGGCCGCTTAGAGAAAGAGGGGAGCTCCAGGGCGAGAAGGGCTTTCGGCTGAAAAACTGCTTTGGCGCGCTCCCCAAGGATGGCGCTGCGGTCCTACACTCATGAATGTAAAAGACCGGCCGCAGGGCCTTCATGCCCTTTCCCCCTCTGGCAGGCAGATGTATACACGCTCGCGGAGTATTTGAACGCGTTGCATATACATTCTTGTCAGTCCTGCGTCTCGTCGTGTCCGCGTACGCTTCTGCATCGTCCTGGATTTCAATGCCGCCACCGTCACAGCTGCTTAAGCCGAGCGATGGAGCCTGTGTTAGGCCCGTAAACATTTCATGCTTACTCTACTCTCGGTTACGGGAGAGGCGCAATTTTTTTTTTGTATTGCATTCGATTTATTTATTTGGTTACTTTGCGTTTTATATTTCAGTGCGCCTGCTGTCTTCTACGGGCTGTATTGAGAAGAGCGGTACATAATGTAAAAAAACTGTCTAACTAACAATGCAGGCTTTAAGCGTAAGCAAAAACAGAAACACGTGTCTCAAAATTGTGCTTAAAATGTTGTAACATAAAATTACAAAAGGGAGAGAAACAAGAGTGGGGTTCGACAGTTACATGTCGGGATAGCCATAGGTAAATGTCAAAGAAAAAAAGAAGACAAAACGGAGAATCAAAAACTGCACAAGCAGCACAGAAAAACAGAAAAAAAAACGAATGCGAGTAGGTGGTTTGATCAAGCGGCCGTTAAGAGGTGTGTAACGCACCGCCTTGAGCGACATCCTTCACATCGATGTTCCCCAGGTCGTGAGCCATGGCTCCGAGGACGGAGAAGATGACCATCCCCGATATGATACTCGTGAACGTGTCCAGTACACTCACGATCATGGCGTCCCTGCGCAATGAAATCACAATTTGCAAATTTATTCCACTACGAGCCGTACACAACGGTCTAGCACAGGTTAGATGGTAAACGTCGATTGTGAGACGCAAAAATGAGAAGAACACAACGCTCGGGCAGTAACACGACCGTGTCGAGGTACCGCGTACATGAATGTAACTTTGAATACTTAAGGGAAAAAAAATAGCGCACACAAGAAGACGGGACAAGCGAGGAGACACAGAGAAGCGCTAACTTTCAACAGACGGTTTATTGCAAAATCGGCAGCATATATACACATGTCCAGAAAGGCAACAAAGAACAGGAACGAAGATAACATCAACAAGACACACACCCCCTCGGCAGCCATCTTCTTATCGTGCCAGATATGCAAGTTCTTTTTTTGACAAATTATCAGAAGGTTCACTGACACAATCCTTAAGTATGTCTTACCAACATGCCCAAGCCTCATCTCTTCTAACTCTGAATACTTTGCTAAGTATCCGGAGCCCTCCACTACGGCGTCCCTCATAGCCTGAGTAGCTTTGGGACGTTAAACCCCATAAAGTAAACGAACTTTGCTAGGCGCCTCGACGGTTGTTTCAAACCGTATCCAGCTCACTAAGAGCGGCCTAGTACAAACGTCGCGCGTCTATTTCGAAGCAATGTCTTCCCTTTTTTCCGCAAAAAAGAATAATTTATCTGCTAGAAAAAAAAAAAGTCTGAGAAAATGCTGGAATTGTCGTGAAAGCAGCTTTTTGTAGAACCCGCTCAACACAAGGTCTACGGAGTGGTACTTTTGCTCAAGTTCACGGTTATAAAAGCAATGACAGACTAGCGGAAGGCCTGCATTGCTTAAAACTTTGAAGTACGCATTGCCTCCCTTGTTCGGTCTCCATTCGCTTCTTGGGCGACCGCTGAACTGTGTGGGCGCCTGTCTCAGATTTCTATTTTATTTCAAATACAAGAAGTGGAATACGTCGTCACAATATATGAAAATTATGTGATATATTTAAATAATTCAACAATAATAAAATATTCGGCTCCTCAACGTTCACTGCAAACATCGTTCGTTGGGCGCTGCGTGAGCTCCTTAAAGAGGAGACAATCGCAAAACAGGAGCCCGCTCAACAGCTGATCCTGCTGATCGAGGTTTGCTTATTTGTTCATTAGCAGCCCTTAGGGGAATTACCATCATGGCGCCGACAGACTAATAGACTCAGCACAAGTTTTGTCAGCTTCGCACTGTGAACGCGAATGAAGCTATTCTCGCGAAGGTCTTTTTGTTCTCTCTGGTCTTTTTGCCATCTTCTCACACTGAAAAATTACGAGCTTAGTGCCAAGGCCACCCGGCGCGCTCTTTTGTACATTCCTCAGGAAGTAGGAGGCAGTGAGCTGCACTAATGCCTGATGAAGCAGTCCCTTTCGCGTGCCGTTAAAGACTGCGGCTGAAAAGCCTTACAGGATAGGGAAAGGTAGAGTATGACAACCGCAAATACAAATTTGAGAATGTTAGTGGGCTTCAACTTCGGTAATGCTTCTGAGGAACTTGTCGAGGGCTTGTTTGAACTGGTTCTCAAGGCTTGACTTGTCAGTTTGCGTAAAAAATTGGCACGTAAACTCCTCGGACTTCAAGCTTTCTTTTAAACTGTTTTTCGTCATCATCATAATCATGACCATCTTGGCTTACACAGCGCTAAAGACAAACCGACTTGCAAGCTCAAGCCTGAAAAAGCATTCAGTGTTCTTCGAAATTTTTATTGTTTCGGTGGTATACTGTGTAGCTAAGAGAAGGAAATATGCTGTCCTTGGTAGCATCGGTGTGTCCTCGGTGAAGATTAGTGGGAACGGAAAAGATCTTGTAATATCGCTGCTTCCCTTACTAACTACCCATGTGCGTTCAGTATGACGGCTTTCAACTCGACCAGTACAACATAATTTGCTATAGGTAAGCAGAAGCCGATTTATAAATTTCCACATATATGTCCAGGGTCGGCCACGGAACATGCCTGTCACACGACTGATAAATGCCATGAACGAAAAGCGATTGGGGCCGCAAATTATTCTTTTAAAAATAATCCATCACCTTAAGTCATCGCGCAGCAAGGACATTCATTTTTTTTTTACATAACGGCATAAAAACTAAGTCTCCTTACTCAGCTGAACGATCATGACGTCTTCGTAAATTTTATAACCTGTGTATAAGTTAGGAGTTCATTTAGACAGTTACAGTTTTGTAACGGTATGTAGCTGTGCACTCTGTTTCGCGTGTATAACTGGGCCATTGAACAACCGGTGAACACGAAAATTTCCCGTTATGACATACGACACCGGTGCCATTCACTCCAGAAAAAGTTTCCCATGCACTTTTAGCTGTGAAACTAACAAGCTAACTTGTCTCAAGACTTGTGTTCTTCCTCAAGTAGAAACCACTGCTTGAATGCCGCGCAGTCTACATCGGAGGATCTTACCTGAAGACGTTGTTGGAGAACTTGTTGTAGCTGCTGTACATGATGAGTCCACCCATTGACAGGCTGAGCGAGAAGAACATCTGTCCCGCTGCGGCCTGCCACACTTTGATGTCCAGCAGCCGCTCGAAGGAGGGAGTGATGAAGTAGAGGACGCCGTTGATGGCTCCGGGCTGACACAGGCCGGTTATCATGAGCGTGATGAGGATGACGTAGGGGAAGGTGGCGGCGAAGTAGACCACTTTGCCCGAAGTCTTGATGCCCTTCATGAGGCACGCGACCACGATGATCCAGCTGAGCAGGAGACACAGCGCCAGGTCCCACTTGACACCACCCAGGTTATCGATCCCGTCGGTGATTTCCAGCACGTAGCGCCTGCGAGGAACAGGGCAGAGGTGTTCGATTTGGTTGTTTTCGATCGACTGAATTTCGCTGGATTGAGTTCCATGTACAGTCTCACAATAAAACACTGACCTTAGTTGGTAATTTTAGTCGTCAAATTTTTCACCAGGTGTCACCAGGAGAGTGTTAAATTTTATGGGACTAAATTTTGGAATGACTTACCTTTTACGTAGGACAACGCTACATACTTGTTTAACAAAATGTTTTTTATTCCATTCTATTTGTGTTCATTTACAAGGAAATGAAAGAGGCCAAAGAAAAAGCTGCTTGTTGGCAGTTTGAGTGGTCCTTAGCCCCTTTACATATTGGCAGATAGGTGGGAAAGAACACTTTGACAAAAGGAGAGCAAAACAACACATGGTTACGTGTGCCGCGATTATTTAAATGATTGCTTTTACAAGAGAGATGAGCTCCGATGGTGTTAAGGTTGAGATGTCAATTCCGGCTTCTGATTAAGAATTTACTAGTCGTGGCAGGGTGTTTGCTGTCATTCCATGACCGTAATTTGTTCTGGAAACAGGGATGAATCATTTTTCAGTGTTGCGTGTGTCATATGCGGGCAAGTTCTTTTTTATGTTAGCTATATTTGTTATTACGTTGCTACTATCTTTTAGGTGGAAGTAGTAGGCGCGTAACAGAGTTCTTTTGTAGAGAAGATGGCAGAATTTATCTGGCATAGTACAGAGTGCTTGATGTTGTTCTCTTTAGACTTGTTTTTGTTTGTGCGTTTAAGTTATGAAACTATCAATTGTGAGAAAAGCTTTACACATATTATGCTTTATACATATTTGTTTTCTGTATTGATGACCGAGTTTCATATTTTAGTGTGCTCAGGTTGCCAGGTTACGTATTGCAAGTAATGCCTTGTAGGGGCTGTTTTGTGAGCCAATCTTGTGCTTTTTGCGACTGACCTGAATTATTAGCCTTACTGCACTAGACAGACAACTAGCCTGTTCCATATACCGTAATCAATGAACCTTCTTTTTACTCTTTTATTGAATACCCGGTTTATTATTTGCTGACAAATAAATAATAAGAACAAGACCAGCAGCAAAGCTGCAGATGATTCTGTGGTTGAAAACAGATTGCAGCTTAATGAGTTTTATGCCAACTTTCTAGCAGAAGAGTAGCAAACCCTCGTAGGCGTCATGTCTGTCCTAGTGAAACAACGAAGGGCAGAAAGGGGGGGGGGGGTGTATAAAGAACTGCTTTTGAAAGCTATCTGCTGAAACCTTCTTTTATTTTTCACTGAAGCAAGACGAAACATATGGTCTCTACTACTACCAGCCCTTTTTAACAATGCCTGCATTGCGTCGTCATAGAAATCTCTTCTTGCCGGTTGTTTAACGTTTGCAATTGCACTACTAGGCGCCTAGCATAGTCTGTACTGTTAAGGAATGGGTCAAGAAGGCGAGATGACCCCTTGTCTATCCTAGAAGTTCCGTCGCTGAGTGGAGAACTGCGTACTATGACAAAATAACATTATTCATTCCGCAACACTCCCACACAAGCACAAGTACACACGCACTCCTCAATCACCCTACCACTCGCACACCGAGTGCTGCATATAATTTAATAGCGCATTATCGTGTGGGAGGATCACTGCTCCAGAGAACGAGAATTGCCGCAACACTTACTCCCAGTAGACCTGGCTGGACGGCTTCGTCTCGTTCAGGTTAATCTCCGACGTCTGCGAGAGGAGAACATAAAAAAAAAGAAACGTTCGAGCCAGGCTACAGGCCTACGCGACACTTTGACACGTAAGCAGAACACTGACATTCACATCGCTTGCTAAAAGCGAGAAACAAAACAGTAGTCTCGTTCACAACAAATTCATGGACAGCAAGAAATTTTGTATCGAATGAACGAGTGAACAATTTCCCTTACATGTTTCTCGTCTCCTTATGGTCGATTAGTTAGTTAAAGCAGAAGGTAACTTCTTATAATGCTGATAAACTTTACAGCCAATTATCTTTTCTTTGCCAATATGCACCAGTATAGCAAGGTGGGTGTTGATATCGGAGTTGGCAGTGTATATCCTGTATGAAGTTTTAAAAAAGGTTCTATATTTACGTTTTATATCAAGGCAGTCTGAGCTAACACCTGTAGGAGAAGCACATTTTGCAGCGAAACGTATAGCCTCGCATGCGTTTAAACTGCCTATAGAGAAATCTATTGAGAACGCTGTGTAATCCTCACTAACGATGATCAGCGATCAACTCAACAGTTGTCAGCTTTGAGAACATTGTCGCCAACTGCCTAAAGAGCTTCTACTATCAGCTGCATGTTGCGACTGCATGGAGAACATCCTATGAAAAATAAACGGCGATGATTGCACGGCCTTTCAAAAAGAAAGTTGCGCATGCTATTGGATGTTGAGCATCGAAGACAAATGAATCTACGTAAAACCAAAACAAGGAAACGAAACAAAGTAATTTGAAGCCACAAACAAACCACTCAGTACGAGCCAAGGTAAACGGCCAAGCAATCAACAAAGGCTAAGAGCGAGAGATTCATAAGCGATCTTTGCTCACGTTCTGGGAGCGCACGAAGCAGGGCGTGGCATTTGCCCAGAGCGGGTCGCAGCGCGCCCACGGCACTTGTGATTGGAACGTGGACGCGGTGTAGTAGATGGTGTAGGCCATGATGACGTTGTAGTACACCGCCACCACCATGGACACGCACACCATGGCGAAACCTACACCTGCGAACGCGAACACACTGTCACAACACATGCAGAGAGATAAAAGCCCATGACGCATAAAACAGTAGTGTTGCAACAATGAAATGTAGAGCTTCATCTTCTTGATATGTTCGAGTAGTTCAGCAGCATGTAGTCAACAATGCAATGAGTGATCGTGGATATTTAGAACTAGCTGTTTCCGTTGCAGCAAAAATAAATAGTAGGCTTTCATTTCCTGTCATTTCATGTGGCGTTCAGATTTGACACGGCTCAATATGACGTCGACTCACAAACGTCTGACGCGCTGTTAACGCGTCGTCTTCGCGAATGAGCTGCTAGAAAGAGACCAATGACCGACGTCATCACTTTTCGAGGACTGCAGCAGAAGATCGTGGGTTGTAGGTTACGTAGAGATTGTTTTTTTTTTTGTAGCGTTCTTATCCATCTCTTCAACGCACGAAGTCTTCTAAACAACATATTCTTTCCGTATTCCTGTCATCCACTAAGAGGTTATGCAGGAGATGTCCTAAATAAGAAGTCCTAAACCATGATGCTAAATAAATAGTAACCTCTCTATGCCGCATTCGCTGATTTATCTCGACACAGCAATGTAACCACAAAAAACTATAGCCGAAGAAATTTCTTAAGAGCATAATATTTTATCGAAATTCATAACAGGTACCGAGACTGTAAGCAAGTTGTGGCATAGGATTGTGAACTGCAATAGTGCTAAGCGAAAAGTGTGCCGGGAACGCGTAGTTTTTTATCGTCAATGTAGCTCCCGGAGGAATTCTTCCGCTGGTGTACTGTTTTAGAAATCCAGCCAGGTAAGTGCTAAAGCAAATTCAATTTCATCAGAATAATGCACGATCATCGACTGATTCATTCGCCTGTATCTTTTCATCCAGACGAACGTCGTCTCAAATACCGCACCTTAGGGTCCATTATATTTTTTTCTGTTGAGTGCATCTAGGAAAGTTGTGAGGACTGTTGGCACTGCGTCTTATCCTGCCACGATTAAACCAGGCGACAATGCTGGTGAGCAATCCAATATTTGGCTCCGTTGGTCACAACCTCCATTCTTGCTTTCTTGTTTGCGCAGCCACGTTCTGCCTCTCCTTCTTATATATTCAAATTTTAACCACGATCAGATTCGAATGGCTAGTTTGTAGCGCCTCATAACTTTACTGACCATACTTAACGTTTTGAGAATATGCTCAAAGCGCCAGACTGTGATAGTCCCGGAGCTCGTTCCGGCATATAATCCGACCACTGGCAGAAGTGAGTGACAAGGAGTTTTCAAAGGAGTCAGGCGCCTTTCCTTTCGACCAGCGCTAAAACACGACTACCGTGTTTCACAAGCACATCAAATGTGTCACGTCGCCCGCGAGTGCAACACAGCGCGCGAGTATATTACCTTTGCAAATGGGCGCACAGGCCCAGATGGTGAGCGGTCCCTGACCAGCGAACTGTCCGAAGGCGAGTTCCAGGAAATACATGGGCTTGCCGGCCAACGCCAGCATGATGAGGTACGGGATGAGGAAGGCGCCTGCGAATAGAAATAAGAGACACGGGCGGTGGCGACCACTGTAGACGATCAGCATAGCATAAATTCAACAACAGCCTCGAGATTCTACGAAAAGCATCCGGTTACAAGTCAGGTCCGCTTATGAATACGACAAAAGTACACTTTGCGCCAGGTACCATTTCCATCCCCATGTTTCCACCCCCAATACCCCCATGAGAGGAACCTCCTCGCCAATTTTGGCATCATTTCGACCCTCCCCCAATTCGTTAGCTTCATCTGAAACTTTCGTGATTTTTTTTCGAGTGACGCAGGACGGCGGACGACAACGTCGCGTTTTCAGCAGAAAGCGCTCCTTACGCTATCGCGTCAAGACTGCAGCCCAACGCGCAAACAACGGACACTTGGCAAAGAAACGCATCTTCTAATGTCGCGTTGACACCCGGAACAAGTGGTTTAACAACGCGCACACCTAAAAGTAGGCGAAGCTGCTAAAAAAAAAAAAACGAAAAAAACTAAGGAACAAAAAAATGCAATCCCACTTGGCATCGCAGTAACCAGAAACTCGCGGTCGCCTGCCGACCAGTCCCGTTGCTATTTGGGTGGTCCAGGTAGAGGCATGCACAAGTACTAGCCCTGTGTGCTCACGTGAAATAGGTGAGCATCGCAGTAGGTGCCAGCATGAAAAAGTGCGTAACTATCTGCTATTTCATATGTAAGGTTTGCGGCACACGGCTATGAAAGTTGACCACGTGGGGTTCTTTAGTGTGCATTGACATCGCGCGGCATGCATGTGTTTTTGAATTTCGCCTCCATCGAAATGCGGCCGCCGCGGCCGGCGGATCGCACCCGCGACCTTGGAAACAGCAGCCGAACACCGAAATTAGTAACTATCGCTCTCAGTTTTTACCCCGAAAGTGGGACAGAAAACTGAATTCTTATTCACTACCGCCTTGAACGTGCCCAGCAGCTGTCACAAGCCATGCGCGGGTAAAAGCGGCCAGTTCTGGCGGCCGCATTGCCACTTAAGCAAAGCGCAAGTGTGTCTATAAAATGTAATTTAGATGTTGATTAAAGAGCACCATATGGTAGAAATTCATAGGCACCCTCCCCTACGATGTGATTGATGGTTCAAGTTTAGATAAGTATTGTACTGGTAACCGTCTGTTAATTTTACGAGTCGCTTTGCGCTTGAATTCAACACTGCTTGCAGCAGACACTGAACTGCATTTTGTACGCAATTTTTTTTGCTTCAACAGGGCTGACCAACATCTTTTTTTAGTTTTTATCCGAGCAGGTACGACTCGAGAACTATGAACATAAATTCCTTCTTCACTGCCCGTAATGCAACCGCAGCCCCTACAGTTACCGATCCTCGCAATCCAGCTCCTGTCTTGTGCAAACTGAGAGCTCAGACACCCAGAAACGGAGGAAAAGGGCTCAGCCAACTGATATGCTAATGCTCTGCTGAGTTCCTGCGGCTGCTTAGAAGCAGAGACGCTTCTGAGTACACGCATTCCAGATGAGGTTCTCGCGTGCCATGCCACGCCGCTCCTAGCGTGAGCCAAAGCGGTTCCGCTCAGTGCGCGAGCCAAAGCCGTCCCTCTTCGGTACGGCACAACTCGCTCTTCAGCGTGAGTGCACCTAGAACAGGGTTGTGGCGAGGAGGAACGGCAAGCTTCCGAGACAGCTAGCCTCCGCAGTGGATAGCAGGCGCGTGAAAGTGAAACGCGTGCAGTGGAGGACTTTCGGAAGGGAAAGGAAAAGTCAGAGAGAGAGAGAGTGGATGTCGTGGGATTTCCCGCGTGCTCACTGTGGCCCACTGCTGAAGCAATGCGGTGTCTCGCCGACCCAGTTCGGCGTCCGGCGAGGGGACCGCGGGTGACTGAACCCGACGCGCCTGTTTGTGTAACGCCTCGCAGCTGCCAACCTCATGGCGTCTGCCAGCACTCGACGCGATGGTCGCCTGATAAATGGAGTTTTGTTTGTCGGAAATACCTAGGGGCAGAAGTGGCGCTAGTGTCTATGCGAGTTTCTTAAACTCCACGGAGTGTCAGCCACGGAAATGCCGAAATGCCACTCACAAAATTCAGCACATACCACATGGCAACATGGCCACCCTAGCCCACCAGATATGATGATGCACAAGCAGCACAGCATGCCATCGCGGCGTACGGGGAGCGGCCTGCTTCGAGTAGTGCAGGAGAGTTCGATTGACTTACGACGCGCAGCTCTGAACGCTATGAAAACTACCCGCAAGAAGTTGCTTCTGCATCCCTCCTAATTCCCCAACAGCGGCTGAAAGCCGTCCCTCCCTTGATATAAAGATTTCATTAATTAATTCCATACACTATACTAAATAAATATACTAAATAAAGGCTCTCAGGCATGCATCCTTGCGGATAAAGGCAGTCCTTGATCGAGGCGACGCTCTTAGCAAACGCCCGGGAGTGGCAAGTACAACTTTGTTTTTGGCGCACTGTGGCCTGTGTTTTCACTGCGCCATTCAAATCGAACTACTACTTGCACCCAGCCCAACGCGGCCACGGCCGGAAAATGGTCCTGTATGTGTATGTTGGTTCAATGGCTTCGCTAAACGGCTTACGCGAGGTAGCTGACGACAGCACATATTTCTGTTTCGACAACTTTAGCAGAAAACTCGGCGACAGGGAGGAATTCCTTCCCGGCCTCATGGCCGCGTGCTCGCTAAGATCGCAGGTGGCTTGACCTTGGAACTCTTGCAATTCATGTCTGTTTACTATCCGATAGTGTGGCGACGCCAGCGTGGTTTACAGCAATGCGTTTAAAGCCTACGTTGAAAGGCCTTCGTGTTCTCGCGTTCGCAAAAAAAAATGGTTTTGAGGAAATTAAAGGCTCTGAAACTTTTCCCGGTGGACAGTTCAACCGAGTCATAATGAAACGGAGGAAGGTGAGGGCGAAAGAAGAAAGAGAGACAAAGCTGTGGCGTACTGGCGGGCTTCAGGGTAACTGCGACCGCCTGGGAACCTTTAAAAAACTAAAAAAAAAAATCATCGGTTATGTCAGTGCTGTGTGAAGAGGGTTACGAAGAGAGGAAATAATAGCAAGCGTGAGGAGGTTATGAGGCATGGAAAGGCGCGGTAGCAACTCCAACTAAGCCTCGCTCAGCAATGCGAACAGAAGGCTTAAGGGGATGAAGGCGTTACACTCATGCAGTAGTTTCGTGCAGCACTCAAGAGCTATTCTGCAGTTTGTTTCTTTGGTGCCTAGTAGAGCTAAAGTACGTTTAGTACGCTGCAGCCTGCAGTATAACGGTTCGTGCTTTTTTTCTTAGCAATCTCCAAGCACCCACGTGTCACACCTCCGCCCCTTTAACTGCGTCCGTGAATCTGCGCAATTCTTGGAATCCCGGAATCCTTTAGCATGCACAGCAATGTAGCTAAAAAATGAAAGAGCGTACGGCTGCCCGCAAGAACACGTGCCCGCGTTTGCATACTGCATACTGCTCGCGCAACTCCAATAGAAACATCGGCGATAAATCATCGCCGCTAAAGCCGCTGAGAGCTCCAGCGTGTACAACCTTGGCATCGCTCAGACAGCTGGCCGCCCTTTCTCCTCCAGGTTAATTCCCTAGAAATACAAAGAAAAGAACTCTGCCCGGGTGTGCCAAGTCGACCCCCTCCTTTTCTGCACGTGCCAAGAAGAACACGAAGCAGTCTGAGTAACGCCCAAAGGCACGCAATCTAAGGGGCGCGAAGCGCACACATAGGAGTCAGTCGTTTGTTATTTGACCTCGTCGTTCTGCAATAGGCGAGAACGGGGAAATCCGCGCCGCCTACGCGCCGTACAAGGAGAGAATTGATTGTCTCCCGCTAAACGACTCGTTCTAGGCCGATGATTCGCCATTTGCAGTCTGTAGAGTTATTTGTCTGGTCTGGCCTCGAGGCTTTTTAACTGAAGTCACGATAGGAGCAGAATTTCAGGAGCGGGCGTAAACGGCGCCACACAGTCCAGGATAGAATACAAAAAAGTTATGATGGCGTTAATCCCGGTCTAACGAATGAAAAGAGAAATTTGGCTTATCAATGGCCATGGAGCCGCAGCGGTGGCTCAGTGGTTACGGCGCTCGGCTGCTGGCCCCTAAAGACGCGGGTTCGATCTCGGCCGCGGCGGCCAAATTTCGATGGAGGCGAAATTCTAGAGGCCCGTGTACTGTGGGATGTCAGCGCATGTTAAAGAACTCCAGGTGGTCCAAACTTCCGGAGCCCTTCACTACGGCGTCCCTCATAGCCTGTGTTGCTTTGGGAAGTTAAACCCCCGTAAACCATAAACCAATGGTCGCCGAAAAACAAACAAAAAACGCCAGAATACCTCAAATATTGATAGCGGACCCCTAATTTGTAAGATGGGTCCACAGAAATGCACACAATTTACTTCGAATGGTGGAGAAGCAACAGGATGCGTTCCATTTAGTGGGGCGTCTGGTAATGCTTAATCTCCATCGTTAGACTTGTCGCCCTAACTTGCGAGCAAAATTGGTCCGCGTTCCAAAAAAAGAACTCTATCTGATACCTTGTTTATTATCGTTCTAGCATTTAATCACCTAAGCTGCTCATTATTAGAAATTAATGGCGCTTACACAACGCGTATTGTGAAAAACCAACGCTATCTGGCAAGCAATGACGATTATGCGCACAAAGATGCAGTCTTCGCGGTATGCTCACGCCGAATCCTCGCCAGCAGCCCATCCTCACTCTCGGCTGTACGGATGCGAAATGAATAAAAACGTTCAAACTTGTTTTCGAAAATTTAGCGCAAGGCGAAAAGCACGAGTTATGTGCTCTTGGTGCTCCGGGATCGCGCTTCCGTGAGGCGGCATTCCGTGCAGGATGCCCATGCTGCTCCCCCCCTCCACCCCCCTACCTGTCACGTTTCGCCGCTCAAACGCTTTCTTTCGACGGCGACAAACACTCTTTGCCCGGGAACCTTCGCACTAATAGCTAGCGCTGCAATATGGACAAAGTAAAATACCGCTGCAAATAAACGAGCCCATAGACATCAAAACGAGATCCTTCAAGTCGACAGACTGATCTGCAGCAGTATTTTGAGAAAGCCCGTTAAGCTGCAAACACAAGAGGTCGGCACCAAAGTGAATACGGAAGTTCTTGGTGACGACACATGACGCCGAACGTGGCGCCGTCTGTCCCATGCCGAAAAATTCCGGTCAAAAGCATTTTTCAACAAGATAGATTTTATGAATGCACTTTTTTTTTCATATATCGTAAGACTTCACTGCAACAATCAACATATGTGCACATCTCCTGGGAGCAGGCTTGCCTTTTTTTTGCTATTAACATTTTTTGCTGTTGTCAAAAACTTTCCCCAACGCGCGTCCAACTGAAGCAGCTTAGCGCTTGTGCCTCCTCTTCGTTCTTTTCTGGTGATCTGCATGGCTTTCCGCTAGTTTTTTCTCTAATTCAACTAAAGCAGTCTTGTATGGCAATCTTAATTCCGTTAAAATAAACTTTAAAAGAAAAATTTTGCAGCGTTTTTTAAGAACGGACAGTCACCTTCAATATTTCCACAGCAGTAGCTTACAATATCGCAATATTCAAAATTTGTGTCCAAGAATAATGGACATGAGAGCACACAGAGTTACCACGCTAATAGAATGCTTAATTTGTATTCAACGATTCTACAAGTTAAGCCCCGCTCCATCAGGTTAATATGTAATGTGGTCATCCACGGACGCTTTACGCCCTCTGTCGGAGCGGACGACAACTATTTTATTAGCTGTCGTCTGCTCCAAAAGGGGGCGTCAGACATCCGTGGGTGACCTCACTACTTCGAATCCGCGCACTCTGACGTCATAACCATTTCGACCAATCGAACAGCGTGACACCTCTGCCGACAATCTCCTGTCAATCACGATGAGGTATTAAAGGATTTCGCCTTAAAATAGCTGAGTACCAATGAGAACCGACCTCCTCCATTCTGGTAGGCCAGGTAGGGGAAGCGCCAGACGTTGCCGATGCCCACGGAGAGGCCGACGCAGGAGAGCAGGAACTCCCAGCGGCTGCCCCAGTTGCCCCGCGAAGTGATGGACGCCGAGCGCTCCCTGTGGGTCGGCGGGGGACCGAAGGGGTCCTCGTCTTCCTCTTCTTCCTCGTCCTGGGGTGCCTTCTGCTCCGGCTTCACCGCGGCGGGGGGAGGGTGCGCCACGGCCCCATCGTAGCCGTTCAGGTGCACCGGAGTTAGCGTCAGAGATCCCGAATTCTGCGTCCACAGAGGAAAGAGGGAGAGAGAATTCGCTTTATGAAAACAAACAGAGATTAAGTGTTGAACGTGTCCATGGCCAGGAGCACCAAGGCTAGCTCGTCCTCAAATTGAGCCGAAGCAAGCCATGCGCTCTATCTAGGAGAATGGAGGTTTACAGAATGGAGAGGATTGAGCAGTGCCACTGGACATCGCAAAAGGCAATGTTCCAACTTCCCATAAATATACAAAGAGAGAGTTTGGGCGATATAAATGGTTTGGTTTGGTTGATGGGGTTCAACGTCCCAAAAAGACTGAGGCTCAGTGAAGGGCTCCGGAAATTTCGACCGCCTGGAGTTCTTTAACGTGCACTGACTTCGTACAGTACACGGGTCTCTAGAATTTCGTCACCATCGAAATTCGACCGCCGCGGCCGGGATCGAACCCGGGTACTCCGGCTCGGTAGATGAGCGCCCTAACCACTGAGCCACCGCGGCGGCGCCGATAGACATGAGAACAGAGTCACTGCAGGTACAGCTCAGCGGAATTAGAAGGGCATTTGGGTCTTTCTAAGGGTGTTTCTGAGTGGAAAGGATGTGCGAGCAAAGAGGACGGGATATTCGAGAATAAGTGGCAGTGCGGGGAGAAGTTGAAAACAAATTAATGGGGACAAGAACCAGCGCTACAATGAACTCATTTTTTAAATATATTTTAACACTACCGCATGCAGAATTTAATGGGATTATGACGTTGCGCACGGAAATGGCGAAGCCTTCCAGTAGCCGCGCAAAAAAGCGCGTTTTCATTTCTTGACAAGAGTAAGAAACCTAAACTAACACAATAAGAGCCCACTTTCCTGATGGCATCTGGTTTGAAGATTTCTCTTACATCCTGGTCCTCATGTCTTGTTTTACCCTTCAGCAGTGAGATGTGCAATGGTAATTAGCACAGCACTAAGTACTTACTCTTCTGCACCGATAGGTGCAATGGTAATTAGCACAGCACTAAGCGCTTTTGGACATTAGATAGTTATACAAACTACCACGCTTCCCGCTTCCCTCCGGGGCGAGGAAGTCACAGCTGCATCTGCAACCAACCCCGCCCTCCAGCCAAAGCCCACAGGCTTGGGGTCACCTCGGTATCATCCTCACATTAGCCACCTGTCAGAGAGTATCCGGACACCAGTCCAACTGCATAAAGCTCTTAGTGACCACCTGGTGCGCTCGGAAATAATCGGCTACGACATACGACGCAGAAGACTACCGCAACAACGTTCAAAGTGAAGCAGGTTCCCTGAACAGCCGCCGTGCTTGTCATCCCCACCATCACCAGCCCAACCATACCCAATGCGGGACAAGGAAATCCCCACTGACCTCCAATAGCCCTGTCCTGTGTGCCACCTTATCCCCGAAAGTTTCCTAACCTAATCCTCTCACCTAGCACTCTGCCAACTCCTGCTATATTTCACTGCCCTTGATATTTCCTTCCAAGGAAATATACAGGTTTCATTCCCTTTCTATATATCCTGCCATTGACCGTTGTCTCAAGCGACGAGAAGCCCAGCGTGCACTGGGCTTGAGCGAAGAGCGAACGCGAAGTTTGGTGCCGCTTTGGCCATTTACGAAGAGCAGGGACAAGAAAAGTTCAGTGAAATTGGTTCAGAACTAATAAAGGTGGAGTGAGACTTTGAAAATGAGCTTTAAAAGTTGGCTCTACAGCAGTTGCAATAAAAGCCGTGGCTATAAATTTGCAAGGAATCTTAAAGAGGGACGCAGCTGGCATTAGAACTGAAAACTAGCTTTAAATTTTCTTTAGTATTTTTATTGTTCTTTTCATTTTTGTACCAATGTACTTTTTTGTTAAAATCTACTATCCGCAGAGTTTCGCCCTTGTGTACGAGAGTAGCAACCAGCACTTCACGCAAGTGGAACTAAAATTAAGGGCTTCCAAGAAAACACTTGATTTGTCAAGTTTTTTCTCTTTGTTGACGCAAAAAACAATCGCCGCATATGAATTGTTTTTCAGTCAGAAAAATATAAAGGAGCCTAGGCTATTTATTCCAGTTCCAGTTAAGTAAGCGCCATTATTTGACATCTACTAAAAGTTTTTATGCCTTAAAGTTCCCGCGAAAACTGTACAGAAACTTCCGAAAATGTTATTTTGAGATAAACGCTATGAAAATCTCTGAAAACCGTTTTATTCATCAAAACTTCCCTTGACAGAAGAGCTACAGGAGGAGCCCTAGTTGCTGAAAAGTGTGCCATGAACACGGCCAAATTCCAAACCAAAACCTGAATTTCTTATCAAAATCTTCAGAGCATTGAATTTTTGCAAGTATCCGAGACGAAGAGACCGCGACGAGTTACCCCACTTTTCCGGTCGACCTAACAAAGATAAAAGACAAAAAAAAATATTTTTGACATCGCGAATACCCAAGTGTAATATATTTTCCGAAATATAAAGAAATTCTCTCTGAGATGATAGCGAAATCTTAAAATTGAATTTTTTTTTTGGCAAAGCAACGTCTCACCAGGGACCCAGGCCATTTTCCTTAGCCCGCTGCATTGTCTGCTGCTTAAATTCAAGCCTTTTGTCACGTGGCTATAATTGCAGGTACGGGCGATGTCGTGGGCTGCAGACGGCAGCCTGTCGCAAACGGACTTTTCAATGGGTGAACTTCCTACAAGGAATGGAGCGACTCGACACAGTGGTAGTTGAAGACCAGGATGTCTGTCGCTCTGGCCACGCTGAATTTAAAGGAGACACCAAATTATCGAGATAAGGCACCTAAAGCACCGACAACCATCTCGAGTATCGTAGAAACTGCTGCACGTATTGATGTATCCGTAGCACTCTGGTAGCGCTGACCCTACAGCAAACGGAAAGTGATATGACCGCGTTCCGGGGGCGATAAACAATGAACGCGGAGAAACAGCCACAACAATGCGTTGTGTCACAGAGAGGTAGGAAAAACAGTAAGGCCGCGAAAGCAGGACGATAAGACATTTCTAGGTTCAACGCATGGGACGACAGGTGATTGAAAAGGGCTCCAGTTCACTGTCCACTTTTGAGCTTGCGTACGCTTTGACCTAACCGGAGCTCCCTAATTAGATCAGCTGAAGAACGCCAGCTAGACAATCGGCCATTGCCTGTGACATTTTCTCTAGACAATGGCCTGTAAATTTCGTTCACTAGTACACCTCTTTCGCATAGTACCGATGGATACATTCCGCCCTGGATACAGTCTGTAGCTACTGTTTTCTCATTTATCTATTCGCACGTGATGCACCAGTTTCTAGAACTTCGTGTCACTTGCAAGTCAGCGCGGCAACGTCTTTCTTTTTTTTTTTTTAGTTGGATGCACACATGAAGGTCCTCAGCTCGCACTCTTCATGAACTAGGAAGGCAACACTGGCAAAAAAGAGTTTGTAGCTGATTAGGATGACGACCTGCGATAACATAGGAGCGATGCGTGTGCATACCGGTAGCAGTCACATCACTACTATTTAGACATAAACCGTGTTGTACAAAAACGAGAGGTTCATGTCATTACGACATGGCTCGTCATTATGACTTCATAACCATCCGGCGTCAAAGTTCATTGACGTTGTAGTTTCGACGTATCATCACAAAAAGCAGCTGCTAACTGACGTGCGAAATGATCGTGGCACAGTAGACTGACCGTTAGGGGACATCTGTGTGTCCCAGCCGTCTATCTCACTGTCTTCCAAGGAATTAGAATACTTGCGTTGTCACTGATTATTTTGCTGGCTGCACTTGAGTGATGTCAGGCCACTACCTGCTTATATATTCCGTTCTGCAGTTCATACGAAGTTGTAGCAAGTTAGTGCTCGCGCGTCACCTGTCTATCTTCACCGTCCTCGCCTGGTTGGGCGCTAAAATTTCATGCCGATGCAAGATATTTTGTACTTTTTCACAGTAACTTTCCGCCTCTCAACAAGCAAACTATTGTGATTAAATATGGTAATAATTAAGTAGGCTGGCTCACTAGCACAATTCATTCGTATCGGGAGGCCTGTCATTAAAGCTTCTTTTTGGGCTAGTTGGTGTATTTTCATGTTATAGTTAGGCATATCATTGTCTAACTACCGTTCGAAATCACGGATCCTCATAGCGTCCCGCTTTTACGGGACGGTTAGCATATTGTAGGGCGACTGCTCCGGTGAAGCTGTCGTCCCGGGTTCGAACCCCGGACCACCAGGAAGAATTTTTCTTTAAAGGGTCAGTCTACTGAATTTTATCGACCATATTTTCTTTGCGGCAACCGATAGCTCTTTACTCAAATTACCGTTTAGCCAGCTGTGGTGCCAAGGAGTGCGGTAGAACATTTTAAAATAGAATTTATTAATGTGGGAACACATCTGTATGAGATGGTAGTCTCATCTGGCAACCATCTGGATTTCCGCCGCGCGGCGACAAACATGGCGGCGCCCGTCGAAGCCGGACCTCTAGCTTCGGACTGAATTCTCGTTGTTGCTGCCTTTTTCAGTGCGTTCACTGGCCATAAATGGGGCGCTTGTCTTTCGCTTCGTCTCATCTTGCCTATAAGAAAACATGTAAGAGATAAATTTGCTTTATTTTAATAATTAGAGTGACGATTCTGCCGCTCCTAGGCTTAAGTGGAGAGTCGGTTTGTTTACAGCAATGGTTCCCGTCCTGACGACCAGATGGCGCCACTATAGGCTGCGTTTATTTTTGCGTCTCTGCTAGCATACGCTGAACTAAAAGTGGGAATGTGCCCGCGTTTTGCGTACGTGTAACTATAAATATTCATGTGATTTACAGAAAAAGCGAGCGGTACGCCTTCTACAGTTTCCTAGA
Source organism: Amblyomma mixtum (assembly GCF_055824585.1). NCBI lineage: Eukaryota > Metazoa > Arthropoda > Arachnida > Ixodida > Ixodidae > Amblyomma > Amblyomma mixtum. The sequence goes on from NC_143018.1 coordinate 86,645,168, forward strand.
GCAAAACGTGCGTTTCTCTGACATTGGGGCATAGAAATGGTACGTAGCATATTCACTTATGCTTCTACAAAAAAAGACTACCACTTTCTTGAACAAAATGAACGTTTGGGGTCGCCACCATGCTTTTTTACGCAACTTTTAACGCCGAAATAAAATATAAATTCCTGCCTAAACCGGGCGCAGACCCCTCGTTATTGATGTTATAGGGTGCCAACTACCAGAATATGCCATTATTTATACACTCATCTCGGTGAGTAGACTGACCCTTTAACTATGAAGTTTCTGTGGAAGCTGCATAGTTTTCTTTCGTAGCCGTATGGCTGCGCTTGAGTTGCTCCCTTATTACAAATCCACTCCACATTGGGGAATTCCCCTAAACATTTGACCGAAGCCACTAGGACGTCCAACGCTGCATCACGTGCGGAACAGTACGACGTACATGGCCACCTCGGCATCAATGCGAAAAGGTTCGATAAAGAATATAGGACCGCACAAAGGCTGAGATAAGCACACACTGTGCTTATCACGGATACGCGGTCAGGTGACACCAAACTGAGCGCGTCGCTTCCTAAGAACCTGTTATCATGACCGCGTTCTTACCATTCCAGCCCCGAGTGTATTTTGAGGAGAACTGCTATCATTCCACGCATCGACAAGAGGATGTGGAAATTTACGTCGATACTCCACGCGTGCATTCACGCTTGCAATGTCGAAATCTGGGCGCGTTTGTCTACCCATAGTGAATAATCAGGAGCCGTGCGTGCATGGTAATCGAATGTCTAAGCCGAACTGGGTTTGAAGGGCGTCTTTAGCACTGTTAAACTCGCGCTTAACTCTATATTTTTGTGATTATCCAATTGCATTCCGCGTGACTTTGGCACTGCGACAGTTCTTCACACGCATGCTACAATAAGGAACGCAGCCGATTCCTTCTCTCAAGGCTGAGCTTCACAATCGTGCGAAGGTGCACACTGGTGACCCTTACTAGAGGTGCACATTTTAAAATTTTGTGCGCCCCCTTTTTCATGGAAGGTAAATAGTACCTTATACGAGCTCCGTAGCCCTTAAATCACTCCTTCCAGTGCCAGCCTATGTTGTTTGCCTTCTTCTCATTTCCCTGTACCACGCTGACTAATCCTCTTATCTGAGTTTTTCAGGTCCACCCAGCGCCAACCCCCTGTCGCAGCCCCTTCAAAGCCTTTGTTCATTACACACCCCCGGGATATAAGTTTTTGCACTATTGCAGCTTAACGAATCACGGTTCACGTCCCTCCCCTTCCTGACACGCATCCCCTCTCACACCACTTTCCTTCCTCACCCCCGGGGCCTTCCTCCTCGGAGCGAAGGACCTATTTAATCCCTGCCAATGATGAACGCTTTGCCCAGACGAAGACAAGTCCCCTTGTCGAAACGTTGGCTCAAGCAACCTGAGGTTTTCCCCTCCCTTGTTCATTTTGTGATATACATGTTACAGTAATTTACAGCTTACGCTGTACCCTTCATTTTTCACCTTCAATTGCACTTTACAAGTTACATTGTAACCTTCTTTTTCTATTGTTCGTTGGACATTACCGGTTACTTATTGCCTTTCTTCTCATCGTCAGAGGTGTACATTTTGTTCTTATTTTTTGCCGCCTCACTAAAGATAACTACGGTTTTCATGCGTATAGCCACTTCACTGAGAGCACATTGCACTAGGCGGTACTGATTATGGGCTAATCCAGGGTATAAATTTGCCAGTGATGCACTTCGGGAAGTTTTGTAAGCTAGATTACTTTCTAATAAATACACACATGCAAAATTGCTGTTGCAGCATGAGGGATAAGGCCACCAATTGAAAATCAGCGCCTTATTAGCCATTACTCGGGTATCCAATTCCCCTTTTCTTTATTTTGTCTTCTGAACGAAAAACAGCTATCTAAGGCATACTCATTCGTTCATGTACAGACTTGTTGGAAGTCTTAAGGCCAAAGGCTTTTCGCTTCAGCCGCACAACAGGGCCTTTACGGCACTAATAAAGACCAAATGGCCTTGAAATGCTAGCGGACGGTTTCTTCCTGCGGTAGAGTAGCTTCCTGCTTGACTTGTGTTCTGAATGATCCGCTACATGGAGCATTCTAGGGACCTTCATTTCGCTGCAGCCGAACGCTGTGGCCTTAAGACTTTTGGCCAAGACTGTACGTATACGCGTTTCACGTGGAACTTTGCACCGCGTGCCTCCCCGTCAACATCCACCAAGTTACGAGCTGTAACTCCGCCACAGCAATGGTCACATGAGAGGCTCTTCTGGGGACAAACTTTGGTGTTACAGGATTTCGCAACAGGAATCTGCCCTCGCACCCTCCACTGTTCAATAACATTGCTATCCAGCTATACCTGACCCAGGTGAGACATAGCCCATGTGACCAATGTGTAGTGTAACCCATTGAGTGACCCTGTGGAACATCTAGCTGTTATTCTTAGCATAAACCAAACTCACAACTGGATCCCCGGGAATCCATTCTCTTGTCACATTCTTCTACGTGCCCATTAGTTATACATCTGCCACTGGACCAGATTACCTGAACGCCCGTGCAACTCTTTTTGCTCCATATCTTGTCAGGCTCAGCTCGGACTAACTCATATGCTCTATTTTCCTTCTTGCAGTCTCCCTGAATCTTGACACTTGAAGAATTCACTTCCGAGAGATAGGTTATAAGCAGCACAGGGCGGATCGAACAATGCTATCGTGATCGTCCCACACATGGCAAAAATCGCAGCGTTGTCAGCGAAAAACCAGAGCACGAGGGTCGGTATGAGGCGCCTCAAGTGGCCTAATTACACCGGTGCCCGCGGACAAAGAAACACAGGGCAGTGCGTCGCATACACGTGTTTACAACATTGCGAAACGGGCAGCGGACAAAACTTCACACTGCTCCGCAGATACGCCAACAGTATCAGCGTCCACTGCCCCACTGCCCCGTGCTACTAAGATTGCGCAGTGAAAGCGACCAAGGGTCTCCTTTGTGTCGCGTTCTGAGTGCGTACAGACCGAGATATGCCGAGAGCAGCGGTGCGACCGCAATACCGCAGGTTTGCGTGCATAATGCCCATGTTCTTGGAGGAGGGTGAAGGGAAGAAAACGGAGAGGGTAAGCTATGGGAACGTCATGACTACGGCAGTCGGCTTATGGTAGAAAGGAGGGCAGATTAAGAAGAAAGAAAACATGCACAACCACAATACTGGCGCCGACTTACAGAGTTTTCTATCTTTGGACATCCCGCCTTCGTATGCGTACATACTACATCTGGGACGTATGAAAACAAAAAGCCATGGAGAAAAAAAAAGTGTGCCTAAATATGAAACTTTGCGCCCAAGAGGACACACCTCCAAACCACCTCTTATCTCTCAATGATTGTAGGCTCGCGATAAAACTTGTTGGTGGCGGCAGAGTGGCGTTGGCATGGACAGCATGTGGCCTAGCACGCACCGCACATAAAGTTTACAACATCAGTCGATGCCACTCGAAATATCAGCGATATCGACTCATTCTTTCAATCTGATCTTTTCGAGTGGAAGGCTGATTGATTGCTCGTGCTTATCTGCTGCGCCGCACTTGACAAAAGTGCACTATATCCAGTTTACGCGAGTAACGTTGAGATAACTGGGACGCGTCGTCGATTGTTCGAACGTATTGTGAGTGGAAGTTCCGTTTCGAAACAGTATCGGCTGGAACTATGTGGCTTTGTGATCGATGATTACGATGCCGCCGGCATCAGCAGTGTACACAAGATACAGACCACTTACGCAATGGTTCTAAGTGCTTGATGGAGGGGAAAAAAGCACCCGGACTTTTCGTATTCGACCTGATCGAAGAAGCAATAGCGATAGCTAGTACACTGCTGTCCTTCCCTACATTCGAAACACAAAAACGCTTATATGGGAGTAAAAAGGGTACAAACTGTCCTCTAGCGCACGAAATTTTATAAAAGAGTGTGCGCTACAGTACAGATTACTCCCTTTTCACTTCCCGCCGCGGTGGCTCAGTGGTTACAGCGCTGGGCTGCTGACCCGAAAGACGTGGGTTCAATCACGGCCGCGGCGGCCGAATTTCGATGGAGGAGAAATTCCAGAGGCCCGTGTGCTGTGCGATGTCAGTGCAGGTTAATAAACCCCAGGTGGTCGAAATTTCCGGAGCCCTTCACTACGGCGTCCCTCACAGCCTGAGTCGCTTTGGGACGTTAAACCTCGATAAACCAAACTAAACCCTTTTCACTTATTTCTGTTCAGAGTGTACCTAACATCCCACACCCCTCAAGTGAGCATGCTCTGCAGCCTCGTGAATCACTTCTTCAGATGGCACATTCGCGCCCTACCTTCAAATAACCACCTTGAGAGGCCAGCATTCTAAGGTCACCGTTCTAAGGCCAACTTACGGAGACCACGTGCTAACTCCAACGTCTAAGGCCGGCATTGAAAGGCCAATTATCAAAGGCTAGCCTTTAAATTGAAGCCTAAAAGACCAGCCTTAAAAGTGCAACCTTCAAATGTTTGCAAATGTTTCGGCACTAGCGGCCTATATAGCCAAGGCCCACTTCGGTTTGGATGGCAGGATAACGCAGGAGCATATGTCGCTGCGGCCTATCCCTTATAAAAATGGTCCATAGACAGTCATAGACTTCTTATGGACTCTATTGCCTTCCTATAGATATTTTTGTCTATTCATAGTCTATATACTGTCTATTGTATTTGTATTGCCTATAGACAGTACTCTAGGATTTGTCTATAGAGAACTTATAGACTTTATAGACAATCTATAGACTGTCTAAAAAATTTGTGACGGTACGACAGCGACATTGTCTTCCCCAGAGAAGCTCTACTGTGGGAGGGCGCTTCGCACAAGGTCAGCAAGGCGGGCAGAGGCGTTTCCTCTGTCAGCCCGTTTAAGCACGTAGCGACGGAGCAACCTGTGCTTAAACGTACATGTATGTACATCTACCGACACATACACAGTCAGGCTGGAATGAAACGCGAATACGCATGCGACGAACTTTCCTAGTTTGTAGACACATATTCCTACGCAAACGCGGTTTATGAACCTACACTTTTTCCTTAGAGCCTTTTCACAGAAACGTGAATCAGGCTCGTTTTAAACTCCAGCTGGAAGTACAGGAGTAAAAGATTTTGATTCATTTACAGTGATCCTATTGTTTCAGAAGCTCTCGTGGCCAAGGGAACAGGCCTTCGTGCATGGTTGGGCTTGAGGAAAAACGCTGGCTTAAGGTTTTGGTTTGGGTTTATTTGATTTATTTGGGGTTTAACGCCCCAAAGCGACTCAGGCTATGAGGGACGCCGTAGTAAAAGGCTCCGGAAATTTCGAGCACCTGGGGCTCTTTAACGTGCAATGACGTCGCACAGTACACGGGCCTCTAAAATTTCACCTCCATCGAAATTCAACCGCCGCGGCCGGGATCGAACCCGCGTCTTTCGGGCCAGTAGCCGAGCACCGTAACCACTGAGCCACAGCTGCGGGGGCTTAGGGTTTTGGTTTAACAGGTGGCACAGTGGACTGTGGGTTCGAACCTAGCCGCTACTGGCACGTTCGAACCAGACCTGGGGAGCGTGTCGCGATGATCTCTTCGAGTGAATGACTGTGCGTACACGCACGAGCATTATAAGCGGGAACAATCGGCTGTCACTATAGGTCTAAGTTTATATGACGAAAAGAGCTACTAAAGGGATAGTGCGTTCGAGGAAAACTGGTTATGAAAGACAAAAATACCCTTCTAATTGATATCTAGAATGCATTATTCGACTGCACGATAAAAAGGTGCTAACTTTCGTACTTCTTCAACGAGTGCCCAGTGATTCTTGTCTGATCTAGATTAACAAAAACGGTCAACAAGAGCTTCCCGACCAGGTAGGACGTGAACAATACGAGCAAGAGAACGAAGGAGATTATATTTTCACACTCTTTTTGGTTTTCAGAGGCCCCTGTACTGTGCAATGTCAGGGCACGCTACAGAACCCTAGGTGGTAGAAATTCCGAAGACTTTCACTACGACGTCCTCCCTCATAGCCTGAGTCGCTTTGGGACATTAAACCCCCATAAACCATAAACCAAAACATTTTCTCGTTTTCTTGAACTTTTCAAATTTGTTTACTTCTCTCATTCCTCCTCTTCAAGAGGCCACCAAAAAGTGTGCAACAGCTTCATTTCATTTATTCAATAACAAAAAGAAGCCAGAATAACCGACAGCCCCATATCGTAGACTTGCAGGTCAGCAGAAATGCTCTGTCGTTATCACCACTCGCCTCTTTTCAGGAGATAAGCTAAGCCGGGTTCGGGCGTGAGAAAAATTGTTTCCCTATCAGGAGGACAATCCAAAGAAACTGAATAGGTAGCTCACTGCCAGCGAAGCAACGGGCTTATCGTGTGACGTTCGTTGTCTCCTCCTTAGCGCAGCAAGATGACACTGGGCTCTAACGAACAATGCGTCTCGGCTGTTTTTCTGATATCGTCCCGACTTGACACCACGCGCAGACGAAGCTGTTTGATAAAATGATTGTTCCTGCCGAGCAAGTAATTCTATATAATTTCGAACACATTCTTCTCATGCCCAACAGTGATTTCCGAGAGCGCTGGAGCCGATCACGATAATGCGAATAGTGTGCTTGTCCAACGTAGGATCTCGAGAGACGCAATCGTCGAGGCAAGCGAAAGGAGCAACGCCGCTGTCGTCAACCTTTACAGCAAAAGACAATTTTGCCGAGTCGCTTTGGGACGTTAAACCGCACAATTTATTTATTTATTAATTTATTTATTTATACCAAAAAATCTCTGCCTCTCCCGTAACCGAGAGTAGAGTAAGCATGAAATGTTTACGGGCATAACACATTGGTTGCAGATGGTACTTGTCAAAATCTTGAAATGGGTCTAGTGTTCAACACACCACACCACACTCTTGTTGCGTCGAAGCGATCGCCTGCAATAGTGCGGGCTTAGGTAGGCAACCGCGAACCGTGGCGGCCTTGTCGCTTTCGGGAGCAGCCGCATAATCGTGGAGTTCTCGGCAGGGGCGAGCAGTCTTCTGCTGTGGCTTATCACTCGCAAAGCGATTGCTTTCCGCAAGACGCTTCCTACCTCTTCTTTCATCAGGCTCCATTGCTCGGCTTAAGCAGCTGTGACGGTGGCGGCATCGAAATGCAGGACGATGCAGAAGCGTACGCGGACTCGACGAGACGCAGGCCTGACAAGAATGTATATGCAGCGCGTTCGAATACTCCGCGAGCCTGCCAAAGGGGGAAACGCCATGAGCGGAAGGCCCAGCGGTCGGTCTTTTACATGCGTGAATGTGGGACCGCGGCGCCATCCTTGGGGACGGCGCGGAAGCAGTTTTTCCGCCCAAAGCCCTTCTCGCCCTGGAGCTCCCCTCTTGCTCTAAGCGGCCCTCTCTCTTAGAGTGTCTCGTTAAATCTCGTACGGTGCCCGGATGTTCTCGCGTCAGTGCCCGGATGAGTGGAATTCAGTGCCCGGATGTTGGCTCCCGGTCTCAGCGTGACGTCACCACACTGCCGACAACGGGAGCGAAAAGCATTTCATGCTTAAAACGCAATAATCCGTGATGTCATGAGGCCAAAACGAGAACGGAGCCAACGCTGGCTCTGCTGACAAGTCTCAAATGCTTCACGATGATTACTGTGTTTACGCGCTGGTAGAAACGTTATTTTAGCTGTTATTTGCGCAAAAAACACTACCTTAAGTAATTATTTTGCAAAGACATGCTCATCTCTCGCAATTCAGGAAAAGCATGATGAAACACTCCGAAAATCGCCTCTTATCGACCCTTCCACAACGTTCGCAGAGCAGAGGTCATTGTGAGGCAACGGAAGTCGATTGCTCGCAAATAAAGTTGCTCTTCAGAACAAAAGACACTGGTTTCGGCATCGCTCCCGTAATGTTAATTCATCATTGAAAAGGATGTGATGGGCGTTTGCTCTTCGCAGGCACTAAAAGGGTCCTCTTAAAGATATCTCTCGTTGGCAGCGCAGCTTAATTGTTTCTGGCGTATTTTGTTTTTTGGCTTGTTCATTTTTGTCTGCACTGCCAGCCTGTCCTGAGTTGCATGCAAGAACCGACATGGCAGTGTCCGAGGTTATCGATTAGACGCGCGTCATTGGGACGCATTATAGGTATCGTCGCGCATAAGTTTCGAAGTTTCGCCAACGGATACGCCAAACGGCATGGAAAGGGACTAACAGCAGCACTTGGCCTCTGAGCTAGGACTAACTTTTGCACTTGGTTCTTGGAGTTGGACTAACCGTAGCACTTGGGCAACTAACAGTTAGTTTGTGCGAAGACTGACTGTTGCAAGAGGTGGTTTTGCGAATGATATCTCAGGGAGTAATGTCTGGTTTTTTTTTAATGGGACTGAAGGGTGTGGCAACGCAGTTACTCTCCAAGAACTAACTGATTAGCATCTTTTAGTCTTTTCGGGCTTAGAGAGTGGGCGCACATAAACAGTGTATGACACCCATTGACTGTTTTTACAATGGCGTTTGAGAGCAAGAATGTTATACTTTCCCCTTCGAGAGTGTTGCTTCGCACTATCAGCTGATAACGCAGCTATGTAGTGTGGTGGTCGTTCTGTGCTGATATCACTTCTTTGAAGCACTGAGTGCTTTATGATGGATCGCGCGTGACGCCATGGGCGCCATTTTTTTGCACCATGCATAGTTTCCACGTAGGTCCTTCGGTGTAAATGGTCATCATAGAATTAGACAACCACACAGATCTTGGCGCAGATTTTTTTAGTAAGCAAACATGGCGGCCACTGTGGCATCAATGTACAGAGCATCTATAGGCAGAGCCTGAGGCTCTCGGAGTCAGTGTCTACTTCTTTGCCTGTGCGTGGCATTCAGTCGCTATTTGTGTGGCCAGTCCTTACCATAAACATGTGTCATTTTTGGAAGGAAACACCAGAGGTGACAAAATTAACAGCGAGCAAGTTCTCATGCGCGTCTAACCGTCAAGAAGAGAAGAAGCCGCAGAAGCAAAATCGCTCATCCTAGCCGGACATTTGTTGAAGGGAAGCTCAAGAAATGCACTGAAGTTCTGGTCTGGTACCATGCTTTCTGCGGTCGTTACCTCTTGCAGATTTTATCCGTTGTTTGGGTATGTACTACGTAGGAAAGCAAATCCCGTGTTTACGAGTCAGCAGCTTGTCCCGGTCCGCCCCCAATTTCTGCCTTCCCCGAGTGCAAAGAACTACAGTGGCTTTAAACCATCCGACGCATAGCAGCAGTGGTCTAGAGATTCGAGCATCCACCTCGAAAGCGGAAGGTGCTTGGTTCGAACCCCTTCAGTGTCGGCGGGTAGGCACCAGTTTTTCAATGAGCTCAAGCTTCCCACTGGCCTGACGCGGTGAAATGCTAAGGAAAATTTCTCATCTTTGACACCACCTCGTGTAAACAAAACAAAAAAACGCTAGCCATGGCACTCTTTGGCCCAGCGACATTTGCGCCATTAAAAATCAAATCACCATCATCATCATCAAATCGAATCGCGCTGGCCCTTCCTGCCTTCACGAGTGCACTCATTGCCAGGAACATCGCGACCACAGATGGCACATCGCCAGGAGCATCTACAACCCGCCTCACATGCTCCTTTGAACAGGCCTTTCTAGACATCATTGTCTTTGGCCACCAGATCAGTAATTTAGGGCCGGCGCCTCAATGTTATCAGCACAAAGCGCCATCAAAACCGTCATTGGATACACAGGCCACCTGACGCGCTTGAGGGTTCTTTGATTTAGTGACTGCAACGGACCCGTGACCACGCGTAAAGCTTCAACAATCGCGTCAACTTTTCTTCCCCTCTCTTAAACCCCACCTGTCTTAGTAGAGTAACCAAACAAGCTTAATCCTGACTGACCTCCCTAGCTTTCCTTTATTCTCTCTCTCTCCCTCTTTTCAACAGGTGTAGGCTGGCGTTCTCTTCTACGACATACGACGGCGACGCCCTTTACTCGGAAGTAGTGCCCTGCTCAGAAACTGCCATGCAACATTGTCCATGGCATCCAACAGCCACTCGCCTACAGCGCTGGAGCCGCTTTTTTTTTCCCCTGTCCTGTTTCTCGCGGTGTCTGGCTACGCGTCCCGTCATAGCTCGAATGACGATCCGGTCTCGGTTTCGGTCGACGTCCACTTTCCTGTCTCCGGGACTGGGGTGCAACACGACGCCCAAGGCACGCGCCTCCTTGTCACCGCCGTCGGCCGCGCTTGCAGGGATGAGAGAACCCGACACGAGTGAAGAAAAACATATGCATGCATGTCTTCGTCTACCGGGGACACACAGCCGGATGTCGCTTTCTGCGCTCAGCACCGGAGCCTGGCGTCGCGTTAGGGTCTTGCACAGCTTTGTAAGAATGCGTGAAAACGATGAGAACGGACACGAATGACGCAAGTAGGAGGGGGGCTCACTTATAGGTGCACATGTACTAAGCGCCAGCACTATCGTAGCTACACATGTGCTGCGTCTTACGCGTTGGAAACGTCATAACGTTCCCGAGAGAGGCAGTATAGAGCGGAGAGATATAAATCGCCTCCGGTGGTTTGCAACGCAGCGAGTTATGGAAAGAAAAATGACAGGTGCAACGTTAAGAGATCAGAAGAGAGCGGAGTGGGTGAGGGAGCAAACTCGGGTTAATGACATCCTAGTCGAAATCAAGAGGAAGAAATGGGCTTGGTTAGGGCATGTAATGCGAAGGCAAGATAACCGCTGATCCTTAAGGATAACGGAGTGGATTCCAAGGGAAGGCAAGAGTAGCTGGGGACGGCAGAAAGTTAGGTGGGCGGATGAGATTAAGAAGTCTGCGGGGACACGGTGGCCGCAACTGACGAAGGACAGAGTTACTGGAGAGACATGGCAGAGGCCTTTGCCCTGCAGTGGGCGTAGTCAGGCTGATGATGATGATGATTATGATGATGATGATGATGATACTCTGCGGCTACCCGGAAGCTGTGGCTCTTTTTTTTCTTTTTGTTTTAGAGCTACGGCTGGCCGTCCGACCTTCTCGGAGGCGAGTGTTAATGTCACGTCGTAGTATGTCGTTACGCTCTACCTTTCACTTGCTGGTGATTTTGAATGCTATTTGTTCGGGACAAGCGTAACGTCGCTAGACAAATAAAAAAAAGCATGGAAACACATCAAAGCACAGACAGGCTCTGAAACCTGTCTTTAGCCATATTCCCCGATGTCTTAGGAAGAACCCACCAATGAGTGTTATCAAGAATGGGCGTTGTGCACAATGTTATCGAAGCGGACAAGGCTAGAAGATGTCTTCGAGTGAATGCCCCTTTAGCGAGCATGGAAGAATAGGAATATAAGAAGAGAAAGTATTGAGCGAGGTAGTACTTCTCCGCCTTCTGTAGGAAATTCATGGGCGTGGATTTCTAAAGCAGCAGTTGCACCCAGCGTCTCTTGTGTGCATATGCAATTTGTTCTCGACATTGTTAACTTCGTGTAAGCTCGCAATCTTAACCTCGAAGCTTCTATTTTTCTTTGTAATTTTAAATGCGCCAAAAACCACAAACACACACACACACAAGACAATAGAACGGGAGTGTGTGTGGGGTTTTGGTGGCTCTAAAATTACAATGCACTACCAACTAGCCCAACCAGAAGTTCTCTTATTCTATTTTTCTATCACGCGAGTAACTTGTTCGATATCCGAGCACTCTTTCCTCACACAGAAAAATAGCGTGCTCACTTCCGCTGGCTACTGTCACCGGTGGAGGGTTGTTATTAATAAAACAGAAAACTGCGTTTCTGTGTATTGGTATGACGTCATCGCCCAGGAGGACATGCACAAAGAGAGGAGGTAGGGGCCAGGAGACAACGCGTGCAGCACCGGAACCGGGCCGGACGTGCCTGACTGCAGACACGCTCGCTGAACGAGACGAGACTGTCTTCGTCACGCACCAAGCGCATCGTGGCCTCCCGGCCTTCGATCGCATTTACGAGCGCCGCGGATGCCTGAACACCTGCCGCTGAGTTTTCTATTTCTTATATTCGCGGGGGCACGGATGGCGTAGAGCTGGAGCATCGGTATGGCGTGCAGGAGATCCATGTTTTAAAAAAGCACATTTTCTACAACAGCTCCTGACTCGATTAAGCCGGCTTGTGCCGTTTAATCTGCCACGCAGACATACTAAGCCCAAATTGGCCAGATGCAACTAACTACCCAACTTAGTCCGCGCGTCCAGCGGTTAATCCCTTCAGAGAGTAACTGCAGCTGGTGGTCGCTTTGAAGTTAGCTTTTAAGAGGCTAATCGTAGTTCTTTGAGGGGCTGACAGTTGTGGCAGCGTAGTTAGTGCCGAAAGGAGTAACCAATATATACATTTTATTCATTTCTCGTGATGAAAGCACCTTGCGGACAAGAAAAAAACAGTCCCATGCATTCTTCCCTTCTCAGGGAAGGCGAAGTGACGGTGTCAGTTGTAATACATACTCTTGCCTTCCTCCTCGCTTTATAACAGATGCATCCACAACAAAGCCGCCTAGATATTATATGAACATGCAGGCTCCGTTCTGAAACGCGCCCATTTCCGGGCGTGCCAGGACTCTGTAGTCATACGCCAGAGGATGAATGCGGAATTTTATGGCTACGACACATTACTCCACAGAAACGCTCTTCAACACTGCTTCCAGTAAAAAAAAAAACAGTCGGCTTGTAGCAGCCATCTTTCGGACCTGTATTTTGCAGCATAAATAAGATATAATGAGATTTCCCAAGGCTATATGTCCTTATAGTTATAAGGCAGCAACCAAAGACCCACAGCTGACGACTCAATCGGCAGCATTGTGAATAATTTCATTTCCTCTTCCCCCTCTCCCTGTTTATATAAATGCCCCCTCGTGACTCAGTTAACACACGCTCAATGCAAAGTGCACGCTACATGTAAGCGCCAGATGGCCTCCAGTCACGCGAGCAGCCAGTTTTTTTTTTGTTTTTTTTTATTCGAGCTGTTTGCCATCAGGCATAATGAAAAAGGAAAGAAATTATAAAAATGAGTGCAAACAAGCCTCGCTTAAAAAGCGGCACAAGTTCGTGATATAGCGATTATCTAGAGTCCACTTGGTATAGTCGTCTGCAACGTTCCATCGCAGGCCAACCTTTCTTAGTAAACGTCGTCTCACAGAAGCTGTAGCCGGGCAAGTCCACAGCAAGTCTTTTTCATCACCTCTCTACAGCCAGTTGACGGTGTGTTGCGTCAGCAGGACAGTTCTGTGCAAGGGTTTTCGTAACCTTATCAGAGCCGCAACGGTCGGGTCAGCGGGGAACGAAGCGTGAGTCCCTTGACACTGGCCAGCCGCATTGGGGAAGGAGGTCGATGCACCGGCGCCCTGCAACTTGTAGGCTGTATTGAAGAGCTTTCTAGCTGATTCCTAGCTGTTTCACTGCATTTCTGTACTATCAGCCACCGACATGAAAGAAGCGTTAAACCAAACGTTTCCTCAATTTCATATTTCTTGTCAATTGCAGAAGATGTGGATTTCCTTTATTTAATCTTATTAAGTTTTTTTTAGTTATTATTTGTAGAGAGGTGAAGCAGTGTAAGCGAAGTGGCAGCAACAAATTCGCAGATACACTTGCAAAACGCTAAGTGTTACTGCTGCAGAAATGCCTCGCTCTTGCGATCGCAGACCGATTACCGCGCCTCGCAGCTGCTGTTATTCGTACCTGTGTGTGTCGTATTTATTTTATGCGAGACATAACGCAGATTCATAACAGACAGTAGAGCTAAAAAAATACGAGCACATGGAAGGCCACGCACGAGAAAACAAAAACACCGCGAACAAGACAAATTGTGCCAAATTCAACTGGAGTGAACTACGATAATATTTGTACGTCGCGATCAGAGGACAAGAGAGATTGTGGCGGCGTACCATAATGCCAAGACATGATGCTGTGTCAGAGAACCATCTATTCTGCTACCGAGGAAAGAACTTGCATTACTGGAGAGCTAATCATCTTTTTCTGTCTTGTTTCCTGGCGTTTACTTTATCTTTTTCTTTGGTTGGTTTTTTTCCTGACTTTTATTTATTCCGAATGGAAATAAAACGGTTTTGTTGCTAGTAAGCGCTTCTCGTGTGTGGCCGTTCTTGCATGTGCTCGTCTTTTTGGCGCTTTAGTATCCATTATGAATCTATACCAGCATGCCCAAATTTTTGCCCTCCTTCAGTAACGCAGGACTATTTCCTTGCGAGACGTGATGAAAGGCAGGAAACTGCCTAGCGAGGTTCTTGTTAATGGAACTCTCATAAAAGCCAAGTACTCTGTCAAGGCTACCTTCTTCGTCTGTATTGCTTCTCGCGTTCAACTTCCACTTCTTCGAAGCATATTAGAATAATATAGATGGCTTATCACCCTACCTACGCGCCAGTGCGGCTTTACGAAGACACGAATGATCCTTCTTGTTAGCTAGGCCAGCATGTACCCTGATTGTTTAAGTTCTGCAATGCAGACGCAAAGACGGCTCCACCAAGACCTGGAGTGCTATCTCCAGGATGCATGCCTGCATTACAAAAGTCGTGCGCGTCTAGTGCTAACGCCTGACACATGGTCATCAGAGACACCTGGTTGAGACTTCTGATGGTCGTGCCACTACGATGCAGTGCTCGCAGTGTCAACTGAGAGCGCCACCAAAGCATTTCGAGTGCACAATCCGCAGAGCTGCGTGAACATATCCGAACTCGTTCCGGATTTAATGGGTGGGCATAGTGTTGGGTTGGAATCCTGTTGGGTTGGCGACGGCGGTCGCCTCCGCCGTCGTTTCGCTTCTGCCCAACAGACGTCGCGCTCATGTTTACGTCACGTGCCGATGAAAGGTCCTTCATCTCTCTGTCCCCCTTTCAACACAGCCCTCCTCCCCTTTCTCTGGCGGCCCCCTCTCGGCGTGATCTGGTCCGTCCTTCCCCGCTGTCGTCGCTTGCGAAACAAAGTAGCGCATAAAAGAGGTCTTCTTTGGACGCGTCTCTCGGCTCAGACCTTCCAGGAGATCACAACGACATCTTCAAGAAAGACGTCCAGTCAAGTGGACTACTGGGCATGTGGTAAAATCTAAATCACTTTTTATCGCAGTGCAACGAGATAAACAAGCGACGAAGCGAAAGATGCGCCAGTCCTGTTCTAAACTTTCTGTTGTGCACTTGTTACGCTGCAGAGTGGTAAAAAATGAGGTCCGATCCACCGCCAAGCACCGACGTCACTGACGCCAACACTGAGACAGGGACAGTGATGGCTAAAGCAAAAAGCTAGGAATAAAATAAAAACACAACCGGTACCACTGTGATGGTTTCTTCAAGGTTACCAGCATCAGCGGTCATAGTTTATTGATTATTTTTCCCTGTTGGTAGCTGACAGATAACAAGCACGGCTGACGGGTAGAAAACAATGCCACCCACTACGCAAAGCTGCAGCTCCCCCATGGCAAAGGAAAGAAGGGATCTTCGCGAAAAAGGCCACGTTACGAGAGAGGTACGAAGTCCACAAGGAGATGAAGAACTGTGCAAAACAGAGCGCTCCCTCTCTCGGTTAGACGACCTGCGACCTCGGATGCACTGCTTGCAATTACGAGGGTACCTGGCTGAAGGCACGAAAGGCTGGGAGAGGGAAAGACGAGAACGGGGTCCCCTCGGTTGCCGGCGGCCGGCCTCGAGGCGTCCTTGGCACCATCGCCCAGCGGCGCCGGATCCGGTTTGGCGCCGCGCGTAACATTATTCGGCGACGCCAGCGGCGGTGGCTGCGGCGGCCAACACCGGAACACGCGAGGCCCGAGTGTCTCTCTCTCTCCTGGGCAGCTGTCACCAGTGCTTCGCTCTTCGCTAAGAATCACCCTCGACGGTAGGGTTGACATCCACTACCACGTGTACGCATAGCTCTCAGAGAAAAAGAGGAAATGGGCAATGGCAAGGTACGTAATAGGAATAACCGAAAACCGTCGTCCCCTAAGAGTAATGGAGTGGATTAACAGTAACGGTACTCAACGCTAAGGGCCCCAGGGTAAGATGGAAATACTAGATTAGGGCATTTGTGGGGAAAGGCTGTGCTGAACTGCCTCGGGACAGGGCTAACTGGAAGTTAGTGGGAGATGCCTTATCCTGCATTGTACAGGCGCGGACAAAAGTAAACGGAGCACGCAACTGTCTTCGAATATTTTTCACGCCTCCCCGAATTGAAATTTCCAGCAGTGGTACGCGCATGCTGGTAGAGGAGGTTGGTGGGCTTTCTTGTAGACAAACAACGCTTCTTCATTTCCAGGGGGTAAAGCGTGATTTCGCTTCGAACGCAATAGCGTGCTCCGTTTACTTATGGCCGCGCCTGTACGTAACACAACAACGAAGATGATGATGATGATGACAACGTGAAGCGCGTTAAACAGCGATACGTAATACATGTATGGCAATGGAACGAAGTGAGGAGAGCGACGTGGAGTATCGATGTAAGTGGTGCTTCGAAATAGGCGGTTAGTGGCTAGTACAGCGTTAACGTCCCATGGCGCGACTTGGCTCGGATTAGGAACTAATTCATATCAAATAGTGTGGTTCCCATGCACGGCAGTGCAGGGCGTGACGGATTGTGGGGGTCACATAGGAAATATTTTGGCTGCGCTGACTAACCCCTTGTTATCTTTGTTGCGACTCAGGCACCCATCAGCTATGTCAGGAACATTCGTTTGTTCCGAGTCCCTTTGGTAGAATGCGATAGGCGGCTTGTCATCGCATTTCGTTAAAGGAATAATGAATACCCTCATTAACAAGCGCTCACAAGGCCTGCACTATGGGAAACGGCTCAGCCTTAAGTCGTCAGCACAGAGAAAGGAATCTAAATGAGTAATCTATATATGTAGACAGTGCAAAAAAAGATTAAGCCGCCCACTGACTGCTAGAAGCTGTCAACATGGTCTTCAGTCCTAAAAAGTGTCGCTGCTTTCACTTAGGCAGGTTACAGAACGGCCTGCTTTCTAACGAGGCTGACATCTTGCGAGGTTCACATCTCACGAGGTCGATCTCAAGCACACATTTGCCTCAACCTCACGAAGTTAGGAGAGGCTGCAGAAATTTCGGCGATAGATTGAATCTTTGTCACATCAGTAAATTTGACGTTAACCTGACACGTGAGCTTGATTTCGAGTAGGGTGTCATTCGGTGAGGCCAACGTATGAGGTCAAGGCCCCTCGCATTTACCACTGCTTCGCTTTTCTCGCATACAGACTTCTTGTAGAAAGGGCGCAGCTACAGAGAAGTGAGCGACAACAGCAAACATGCAAACCTCTGTTTTCACGTTGTTTACCGACCAAAGGAAAACAATGACAATGGTAAGACGACGAGCACAAGCTCCTTCATACTGCCGTCCATGTATTGTTTGTGCATCATAAACATGCACAATATCACCTAGCCCAAGCGTTAGTTCCTACGAACTTCATCTCTGCCTTCAAGTCCGCGGTCTCCACTGTACCCTCCCGAGCATGACACCGGCGACAACCCATCCTCGGTATGCGATGCCTCCGGGGCCGAGGTGGTTGTCGGCGTCCCGGCTTCGGAGACCGACTAAATTACCCGGGAGCGGGTTTCCGTGGCTCCTGCTCATGATATATATATGTACACTCACGCACGGGGCACTGCGGCCCACTCCAGTGCTTTGCTCATATACAGGAGAGGGGGGGGGGGGGGGGTGTTGCCTCACGGGACCCGCCGCTTTTATGACCCCGCGATTCACCGGTTAAAACGATTACACGACGTAGCCGAGTTCCTTCTGGCGCTGCCCCGCTGCTGGCCGCAGGCGCGTGTTCACATTGGCGCGCTTATGCAGGGATCTGGAAGGGATTTCTCCTCTTTCTCGTTCTCCCAGTGTGGGTGGGTGCGTGCATGTGGGAGTGATCGGGCGAATGGCAGAGTGAATGCAGTCACTTCGCCTTGGGCGAGGAGGAAATCCATAGTGACAAGCTCCGCGAACACATGGGACGACTCCGAGACGACGACACATGCTCACAGCGCTACACTGAAGTGGCTGCACTAAAGGTGTCTAGACTTACTTTATCGTCACTAATCAGCTGACCGCTACGCACCATCAGTGATAACGCGTGGTATACAAGTAACGGATATATTTCGAAATCCTGCCTCCTCTAAAGCACAATATTTACCGCTACGCCGCTTATAATGAACGACTTTCGAGTTAATCTAGTGGATCAGAAGGCGCCGTTTTGGATCGCAAGGATTACGTCGGACAATAAAGAAAAAGCTTCTAATATTCGACCTGAAGTAAGGTTTCGATGTTTTTAAGCAATATTGAACTCTCTCATGAGTCAAAAAATCAAAAATGTTGATTTTCAGGAACAAGATTGATATGGCTAAATGCATCCGTGTCCCAAAATGGGGGAAATATCCCCACCCTGCCAAAAAAACAGCCTCGAGGCCCCGTAGAACAATCCGTTTTTCTTTTTTTCTTGGCTTCGCTACGCTTTATAGAAGAGCAATTGGCATCCACTCCAGAAACTCCTGTTATGACGTAGGCTACCGATCACCATTAGTGGCGCCACATGGCGACGCGCAGACGTACCCTGGCGTCCGAATCAGTCCCATTGTGATGCGAAGCACGTTGCTGGCATTGAAAAAGAGTACGCGGTGCCCTGTCTTTGGCCAGTGGGAGATTAACCAAGTTTCTTTTGCGGAGCATGCATACAAAAGAAACAAAGGTGCTTGTAAATCCAATACACCCCTGATGTGACAGATTCAACAGGTACTCTCTCTAGAGTCGGACTTGACAAGAAATGATAAATGTTCCCCTTTTTCTATCCCTCTCGGTGTTTACCTGTTGCCGTGCTCTATAGGCGATGTTGCTCGAAATCGAACAATGGGACGACGTCGAAGCGATTAGCGAAGCGGTGATGCGACCTCGTCGCTTTCATTCTGGCATGCGCGTCTGTTTGTTCGAGCGGCCTGAGTCTTTGTGTACTGGCCAGTCTCTCCTTTGACGGCCGCGTCCCCATAACGGGGCGATAACGCGGGCCGCTCGGGAAAGCGGCCATCAAGCCCTTGTTGTTTTTCCCACATTAATCTTCAGTTCCTATCACATCGTGGAAAGCGGCCGTACATTTCCAGTTGTTTTTGCCAGGGATACATTTCTGTGCGCTCTCCATTCGTACAGAGTAACTGTCAGAGGACCACACAAAAAAAAGCAAAGATTGAGCGCAGTGCTGTGAGAAGTGAACGTAAGTCCTCTGCAATTCACAATGGCACAACTCTGCGACTACACAGCCAAATATAGGTATGTAGGCAAAGGGACAGGGCCGACCATATATATCAAGTATGTGGACCGCCCACATTTAGCGTAGCCGCTCAGACAATCGTGGAGTGTTGACCCTTCGTGTGCGCATGCCACGACAAAAAGACCGAGCGATAAGGATGTCTCCCCCCCCCCCCCCCCCCCCCGCCCACTCACTTCACGTTCACCATATAACCAGGCGCCTTATCCGTGCTGCGGCCCCTCGCTGTTTGAGCAGCCACTCCTCAATCATTCCCTTTTTTTCTTTCTTACTACTTAACAAACGCAGCCGGTGGTCACGAGGCTAAGCAAACACGGAGCGCACAGTGGGCTACATGGTGTCCCCCTCCTATCTTCTCTCCCACTCTTCCACTGCAAGCTTAGGGGGCGCTGCGTGCAATCAGTTCTGTGCAGCCAGCCCTGACACTAGATGCAGCAGGTGTCCCATTTAGGGTCCATATCAAACCGCAAACTAGGCGCATGATTAAGTCTCGCCCTGTGCTGTTCTGCACCCTAAACCAGCGTTCGATTCCACAGTTGCATTGTTCCCCAACGTTTTAGTGTGGCGTTTTGCATTTTCTGCGTCGCAGTGCACAGTGCTGTTTTTGTTTTCGATTATCATTCATGACATGGCCCAAAGCTCCACTTTCGTCAATCACATCCTATCAGGACTGGTAAACGAATTGCAAATTTATTCGCCAACTAGAGTGTTAAGGAGCAGCTGAGGTAAAAAGAAAAAGGTAAAAGAATGACTCTGCGTTACTGTTTTCAGTGAATCTTCGCAAAACACGGCTTAGGCTGCCTTTCGGAGAGTCCTGGAACCGGTCACCAGTGCACCGAGCAATTCGATCCTTGCTTCTGTCGGATACAACTCAGGAACGAAGAGGCCCCTCAAAGGAGCCCCTCCAGCCAATGGCGTCGACCGATTTTCACGACGCTGCGATTAATCCGATTAAGCCGTAATTGTTCCCCATTCATCACCCAAACTTTATGACTTCAGGCTATAGCCGGATACAACTTAAGACCGAAGAGTATTTTCCCCGTCAAAGGACCTCCTTCCAGCCAATGGCGTCCGGCGACTGTCATGAGCCTGCTTTCGTGACAATGCAGGAGGTGGCAGATGAAAGGAGATAGTACCCTCCCTGAATTATTACGCAAGCAGGTTCATATGAATCAGCCGAAGCCATTGGCTGGAATGGGGGGGGGGGGTGTCCTTTGACGTAGAAAAGACTCTTCGTGCTTGAGTTGTATCCGACAATAGCAGGTCTAAGGGTATCGGTGAAGGGGGAACCAGTGTACGCCATTGGCTGAGGAGGCTCCTTTGAGGGGCATTTGCCGCTGCTTTCTCGAGTTGTATCCACAGTCCCTCTGGCGCACCCGAGATGGCGTTAGAACGAAGCAGTCCGTGTGTGTCATTATCAAAATCTATTTAAATGTCGTTATCACCGTCAGCTTTACAAGCTTCACTGCAAAACATAGGCACGGTGAACAGTCCTCTTTTATTTTCTGACTGATCGACCGCAATTGAATTCCTAATCAATGTCCACCTACGAACACAAAAGAAAGATCTACAGCGCGAGGGTAGTGTAACAATGCCGTTCAAATTATTTTCTTTTGGGTCTTCGAATCAGCGGCTCAAGTGTCTCCGCGCCGTCGCTATCTCGACAATAAAGATAGTGCGACGATCGAATTCGGGGAATTGTCGAGTTCAGTCGCGATTCAACTTTGACGAAGCTCCTGATTACGAACCTGTCCCACTTTGGCGGAATTTCGATAAACGTATTTTGTAAAGCATTGAGCCATCAACCCCCTCACCTCTTCTCTCATTTTAGGGTTCTGAATAATTTCTGACTCCCTCTGGTGGGTGGGTTCAAGTTGCTATAGCCGGAGCTCCTTGATACTGCCAGTCGCGTACGTTGTAGAAGAAAGAAAGAAAGAAAGAAGGGAAGAAAGAAAGGAAGAAGGAAAGAAAGAAAGGAAGAAGGGAAGGAAGAAAGGAAGAAAGAAAGAAAAAAAGAAAGAAAAAAAGGAAGAAGAAAAAGAAAAGAAAGAAAGAAGGAAAGAAAGGAAAGAAAGAAAGAAAGAAAGAAAGAAAGAAAGAAAGAAAGAAAGAAAGAAAGAAAGAAAGAAAGAAAGAAAGAAAGAAAGAAAGAAAGAAAGAAAGAAAGAAAGAAAGAAAGAAAGAAACGTCGTTCTTCAGCTGTGTTTGTGTTTTCGGCGCTACTGTTTTCATTTCTCGAGTAAAGAAACAAAGTTTGTAGAATTGCAGACAGAAGTGAAGAAAGAGTCGTCGGTATTCCGCAGTGACTTGAGTTGTTCATGCTTATATGTTCTAGCCGCGCCTGTATTTCTACAAGGTGATGGGAACCCACAGCGAATACGAATAACTTTCCTGGCGTTCATGTGGCTAGCACAGGCGGCGCCTTTTCGGAGCTCTCCACGTACCTCGGACTCTCTCCCACTGCTGCACAGTATTAAGCACACGGGGCGCCAGATGTGGTCCCGCGCGGTTCGCCGTCAGCGCGGTGTAGAATTGGGGTCGGCGCGCTCAATGGACCGATTAATTCGCCCAGCGCCGACATACTCTGAAAGAGCGGCGCAAACAAAAGGACTTTCGGTCTCGGCCGCCCCGACCACCACCCTCAAGCATCTCGCAGTACAGTGGCTTGTACACTCATGGTGCACTCCACCCCACAGTCTTCCCCCTTTGTCTTATCCTTGCATTGAAAAAGGAAGACAACTGAAGAACAAATCCAAGCATGATTTCATCCTACACTCTGTACACGAATACGCCTACATGGCAGTAAAAAAAGAAGTAATCAGTCCTCTGCCGCACTCGCTTTCATAACAGGAAGTTCGCTAGACAACAGCTTACTACTCCCTTTTTACTTTCTGTTTAGGGGCAGCCGCGGGGACTCAGTGCTATAGCGCTCGGCTGCTGACCCGAAATACGCGGGTTCGCTCCTGGCCGCGGCGGTCGAGTTTCGGTTGGTTTCTGGGGTTTAACGTCCCAAGGCGACTCTGGCTATGAGGGACGCCGTAGTGGAGGGCTCCGGAAATTTCGACCACCTGGGGTTCTTTAACGTTGCACTGACATTGCACAGAGCACGAGCCTCTGGAATTTCGCCTCCATCGAAATTCGACCGCCGCGGCCGGGATCGAACCCGCGTCTTTCGGGTCAGCCGCCGAGCGCCGTAACCACTGAGCCACCGCGGTGGCTCAAGGTCGAGTTTCAATTGAGGCGAAATTCTAGAGGCCCGTGTACTGTGCGATGTCAGCGCACGTTAAAGAACCCCAGGTGGTAGAAATCTCCGGAGCCCTTCACTACGGTGTCCCTCATAGCCTAGGTCGCTTTAGGCTATGACCATAGACCAATCATTTTTGTTTAGAGTGCAAGTATTCTCCACCCTCAGCTATATATCGCAGTTATGGCACTGGTGCATCAGATAAGCGCCGGTGTAAAGCGGGGGCAAGATTGACGTTTGCACAGAAGCGCACCTCTGCACCTCTGCGGACGGACGGGCCGAAATGAGTGGCTACTGAATTCGGAGGACAGCGGGAGACCGATGACGGGAGTGACGAAATGTAACCGTATAATTCATTTCATACATTAATAACCTATAATGGAAGCCCGCGATGTAGCGCAAGGTTAAGGGTTGATAATCTGCCCTACAGGCTCACATTACCTGTTACTTTTCTCATCCACATTGCAAAAACTGTCAACATTCCCCGACTACTCCAATGCAGAACAATGACTCGGTGAAAACAAAATACCTAAAATTCGGAGGTGGAGCCAGACGGAACAACCGTATGTCTTTATCAAGCACGCTCATGAGCGCAGCAGTCAGAGCCGTCTAGCGCATTTCGGCGCTAAGAAGAGTACCATTATCAACTATCTTATATATTGGCAAGTCAATGCCAAGGCTCTAACGAAAGCATGCTGCTGTTTTTGTTGTTGTTGCCTTTGTAGCATGGCACATAGCCCCGACGGGGTACTGGACAGTATTCAGCTGCGTCCGCCGTGTAACGACGACGCAATTGGCGGCCGCGCTCCATCTTGCTTTCTGCACACGGGTCTCCAGGTGTCGCTGCTGTTCCATAACGATGGACACCATTGACGTCCGAGCCTTTTATTAAAACCCCGAGTCGACAGCCCACCGTGCCTGATCCGAAGCCACAGCTTGCGGCAAGAGTGGCTCGCGACTCAACGTAGGATCGGCTTCAAATAAAGTGATCAACAGTCCTACGTAATCGCAACGGCTCAGGCCCAGCTCTTAGAAATCCTAGTATGGACGACTGCAATTCTCCTCCAAAGCTAACGCCAGCACGGGCGCCTCGTAAAAACGGGCCCACCTGCTGACACTGTGAGGGGAATAGGCGGGCAATATCCCCTATTATGCTAAAGAGAAAGGGCACGAAAATGGCACTACTTAAAGCTATTATTGTTTCTGATGCTATTCTTCGCCCTTGGCTTAATTCGACGAAAAAGGACTCTAAACAGTAGTGATATAATCTGCGGTGGTTTTAACTGTTGGTGACTGAAAGGTTTCTTTGAAAAAAAAAGAACGGGCTTCTCGCCTCCCCCCCCCCTCCCCCCGTCTCCTCATCATTATGTTAACCTGCCTGGTCCCCTGCTAGGTGCGCCCAATCCGTAGGTGCACAAAAAAAAATGTCGAAATCAAGCCCAGACCCAGCTCATTAAAGACGCGGGCTCGATCCCGGCCGCGGCGGCCGAATTTCGATGGAGGCGAAATTCTAGAGGCCCGTGTGCTGTGCGATGTCAGTGCACGTTAAAGAACCCCAGGTGGTCGAAATTTCCGGAGCCCTTCACTACGGCGTCTCTCATAGCCTAAAGTCGCTTTTGGACGTTAAACCTCCTAAACCAAAACTAAACCAATTCCCATTAATTCGCATATAAAACGAGCTCGCATAATTAACGCACCTTTACTAGTAGCCAGTAAAATTCTTTTCTTCTATAAATTTTAACCACCCGTAGATTTTGCTCCGCGCAGTAACCGGACCTGCCAAATCAGCACCACGTCTCATACAAAAAAGCACGTTCATTGCGCGGATAAACACGGTACTCTGTACTCTGTACTCCACCACCTCTCCCAAATTTAAAATCCGCCTGTAAAACCAGGAGAGACGTCTGAGAATCCAGGAATCCCGACGACAGAGCGCGTACGGAATGCGCGCGCGCGAATGGGTTCAGCGAACCACTCGGCGTTCTTCTCGGAGTGGCCCAAATTCGCCGCGCGCATAAATTTCCGTCCGCTGGCCCTGAGCCCACACCGGACCCCTGCACCACACCGTGCCCTGCACCGAAGCGTCTAGCATTCCTGGGCGGGCAGCGAACAAACAAAAAAGGAAAAAGTACACAATGGATGCGTGCCATCCCCATCACACCGCGTGTGCCGTGTATGGGACTGGGACGAGGAAACGAGACACCCGGCATTCCTTCACGAAGTGTCGCTAAACACGCGAAGGAGATAAGCTACAACGGGCAGGCATGTATATAACAACTCACGCACACCGGCAAATGTGTCGCCATCCCTGCCTTTTAGCGTAACTTTTCCTGGGCCACTCGTCTTGTCCTATCTTTGTCTCACTTGAAGCCGTGTAGCTTTGGTGTGGCTGACCCGGGACAGATAGCGTCGCATGGGCAGTTTTATGTTACCGAACAAGGACCGTGTTTGGTACTATCAGCAACGATTGAAATGCGAACGAGAAAATTGAGGTGGCAACAGAAAATACGAACATATTAGCCCCTGGAGAGGACATGCAAGAGAGCTTTATTAACACTTCTGAAGAAGAGGCCTAGCATCCTCGAAGTGAAATTACATTCCACTGGTATTGTATGTGATTGCCCTGGCTAAGAACGTCTTACTTAGCTGTCCGTAGCTCAATTCTCTTGTTCTCGTTTCATTTCTTGCTGATAGTACAAACAGGCGCCGAAACAGGTGCGTTTTCGAATGCTTAAAAATAAAACATGCAATGAGATTTTTAAAATGAAAAAAACCGACGAGCATATATGGACGCCGGGCAAGTGCGGAAAAGAACACAATACAAGGGTAAGAAAGAAAAAAAAACAAGTAGGGCACTTCTTGACAGACTTGAGAAAGGTCGCGTCGGTTTTGCACCTCCGATTCCTTGTGCACTGCTAAGCGGACAATGATCCCCAGATGGATATGCTAGCTAATCAGTAAAGCGAAGTACGAAAAGTAATCTGGCCTGGCATCATAGAGTGGTCATTAAGTTACCTTCTCCTAAGGTGCACGGGTGCATTTTTATAGCGACACTGTGGGGGCAAACATGTTGGCCTATCTCGGTAGGTTACCGCTTTAATGGCAGACTGTTGTCAGAGAAAACGAAGCTTTAATTAGCAAGAAAGGTAATGAAATACAGGTATCTTCCATCAGTCGCTTTCACAAGTGAACTGCGATGACGTCAGCACTTTCTGACACAGATCTCTAAGGTTTAAAAAGTTTGAAAAGTATTTATTCGAAGTGTGTCTCATACACTTCAGGAAGGAGGCCAAAAGGCGTGGTGCCTGACGAGGGCCTTCCTCCCTGGGGTAAGCAAATTGCATGCAGGATATATACACACAAAGTAAACAAATACAATAAATGTAGCGGTCGCCATGCCACTTGCGAGCATGTTAAAAGGACAACAAAAAACTGTACAACAATGTTAAGGCAGCTTCAAAGTTGTTGAAATGCGTGCTGTTGGGTAAGTTGGGTTAGGTTAGGTCACGCTGCCATCCACTTCCAGTCAGCGATCACGGGGTCCATAATAGCGTCGACGTGGTCATCGACATGACAAGCCTGAACCGAGTAGCGGAGAAAAAAAATGCATCTTTCTGATACATTTTGATGCAGTTTTGTTTGTTTGTTTTTGCAAACATCAGCATAACCAGAAAGAGCCAAACAGTCGAATTTTACAATGAACAAAATTGGATAAAGCTCTCCTCAACGTTCTATTTAAACCTTGGCTAAACTTACGTGCGACACCGGGCATCTATCCTCGGCAGCCCTGCACGGTTTTCCGCGGAGTCGACGCATATATCGCGCATATATACTTCTCTTTCTTTCCGGGCCGTCAGGCGGCGACGTCCTTCGATTCATCACTCGGGTCTCCGAGAATGCGACGGGAAGGTCGACGGGCGACGAACGCGCCACCTTGCGAGGCACGCGCCCTCTGGTGTTGACAAATAGAGACCGCAACACGCAGAAAGAGGGAGAGAATGTACATGGAGGCATACACAAATGCGAAACAAGGTGACGGGCAAAGACACCGAGGAACGAGGAACGCCTCGCATGCCAAAGTCCCGTTCGACGAACCAGTTTTCAGGTTGACGAGGACGAAAGGGAGGGGGGAGGGTAAGGCCTGCTTCGAGTAGAGTGCGTGTGTCACTCAAGCGATCATCGCGCCCCCCTGGGGTGACAGAGACAAGGAAGAAACAAAGAAGAAGCCATACAGAAGAGAATTAAATCGGAATAGAAAAGCGCGCGAGAGAACGCTGTTTGTCATGACTCGTGCGAGGAGGGCCACTCAGATGTCAACACTTCTCGTTCTCTCAAATGCCTCGGCCTTGTCTTAGTGTCCTTTCGGCTTTCTTGTTTCTTGAGCCCGCGCGTGTGGGAGTCGACGGACTCGACGTCTTCAAGCGGAGTTTTTTTCTTCTTTTTTTCTCCAGCCCCTTTCACGGAGAGCAGCGAGCGTACCCGAAACGTCACTGTGGCACGCGAGATCCAAAAGCCGAGATGAAACTCCGGCATTTTCAGCGCAGGACCAGTTTGCTACGAAAGTGAGTGATCTGTGGGAAAGGAATCTTGAGGCCGCCGAGCGCGCGTAGTGCGTGGTGTCTTTTCACGCAGTCTCTATCTCTCTTGCCCCGCCTCGTTATCATTGGCAGGCTCTTAGTGTTATCGCTCCGGTTTCCGGACGCTTTCATCAGCGATAGTGCACAGACCCCCCAAAAAATTTAGGCCGCATGAAGACGTATGCCAGCTTCGCATACCGGCTCCAAAAAAGTTGTGTATCCATTTTTTTTCTAGTTTTTTATTGGAGATGTTTTTCATTAGGCATAATGTAAAAGGGAAAGAAAGTTATAAGAAGGAGTACGTGTAAACAAGCCTCGCTTAAAAAGTGGCAAAAGTTCACGATAAAGCGATTATCATGAATCCACTTGCGATAGTCGCCTGCAACGCCCCATCGCAAGCCTACCTTCTTTAGGAATCGTCGTCTCACGGAAGCTGTAGCTGGGCAAGTCCACAGCAAGTGTTTTTCGTCGCACTGGTCTGGCGCAGCACCACAATGGGGACACTTTTCAGTCACTTGGAAACGTTTGTCACGCCACCGATGACGCACAAAAGGAGTCAGAGCCGCTCTTGCCCGAATCCGGCGCACAGATACCTCCTCCTCCCGAGTGAGACTCCGGGGGAGAGGGTACGAACACGGAGGATTTAGAGCGCGTGTTCGCTGACGCAAAGCCTGTTTCTCGGAAACGTGGGACAGGAACGGATCTGGGGGAAGAGGGGAAGGTGGCGGGATGTCTTATGTGTCAAGGTGTGTCATTTTATCCACATGAATATTATGGGGATCCTGGGCATGGCCGCGAATCCAGTGTATTCCATTCATTGTGTATTCATATTCACAAAATCTTCGTTCGTAGGGTAGCTTTCTGATGGTGACGAATCATCAAATCGTGCTAATTGACTAATTGTACTGTCGGCTTGAACAGACTATAATTACCGCGGAAGTGACTATATACCAGAAACTTGCGAAACACCGTCGTCAAACTGAAGACATATACTTTTAAAAACTACTAACGACTGCGCCCTTAGCCAACCGGTCTCAGATGGACGCCGTAAGATGGTTGCAGAGAATTTCTCCTACAGTAATTTTTTGAAGAGAGGACGGTTGATCACCGTGCTTCTACCCGTAGACCCACGGCGGCAGGTGAACACTAGCGAGATTTCGGTGTTTTTATTCGCTTTTTACACTTGCCTCGCCAGCCTGCTCTCCTGGGTATCTCTTTGGACAGTTCTCGGTCACGGTCTCTTTACGGCCAGTTAAAAACAGCGCGCGTGGAAAGCTTCGTGGAAAGCTCGCTGGCGTGGAATGCGCCCTCGCACTCCACCGCCTTGCAAGCCGTTGCAAGAAGGCAGCGACACATACGTAATCTCCGCTGAAAGGCCAAGGCACGTATGGCCTGACAGCAGTGACACCTTTCGCCTCCGCGGGTCTGACAACGCTTATGATGGATTACTGCCGCGTGCCTGACTGGGGGGCGGCCCATCCGAGCTAGGCGAAGAGCATGCAGAAGAGGGTTGGGGGGGGGGGGGGGGGGGGGGGGGAGGTATAACGCGTTTCTCTCTCTCTTTCGCTTCCATACCGCAGATCGCGGCACATTGACTGCCTTTGGTTCGTTCGTCTTTTGCAGGTTAGAACTTCCTTTCTCGTTTGCCCCTCCTTGCGGCAAAAGTCTTCGCGACGGCTTGCGTTAAGTGGTGAGGAAACGTTCTGTTACGCCTACACTTCCCACGTGAGAACGACGATGAAAGGAATATGAGCGCACTGTTGTCGCTGTTGTTTTCGTTATGAATGTGTTGCGCGAGGTTCCAACCCTCTTGGATGCACCGATTACACCTCATTGGTCTATACGCAAGACAACTTCTTCTAACAGATATGCTTCAGAATATACATGCACTGCGTTACAATAACCGCACTGTGCACGCGTCCATCTGTTCGAAATCGACCCCAGAAGAATATACATCGTTCTCGCCTGAAAAATAGAAAAATTACTCATCTTCCTCTCCTCTAGCCAGTGGGCCAAATCTAATCCCTGTAGAGGAGAAAGTTATAGCGACGCGCTCCCCCATCACTATCCCAATACACTCATGCATAATAATCGATACTGCGCGGTCAAAATCTGGGAAACATACTGTGAACACAAGAATGCAATGTGACCGTTGTCTATCTCACGGGTGTTACTCCTTTTATAAGCATTTTTTTTATATACCACAAGGTCCAAACTGCAGCACTGTTTTCAACAGGAACTCACTTCAGCGTCTTGGCAAAAAAAAAAGAAAAGAATAAACAGCGCGCAAATTCGAGGCGCATACAGCCGGACAAACGACAGCAAGTTATCCTTAGAAAATTATTTCAAGTTCATTAAAGAACTACCTTGATTAAGTCCCCCTCTTCACGTGTGTGGGTGCGTAAGAACTCGTCGATGGGCGTTAATCTCTCCTGTCGCCCGTTACTCGGGTTACTGCGTTCACTGGAAGCGTTTCAAAATTGGAGCAAGGATCCATTCTACTAAATCATTTGTGCAGCCTGAACACTGAAGGTCTGGCCTGATTACTCAGCGCAGGGAAAAGGGAACGAAAAGTGAAGAAGGCGGGCGATGGTGATGTCGAAAAATAAAGATGAGCCACTTGGCACACAAGAGGCGAAAGCTCGACAGATGGCCGCGGATGCCACTACACTACCAATGTCTCTCAAAGCATGGCCGTAGATCCACTTGTGAGCATATTCCTCCTGATGACACCGCAATGGTTCAGACTAATGCACAACAAAGAACAGGTTGGGGCAACCGAAAAGGAAATAAAAATAACCAGAAGCCGCTATAGAATATCAGGAATTTGTCGAACATTCGCTGTCGGAGACCTCACAGCAACCACTGCCTACTGTAAACTCGCTGAACGATGTTTTCCGATACTCTCATTTCTATTCAACTGACTCTATTTTTGCGTCATCACGACATTGTTATGTTTTATTAAAAGTAATCCGGCGTTCACACAGTAATCGGAGAGTGCATGCTAGCCCTTCTATGCGCAGTGAGACGCTTGAATGTCTCTATATAGGCCTTCATTCCCTAGAGATCTTGAAAGAATTGGTGTTTGTTGCGTCGGGCATGTTAGAAGTGGTGGAAGCCGCAAAGGTTTCAAGCTCGGCGGTAGATAGTAAAAGGTTGCGGAAAGCCCTGAAAAATCTTTTACTTTTCTAGCCTCTCTATAGCTAAAAATGCACAGCGAACACAGCCTCATACGCATCAAAATCAAAACACACGACAGCCGCTTCAGCTGATCGCAATTGCGGTGTATGATGCAACGTGCCAGCGACATCGATGTCAGTGCACGTTAAAGAACCCCAGGTGGTCGAAATTTCCGGAGCCCTTCACTACGGCGTCTCTCATAGCCTCAGTCGCTTTGGGATGTTAAACCCCATAAACCAAACCAAACCAAACCAATCTTACAGCATCAGCCTGGATAATGAGACCATAAAACCGAGTCATTATTATCACTTTATCATGCTCATCGTCATCATGATGCGGAAACAAAATGCAGAAACAAGAAATAGCCAACTAATAAGGTAGTTATACGAGTACTATGTGCTGCAGTACTGCTACAGAAGTCAGTTCTACGCCACCTTGAAAGAAGAGAAGCCTGGCAGTTTTTTGTTTAATATTACTATTAATCTGTTAGGAAGATAGAAATGAATCCGATGATCATAGTCGCGGTACGACAACGTGTCTCGCGCACTTCCTTCGACAATGTATCATCCTTCCTCTGCCTTCTCTTTGGCACGGCGACGCTCAAAAGAACTCCCAGACTTTTCATCCTTGGAGAAGAAGTGTCCATCTTAGACGCACCGCGGCCTCCCCCGCCTCATGAGAGCACCCGCGCTTGGTCCACGTGACCACATCCTGTAGAACGTTCAGTCCCTTTCCCCGCTGGATGAAATTCACATGGGCCAGATGGTCAGCGCGAGGAGTTTCTAGTTATGTATACACCGCAGCTTTTAGGGAAGTCCCTGCACAGCTATCACTCTAAAACTTTAATCGAGAACACACTGAAAGGACGTGGCACACGGTCGACGAAATCACATCTTCGACGTGGCAAGCCTGGCTCAGTCGAAACCAGCTGGCAGAGTAACTGTTCTTGCTGATTCTAGAGCAAAAAATCCTTCGCGCCTAGTGCCCTGTTTAAATAAAGTTTCTCTCTCGCTCTTAAATTGGCACTCTATACTGGCTACGTACTGTACAGGCACTGTTCTGGATACTGCCCAACAAATGACTCTATCATTGTTCTCCATTCAACGCTGTCTTGTGCAAGCTACGGTCGGCCTTTCCCCCAAATTCTTTAGTTTCATAGCTATATCTGGCCCTCTGCCATCTCTACTAGATTCCCATTGTCTCTGAATCGACTCCGCTACTCCAACACACCATTACTTATCAGCAGGTAAGAAACTGTCTTGACGGCTGCACTCGAGTGGAAATTCTGCAAGCTGAAGTTGCGCAGTGCATTCAGTAAAGGAGCCGGGACGTTTAAAATATACCTCACTGTATAACAGCACATGGCATCGCATGCTAACCAATGGAAAACATTAACGTTGTTCAGCTTCCCTTATAAACAGTATCTAGAAAACCAAAATGTCTGCGTGGAGCTCTGACATTAACGCGCACCCTGTAAAGGAAAATTTAATAGATAACATTGTCTGCTTTCCGTCAGGTGTAATTTGCCCAGCAAGACAGATCCTGCTGATGGTGTCGGGGCTCTTAGCTAGCTGTCAGCGCTCGAAAAGATTTAGTTTCTCGCATTGACCACAAGTCACGTGAGCGGATGAGATTGGGAAGTTTAGGGGGTGTGGTGGAGCCGCAGCTGAAACAGGGCAGTGTTAATTGCAGATATACGAGAGCTGCCTTTGATCTGAAGCGGATATATTAACGTCGTTGTAACGAAATAATGGATATAACGAAAGAAATGAGGTTCTGCTTAGAAGCTCTGTCGACAAGGGTTATAACGAAGCTACGGCTATAACGAGGTAATCTCCGGGCCCTTTCAACTTCGTTATAACGAGGTTCAACTAGTTACGCTGATGATGATGATTGCCTTAAGGGTGCCTGGTGAGAGCTGTGAATCTTTTTAACTTTATCGAAGCCGACAAAAAAAAAAAGGAGGAACGAGTTGGATGCGTCGGCCACGTACCTTCTTCATTGCCCGACAAACCCACTTTCCTGGAACCGTCTTCGGAAGGACAACTCTGGCACGTTGCTGTCTGGCGTTTCCTCCTAAGTGGTGGCGCTCGTGCGCGCTCAGTGATGTGCTCCCTCCGTTCGCCGGTCAGGTACTGAACGACCGCGGCTCTCCAAAGCCAGGAAGCCACCAGGTGAAGATAATCCCCACGCACAGCCCACAGACGCAGGCGTCAAACGCTGTGACGTCACCTTATCTCCAGGCGCCGTTGCGCGTCCCGCAATTATCGGAAGGCGCGCTAAGGTGCGCACACAGCTTGCGCGTCTCGTGGATAACGGCATACCGGCATGGTCGATGAATAGTGCGTGCGTCCGAAGCCTGATAAGCGCGTACTGAGCCAATCATCTCTAGTTGGATAGCGCAGGCAAGGATATCGCGTAAGAATAGGCACAGCAAAGAATGAAGGCAGAGTAAAGTATGCGGAGTTTAGTGTGGGTTGGTTCGATAGTTTGCGTAGGAAACTCTAGATTATCACCTGCCGTCACGTATTTGTCGGTGTTGCGTAACCTAACTCACCTCAGGGGAAAAAAAGGAACGCAAAACAAGAAAGGCGGACATAGTCCTTACCCGCCGCGGTAGCTCAGTGGTAAGGCGCTCGTCTACCGAGCCGGAGTACCCGGGTTCGAACCCGACTGCGGCGGCCGCGTTTCGATGGAGGCGGAACGCAAGAGGCGCCCGTGTGCTGTGCGATGTCAGTGCACGTTAAAGATCCCCAGGTAGTCGAAATTATTCCGGAGACCTCCACTATGGCACCTCTCTCTCTCATTCTCCTTTCACTCCTACCTTCCTCCCTTCCCTTACGGCGTGGTTCAGGTGTCCGCCGAGATATGTGAGACAGATACTGCGCCATTTCCTTTCCTCAAAAACCAATTTACCAATTTTTACAGATTCCTTGTCTTTCGGGGCGGGAGCTCAATTTCACAGCCAAAGCTCCGCAATATCGGGACACTTGCCCGTGGTGTGGCAGCAAACCATCGTTGTACCACATCACGTGGGAATGCAGTAAAAACGACAGCTTTCGCAAAGACCCGAGTGCAGAACAGTGGGAGAGCCGGCTCTCCAGCGGCGATCTTGGTTGCCAACAAGGTCTGATCCAGCACGCCCAACGAGCAGCGAAGCTCAGCGGAGCCCTAGAATAGGGGCACCGACCCTGTGAGAAGAAGGAAGATGGACCTCTTCTTTCTCGTTTGCTACTAGCACCTTTCTAGAGCAATAAAAGTCTTTCCTACCTACCTACCTCCAAAAGCTGAGCCATCGCTGAAGCCTCGGCCTTCAATAAATAAATAAAATGAACACTTCCTCAGCTACGCTGGCCACTGCACGAAAGCACTCTGCTATCGCCGCAGCCAATCACGCCTCGTGTCAAACTGCAACTCACTCTCGCGTTGTGCATTGCAACTCGTCGTCTTCGTCAACTTCCATCTGCGGCGCGAACAGATCAGATCAGCTTAATTTCGACCAGAGCTTAATCTGAGTCTAATATCGTCGCCAGAGGTGCCGACGACCCAACAAAACAAAACCATGAGCCAACCAGGCTATACGCATGCTTTCGCACATCTGCTCGGTTTAACTACGTTAAAACCCTACCGTGAATTGCACTGCGTCTATTCCTTGAGCCATGAGCCAACAAGCGTAAGCGTCCACCCTAACTCACCTCTTCCCCTACATCCTGCGTTGAGGGATTTCAAAAACTCTTAAATATGCTTTCTGAGTGACGGAAACTTTGTCCGAGTCGCCTCCATACCGAACAATTCTGGACAGAAGCATTTTTGAGCTGGAACCAGTTAATTAACACAATTTTTCATACATTGAGAGATTTCACAATAACAATCAATATATCCGGAGATCTCCCGTCGGTAGCATTGCATTTTTTTTCTGCTATTAATGTTTTTGCTCTCGTCAAAAGCGTTCCCCATTGGTTTTCTATAGAAGTCTTAACTGCTCGATGCGAGTGATGCAAACGCTCAGAAAGAAAGACTTTGCTGCATGTCGGAATAATGGATCAGTACCTTCAATATTTCGGTAACAGTGCCTTGCAATATTCCAATATTCAAAATTTCTGTCCAAGAATATTGCACATGGAGGACCCTTTTACTGTATCTGGATCGCTCAAAATTTGTCCATCAGCTTTCGAGGTCACTAATCAATCACGAATTTTCATTCAATAACTGTTTTCTTTAATTTTACATGGCGATCGAGATAACAGTGTGCATGTGAGACTAGGCGTAGAGCATTGAATCCGATTAAATTCGATCCGCGAGGCTTCTTCACTGTACGCGTGTACGGCGAAAGCTCACACAAAACATTTCTATATAGATTCAGTTTTCCCAAGAAAAACTTTTCGCCTCCGCCCCTCGTTTTAAGTCCGCCCTTGCTTTAGATAACAACATGGTTCCGTTTTCATTTTCTCACTTTTTTTTCTTTCTCTTCCCATTCAGCGACTGTTTCAGACATGTGCGATGTCGGTGATCAACCTGTGAATGCTTGGCTCAGAGCAGAAAAAAAAAAAGAAAAGAAAACCGTTTAAAGTTACTAGAGGTGTTAGTAGAGTAGCCCGTCGTTACGCTACCCTATCACCGCCGCTGTTGATGTTTTATATGAGAAATATAGAAAGAAGGTTACAAGGAAGCAGTTTATAATATAACCTATCGTACAGATCAAGCAGTAATGTGGTAGTGCAGCGACTTCCCAGTTTAATGCATGTGGGCTATATTGTACTATCAGCTGGTAACTAGGAACATTTGCAAACTCTGGGTAATTCTTGTGGATACGAAGGAGGCGCTGTAGGCTTAACTTCTAGCTCAATTAAGTCAGGTACTTTCAGCGATTGCAGCCGTCTTATCATACAAGGCCATGAAATGCCCGAGTGGCAGAATACAAATATCTCGAGGTATGGGTAAACGAAGGACAAATGTACATGAAAAAGCACGAACCTAATATTAGGGCGAAATGGCGAAGAAATGCCGGGATAATGAAGCATAAGGCATTATGGGGGTACACAAGTATGAAGTACCGAGAGGTATTTGGAAAGGAATAATGGTGCCAGGGCTCACTTTCTGGAACGCGTTTTTGTGCCTAGGGCGCAGAAGTTCAGTCGGGACTAGAATTATATCAGACAGATGCTGGAAGATCGGCACTAGGTTCCCATGGCAAAACCACGAACAAGACAGTACAAGGGGTTATAGGCTGGGCACCGCTCAAAGCACGGGAAGCTCAGGATAAAATACTAAATAGAGAACGCCTGAGGAAACTTGATAACAGATGGGCAGCTAAGGTATTTAAAGCGAAACAAAACTGCGCGAAGACGACGGGACAAAAGAAAGGCACGAATACACACATACAAAGCGCCGATTTGTATGTGTGTATTCGTGCCTTTCTTTTGTCCCGTCGTCTTCGCGCAGTTTTGTTTCGCTCTAACCATGAACCGACTAGCCCAACATCATGTCTTACTTCAAGGTATTTAAATACTTATACAGAAAGAGCGTTGACTCACAGTGGCGGAAAAGATTTAGGAAACTAACCAGTAAGTATGCAGGAAACAAGGACGGAGAAATGTACCTTTAAATGACAGGTAAAAAACGCAGAAGATAAGGACCGGCTTAATTCAATGGAAAAGAAGCAGACTGCAGAACTATATAAAATCCGAAAAGGCGAATCCAAAAGAAATCATTTTATAGTAACTGAAGAGGCAGCACCTTAATCTTTAAGCTAGATGAGGGTGTCTTAGAACGCGCAGCTACAAAAAGAAATATAACCAAGGAGTTAACACATGTTTAGTGTTTGGTGAATCTGTAGAAACAATTCAACATCTTATTCTAGAATGTAGTGGTATACATTCGGATGTCGATGCAGCCACAGGCATTCTCCCTGAGGCCCTATGGTTTAGAGATAACAAAAATAACGTGAATGAGTCTGCGTTAGTAGTTACCACTAAGCGATTGGTAGCTCAAAAGCAGAGCAGTGACGCACGGTTACAAGTCCAGAATTAAACACTGTATTCAAAGCAAATGACGAATTTAAAGATAACGCTCTTAAGTTCGGCGGATTTTTTTAAGAAATATAAATAAAAAGTCGAGGATGGTGGCAACTACCACCATCCCGTTTCAAAGGGGACACTCCTATCTTCCATCCATCATCTCCATGTGTTTCCATTTCGGGATTTGTTGTTGTTGTTGTTGTTGCCTTCAAGAAGATAATGGCGCGTACCCACTGCGGGGGATTGGGCATGACACAGGCGGAGACTGACAGGTGCACAAAACGTTAAAAGACACCTTCCATTTTTACCGTCGCTGGAATGCTTCAGCGACAGACCCGAAGTAAGAGCGACCCCTACAGACCGCGTACAGTCTTAAGGCCCAAAACAAAGAACGTGATTAGTGCGGGTTCGCCTTCAAACGTGTTCTTCCTTTCATCGTTTCTTTCTTGCTTGCCCTCTCTGCTTCTTTCTTTCTTCTTTCCTTCCTTACTACTTCCTCCTTCCTTCCTCTTCTTTATTTTCCTCTTCCGGCTTCTCCGTACGACGACATCCACCGAAGGCGAATGCCAAGGTGAGCGAGGCGACCCCGAGCCGATCCACGTTCCGGCAAACGAGCGCTTCCTACTCAAAGGCACCCATAGCGGTCTTCAAGAGCACCCCACGCGGATGCACTCTGGCATTAATGAGGACGCCCATAGAGGAAGAAGGGCAAGCGAAACCGACCACTCCGGTACTTCCCGCTGTGTATACGGCGCGCGTCTGCGCTATAAACGCCACCCTCAACGCTACGGTTCCGATATCGGACGCAAGCGTGTACGATATCGACTTCCTCTGAAGCGGGAAGTAATGCAAGACGATAACCCCCCCCCCCCCCCCCCCCCCCAAATGTTCCTTTGGTTCGATGGGAAGCAGCTCGGTAGAAGAGAGCAACTAAGAAGGAAACGGATCGTTGCGTTGCCCGCACGCGCAACCCGACGTGTTGTACGTGGCCGCCAATGGGAGGAGTAAATTACGGGTTCTTCTTCTCGGCTCCATTTTCGCTACAGGATGCCACGTAGTACATCGCGAACGCTGGAGAGGGAAAAAAATTGACTGCTCAGCCGCTGCCTGCGAAGTGGGATAAAACAATCCCGGAGCCTTTATCCCAGCCTGCCGACGCGGTGGACAGTGAAAAAAAAAATCTGCAAATAAAGCGTTTACAAGAAAATACGTTTACAAGACGTGTACAAGTGCTGCTCACACTCAGGTTGTTTTTTTTTTCCCATTCTAAAATTTTATTAGCTTCATCTTAAATTTTCGGGGGCAATACGGCCGCAGCTGGCATAGGATAGGGTTAATTGGAGACACATGGGAGAGGCCTTTGTCCTTCACTGGGTGTAATCAGGCTGATTTTGATGACGATGATCAGTATTAAACCTGAAACCTCAACTACCTATAGCAGTATGCTTTTGATCTTGTTCTGTGTCTTTACCCCAACACCCTTGTTTTCTCTCTCTCTCTCCCTCTCTTAGTCCACGTCGCTAGGTAGGTAGGTAACAACTTTATTGGTTCATGAAGGAACCAACGTCGCTAGATGCGCAATACCTCCACGTCAACCGCAAACCGACACCCGGCGAAAGGTAACTGAGTCCGCTTGTGAGGCGACGGTGTCAGAGTTCTGCACGGTTTCACTTTACAACAACGGATCTGGTAGGTGCGTCGTCGGCATTCGGAAGAAACCCGCGCTGTGGAATGGCGATAAGTCCGCCTTTCTGTAGACACAGCCTTTCTGGGTAGCTCGGCGTTAAGTTGCACCACTGTGTCGCAACCACCTGAGCTCTTCCGCATGTCCATTGTGCAACTCGGTACCTTGCTGCTCCATCACCCTGTCGCGTTAAGGTGGCAAACCGCAGACGTAGGAAAAGTTTCCCGTTGCAGTGCACTGGAACCGGGTCACAGATTTCCGCGTGTTTTATGCGAAACTTATCGGCAACCTTCATCGCTCATTCCCCACCCTCCGGCTTTCCTGTCGGCGATTATGAGACCGGTTTTCTGCTTAGCAGAAACCGCAAGGTTAGAACCACTTTCAAATGAAAAGGAATGCTTTGGATTGGTTCCGTTTGGTTTATTAGGGTTTAACGTCCCAAAGCGACTCAGGCTATGGGGACGCCGTAGTGAAGGGCTACAGATAATTTCGATCACGTGGGGTTCTTTACCTTGCACTGACATCGCACGTAAGTACACGGGCCTCTAGAATTTCGCCCCCATCAAAATGCGACCGCGGCGGCCGGGATCTAACCCGCGTCCTTCAGGTCAGCAGCCGAGCATCATAGCCACTGAGCCAACGGGGCGGCAAAGAAAAAGAGCAATGGCTATTGCCGCAGAATATTTTAGTATAAATCTGTTAGTGAAATCTATAATTATAAGTGTTACTATTCGATCAGTGCATACTTTCGTAGCGGCAAGTTTCACTGGGTTAAGTTAAATATCCGTGTTCATGGCGCAAGGAACCGGGATTTCTAATACATGGGCTTCTATGGGAGCAGTATGGTTCCGCGTAGGAGCTGCAACTCACGATCTAGTACGTACATTTTAAAATAAGATTCACCAATGTTTCCGGGACTTCTCATAACCATGTTGAGATTAACGTTTTCGAGATCCATGGATATAGTAGATTGGAGGTCTGGGTTCGAAAATATTCATAAAATTCACGCTTCCATCCCGCTTCGACCTGCTGCAACTGTGGCCACAGATAAATCTGACAGCGAGAGAGAAAGAAAGAATCATTTTAATTGAAGAACACAGATTAAGCGCTCAGCAAATCATGCGCATGGTGCATATGGTTGAGCTGGTCTCCCAGCTACGCCAACGAAATGCAGGCACTGCAGGAGAGGGGTTCAGGGGAGTGGAGAGGGCGAAAGGGCAGGAGTAGCAAGGGAAAGAGTAATATGGGACAAAGGGAGCGCGGCAGTTGGGACAGAAGAACTAGGAACGGACATGAACTGGGAAAAAAAGCTGTGTGGACACTTAATTGTACATTACGTGTGGGAAGTACGACAGCATTATAGAACCAGCTAATTTTAGGACAGACGGCAATGCCCTTGTTTTTTTCGTGATGAGGCTTTTAATGTCCTCGAAAAAAAAACGGCGTAAAGAAGAAAAGGACACGAGACAGGCACACCATCGCATACGTATTCTTTTTTTCTTAGCGCTTTTTTTTTCATAGTTGAAGCCACTCTTGCAAATCAGAACGCTTCGGAAAATAAAATTCAGTCGAGTGTGTTGTGAGAATGTTTGGATTTTGCGAGGCATGTGTGCCTAGGTAACACCAAGAAATTAATGGCGACACGCAGTAAGTCTTCATCGTTGATGTGAAAGCGCGTTCGTTAAGCCTTGCAATGCTCTGACCAGTATAGAAGAGGCTCGTTGCAAAAAAAAAAAAAAAAAAAAAAGTCATAGGGTTTTAACGTAGTTAAACCGAGTAGACATGCGAAAGCATGTGTTCAGCCTGGTTGGCTCACGGTTTTGCTTTCCTGGGTCGTCGGTACGTCTGGCGAGACGATATTTGACTTAGGTTAAGCTCTGATCAAGGTTAAGCTCATCGGATGCGATGAGCTGGATGCACGTGTGCACCTCCCAGACTTTCGATGTTTTGGAAGGTGCGGCCTTGCAGGGGTATGGTGGTCTGGTGTTTCGTGGCGTACGCATGCTTAGATTTTTCTTTTCGGCGCTATTTTCATGCAATAAAAAAAAAACTGCGGCGATATCATAGAGCTCTCGTGCAGTGGCCAGCGAAGCTGATCTGTTCGCGCCGGGTTCGAATCCCGGTCGCGGCAATATACCTTTTATTTATTTATTTATTTATTTATTTATTTATTTATTTATTTATTTATTTATTTATTTATTTATTTATTTATTTATTTATTTATTTATTTAAGGTGAAGGCTTCAGCGACAGCCCGGCTTTTGCAGCTTTGGTCGGGAAGTGGAGCTTTCGCTCTAAAAATTGCGAGGACACTTTGGCAGCTGAAGTGTTGAGAGGCGAAAGCCGAGGACACTATGCCGGGACGACTTCCGGTGGACGTGACGTCACACCGTTCCCCTGGCTATATCGATGCTCAAATTTTACATCTTTCGGGGATCTTAAGTGTTAATTACGCTTAATTGGACATTTTTCCATCTAATTTGACATAAAACTGACGTTTTTCCGACCATTCTGTGACAATTTTCACTATGCAGTGACTACTTCCGGTCAATGTGATGTCACACAGTTCCCGTGGATATATCGGCGTGGGCGCAATTTCGACGCAGTTTCTACATTTTTTGCCTATAATTAATTAACTAATTGATCTGCAGTCATCAAACTTGACTTCTAGGTTCATTTTTCCCTCCTCTATCTGCAGCAACCATTGGTTTTCTCCAATCTTTTTTTCAGTTCCGGAGCTAAACGCTTGTGACACGCCTTGTTAACAGACGACAGTATGAAAAGGTTCGCCTTAAAAAGGGAAATGGGGGCCTCCATTGCCACGAACACAGGCAGTATATATACGAGAGGGCGATCAGCCCTTTTGTGGTTGCCGCGCGTCTTGTTTACGGAAGCAGCGATATCGAGAGAACGCCTCGCGCGTTTTTCTTCGTTACCTACCGCGCATACGCATAGCTGCACATCTCTGAGAAGAGCAGTTATCGGCTACATTTACACGGCTTCCTTCAAGGACTTTCCGCGCGCGGCTGCCTCCATTCAAAGTGAGCCCACAGGCTTCGCACACATGACCGTTCTCTCAATGGATGTCCTTAGAACACTCCATATTTGGTTACATAGCGAGATCGCTCACTTATTCATTTTTGGTGCGTAATCACTATTGGCCTCCTAAGCTGGAAATTTCTGGTGTGTGGTGAAGCCTGTGAACTCATAGTCACGTGATGCGGGAAATGTCGAGAAATAAACGAGACTTTAAATCAGGGTAACCTTGGCCCACCTTGAGAAATAAAACAAATATACGATAAAAACAAATATACAATACCGTATTGAGAAATAAACAAATAAAACAAATAAACTAGGTTTTGAA
Organism: Amblyomma mixtum; assembly: GCF_055824585.1. Lineage (NCBI taxonomy): Eukaryota > Metazoa > Arthropoda > Arachnida > Ixodida > Ixodidae > Amblyomma > Amblyomma mixtum. The sequence continues at coordinate 86,686,542 of NC_143018.1, forward strand.
CCCGCGGCGGCAAAAACAGATCAGTTTCATTGGCCACTGCACGAGAGCAATATGCTATCGCTGCATCTTTATTTTTTTCTTTATTATTGCTGCATTTTTTAAACATGGTATTTTTACACTGAAATCATGTTCTATTTAAATGAGCGACTTACGTACGGATTTCCCGTATGCTATTGCCGCAGCCCATCACGCCTCGTGTTAAACTGCAACATGCACTCCCACTGTGCATTGCGCGTCGTCTTCAACTTCCATCTGTGCACTATTTAATAATAAGGCTTTTTTTCTATGATGATTATGTTGCGCAAGTCACGAAAAGAAAGGAAGCGCGCCTTCAGCTACGTGGCGTTGGTGCTCACCTGCAGAAACGCGTTTTCGCACAATGTTTCGTGCAAAAGCGTATTTTCGGCACCAAAGAATTTTGCCTCGTTGTGCAAGATTGGGAAAAGCAACCGCAACAGAACACGTGGATGCGCGACTCGTCATCAGAAGCCGTACGTGTCATGCATTGAAGGTGTCGTGTATCAAATACCGTTATCATGCGGGGGCTATTACATCGGCCAGACGGGGAGATGCCTGAATCAGTGATTGACGGAACACGCACGCAACGTCAAGAACGGGAAAGAGAAATCACTTGGTTGGTTTGGTTTTATGGGGTTTAACGTCCCAAAGCGACAAAGGCTATGAGAGACGCCGTAGTGGAGGGCTCCGGAAATTTCGACCACCTGGGGTTCTTTAACGTGCACTGACATCGCACAGTACACGGGCCTCCCTCTAGAATCTCTCTTCCAAAGAAATTAAACCACCGCGGCCGGGATCGAACCCGCGTCTTTCGGGCCAGCAGCCGAGCACCATAGCCACTGAGCCACCGCGCTTGTTGACCACATTCGTTCATGCGAATCTAAATCGTGCCAACCATTTTTTGAAAAAACTGCTGTGCTTGCAAAAAGCAGAGACATGACCACCCGATTAATAATCGAAGCTGGAAGGATAAATTCTTCGGGAAAGACATGTCTAAGCACTCCCTTCTATCTTTTTATGTGATAAAGAACTCTCGTTTCTCAGGCAACGTTAGTGTTGGCACAAGTGTTCACGTGTTTTCGGTGTAAAAATATGTTGCATGTGTGAAATAAAATTTGTTGGAAGTTAGCGCTCGTGTTGTTCGTGTCTTCTTGTGTCCTGTCCTGCTGTGCGCTATATTCTCTCGCTATGAATGTTTCGTGGTTAGTAATGCTAAACTGCCAGCAATTATTTTCCTAACAAGAGAAGAAGTGGGCACACGCATAGTACGACCGTTCCGTTCCTCCGCGTTCATTGATTCATTTGGGTAGCAAGAATGGAAACTTCTTATTAATATGGAGCGGCATCAACCAATGAAATATCATATTTGTAACTCTAACATATCCAACAACATAGAAGGGTGAGGGAATGAGGCGCTCGTTGTGACATACATGTTAAGGAAGCCAACAGCCATCGCAACGAAAGAAAGCATAAGGGAATTATTTTTTTTTATTTGTGGTGTTGCATACGGGGACTTGAGTAGTGTAATCACTTTATGGTTGATAATTAACTGATAAAAAAGTAAAGAAAAACCACTAGAGGTTGCGAATATTCGAAATGTTTTAATATAATTCGAATATTATATTTTTACTATTCGTATTCGATTCGAAATCCAAGTAATCGTGTTGTTTAGAATATTCGACCCGACGCGAATACTCGTACCCAGCCGAATATTCTATTGCGAGCACCGGCGTTCATTTCGGTTTGCAAGTCCTATTGACAGAAACATAACAATATGGCGGCGCCCAGAGCCAAGTGAGAGGGCATTTTTGTCGCTGGAGAAGTCGCTTCAGCTAGAATGGAACTAACTACTTCTGCCTGACCATGTGGAGCAGCCTGTTTTCCTTCACGACAACCTTTTATGTTCATCCCAGCAACGCGCTTTTTTGCTTATGGCAAGCTAGCCTTAACCAATTCTGTGTACTAGCCATCTTCTCTGATATTTCCACTCCTCTAAGAGTAATCTTCGAGACTTTGATACTTTTTGTGCAGCCACATACATCTTTTGTGTTCATTTCATCACTGATAGCTCAACTGTGATGTTCTTGGGTGCTCAAATAATGTTTTGTAGTGATTAAATGCGTCTGTCCTTGATTATTCGATATTCGATTCGATATTCGGAACCAAGTATTCGTATTCGATTCGTATTCGAAAAATTTGATATTCGCACACCCCTAAAAGCCACTAATGCCGCCGATGAAATCCGAACCAACGACCCCTGAATTGCGCATGCTCTACTACATGACCTACGGCGCCGGCTGTCGAATTTTCTGCTCTCGGGGGTATTTATGTGGGATGTCACTGAACCTTGAGAGTGTTCACCAGCGCCACCCTCGTTTATAGCGGCGAATGTAGTCCATCCTGTATTAACGCAAGTGTCAGTGAAACGTGATCGAACGGTCAGGGCAGAAGCTGTGCGTGAATCCTCTTATGCTCTCTATGGCATCAAGACTGCTAGAACCAAGGCCCTCGTCAAGATATTGAGCAAACAAAGATAGGGAAATGAGGCGCTCCTTACGAAATTTCTGACTGCTTTCTTATCAATTAACTTTCAACCATGAAGTGGTTACACTACTGAATTCCGATTAAACAGCACCACAGAATAAAAAGAAACATTCCCCTAGGCTTTCCATGGTTTCGATGACTGTTGGTTTTCTTAGTATATCGAACAGCAGACCTCATTTTTATTCATCCCACACTGTGGAGAGGTAGCTAACCTCTACCATATGGTGTGGGCATGCCAATTTAATCCCTTAGTTGACCCCATTCCCAACCCCTCGGAGGAGCAGTGGGAGGCTATTCTGCTCAGCGATGATCCTGCCCGTCAGCACTGGCTGGTGGGGAGGGCCAGCGCAGCAGCAGTAACCAGTGGACTACCGGACTAGGAGGCCCACCAACATGTTCTAAGAATATTCACTAAATAAAGATGTCTTCAATAAATCAATCAACCTCTCTAACGGGCAATGGTGTCAAAATTCCCGCAGTGGCAATGCCAAATCACGCACACTAATGGCAGAAAAAGAGCAGGGTGTAGTTTATATAAGTACAGAGACATATTGTGCCTTTTCTTATTTTCTTTCGTGTCATTTCAGTTATTGCTGAAGGCACTGGCTTACTGTGCATCACTGTGCACTATGTTCAATGTCACCACTAGAACCCGATAACGGAGAATAACCTACAAAGTGACCACAGTGAGAATAGACAGTCACATTGACTGCTTAGCCGTAAACAACAATGTTAGTCACGAGAAGGCGAGAATTCATTTTGATTCATTCACGCTTCCACCCTTCCGTACATTCCCTCGCCCTTCAGTAAACGCCTGCCCTTGTACCTAGGAGCTCGGTGACGCTCTGTCACGCGTAAGACGCATGCATCACGGATGACCTCGACAGAGGCCTTCGCGTTTAGCCAGCGTAAATGACCGCACCTGCGCAAGACACCACGGCTTTAATAGCGGATCTTCTCTCGGTGGATGTACTACGAGTCCCTGCGAATCATCCTCCTCTAAGCAAATCCTTCAGTCTACCGAGGGCAGGGTGGAGTGAGGACACTACACCCTGTCTAATTACAGCCCACGGTGGACACTACGCGTGCATACACGAAAGCGTGCGAGTAGACGGATGAATAAGAAGCAAGAAAAGGATAACCGCGACCCTGAGTAATAATAGTGGGTCCTTCGAAGGTGCCGAACCTGCTAAAGTAAACGCGTCGACCAACACAGCGCTTGACCTCCGTTCCCTTTCACGACAGCGCGTTGTTCGAGGCTGGACCACAGTCTGCAGAGTTACCCTGACTCTTCGCGGGGACTTCTGGACATCTGCCAGGCGACAACGGACGTGAAGGATTCCACGGTCCACCAACTCAGCGCACGCATCTGCGGCAGCACCGTTTACGGCAAACCTGTTCCCTCGGCTGCATACTCTGCCGCACTCCCTGGCTGCCAAGGGCGGTGGCCAGAACGGATGCGAGGGGCTATGCGGGCGCTCGCTAATGGAGCGGAAGTACGCGGTGCACCACAGTGTGTTGTGTGCGGTGCCGAAGCAGGTTAAAGAGCAGCGGTCGTTTAGTGAACACGATTGCACGACCACTCCATGAAACGAGTTCTTAGATGCATTCCGCGTGGGATGGCTGGGCAAGGCTGATTAGCGCTTCCTAGAATGAAGCGCCGAACCGGTCGCGTTTTAATAAGCGGCTATAGCAGTGACATAAGCGTACTACTACGACACGGGAAGATAGGAGCGTGCAGCAAAACTTAAGAGTCGCAGGCGACTGCTCCAGTTGTGGTCCGCGTGTTCGTTACGCACGCGTGACTTTAAGGAATATGAAAAGGAATACTCTATATGCACGTACTTAATGAAGACAGGCCAGTAATGAGCAGCAAGCACCATTTTTGCTTTGCTTACTTTGTGTAGTTTTTAACCATAAGTATGATCCCTTTAGTACCTGTGCAATTATCGATGCAAAGTAAAATTAATTCCACTCTCGAATACAAACAACTGTGTTCTCTTTTACATCGCTCGCACCTGTATACCTTTGAATCCTTAAAAGGATGTTGAGAACCAACTTAAATTGGCCTTCATCGTTAGATTACAGCGCTATAACGAAAAAGAGCCTAATTTCACTGAAAAGTGAAGCTTTTATAAGCTAGAAAAGGTAGAAATACAAGCATCACTGCTTCAGGAGTTTTCAAAAGAAAACTGCGATGAGGTCAAGAGCGTTTTGTACACATCTCTGAGGCCCGGTCAGACCAACATTCACTCCCAGACGTAGATCACGGAGGTCATGTCGTCACATTTTTGAATCGAGTAACCATAAGAAAAAAATCTGTTCTATTGGAATCCAATTTCATCAGCAATAAGTGAGTCTTTTGCATATTAATAGACATCAATCGTACAAAGGACCCAGCCATAAATGACCCAGCTAAGAACAAAAATTGTTTGGAGCTCTACTCAAAACCTTTAAGCCAATTATAAATACAGTTCTGCGGGCTGGCAGTACCAAATACAGCACGTTGTCACATATTCTAAAGGCTTCGTTTACAGGCGCGCTGTAATTTTTTCCATTAAATGTAAAAGGAGGTTCAGTCAAAAGTTGCTTTTCTTTTTCTTCCGGATTCGAGGCATCCCTGAAGTGGTAGCGGACCTGGGTTAAACACGCTAGGCACTGTGCTGAGAGCTGAAAAATATATATATATATTTCTACCTAACTACGTCGTGATTACGAAATAATTAAGGATACCATTGAACTTCCCGTTGCAGTTACACGACATTAAAAGACGTGTTTGTCCTGCAGTGGACTCCACTTTATTGGTGATGAAGACAACCATATTCGGCCTCGCTTGTCCTATTTCGCGCAGCACGGCGGCAATTAACAATGTCGATTCAGTTCCCGGCTAAGGACTCTACATGCGCGCACAGCAATTAGGAGAGCCAACGTTTCTGTGTCCATTCCCTTCAGGGCAACTCGCCCTTGACCTGACCTGACCGAAACCGCTGCAGCTCATTCACGTAGCTCGTGCCTTGACTTCCTTCCTGCCTCCTTCATTAATGATTGCCAGTTCCACGCTAATGGGTACCTCTCAAACCTACAGTCGTTTAATCCAATCCCTTTACACGACCCAATGGACATTAAAACTCCCATGGACGTGCTGCGGACGTTCAGGACATCTGTGGGACGTCCGAGGGAGTTCCTGTGCCCCATGGTGTATCCTACAGTTATCATGTCTTCTTGCATACTCACGCAACTGCTGCGCTTGACCGCAATTAGCTCAAAGGCGCATTCCCTACCACCTCTTCCTCTTCTTCTGTGAACTCCTATCATGGCCTGCGCCCTTGCCCTCTTGCTCTGTGACGTCAAGAACCGCAGTAATTCGTCGGTTACGCAAACGCGCGCAGACTCCAAGGCGACCGACCGGCCGACTCCGTACTCCGCCCCGTGTGCTGCCTATAGCTTCTCTCACCGGCTATCACTTCCCCCTCCTCCCCTCCCTAGATTCGATTGTCGATACGTGGTCTTACGCGTAAGCACGAGGCCAGTCTCGCGACCGTCGACATAACTGCCCCGAGAGACAACAGTAGGCCGCTCAACCAGTTCGCGAACGCTAAGACGCGTTCAAGGGGGCGGCTCTGGCGCGTGGATGTCATCTCATACAGTATACCCCTCTCTCTCTCTCTCTCTCTATTCTGGTCTGTGCACGATATGTCTTTTGCTCTCCTCCTTTCTACATTAGCAAGCACATTTCCCCTCCTTCTCTCACCCCTTCCCCAATTTCAAGAGACATCTCCGCTCTTCTCGTTCTCCTCCAGTTCTCGTCGTGTTTACCACGCTCTGACGACACCGGCACGAAAAAAATAACCTTGTGACTGGCGTACGTGAGGAGAGGATTACCGGTCGTTAGGCAAGTTCTTGGTAAAACGTCCTGAGGGGGGCGCCAGCGAGGTATTTCGCTCTGACAGCTTTCAAGGGTTGGGTCGCGTCAGCTGAAAGCCTGCCACACGTGCGTCACAGTTGGTCTCTGCCCTTTTCGTTACTGTTTTTCTTTTCTTTTTTTGTTAGTTCGCTACTTTGTTAGATCCCCGTCACAGAGTCACGTCGGCTTTTCGTCGGTTCGTTCACAAACAAAAAAGTTCTTGCGGAGGGCACACGTTTCTCATTGTGTTTGAGTGGTTAGCGGGCAATGGCTCGACTGTCTCGCTAACACGTCGCATTCCGCAACATTGCATTCGCCCGCGCTACCAACATAGACACGTGGCATTTTTGTAAAGAGTTGCTCGTCTTTGTGTAGTATCCTGCCTATCACGTACGACATAGAGTGCACGAATAGTAACAGTAAGAACGTCGACTTTTCACAGTGTCACACTAGCTGCAATGCCCAGCCCACTTCTCCAAGCAAAGCCCGAATCCCAGAGGCCAGAGAAGCAGTTTATAGCATTTTTTTAAATTTTAATGAATAGCACAGACGGAGGAATTGCCAACATATCCAATTTAAAGATCCCGCCTGCAACACCGCAATGCAAGAACTGGCATTTAAATATACTTAACGTCCCTGTCAAACGCCGTAAACATGCGACGAGCTAGATAAATCAACAAGTAAGTTCGCATTTTTTGCGCTTCCAAAAGCGAGAATCGTTCAGTCCTTCGTAGCTTATTAAAAACTCGTGTGATGAACCATCAACACGAATCTCTTGTTTAGACTATATCTCCACTTTACAGCCAAATGACTTCTCCTATTTAAGGGAAATGTGTGATGAAACGGGGTACTTTGTTCTTGTATTGCTGACCGGGCATTAAAGAGTGATCGGAAACTTTTCCTCGAATCTACAGCTTCGACTGTAGACAAGTGCTTTCGGAACAACAATGGGCAAACGAAACGGACCTGCGATCATTTCGGCTAGTCAGTATTGTTGTTATCTTGGGTATTATCTTTGCATGCTCACGGTCTGGAGCAGGACTCTCGAGGTTCGTCTGATCAAGTCACTAGATAGCAGCAGTCAAAGCCACAGTAATACGTGCGAAGTATAGCGCGTGTCTACGAGCAATCCACTCTTAGTGGTACACAAACGAGAATGACGAAACCGCGTTCCTTTCTGACTGCAACTTCATGCCCTCCGACCGTAACTACCTGGGTTGCTATTACTTAGTTTGGACAGCGATCGGCGCTTGCAAGCAGCTTCAACCAGCTCGCTCTGTCTCCCGTTATATATGAATGAATGAATGAATGAATGAATGAATGAATGAATGAATGAATGAATGAATGAATGAATGAATGTTTATCGCCCCACAGCGACTCAGGCTATGGGGACGCCGAATGAATGAATGAATGGTTTGGTTCATTGGGGTTTAACGTCCCAAAGCGACTCAGGCTATGAGGGACGCCGTAGTGAAGGGCTCCGGAAATTTTGACCACCTGGGTTTCTTTAACGTGCACTGACATCGCGCAGTACACGGGCCTCTAGAATTTTGCCTCCATTGAAATTCGACCGCCGCGGCCGGGATCGAACCCGCGTCTTTCGGGCCAGCAGCCAAGCGCCGTAACCACTCAGCCACCGCGGCATGCTAATGAATGAATGAATGAATGAATGAATGAATGAATGAATGAATGAATGAATGAATGAATGAATGAATGAATGAATGAATGAATGAATGAATGAATGCTTAAGTCGTGCGGCAGCATCACCTGTCACGATTGCTTGAGTGTTGAGACGTCCAGGTTAATTTCTGTTACAGCAGGAGGTTCTGTGACCGTATCCAGAGGTACAACCTCACCAATCTCGCGTCAATCGCATACGCATCTAAGATTACAGAACCCCCGGGCAGGATCCAATAATCCAGTCAAGAACGGTTTCACCGCTCATTCTTTTGCGATAAGCGGCTAGTCATGAGGCGTACGTACGATACACTTTGTGAGTGGAAGATACCGGACAACTTTTCGCGACGACTTTCATTGTTCCTGGAGAGCTTGTAGCAGCAGCAGCGGCCTTACGCAGCAGGAGCAGCCCCAACCGCCGAAGACGATGACGCCGAAATTCCTCCGAATGGAGCTCGGCTCTCGTGCCGGCGAGATGCACCGTTCGGCTGCACGCTCTTACATCTTAGCACTCCAGCCAGTAAATCCATCATTTCCTTCATCGTGCCGGCCTCATACTTTTCGGGTGCAACAAACTGGTGCTCTTAGAGGGAATAAGAGCTCGATGCCAATACTGCGCATACTTGCAGTGGTTACTGTTGAACAAGAATACTATACTGTGTCGTGCATGCATGAATGCATCACTGACTGTGACAGCCGTCTTGTGTCAAGGACTCAACCACTCTCTCCCCCCCCCCCCCCCTTCCACCTTAGTCGTTCATCGTCTTGCTTATCCGAGGAGCAAGGCACTTGCGTACCTCTGGAACAGCTGCTCAACGAAGTCAAGGTCTCTCACATAAGACGCCAGATGCGGAAAAACCTCGACTGAAACATTCCACAATCTCCGTTGTCCCTTTTACACAACGCACACCACCCCCGGAGGTGGCACCAACCAAGCGAGAGAGCGGGAGACCATGCGAAGAAGAAACAGCACGCGATCGACATCTCGAAACAGGGGCCTCCAGTGTTTCTTCCCGTCTCGGCAGATATCGTCGCTGGAACGCGCCGTTCTGAGCGCCGGCTATTAATGCGACGAGACCGGTCAAGGCAGATCACGAACACACCTGCCTCTCCGGGGTCAAGGTGGCGTTCATCGCTTTGTCCGGCTACCATTCTTTTATTAATCGGGCAAGGCAGAGCAGTTTTTGCGCAACGGGCCGATAATAGTGCCGACCAGGTGCGCGCGTGTGTACGCATTTATTGTGCTCAAGTGCCGGAGTTGAGTTGGCGGCCGCTTATAGAATGCGAAGCTTTAGACGGAAGAATAGCTACTGACATCGAAACGTTGCCGCTTCTAATCGTTGGTGGTTGTATTCATAATGAAACAAAAACGGAAGTGAAAGATGGTTCCAGCCGTCGCATCTGAGCTGCGGCTCAATGTACTCGAGGTACAACTCTAAGTTTCGATTGGCTTCGTGCGTTTGACCTTGAAGCCCGACCAAGGTCAAAGCAAGCACACACCCCCAAGACTAACAATTTATCACTATGTGTCTTCCTGCGCATAGCCTTGATATGCCTGTATGGTATGGTCATAATAGCTGATGACCAGCAACCACGTGACCGATGACCAGTGGTCACTTCACCTTTGACCTCGATCTTTAGAGCTGAGATTCGCATCGCCCGATGTGTATCCATGTCACCCGTTATAACCATGTGTGGCGATGAAAAACTATGCTAAACCAGGCTTTCGCTCGTCTGAGAAGTTCAGCCTGGTTTAACCTCACCATTTTTTTTTTTCAGCCTAATAGTACGCTGTATCCATTTCTAGCATATTGGGCGACTTTCAATTATCTGTAGACGTACATTAGAAAAGCTGCCATAGGGTCTGAGAAAATAGGTGAACGCTCCAGAACTTAGTCAATTTCTGTTCACTTTTGCTGTTTTATTCGGTTCGAAAATAAAACCTGATACCTGAAATCGCTCGCCCCTACATCGCCGCTAACCTGATCACTGACTTCAAGCAAATATGTAACGGGGTCGAACCACATTAGCAGTCGAACAACCGTCGATAGTATTCCTCGTGGTTTCAGGGCACGAAGTTTAACCTGAAAGTAACTACGCACCAAACGTAAATGAATTCGGTACTGTTTGCAGCATGAACGTGTTGGAACACTTGCAGTTACTATGCGTATAAAGACAAGCTAGTGTATGTCGATTTCATGTGGGAAAACTATGACTGCAACTGTCCCTATGGTCCATACTTTTACACCCAAAACTGTATTAGCACATCTTTCATATCAAAAAGTGGGGCGAAATCGGTACTTACTCTTTGCAGCGCGAACCACTTGTTCACTGCATCCATTGCTGTAGATTTTTATGAACGCTGTGTTAGAAACTGCCGGCTCTTAGTTTAATTTCTTTCTTATCTAAACAAAAAACTTGACCCCCCTATGTGTTTTATGCAGAACAGCGTCGATATTGCAGGCTTGCTTTAAACTGCTTCTTTAAGATTGTGAGATCTGCGGGAACTCAGTTGAAACAGAAAACGGAATTGGTTCGCCGTCTCCCTGAAAACAACACAGTTCGAGAACGCCTGTAAGAAAAAACGGCGTGGACAAAAAACACCGTCAACGATCCGCTCGTATAATTTTTTGCTCTTTTTTACTCACCAAATCACTCTCACTCTGGTATGCTCACTGAGGACTCGCTGAAGGGCACGGCGGGTTAACGCTCCTAATAGAAAGCTTTAGCAGGTTGTTCCTGTTTTGCCACCGCGTTATCGCCTCTCACAGTCGAGCGGCCGTACGAGCCTCTTATATACCGCTCGACTTGCTTACACGGTTGGTCAAAAGTTCCCAGGCCACAGGGTCTACTGTTCTTCGGTATGTCCTTGCACTTAAGATACCGATGACGCTATCAAGGTAGTCACATGTTAGAACAATACTTCTTGTACCCATACAGATATGCTGAGCTTTGTAGGCGTCGTAACTGCCTGACTATACTGCTCAAAAGCAGACCCTGTGGCCTGGGAACTTTTGACTGACCCTGTACGTAAGTTAGTTTTCTGGAAGCTACAGTGTATAGCATTCAGTATAAAGTAACACTGACGGCTCGCTAAAGCCCTCTAACGCGCTGATACATGTCGGCGTCTTCGGGAACGGAATAAGCGATTACAGCGGAAGTCGAACGACTCTATTGCGTGCAAAGATAAAGCATCTCTCATACCCTCATGCCAAGAAGGAGCAGTTTCTCTCTTCCGAGGCCACCTGTCGAGCAATGTGGTGCTCTATGCCTCCTCGTGAAAAAAGTAGCTGTCGCTTTGAACGCGACGCCTCGACCTTCAAATTTCGTCCAGCCCTTTGCTCTCTGCTAAATTCACTCAATATAAGGTTCCCGCAGTCCAAATTCAACCAGCTGTGGCTGTGAATCCTGCAGCTGCGGCCACGTCTCTCCGTCGCCCATACTGCGGTGCAAAGTGACCTCCCAGCGCGTTCTTTAATTGAACCGCCACGTGCACGGCTTCGTGGCGAGAGCGGCAGCGGTGCACATCTCCCGCCGCTCCTGTTGCGTTCTTCGTTACAAACTAGTTAGCCGCGGCCGAGTTGGCGCCTTCGGACTGGTTCGCGGCTCACCAAGATGGCGGCCTCGATGACGTAACTACCCGCGTGCTCTCGTGCGTGCGTGGTTGTGGTCGAGGGAGACAATGCGCTTACCACAACGCAGCTACCCGGCTAACACCTGTTACACAACCATCCGGCAATGAGGGGAAAGTGCAAGAGCGTGCATGGTGGAAAAGAGGACGCGGCAGGGGCAGAATCCGTGCAAATCAACAGTTCTGTAGTTTCCGTGCCTTTTTTCACAAGTTCCGCTTTCGATCGGTATTTCTTACTTTGGAAAAAGGGAACATTGATTGATTGATTGATTGATTGATTGATTGATTGATTGATTGATTGATTGATTGATTGATTGACGAATGGATGGATGGATGGATGGATGGATGGATGGATGGATGGATGGATGGATGGATGGATGGATGAGTGAGTGAGTGAGTGAGTGAGTGAGTGAGTGAGTGAGTGAGTGAGTGAGTGAGTGAGTGAGTGAGTGAGTGAGTGAGTGAGTGAGTGAGTGAGGATGGATGGATGGATGGATGGATGGATGGATGGATGGATGGATGGATGGATGGATGGATGGATGGATGGATGGATGGATGGATGGATGGATGGATGGATGGATGGATGGATGGATGGATGGATGGATGGATGGATGGATGGATGGATGAGTGAGTGAGTGAGTGAGTGAGTGAGTGAGTGAGTGAGTGAGTGAGTGAGTGAGTGAGTGAGTGAGTGAGTGAGTGAGTGAGTGAGTGAGTGAGTGAGTGAGTGAGTGAGTGAGTGAGTGAGTGTCGTTAACGTAATAAGAGGGGATGAAGCGATTCGGCATGAAGTGTCTACAGTACGTTGAGCCGATTGCGCATGAACCCGCAAACGTCGGTGGCATCTGTCGTCATCATAGCAATGAGCGACTCCGAAAGCGCCTGTACGTCGTTCGCAAGCTGGCTGCGTGTGACCCAGCAATGTGTAGGCAATCATGCGTATGCCCCCGCGTCTTCTTGACGTCGTCAGGTGATGAGGCGTGGCAGCGAGACACGCGCGCTCACGATCGTTGAAGCGTGAGCCACTGCCTAAATTTCAAGATGCAGCGCGAGTCCTGGCGCTTGAACTCTCCCTGAAAAACCACAAATTCAAAACTTTTTCCTGCTCCTTGGTGATTTCTAGAAACTTATTCTTCGGCTTCGCTTGACACGGCTGTTCACGCGGGTATGTTACTGACCGCCCTGCCCATTATTTGATACCACTAAATTGGTGCCAGCGTACGGCTCATGTACAGTCAGCATAAAATTTGTTACCATCATGCTATAGCCTTAAATGCCTGCGGGTATGTGATGTGCTTCATCAAATGATACCATTTACCAGGTTTTTGTTCGTCAGGTGGCGCTACAGTACATTGGCTCACGTATACATGCGTGCTGTAAACTTTTGTTGCCGACTGTACTCATTTTTTTCCGCACTGCTTACAGGGTTTCCTCTTTCGTACTTCTATGCTGCCACCTTTCAGACATTTGTTGGAAAAACGAACCTCGCATTCCGAACGCTTCGTTGCCTATGCATGACGCCATTTTGCGAAAGCCATCCCACGAAACAGCCTCAAAATTGGGAGACGTGTTCTAGTTTCATGCTTAAAAAAAACTTGACAAGCATTTCTCCCCAAAAAACAATGAGCCTGCAGCCTTCCGCAACTTTAGCCTTGCTTTTCCATAAAGGCCGTACAAGAAATGAATGTGTAGGAGCAGCACCGATCTCACGCAGCCCAGGCCGCCAGTGACGACAACACCAGGGTGCATGCGAATGGGGCTGCTGCCTCGCTCTGGTGCTTGTTCTAGCTTCCTCAAGGCAGCAGATACGTGTCAAACCGCATTGATCATCGTCACGAAGTTGGCTTCGAAACGTGTAACACTGCAACTGCATTTCAGTCTTTCTTGTCTCGTACATCACGCGAATGGAACCGCCTTCCCGCAGATATCGTCGACATAAGTGATAACCAGCTTTTTCGTTCTGCACTAGCTAACATTGTATAACAGGAGTATGATAATACTTTGTTTTGTATCATGCATTGTATCTGTTTATGTATTTCCTTGTTTTGTAACCACTCCCCTCTTTAATGCATTTCGCCTTGAGGGTTCAATAAATGAAATGAAATATCGTTCTCGGGGACTACTTCCAATAAATCAACCATTCCCCCCCCTCCCCCCCCCCCCCCCCCCCATCTCGGCCTCAGACTGGCTGACGCGACAAATCCAAACATCTGTCTCACGAATAGGCCTACCAAACACACTGTTCTCAACCATAGCTGTTGTCAGCTTTCCCTTTCTCCACTCCAAACAATGCGGTTCTGAAGAAATAACCACCTACGACGAGCTAGGACATCTTTTCTATCACGAAGATAACAGGTGAGCCGATTCAAGTGTTCTCCGGTACAACACCTGCTGCAACCATTGATCGCAGCTCTGTCCCCACTTGCGACCATCTTTCGCACCCATACACGCCCACCTGAAGACAGTCTTCATCGGCCCCGCCCCTTTCTACGCCTCGTAATGACCGTACAGCAGATGCGTCAGCCCTTTATGGCTTCTCTCCTGAGTATTTCCTCGATCGCCCAACCGTAACGGCCTGCCTGATCGCTTACTGATGGTCGTTGTTTAACAGCAATTGTTGCCCGCGGGGTTTTCTCCGCGGTAGATTACGTAACCTTCGCCATCACCACCGACGATGCATGTGACAACACAAAATCCTATAGCGGACACACCTGCGGCCCAGCCTAAATGTTGTCCTGGTTACCCAGATGCACGTGGCCATAAAGTCCATGAGCGCCAGGTAACGAACGATTTGCGAAGTGCATCATCTGTGGATTTTTGATGCAGGTATATGATTGTCTTCAAATGCGATGCCTACAATTCGACCTGTAGTGTACAGTGAATAAATGGTTGCGTTTGGGTACAGGTTATCTATGTTTTACAGGTAATCCTGGAAGAAGCAGACCATGAAGCGGAGGAAGTAGCAGGAGAAAAAAAATGAGGACATCCTGGATACGATTAACATTAAGAAGGATACAAACCAACACTTTTGCCCCAAAGGACAACATGCCTGGTACCCAGACCACTACAGGCTAGAATGAGACTAAGAAGTTTGCGGGGATACGGTGACCGCAACTGGCGAAGGACAGGGTTAATTGGAGAGACATGGGAGAGGTCATTGTCCTGCAGTGGGCGTAGTCAGGCTGATCATGATGATGATGATAATGAGTAATGCTTTCGCACTAAAACAAGGGCCTATCCCCCATCCCTTCCCAAACCCCTAACCTGTGGAAGGCCGTCATGAGGGCCAGAAATGGCTCGTAAACAGGGTCGCAGCAGCAACAAAGGGCTTCTATGGGCCGACGTTACGCAACGCACTTCTGCAGATTTTTCACCCGGTCTTTTCGACTACGTATCTGTATTTTCTCTTTTCCCGGAATCAACCGCGACGTTTTCAAAGTGTTTCCGCGTGGACAGTTCCCCAAGCAGCACGACTAAAGGTGTCCCACCACCAGTTGTGGAGCGAATAAAAAGCGGTCGCACAAAAAAAGAAAAAAAAGGCGGGACAATAATGCACAGGACGAAAGAAGAGCTTTCCGAAAGCGCCGTGCATGAAAGCGGCAGGGCGTGTGCGAGCGTAGCGCCATTATGGAGCGGTGGCGGCTTTCTGGACCCGCCCGTTTATTTCCATTCGCTCTTCGCCTTCCGGTTTTCGTCGCGCCGATTGCACAGCCGTCCCCGCAGTCGTAGGGCGGGCGTATCTGACCCACGCGCCGCGGCCCGTGCAAGTGTGTGGCCACGCTAGGTCGCTGTTACATTCGTGCAGCGTCTCCGAAGCTGTGCTGGCAAGGCTGAGGCGACTACTGTGAACGTGTGCAAAAGGGAGCGCTTGCAATGTCCAAGTTTGAGAAAATAGTTACGCCATGTGTGTTTTTCGGTGGAACGAAACTTATGCTCGGCGACGTGAAGTTTTCATTTCGTAGTCGTTCAGTGCAAAGTACGACACGTTGTGTGCATGCTGCTATGAGTTTTCAGTGTGCAAAAAGGTCTACTAGAGGTTCACCGATGTGACAACCCACAGTACAAGCGAAGCCAGAACTTTGAGGAACGCGGTTTTGAGATCGAAGTGACTGAATGCGTACAGTCTGTACAGTCACTGTACAGTCTGACGCGATTTGAAGGTGTTCACTTAAACTGGTAATGCTCTAAGGCTTGCTTGAATTTACTATAACCCAGATGCCAATAATTGTAATTAATGAAGCTTATCCTGGTTTCTTCTGACGCGACAGTGTGCTTCAGTATGAAAAGGAACAACCGGCTGCCGCTAAAGAAGCAATTTTTTTTCCGCCCACGTTAAGCTTAAAGGCGCGCTAAAGATTGATTAGTCCATAAAAGGAGCGTTTAGAAAGCAGCGAAAGGCAACTTAACTAGGTGTTGCCCTTTACGGTGCGCCAAACTGTTATATATCATACGTATAAATTCAAAAACGCGTCTGGCGTTCATGCGATGCTTCAGTGACCGCCTCACAAGGTCCAGCCAGTCGTGGTGGCCGCGCATGCAGACGGCGATCAGTCACGGACAGTAGGTTCGTGAATTCAGGATCTCTGGCGGTCTGCTTTATTAAAAAGTCTAAGGCAGTTTTTAGGTACCAGATATTCGCTGTTAAGCGAGTGTTAAGGTACTTCCTAATGTATAAAACGTGTGTCCTATTTATGGCTGTCGTTTCGCACTTTCTAAGGTGCCGTTAATCAACGAAGACCAGCTAACTGGCGAAGTAAGTTCTTTTGTAGCGTCGCCTGTTTGTGGGCTGGAGAGCAGACGATGCGCACCTCCATGCCACATAGGAACGCTGCACGTCGGCGCGCTCGTACTCCTGATTGGCTGGCAGCATATATTTTCTAAGAGTTACATTGAGGGAAAGGTGTCGCCGTCATCTAATATGCGAGTTTCTTAAAGAGCACCTCGTCCGCCTCGGGGAATGCCTGGAAGATGATGGTTCGTATTTGGCTTGTCTAATGTTGGGCCTAAAACGTGGATCCTCTGAATCGGCAGCTACGCCGCAACGCTGCCCTCTGCACGCAGGCCAAACTATTTTAACACTGCTTTTTCTCTTATTCAATAAATTTAATGCAAGTGAAAGTGTGGTGTCCGGCTGGTATCGAAACTTTCGCAGCATTTCTTCGAGGTTTTCCGCGATAATAGTCGTATTGAAGCTGTTGAATCCACGCTTTATACGCCCATATAGCCAAGCCAAATACTAAACCACATCTTCCCAGAAGTTCCTTCGCCACTCCATGGTGCAGAGCTATCGCAACGCCACTTTTTCCATTTAGTAATAATGAGAAACTCCATGGTTGACTGAGCTGCTTCACCCCTACAGACTCTGTGTATCAAAAACTGCCGCTCTAACTGGGCCAGATTCGGAGGTTAGCAGACAGTCACGCAGTCTGCGGTATTCGAAGGATCTTCTTAATTCTATTCGAACACATAGTGAAGAAACGAAAGTTGCAGGGAGCCTCATAGGTGGCGCAGCGACCTGTTAACCCTTATAAAAATGGTCTATAGACAGTCTATAGACTTCTTATTGACTCTATTGACTTCCTATAGATACATGTTTTTTGTCTATTCATAGTCTATAGACTGTCTATAGAGAAAAGTCTACTAAAAGTGTATGGTCGTAAATCTATAGATTGTCTATAGACTGTCTATTGCATTTGTATTGCCTATAGACTTTTGTTTAAAGACAGTTTATAGACTTTATAGACAGAAGTCTATAGACACTCTATAGACTGTCTAAAACTTTTCTTGTAAGGTAACTGCCTGAAGTTGTCCACTGTGACGCCGTGTGCTGGTGGGCAGGAGACGTAGTCGCCCATGTCGCTGTGCGACTTGGCAATCGCACTAACATGCACGCCCTTCCTTTACAAAAATTTCATTATACAATCTATAGACTCACCGTGCATATTTTCTATAAAGTCGACAGTCTTTCTGTAGACAAACCCTACAGACTAGTCTATAGGCAATACAAATCCTATAGGCCGTCAATAGACAATCTGTAGATTTCTGTCCATACACGTTTAGCTGACTTTTTTTCTATAGACAGTCTATAGACTATCAACTGACAAAAGGAAATATCGATAGGAAGGCAACAGAGTCTGTAAGAATTATATAGACAGTCTATAGACCGCATTCTTTCTAACCACAGTGGCAATTGTTATGGCTGCGTTTTTTGACAGCCTGTCGCACTAAAGCCTGCCAAATACAGGGCGTACTAATCTGAAAACAGCCATCTTTCACCTCACGTAATTCTACCCGGTACCATGATGGCGGCCACAGACAGCTTTTGAGCAAAGTAGATCAAGGTGCCGAGAAGTACGAAAACATTACCTTTAAACAGATTCCCACTCTTGCTGAAGCAGTTAATTGTAGATTATGTGCCTCTGCTTCTGCAAGCGTTTACTTCAGTACAATGACGGCGTCTCACAGGGTTATGACGTCCTCCCCTTCACGCTTCATACCCCTTATAGTTAGGTTCTGATACAGAGTTTTGATTAGCTAGGGTCAGCTCTGTCTCCCGCTGTACTGCACGGTTCTGATGAGGAAGACGGCAACGGATGAGAGCGTTTAAGGGGAAAGAGGGTGTGGGTGAGAAGGTTTTTTTGCGCAACAGCCTGCATAGAGGCAGTAGCGGTAGCGTAGCGCCGATGGAGGCTCCTTTATTTCTTGCGCGTTGCGGCGGCGAGGCTCCATTGTGCAACCGTCGCCTCTCTCACGTGTGTGTGCGCCGCGCACTGCAGGCGTGACCGGGTGGGCGGCTTACACAACACGCTTCCATTTGGTTCGTTTATTTCTTTTCCACGAACTCTTTTTGCATGCGCGTCTTGAATGCGCCGATGCAGTACGTTAGGGGCGCTCGGAATGATCTTTGCTGATTGATTCTAAAATAGTCTACGGTCCGCATTTTGAAGGTAACGATAATTTATTGGGATGTGGTATAGCAGTTGTGAGCATGGCTATTGTCGTACGAGGTCCTAAGAGTGAGTACAATGATGTACAGTCGCGGGCAAAAAATATTAGCACAGATCATTGGCGATTAGAATTCGTATATCTCACCACGCGGCGCTGCTGTACGCATACCTGCCTAACGGGCCGTTTCCATGTTTGCAGCGTAGGGGGGGGGGGGGGGGGGGGACGGCATGAAGTAAGCTTTATCACGCGTGCACCACCCGAGCGTTGAAGTGCCGACCTTACATGACTGTGCTCTCGGCATTTATTTTGGTTCGGTTATCATGAGCAAAGATGGCTTCTTTTCTATTACTGTTTTTTTATGTCCGCGATGGTTTGTCAAAAGGAACTCGCGGGAACAATAGATGGTAGCGCTGCCTTTAGCCAGTAACTTTGCTGTCCGTGGCAGTCCACTGAACCCCCCTAATACTGTAGAATGGGAACGGCTCGGCACTCTCGTTATCAGCCTCTTCGCCACCCGCAGCGCCACGCGTTGTCATTCCGGCGCTCTGGTGTTCCGTCATGTGTGCTAATCTTTTTTACCCGCGACTGTACCAGCAAGTACGGATCATGCCCATGACGGTATGCGCTATAATAATGAGCTGTCAATGACTACTATGATCCGGATATTGAAGAACGTGATACCTCTTAACCGGCCCTAACAAAAAGTGAACAATGGAAGGGGAAGCCTCAGGGAGCTTGCCAGCGTTTTGACAAGAGGATTGTATTCATCTGGAACAAGTCCTCTTGTTCACTTTTTGTTTGCAATAAGCCCATCCGCCTTCCCTCTTACTGGCCCAGAGTCACAAATATTGAATTGAAAAGTCTTAATACGAACGAGGAGCTAGTTGAAAAGAAATGTCTTCGATTCATCCGATCCTGCACAAGGCATCAAAATAGGCTTGGACAGTGCATGTCTCTTTCGAGCAGACGTGAACATATGTTGCCAATGCCATTTTGTTTTCACAGCTATACTGTTTGTTATTTCATTTCTTTCAATCACATTTTCCATTCTCCTATAAAATTCAGCCGGGCTATACGTAAATGCAGGCATTCGAAGCCAACCGTAAGTAAAGGGTCTCTGAGAACAACTCCCCCTAATTATTGTTCCCAGTAATAGATTCTATGGCTGTCTCTGCCTATGTTGACGTTCGCCCGGCCACAAAATACGTTTTTATGGGTGAGAAAACTAAATTTTAGAACCTTCCCGCCAGTGGAATAATAACTAATGACGTCCTTACCGTATAGAATAGGTTACCGCCGTTTTGAAGAGAATAGCGGTTAGAATAGCCTCCGGGAGCCTGGTCAGAAATGGGTATCGGCGCATGAATTTTACTTTTGAAATCGGCCGATGGTGGCGACACCAGTATTTCGTTTTGGGGACTTTTCTAGCTCAAAAAAGTGCCGTTTCGGCGCGAGTGGTCTATTTGTGATCACAACGCGGTACCCTATAGATACAAGACAACGAACAGAAGCTGGCCTGCATGGATATATTTGCGCGTTCTAAAAATAAAGTGGTTTATATGGAAACAGAGTTTTTAAAAACTAGAAAACATCAAAAACTGAAGTGCGGGTAACGCCACAAGCGGCGATTTAAGCCAGCAAAAAGCAAGTAGGCAGTAGTACGATACAACTTATGAAAACAGCAGTTGGTAACACTGGGCTGCGGTCCACGGCGTCCTGTATTACTCCGCTCTATAGATAAATGAAACCAGCTTTTTAATGTGTGACTGTATTAAAGAAGCCAGGTGTAAAAGTTCTAGAGCTTATCATTTTTTCTTGTGATTAGCTTTTGTAACGTAACAAGAAAAGTTTTAACAACGGACTACTTTTTGTTGCGCAGGAGTTCGGTTTGGCGGTCCTGAATGTACGCGAAGCTTCAATATAGTTTTTCACACGGATATCTGAAGCTACACTCTAAACAAAAAGCCGCTATCTAAGCAATATGCACGATCCCCACAGCCCCTGGTGTCACCTTCTCATGTGCAACTTAGCCGAACCATTAAAAATTTTGGCCCTTCTCGACTCTTGTGAGTCTAAGGAGGGGTCAAACAAAGGGAATTAGCTTTCGCTGCTGCCAAACACTCGAGTGTTATCAGTCCCCAGGTTACATAGCACATACAGACAGCTCTTATGAACAAGCGCAGAGGTCCGAGCTAAGAAGCAATCAAGTAGGATGCACGGAGATTCGATAAGGCTTGAGGGGAACACAGAACTGAAATGACGTAAGTTGAGATTTCACTCGTGTACTGTCAACAGCGCGGTCGCCTCGTCATGCGGTTATCGGACGCACGGCGTTACCCGTGAGACATCAAAGATGGGCAAGTCCTGTTTCCTGCCTTGTTTGCCGGATATTTTGCAACACCAGCAATGGCCCACTCGAGGGCCTTTGATAGCGCCTATTCTGCAAGGCCTGTTGTGCCGTTGCGTCTCAAAGTTGTGCAGTTCAAGCCATAAGGATGCACGGAAAGAATCCTGCGCAAATAGCTCTACCCTCTGTTGTCTGACAACAGCTGCTACACAAACTACACCCCGTGCTGTACTCTAACATGTATGCTCAAAGTATAATGAATACCCTTCCCTGTATCATAACACCTGGGCGTGCCAACTAAACTCGGCAGTCCACCCTATCCCCACCCCAATGGGAAACCGTGATGTCCAGCTCGGACCTGCATGACCAGCACAAGCTTGTGGAATGGCTGGGTTGACGGCAACCGCTGCGGCAGCCCTGGACTGAGGATCCCTCCCGGACGCGGCAAACTTCTTATTAGAGCGAATAAATGTTTTACGTAATCGTCATCATCCTTTTAGTCTCTCAACCACTGGCTCATGGGCTCGTCCCGGAGGACTCAAAGGGGCTAAGATGTCGCCAGGAAAAGGCATCCAGATGCCTCTGTTACATATACCTATACGAAGCCTTCCTCGCAGAGACAAATGCTCCGCTTCAAGCTGCTGCTGTGTGGTATGCCTAATTAGGCAAAGAACAAGAAGCAATCAATATCCGCCCGTAGAAAATACTGTACTTGGGCATAACATTTCTTATAAATTAATCCGGTGTGTTAGTTTCGACAGTTATGAAGCAATCAGCGCAGTAGTGATACGGTCTGGGCAAGACTGCAGCAGTGGCCAAGTGGTTTGAGAATCCGCCTTGAATTCGCAAGATGCGGCGTTCAATCGCGAGTGCCGCTTAGTATGCATACCCAATGGTTTCGCCTGGCCTGGCTCTTGGCTCCACTTTTTTTAAATCCTGGGAAAGTAAAGTATATCTCTGACCCCAGCCTGTATAGACGAAAATCATCTTGCGCCATAGCGCTCCTTAACCAAAGATGCCCTTGCCTCAGTAGATGTCATCATCATGATCATGGCCTGTGCATACGTACAAGAAACCGTATAAGCATGTCCTTTCAATGGGCTTTACATCCGCCTGCCAAATGACAGTGGTGGGAGGATGTGAAGGCGGATGTATACATTCTTGTTGCCAGACGCCAGTGGATTTCTAGCTCAGTTCCGTATTGATTCTTCCTTTTTTTGTTTTTTCAACTTTAAAATTTATCTTTTTACAAGCTGCAACCCAACTCTAGAAGTCTTCAGCCGCACCCCTCTGTGCGAATTATCAGCATTAGGCCACGCAACAAGCCCTCTGTCCATGGCGCAACACGGGTCTGGTCGGCGCATTGATGCGCTCATTTGCAGAGGTTTTCACTTCCCCGTATTGTCATCCCGCCGCATTCCTTCGAGCCGGCCGTGGAAGGCAATAAAAGAGCCTGCAAACTGATTACGTGGCCACCACTTTAGAAGAGGTTCTTGGCTTTTGTTGCTTTTAACGACCGCAATGCATGCTTTCTAGCCTGGTAGCGAAACGAGAGGAAGTTATTTGGATCATTCATCTGAAGCGCCACCTCCAGAACTGATTACGATAACTATTTTCTATGAATGAACTAAATAGGCAAATCAAAGTGTAGCAGTCTCGAAAGCCAAGCGACAAAGACGAAGGCAACATTAAAAAGTCCTGAAGCGAATGCATGCAGCAGTTCCCGATGAGGGGCGCTTTAAGACTGGTGTGCTATGATAACTCAAGAGGCAGTGCCTTACCATTAGAAGCTATAGAACAATACAACTTAAAGAAACAGCACTTGATAACACTGGGCCACAGTCCATGGCGTACTATATTACATCGTTGGCCAATCACAATAGTAAATGAAATCAACTTTTTATTTTACTATATTAAACAAAGCAGGTATCAAAACTCTAAAGCTTATCATTTATTTTCTTGTGATTAGCTTCTTGTTTAAGTAGCAAGACAAGTTTACACAACGGACTACTTTTTTGCCGTGGAGGAATTCTGTGCGGCGGTCCCGAAGGAGGACGGAGCTTCATTGCAGACTTAAGTTGTATCCGACTATAGATCAAAGTGTCTCTGAACGCGCAGCTACAAAAAGGAATTATGGAAGATTGTACATGTGCAGTGTCTGTGGTAAATCTGTCGAAAGAATTGAACATCTTATACTCCAGTGGGATCGTATCCATCCGGATGTCGATGCAGGCACAGTCGCCCTCCCTGAGGCTCTAGGATTTCGAGATAACAACGATCACGTGAATGAATCTGCGATGGAAGTTAGCAAAAAACGATTTGAAGATAGTTTCCTCAAAATAAGAGTGGTGAAATTAGGTTAGAAGTGTAGGATTAAAAATGCATTTAAGTAAAATGGTGAATTTATACACTGATTTACAAAACCTTAAAGAAATATAAAGGAAAAAAATCTGAGCATGGCGGCACCTGCCGCCACTTCGTTTCAAAGGGGACGCTCCATCCGTCCATCCATCCATCCATCCATCTGTCCGTACATCCATCCACCTACTCACCCATACATCCATACGCCCATACGTCCATACGCCCATCCATCCAACCACTCACCCATACATCCATACGCCCATCCGTCCGTCCGTCCGTCCGTCCGTCCGTCCGTCCGTCCGTCCGTCCGTCCGTCCGCTACAACACGCCCAACTAGGTTCTGTTGTTGACGATTGTTTTTGCGCTCATAACTGCTCTGTTGTTCACTTTTCGGCGCCCTTTCTACACTGGGCCAGTGCAGAACAAACTGTAGGCAGAGGCTTCGAACACCTCCAACTAGCTCTGAGGGCTTCATAACAGCATTCATGCGTGCTCTTCAGAGCAGGGCCGACTGCAGCAGATAATACCAAGCGAAAGGCTGGACATCATCAGCTAGCGGCATCTGTCTGACGCCAGCAGCGAACGCCGTCTAACCGAGAGCGGATACTTTCACTTGTAATTGCGAGAAAGCTAGAGAGCACGGGTAAAAGCTTCCCGAGCATGGTTACAGCGATGGCCTATTCATCGTATGCGCTACAAATTTGATGTGTAGTGTAAAGCAGCTTCTGCACCGGCTACTTATGGTGGCCATTGAAAATCGATGGGTAGTACTAAACAATCAAAATTCCTTCGGTAATTTAGCATATTAAAAGTCATGCGGCATATGCCACCTGGCACGAACGCGAAACTAAAAGCGCTTGTCCAGATTTTATGGGCTTGCACACAAAGCTCTAAAGGAGCGCCGAAGGATTTTCTTGTCCCTAATCAAAGTCTCCGTGGTTAGTGACACGTGAGATGAAGAAACGCGTGAACTCCAGTCACGGGGCGACAGGCGTTCACCAAGTGATGAGGTGAGCCATCCGAGCGGCGTATCCATCAGACCCGAACCGAAGAGAGGCACTCTGCTGCGCAGTTGTGAAAGATTCGGGCTGCGTCAAACCGAAGAACGTTAAAGGCGGACGCGTTTAGTCAGAGGACTCTGGCGGGTCGATGGGTCAGGAATAGAGAAAGAAGAGTAACCAGAGGAACTTGCTTTGGGGCTAGTTGGTTCATGATTGAAGTTCAGAATGGCGCAAAAGACACACACACAGGAAAAATAGGGGATGACAAATAGGGGATGACACAAAAATAAGGGATGACACAAATAGGGGATGATCGCCTATTTTTCCTGTGTGTGTGTCTTTTGCGCCATTCTGAACTTCAGTCAAGAGTAGCCAGTTCGTCCTGCGGAGCGAACACGCAGTCCAGACAGCACGCAGATGATAGAAGACTCCGGAAGGAACCGGAGCGTTTAGTCAAATGTGGAGCAGGAGGGTGCAGGCAGGACCGGTACGTGTGGAGACACAACGAACTCAAGGCAGCATCCACACTTGGCACGGCTTCAGACTCAGCGACATCATATCTCGAAGAACACAAGAAGACGACTTTGACGGGTCTCACGAAGGCTGACGATAGCCCTTATTAATTTAACAATACCTCCCGCGGTGGCTCAGTGGTCAGGGCGCTTGTCTACTGAGCCGAACTACCTGGGTTAGGACCCAGCCGCCGCGGCCGCGTTTTGATGGAGGCGAAACGCAAAAAAGGGCGCCGTGTGCTGTTCGATGTCAGTGCATGTTAATGATCTCCAGGTGGCCGAAATCATTCCAGTGTCCTCCACTACGGCACCTCTTTATCTCTTTTTTCGCTCCCACCTTCCTCCCTTCCCTTACGGCGCGATTGGGACGTCCACGGAGAACTGAGACAGTTACTGCACCTTTCATTTCCTGATATCCAGTCTTAGTAGGTTGCTGGACAGGAAAACCGAGTGTTCACGGGCGCCTTGGGAGGATCGAACAGAGACGCTAATTAGTGCTGTTACTGTACATCACAGCGCTAAACAACGAAGAGAAGGGAGAAGAGGACAAGACAGTTTTGCTGTGGTGGCAGCGTGCCACTTCCGCAAACTTTCCGTTAGTGTTGTTATCCTTGCCGTTTGCGGAAGGGGCATGCTGCCACCATAGCACAAGACACAATCAACAAATTTATTAGGTTTATTAGGGTTTAATGTCCCAAAGCGACTCAGGCTATGAGGGGCGCCGTAGTGAAGGGCTCCTGAAATTTCGACCACCTGGGGTTCTTTAACGGGCACTGACATCGCACACCACACGGGCCTCTAGAATTTCGCCTCCATCGAAATTCAGCCTCTGCGGCCGGGATGACTTGTGCAGTTTTGGCGCCAGCTAGGGCCTGTAGTAAGCCTTCGTGACGAAAGAGCCGTTACCCATCGTAAGTCCAATATTCCTCCCACAAAACTCTAAAACTAAGGTACCCCCTCTGGAATGTTCTCAGAAGCCCCTAGCGATCCTCTTTAGGAGGCTAAACTCAGGCTAAGCATCCGGTCTGGGTCACTGCGTTCAGTCTGCTGCAGCCTGCGGTCGCTTCATTCGTAATCGACACTGCAAATTACCCTCCCAAAAAAAGCTGTGCTAGAAGCTGGCACGAGAATCCTCGTCAAATTGTGCTGGTCTGAGGAAGAACTGCAACAAAACAGCACCGCTGCTACATTGCGCATGCGCGTCGCGGCATTCACGGCCCTCGTGGAATTTTTTACTCTTCTTTCTCTCTCACCTTCAGAGAGGAGAAAGAGAGGGCAGGGAGGGGAGGCGAACACACACTGTCGGCATCGACAGAAGTGACTCCATTCAAGACGTGTCTGCGGCGAGGCCATAACCGACGATTCGCCCAGCATCCTGGTTGACCCCTGTTACGTGCGCCAGCTATACAACCAGAAAAAGAATTATACAGACCGTCGCCGTCGACGGAAAGAGTCGCTTGGCTTCTTTCTGTCTTGCCTTTATTTATTTATTTCTTTACGAGGAGGGGTGACTGGGAGGGGAGGGTTAAAGAGGGGCCAGGCCCTCTTCGCTAATTCGATCTCATCTTGCTTCCCCGTCGCCCATAAAACGAGGGGGCCGCGAGGGCCTCAGTGTCGGGTTGCCGAACGCGCAACATCCCGCGATAAGTACGTAGTCAGACGCGGAGCAATTTCCACTATCGGTCGCTCGGCGCGTGTTGAGTCGGCCGTCGTTTGAGGCTTCCCCGGTCCCGAGGGGTCGATATACCGCGGCGTGTAGACGGAGCTCCTCAAGACTTGCTGAACGTAGCGGCGTGGCGAGCAACTCTTCTGCATAAAATTACGCGTCGCTTGTCTGTGCTTAGTTTAGGTTCGCCTCAAGCAATAAAAGCAGAGCTGGCTATGCTATCGCGAGTTCGCTTCGACGATGCGCCGCCAAAAGCTCGCGGCGCGAACTGCTCTCTTAACTCTTTAGCAGCAGCGGCCTGCCCGCCGTGCTCGGCGAGCCTGTTTTGGCTCTTTGGAGTTCCAAACTAAGTTTAGGAGGTGCTCTTGCTTTTAAAACTGCTTCGTTTATGCGATTCCTCTTTGCATTGTAATGCGTCGCGGATATGCCCAAATATTCTCAAAAATAAAACTCCACCATCTTCTGTCGTACCACGTTCGAGGAGCTTCAAGCGTTGCGGATTCGCGTCTAGTGGTTATGTAAAACGAGAAAAAAAAAATCGAAAATAGAAAGAGAAGCCGTGCGTGTCTATTCAGTCTTTGCGGTTGTATAAAACTCGTCAGTGTGTTCTGTGCGGTTGGTTTTACGGTTCCTTTTTATGTTCTTTTTATTCATTTTTGAGTACAAATGCCGCTTCAAGCTTCACGCTCGGCGGGTTTTTCGGGATAAACCGTAATTCACAGACCATGTGAATTACTCTGGATTTATATTGCATCCCCTCGCACTAGATCACGCATTTTACGTGACTGTAGATGCCCGTCTCTGGCTTCGGGAATGCTGGTTCGTTCTACAACGCCGACATCACAGCTACAGAACCCACGTCACCAACGTCATCGCCGACGTGCTTACCACCCTTTAAACCTTTTAAGGCGAAAGCCTTTAATGCCTCATCGTTGTCGACAGAAGGTTGTCAGCAGAGGTGTCACGCTTTTCTAGTCAGACCAGAAAAAAATCTTTGT
This sequence comes from Amblyomma mixtum, assembly GCF_055824585.1. Lineage (NCBI taxonomy): Eukaryota > Metazoa > Arthropoda > Arachnida > Ixodida > Ixodidae > Amblyomma > Amblyomma mixtum. Next base: position 86,714,149 of record NC_143018.1, read on the forward strand.
GCACGATGCGATTCGAACCACCATCCTTCCGTTCCTCAGCCGATCGTCCTAATGGCTACGCTACTTCCTGCCAATGCATATGTAGTGCTCCTTGTCTAGGACGCTGGAGAGTGTTTGCAGAAAGGCGTCGAATCCCAAACGCCCTCCAGTGTCTCCAGCATTTAAGATTCACAAACAATTGTGTTCTTAATTAACATATTAACCACACATCAGTGACACAAGCAGCAACATCGAGCTAAACACTTTCGCCTCACCGCAGTTTAGGTCAACAAAGTGCCCCCCTGAATTTTTTAAACTGGTAGATGCTCGCAGAATGCACGCATAGAGCGAACAAGGCGTATTCTTAATTCTTGGCTGCGGTTGCGCAGTTACAGCTCGCGTGTGAAGACTTTAAGGCTGCTCCATGACCCATTTCACGCTCGGAAGCCCATCCAATTGTCTCCACGCACGGATGTTGCCGCAGTCAATTAAAAATCACCGCTTCAAGCCGGCCAGCAACGCGTTGCGACAATGCTGCAGTGCGTGAGAAGAACAGTGTGATAGTGTGAGAAGAACAGGTAGCTGAATGCAAGAGCAGAGCTCTACGACAGTGGATGGCTTGAGGCTCCACAGAGACTAATGGGAACTTTTTCCTTCAGCCATGTTTTGTTTTGTTTCTTTTCCCCGGCTGAATGCACCTAGCGGCGATGGGATGGAACTGCGAAATTGTTCAGGCATAGCTGCGCGGACTTTAGGCGCTAAATGATTAGCTTCAAACTTGAGTATATATGTCGCAACCTAAGATATAAAAAAAGAAAACAGACAAGGGGGGAGGGGGCTAAAGCTGGAAGGAAAGGCTAGCGAAAATAGCCGAGCTTGCGCAAAGCCCGAATGGTGATCACGGGCATTCATTAAATCGCAACAACTTTATCTTTTTTCTGTTCTTTCTCTGCTTCCTCTCTTATGGCCCGCAGACAGTTGCAACAGGTGTTCCACAGTCGCGCTTGAGCGCTCTGGCTTCACGACGCCTTATTGCCATCGTTACCCGCCAACCATACGTGAGAACGAGCTGGTGTTAAGCTGGTGTACTCCGCGGTGACCCCTGGCGAGTGGGGTTGCCGGGAAGGGAAAGCCTAGGTAGCGCCCTCTCTTGGACAGCGCGGCAGTCAAATCGCGAGGGAAAAAAACAGACCCGTCCGGCTTAATGGCTCGCGGCAGGCATAACCACGTCACGTCGTGCTTGCTTCCTTTTACTCGTACGCAGACTCGTCAGATCCGTGTATTAAGGCGAGGGGCAGGGAAAAGAGAGAGAGACGGTTAGTAAGCATGATCGTTCACGAGCTAGAAGCGTGTTGGAAGCCGTCCAGCACAAGGTCCCGATCGGGCGCTGTAGTAGAGTACATGCGGCGACGCTTCCACCCGAAGCTCTCAACGATATACGGAGAAGCCGGTTCACGCGCGTAGAGGGCTCCTGTTTACGGCTGCCTGCCTGCCTGCCAAGTGAATAAGTTGTTCTTCAACGGTGGCGGGTCCTGAAGCGCCCTCAGGGCTTCGCGCATGCACGCGCCAGGCGTGTTGTCTGGCTAGTTCTGTGCAGTGGTTAGAAGGCTGGGAACGGTTCCAGATGAGCACGGGGCTTCTGCTCGTAACAAAGTAGTAGCGCCGCTTGTGGGGGAGCTGTTGTGTTCGATACCCTGTGCTTCTGACCCCCCACCTGTTTTTCATTAGATAAGAAGCTTTTCCCTGGTAAGGCGCTCGGCTTCTATGGGGTCAACTTCTTGGGGGAAATAGGCCTTTCCCTTACAAAAAGTGTTTTAGACAGTCTATAGAGTGTCTATAGACTTCTATCTATAAAGTCTACAGACTGTCTATAGACAAATCCTAGAGAACAGTCTATAGGCAATACAAATGCCATAGATAGTCCATAGACAATCTGTAGATTTAAGGTCATACACTTTTAGTAGACTTTTGTCTATAGACAGTCTATAGACCATGAAGAGACAAAAAGAAATATCTATAGGAAGGAAATAGAGTCAAGGAGAAGTCTATAGACTGTCTATAGTCCATTTTTTATAAGGGTTGATTCTACCTCGTTCACATTAGGCCCGGTGTGCTTTGGCCAAGCCGCAATTTCGCCATTGTAATCAAATGGACGCCATCAGCAGAAAAAAATATAGTTTGCCGAGCAGTTTTTCTGGTTTAGCTATTTGGCCGGACATAGCAAGGTGGAATATTTCGTTGAATGTAGGAAATAGTCGCGAGGTATATAAACGTACTGCAGAATCCAATCTTGATATCGGTATCTGGGTGTCCGTTCATGGGACATTCTAAAATAAAATGAAGAAGGTAGGTGAAGGAGAGGTGTAGTTGACGTGAATCTACGAGGCGATGCATGTCTAATTTTAATTTAGTTTCCTTTCACCTGTGAATTCGCTATTTACTCTGCAAGCGGTTGTCACAGTAGTGGTCATTATGCCAGTCGATAAACCCGTGCTCTCTGCTGTTCAATTTTGACGTTACATATTATACTTTTTTTAAATTCTAGTACGAAAGTGAGGCTTGTTTTTTATTTTCCCCAAATCATTGCCATCTACACAGTGAGTGAAGCGGCAAGTAATTAATAGAGAGGAAGCTTAAATTCTTCGCATTACTTTTCTGCCTTAACGAACAGCCTTTTGCATTATATCAACTATTTCCTCGAATAATAAATGTGTTTTAACCGCTTCTGAGCATAGCGAGATGACCACGAGGAAAGGCTCCCGTCACTCAGTTCATCAATCCTTCTCCGTGAAGGACCTCGCCACACTTAAACGTCATAAGCCACGGTTTTCAACGCATTGTTGACGATGTGTCCGATAATGCTTGCGGGTGTTTTCCGGTATATTTAGGCGCGTGGTCGTATACCTGTCATCATCATCATCATCAGCCTGACTACGCCCACTGCAGGGCAAAGGCCTCTCCCATGTCTCTCCAATCAACCCTATCCTTCGCCAGATGCGGCCACCGTATTTCCGCAGATTTCTTAATCTCATCCGCCCACCTAACTTTCCGCCGCCTCCTGCTGCGCTTGCTTTCTCTTGGAATCCACTCCGTTACCCTTAAGGACCAGCGGTTATCTTGCCTTCGCATTACATGTCCTGCCCAAGCCCATTTCTTCCTCTTTGTTTCAACTAGGATATCATTAAACCGCGTTTGTTCTCTCACCCACTCCGCCCGCTTCCGATCTCTTAACGTTACACCTATCATTTTTCTTTCCATAGCTCGCTGCGTTGTCCTTAACTTAAGCTGAACCCTCTTTGTTAGCCTCCAGGTTTCTGCCCCATAGGTGAGTACCGGTAAGATACAGCTGTTGTATACTTTCCTCTTGAGGATATTGGTAAACTGCCGTTCATGATCTGAGAGAATCTGCCAAATGCGCTCCACCCCATTCTTATACTTCTAGTTATTTCGCTCTCATGATCCGGATAAGCTGTCACTACCTGCTTTAAATATACATATTCTCTTACTACTTCCAGCACCTCGCTACCAATTACGAACTGCTGTTCCCTTGCTAGGCTGTTGAACAGTACTTTTGTTTTCTGCATGTTAATTTTTAGCCCCACCGCTCTGCTCTGCCTGTCTAATTCATTGATCATGCTTTGCAGTTCATGTCCTGACTGACTTAGCCTGTATACCTGTATGGGAAGAAAAAGGCCCCCGGAAGCAGTTTACTGACGCCCGTCTCTTGCGCGCTCTTTTTGCAACCCTGACGCAACTTAGCGCAGCTTCTTAGGGAAATGAACAGAATTCCTGGCAGAGAAAGGATGAAGATTCCTGGAACGTCCAAGACGTGCACTCACGTCGGCAACCATCGCGAACGCTTCTCGCAACAACATGTATGCGGTGTTGTAACCAACTTGACTTTCATGGAGGCGGGTTTTCACGCGGCTATCCCCTTGTTTATTCTTTTTTTATGTGCTTTTGTTAATTTGCTGCCTGCTCCGTCTGGTAATTTTATTCAGACCTACACGGCCCGGGGAAGCGTAGACGCCAAAGAAGAGAGGTAAGTGTACTAGATAGCTCTCTACAGAGAGCACCAACAAGTGCTCCGAAGTTACGTGGATGACGGGGAAGTTATAGCGGGCGACATGTTCGAGACCAGAAGCAAACGTTTGGAGTTGTACTCCTTTAACTCCGTTGTACTCCATTGACCGACTAGCCCAACAACGTACACTCTTAAACTCATTTAAGCATTTGCTGATAACGCAGCCTAACTGCGTCAGAATATATTTTAAACTAAAGAAAGTTTCCCGTTCATTCGCAGTAGTCTTTACTTGCTTAATCATTGAAACTGCTATGGCAGCGAGCATCTGGGTCAGACAGAAAAGGGGGTAGTGCGTTTTTTTCTTTACTCCAAAGCTGATTATGAGGATGTGTCTATGTCGCCGTCTCTTTAGTGTATACCTTTAAATGGAACACGATAACTGTTCGTTCATTCATTGAGTCATTCAATCTGTCGCTAACCTTTATGATTGTTTTTCCACGTCCCTTGATTATCGGCGCCAGAACGCGCTCGTATGAGTTTGTTTTTCAAGAGAGGCTTAAAATTAAGCGGGCCTAAGAAGGATGGGTATCCTCTTCCCGACGACAGCCGTGTGCACTTATAGGCGTTACCGAGGCCCATTTGCTTGCTTTTCTCTGTGGCCAAAAGTTTTCCCCAAAAACTGTATGAATTTCACGCCAGTCTGCATCGTCTGTCGTCTACGACCCCGTCTCTCGCCACACCATCGTCATCATCATCAGCCTGACTACCTCGCCGCACCACCCGCGGAAATTCATACCTCCTGATGTCCATACTGTTCGCAAAGGCAGCAAAAGAAGCTCATCGGAAGCGCATCGGCTGCAGCTAAGTGCTCCGACGTGTCGAAACACTTTTCATCCGCTATACGTACAGAGGCGTCCAATTCTAAGATGAGCACAGGAGCTCGTGATTCAGTGAAGCCACAGCTCCGAAAAGCGTCGCACGTGAGTAAAGTCTGCGTTATTGTGTACAGTCGCGGCCATACATAATACGGATCACGCTTCAGCTATCCAACTCCTCTCGTGCCCCACCCAATGAAAATTAACAGGCACTTTATACTTTTTACCACTGAGAACGTTGGCAGCTACACCACCTCCTCGCCTTGGCATGCAGCTGCTCTTCACTTAGCAAGTATCCAACACCTGGCACATGTATGTTCACTGAAGAAATGAACAACTCGTTATATGAAATAGACGATTTATTTTGGGAATAAATACGACCTTGTCAACATCATACTTTACTCAGTATCTCCGGCGGTTTGCGTCTTAAGTGTGCGTATATCCGATATACGCGCACGCAGCAACAACGCAGCATAAAGACCAACGGAGTACACTTCTAACCAAGCTGATGAGAAGTGGACTCAGCTGGCCTTTTTGCTGCGTTGTCCAAGACGCTGTGAATTAGCGCCTTAACGGTTTTACAGCTGTAAGACAGTTGAATATACAGCAGCGGCATACCGCGACTCAAAGGCCACTTACCCCAGAAAAGGACCTTCGTACAGTTATAGCCGTAAGATGCTCATAAAGTTATATTGGTTCTAAGTATCTAGGAGAATTCCTCCAGATGGAGTACATTTCAATTAAGGGAGTAATCACTCATTGCCATTCACATCAGCGCAGTCGCGAAAGCAAGATAACCGCTGGTCCTTAAGGGTAACGGAGTGGATTCCAAGAGAAGGCAAGCGTAGCAGGGGGCGGCAGAAGGTTGGGTGGGCGGATGAGATTAAGAAGTTTGCGGGGATACGGTGGCCGCAACTGACAAAGGACAGGGTTAACTGGCGAGGAATGGGAGAGGCCTTTGCCCTGCATTGGGCGTAGTCAGGCTGATGATGGTGATGAAGAGGACAATCATTCGGCCATAGAGGAAAACTTGTTTGTTTTTTTTTACAGCTTTCTTCAACTTCGCAGCTGAAAGAAAATTCGTCCAGGTCCAGGATTCAAACCCGGTACTACCGCCTTTAAGGTTTCCAGGTCGGCCTATCAACTAAGCTAAACACGGCTAACATCTTTAGCACTTCGAGCTGGTAATAAATTAGGCGTCACCTTGGCAGTCGTTAGCTTAGTAGGTAGAGCGACTGCACTCGAAACCAAAAAGGCGACAGTCCCGGGTTCTAGTCACGTATCAAAGACGAATTTCCTTCGACTGCAATGTTTCTGAGAAAGCTATATGTCAGCGCTCGTGCGGATGATAATGAGCAATTACTTCCTGAGGTTAACTTATTTTGTGTAAAATAACAAAGTTAGCGGCCACCGTGTAAGTTCTGTTGCGGTGACAGACGACTAGAGAAAATATTTTGATTTATTAGGAATGGACGCCGGAGAATTTTCACTGTATACTAGGACTAACTGTGTAATAATTTTCAACCACCCCTAAAAACGACGGACCCTACCAGCTACAGGAGTTTTTGTTTTTTTTGCCAACTTCTGTCATGCCATTAGCGCTAGGCGGCTTGAAGTGAACTACCACATTTTTATGCCTCACGCCAAGGAAAAGAAGGTAAAACCATCAAATAATTTGCGAAGTTCCATAAACCGAAGACACAGGGCACATATATGTAGACAGGGCTTGCGATATATATAATCCATGCAGGCCTTATCCGCATATACGTGTCCCCTGTCTTTGCGTAGCGCCTCAAATATTATGCTACAACGCAAACCAGCCTTCTAAGAGGAAACCACTGCTTTAATTGTGAAAGCGACTGTTTAAATGATGGAAATAAATCCCGGTGATTTTCCTCTGGAGTGTTTGTGGCGTTCCCAAGATTAGCGCGATTAAAATTGGCGAAACACTGTCAGAAAGGTGAGCCCGTACGGGGGTTCAACACCGATAAGTGCGAGAAATCTTCCGTTCGTATGTAGGAAGCGAAAACAAGTTTCTCATATCATCGGTATGCTGATACGGAGTTTTTTGCGTGCAGCTGTCTCCGCGATATTCTCGTGATATCCTTGCCCCCGCACTTGCAGATGAAAGTAAACACGGACTCGCTTCACGTGCCGACAGTCATTGTTCCCAGGAGACAAAGATGCATGACACAAAGAGGAAGGTAAAAAATAAAAAGCGCCATCGCCTGCGTATTTCTGTTCAAAATCATCGCTGCAAATAAGAGAAGAGCGAGCAAAATCTGATCGGCGGGTCCGCGAAGCACGTGCAGGGCGTTGCCCGAACGATGACCCCTTTCAATGCGCAGGGATGACCAAGAACTTGGAGCTGCCGATACGCCTCTTTGCAGGGGAGCGAGCGGGAACAACAGATAGAGGAAGAAAGACGGCAAGAAGAATAGAGCGAGAGATAAAGAGGGAAAGTAAAATAAGAGGGAAGAAAGAAAAGAAAGCAAGAAAGACAGAAATAACCATGCGTATGAGTCAGCGCTACGAGTATACTTAAATATGCCTTGCAGCTAAGAAGCCGGAGAACGGGGTATGGCGGTGGATTCGAAGAGCTACGTCCCGACTTTTTGAATGGGATGAATGTTTCGCTGCGCTTAGGTTTCCAGCAAGCTTCTGCTGGCTTAAACTTTAGGAAGCACGTATGTACGCGAGCGGCAAGCTGCGGAGAAGCTAGCCATAACGACCTCCCCGTTCCCGCATAACGTCTCGTCAAGTCCCCCGCATAACGTCATGCTCCTGCAATGTGCCTTTTCCGCATTCTCTTTTCTCGGTGAACTCTACGTATAATGCCCGACGTGTCACGTAGGATACAGAATGCAGAACGCACGTGTATGCCAAATCCTTATGCCCATGAGCAAACGCCATTTCGGAAAATTTACCACAACAAATTGAAAGTATCAACGGGGCCAGGGGGCTTACTGTGGGATTCCTCATTGCGAAATCTGCCCTTATCGTAAAAACAGCCTAAATTTGAGCTTTCGTTCACTGGTTTGGTTTATGGGGTTTAACGTCCCAAAGTGACTCAGGCTTTGATGGACGCCGTAGTGAAGGGCTCCGGAAATTTCCACCTCCTGGGGTTCTTTAACGTGCACTGACAACGCACAGTACACGGGCCTCTAGAATTTCGCCTCCATCGAACTTCAACCGCCGCGGCCGGGATCGAACCCGCGTCTTTCGGATCAGCAGCCGAGCGCCATAACCACTGAGCCACCGCGGCGGGGCCTTTCGTTTACTGCTACGTGGGCCAAGAAAATAACGACCTTGAATTTTCCTCTTGATTTATTCTGTATGGGCTTGAGCAAGAGAGCTCAGCGTCAGATGTTGAGGATTTATTTTAATTGCTCATGTTAATTATGCAGTAATAACATTTTTCTCACTGCGTCGATTAGTTCTTCTTTCTTTCCATTTCGTTCATCTAGTGGCGGGTAGCAACGAAATCCACCATGTGCGTGGTTGTCATCCATCGTTATCTGCTTCTTTAAAACGAAAGAATGACTGACGTTTCCAGTCATTTTATTCAGGCAGCAGTAATAGATGCCTAGGAGGCAGACATAAAGGCAAATTAATGCCTGACTCAGTGTCGGCCCCCTTCCCAAACACATCACTCAACAGCTGTTACAGTCACATCGTTGAACAAACGTTCGATCAGTAATCACCACCATAAAAAAAAATTAAGACACCCTAGCATACAGGACTAAGTCATACTGCGAGCAAACAAACAGCTAAAATAAGAGACGTGTAGTAATATGCACAGTAAACCAACAAGCAGGAAACTGTAAAAAGTATTCATTACAAAAAAACCATCTTGTGTCTACTTAGAACCGGGAAGAAAGAAGGAAATAGTCAAAATTGTGTGCTCAGAAAAAATGTGTTAATGTGTTTTTTAAAGGCTTGAGCTTTGAAACTGTCAGTAATTATAATTATAACCATGACGTGCTTATTCAAGAAGTCAGGAATCTGATATGTTAACTTTTGTGTTCCGTAGTTTGTACGAATCATGTCTTTGTTATAAATGGTATGCCGGAGATTATACATGTGTTCTTTATGAGCATGTTTCTCTATGAACAAATGACGTATTCTGTTTGATTTGAGTGTACATGGCTGCTGCTAATTTTTTACACAAGATGTTTGTAATAGTCAGGATTCGGTGTTTTTGGAATAACGGGGCTTAGTGAGTTAAGCGCGGGACATTTTCTATTTGGTGCAGAAAATGTTCTTGTAGTACATGTAGGTTCTCTAAATTTGTTTTTGTGGTCGTACCCCATACAAGAAGACAGTATTGCAATCGGGAGTGTACTAGAGCATGATAAAATTGCTTTTTTTAACCATGGTGGTAGCAAATCCTTTAATTTGTAGGTGAGCCCGATCGTTTTTGAGGTATCTATTCGTACTTTTGCGACATGTGCAGACCAGTTTGGGTGTTCCTGAAAGATTTCAACAAGAAATTTACGTGATGCGACGAGTTCTATTTGTTCATTGCCGAAGTGCATGTCTGACGTACATTTATTTTTTGGTCGAAATACAATATATTTTGTTTTGTTCGTGTTAAGGGCCCATTCATTTACGCCAAGCCACACTGATAGGTTACACAGCCAGATATTCGCCTGTCTTTCAATGTCTGCTATATTCGCCCCAGAAAAAAAGGCTTTCGTGTCATCAGCATACAGGATAATTTGTGGGGTTGGTGGAATATTTACAATATTAAAATAATAATGGACCAAGTGTAGACCCTTGTGGTATCCCATATGCGATAATACCAATATCTTAGTGCGCTTTGCCTACTGCTGTGTACTGGAATCTGTTTGACAGGTGAGTCTTAATTAAGTCCAGAGCAACACCTATAACTCCGTAGTTGGGTAACTTTTGCTGTAAGATTTCATAATTGATAGAGTCGAACGCTTTTTTGAAATCAAGAAACAATCCTTCTGTGAATAATTTATGCTCAAAGTTATCTATTATTTTATCTTTAATATTTAGAAGGGCCGTTTCCGTTGACTTACATTATGGAACCCGTACTGTTGGTCTACTATGACGTCGTTTTGCTGACAGTAGTTTAGAAGGCGTGTATTTATAACTTGTTCTAATATTTTAGAAAAAATTGGCAAAACAGACATAGGTCTGTAGTTGTTAAGGCTACATTCATTACCTCCTTTATGAGTAACGGATACTCTTTATCAGGAAGGACATCCGAATACATCTACCTCATACATACCCCAATACACCTCGCATGAGCCATGAATTACAGCACGACTTTCAAAAGTTGGTTACAAAGTTCACTCTTCAATATGTATTCTTGAAGATTTGAATTGAAAGCGAACGCATGCTGTACAAACTTCGTTCGAATCTTCGCAATATCGCCTGCACAGTACCAAATCTCGCCCGTGGTAAAGGGGTTTTCTCGCATTCTACTGAGCCTTCACTTCGATTCAAGCTGCCTACCCGAACAACCCCAATTTGCATCGCAGAAAGCGTTGCCAGCGACTTATTTGTGCAACAGCAAGTACGAGTGAATGCCCTCCAGCGGGCTCCGTGATCTGAAAGGAAAGTAACTTCATAATTTCGTCGACAAACAAGTTTTGCCAATACCGCGAAGGTCTCAGCTAGCACAAAACGTAGTAGCATCGCAACAACCCTCACACGTATTTATGCTCTTTGGTCACATTTGTAACCCCCGACGGTTCATGTCTAAATATCCGGCAGCCCGAACGGTCCAAAATTCGATCGAAGGTTACCTGACTGTCGCGCTGCGTATGTGCACAGTCAAGACAAGAAAACTTCCGGGGAAGCGCTGATGGGTAACTATACACAATTAATCGTCGATGCCGTATCCTGCTAACCATCAAACGCTATTCACCTAAAATGCTCTCGTTCTGATTCGGAGATTCGTAACTGGAGTGACTTAACGACTTTTGAACCGCTATCGACCTCCAAAATGCCGTCTGCACTCTCACATGGACCCGAAAGGCGTCGTCTTCTTCGAGACATCGTCTGCGTTTGTTTCGGTCACGTAGTATCGGCCTTCTCAAAGAGATGGCGCCAAAACAGCCGTCTATTACAGAAATCGCAAGTAAGACAGGAACCCCCCACCGGCTGATCCTGAGGATAACCTCTGCAGCGCGTGTTCAAACGAACCAGATCGGCGCGAGCCGAACGGATATCGGCGGTCCGTTATGCTGCTCCTCGATAGGCAGATAGAGATCGGCCGGAGGCGGCGGACGCTGCCACCACAACTAAGGCCGGTCTCGGTGGTGCGAGGAAGCGAAAAATAAAAATAAAAAGCAAAAGCGACCTCAATTCGAGCGCGCGGAATCCACTTCCTGATGCCTGGCGACCCGCCTGCGCCGCTCTAGCACCGATACAAAGAGAGCGAAAAGCTAAAATAAAAAGGATTCGCGCGCATAGGTGGTTTGAAACACACCTAACGCTCTAGAGCGTCGCAAAACTTAGCGTCGCAGCGTTATAATGTGGCGTGACAGCGCGAGCAGACGAAACTCTACGCCGTCGGAATCGTCGTAGCTGCAGACGACGTCGCTGCAAGCGCGCGCGAAGAGAGGTTCGACGCAGACGACGCGAAAGCGCGCGTCGTCTGCTACCAGGTGTCCAAGGCGGGGAACGCGAGAAAACGAAAAAGACGGCACTCTTGCTAAGGGCGCAAGCTGTCGGTAAGCTCCGCCGGACGTCGCACTCCACCGCCAGCGGCTTTAGCGCAAAACTAAAAGCGCCGCGCGCGGCGACGTTACGCCGACGTTTCGGACTCACCGTGGGCATGGCTCCGTCGACGGCGCGCGGCGCTGCCTTAGTCCTCGGCGGCTGTCGACGAACAAAGCGCAAAACTCCTTTCAATTTTCGTCCCCATTCGCCGGGGAAGGGTTAAGAGAGAGAGGGGGAGAGCGCGGCACCGGAGGAGGGCGAGGAGGAATCATTACCTCTCTCTTTCTTTCTCGACGCTGCATACGTACACGCTCTCCTTCGTTCCTGATGCGTCGCGCATACCTTGATCGTCGTCGTCGCCGTTCCTGCCGCCGGTGTTTGTCCTGTTTCTCTTCGCCCCTTTCTTTCTTTCCTTCTTTCTGTTCCTTTTTAGCTTCACTCCTGTTGTTGTTCGCCGCCATACCTGCGGGCGCGTTCGCGAGCGCGCCTTGTGACGTTCTCCTTTTTTGTTTTTTTTCCAAGCGGTGTCGTTCCGTTTTGTTCCCTTGAGGTCGTCTGCTCCTTGTTTTGACGCCGTCTGCTTTCTCTTTTCTTTGCGCGCTGTCAAGTGGCTTCCTTTCTTCGCGCAGGAAAAGAAGACCAAAAGACAGTTCTCGCGCACCCGTGTGTTCTAGCTTCCCTTTTTTTTCGTACATTTTGTTCGGTTCAACCTCTTTCCAGCAACAAGTGCCACTCCTCGAACGGGGAGACGACGTATACTCATTTACTCCGACACAAGAATGTGCCCCGGTTAGAGTTAGGCACAACAAGCGCAAAGCAGGACCAAAGCACGGGGACGTCATTCCCGCGTACCGGCCTACGACATGCTGAGGTCGTTCGCGCGAGGCGGCACGTGAGGGGTTTAAGGCGCAGAGACGCATATATGGGCACTTCCGGCGGACGCTACAGGGTCTTTCATTTCATACAGTAGAGTAGAATATGAAAGGAAATAACAATCACCACGCAATTAATTAATATTCAAAGATAGGCTTGAACAAGATATCCCCACCTGGCCAGATACGCAAACACGTAGTGCAGAGTTGCATGCATATGGGCAATTTCGGTGTTTCATTTTGCTGAATACAGTACAAACTATATAAAAAAAAAGTGTTGAGCAATTAAACAATCAGCATTCGCAAATATGCTTGGACAAGATAGTCACCTGGCCAGATAACATCAACGTGTGAAAGGTTAAACGCACCGAGTTGCATATAACGGGCAGTTTAAGCGAGCGTGCATACTGTGTACAGGAAACTTAAATTGCCTATATAAAAGAAACTTCTGCAATTTACGACCGAATTAGAATGTGTTACCCAATTAATTATCAACATATCACAAATACGTCCACTGTTGGACAACGGCCTCCCATATCCCTCCTACTGACCCTGTCCTTTGCCAGCTGCGCGAGCATATCCCCGCAGCCTTTCTAATATCAACCGCCCACCTAACTTTCTGCCGCCCCCTACTATAGACTTGCTTTTCTCGGAGTCCAGTACGTTACCCTTAAGGACCATCGGTTATCTTGCCTTCGCATTACATATGTCCTGCCAAAGCCCCCTTCTTGTTGATTTTCGATTAAGATGTCATTAACTCGCGTTTGTGCTCTCACCCACTCTACTCTCTCCCATTCTCCTAAAATTATAGCTATTATTATCTTTCCATGGTTCGCTGCGTTGTACTAATTTTAATGTAAACCCTTTTCGATAGCCTCCACGTTTCTGCTCCATAGGTTTCCATTGCCGTTCACCACCTGAACGCGCCTGCCAAATTCTGCCATTCTTATTCTCCTAGATAGTTCATTCTCGTGGTCCGGATCTGCAGTCACTACCTTCCCTGAATAATTAATTTCCTTACCATTGCCTGTTGCTTCCTTCAGACACTGTTCTATATTACTTCAGTTTTCTGTATATGAATTTTTAGACCCCCAGTTCTTTGCCTGCCTAGGTTTTCGATCATGCTTTGCCATTCGGCCCATGATATATTTAGAGTCAATGTCATCAGCAAATCGAATAGTGCCAAGGTTTTTTAACTTTCATCCCCAACCCTTCCAGATCCAGTTGTTTGAATACCTTCTGTAAACAAGCTGAGAACAGCTCTGGAGAGATAGTGTCTCCCTGCCTGACGTCATTTTTATTAGGATATTATTAATTGCTTTATAATGGAGTATGGTGGCTGTGCAGCAGCAATATATATTGCACCTTATTTCCCTGTTATAACTATCGCCTGGTATTAATATGCACCGTGGTATATACAGGGTGTTTCACCGTGGTTATGGCTGTCGGCTGCTGACCCGGAAGACGCGGGTTCGATCTCGACCGCGGAGGTCGAATTTCGATGGAGGCGAAATTCCAGAGGCCCGTGTGCTGTGCGATGTCAGTGCACGTTAAGAACCCCAGGTGGCAGAAATTTCCGGAGCCCTTCACTACGGCGTCCCTCATAGCCTGAGCCGCTTTGGGACGTTACGCCCCCCTCCCGTATCAGCTCAACTATAATGTTTTTAGAATTTTGAAAACGCAATTACCCCCGGCGCTGTGGCCCAACAACCTTTGGCTATTTCGACTAGTTACTTACCCGGGTGGTGGTGAAATACATTTATCATCCACTGAATTATTACAGAGAGATGATTGGGGTAGGGCCCTATTGGCCCTTTCCCCTCACAATACTAGGTGGAGCCCCTATTCCGGGGCCCCATTGGCAAGCAACGCCGCCCGCGTCCGTTGAACCAAGGCCTTTTGGGTCTTTAGGTCTTGACAGCCGAGCAGGTATTCCTCCCAGTCCTCTCTGGGGGGGTTGGGGGGGATAGATGGGTTTTATTTACTCGCCCAAACCATGTGGAAGGTGTCAGCCACCTTCCCACAGAACTGGCACGTGCCATCAAAGGATGCGTTGAAATGTTTAAGTACCGCCGGGCACAGTACAGTGTTAGTAAGAATTTTGATGAGGAGGCGCTCGTCAGCGCGATCCAGTCCCTTACAAGGGGCCGGGTAGCGCCGGTGTTCCTCCTTGTAGTAATCGGTGATGTGTTTGAATGTAAGGGCCAGATTGTCTGATTGGGAGTACCCTTCCAGGGATAGGGAGATAGCCCTGAAGGTGTTGGTTTGCTTGCAACTCCTCGAAAGGACATGTTTTTAGCGCGAAAAACTGCTCTGGAAATTACTTACTGTGTGTTACACACCTACGTATAAAGAGACTAACAGTAATACCTGAAAGGTTAGCAATTTGATATTAGTTAACCAGTGTACTAGTTGGCCCGTCTTAGCTGTATGCTGATGCGCTTAGCCGCTGACAATGCTATACGCCGAAAAAAAAATCGCTCTTCTAATTCAAAAGGCTTATTATTTAAAAACTGCAGAACATCTTAGGCGAAACACACAGTATAGTGCACGCGCCCTTTCGGTGAGCGTTAACATTGAGTTTGTTTTTACTCCCCTCAAAACAATTTACAGTTTAATTGGGATATTTATGCAATAATGAATTATGGTTCAAAAATATGCTCAAGGACATATGGCACGTACCGATAACGTATCCTGAACGGCAGCGTTTTGTAGCCATTGTAGAATTTTATTTTAAAGCGCTTGTGTTATGGGGCAAGGTGTTCAGGCGAAGGTTCCTCGACCTAAATGTAGCAGTAGTTGTGACCATCGAGCGTACGTGCAGGCGAGGGTGTGCCACACACATCACGGGTGCGCTATCATGCACGGGACCACCCCGCGCGCATAGCCTGTGTCTCGTTACTCGTCCTAATCCTTCCAGGACGGAAACGCAACCGACACCCACTCATGCGTGGCAAATAAGCGACCTATCAATGGTATCATCCGGCGCTAAATTTTGTGTAATTTTCTGTTTTATGTGTTCAGTTGGTTTACTGCATTTGTTTTACGGGGTCTTTGTTTGCTAGCTTGACGAATGGCCTGCTGTTTTTTGTTCTTTTGCCCTCTACAGTATATTTATATTCCCCTCCTGCTAGGGTGAGATTACTGGCGTCAATTATTTTGAAATAAATTATTAAATAAATAAATAAATACTGCCCTGTATACCCGCTGATATTCGTACGAAGTTTCGATATTTACGATATGAATTTTTGATCGGTGTTTACATTAATGTAAGTGCTCCAGTATCAAACACTCCTTGCTATCGGGAAGAGTACATGGATATAGTAAAGCACAACTAACAAACAACAGCAGTTGGTAAAAATAAGCCATGGCACCGCAAATGAAACCAGCCTTTTAATGTTTGGCTATTAAAAAGCCAGAGACATCAATTTTTTTAAGTTTATATCGTCGCCTTGTGATTATCTTCTTATTTAGGCGACAATTAAAACTTCAACAACGGAAGGAATTATCAGTGATGGTCCTGAATATGGCTGGAACATCATTACAGACTTAAGTTGTATCCGACTGCAGAGTTTGTTTCTTTGTTTTCTTCCAGAATCTGCTTTCTCCGACTCGTAACTCCATCTGCATTATCTCGGATGGATATTGGGGTTAGCACCCTGGGTAATGTAACGCGGTTTTTACAAGGGCTTAATAATAGCGTTGCGTGACCGCACATATCTTATTATTCGTATTCGAAGCTTTGTTGCTATATTTCGCGCTTATTATTTTAGTACACATCGCCTTCTCGATGTAGTAATCTGTGATGAGCGTAGCAATATCTTAGCCCTTGTTTTAGCCCTGGTTTTAGCACTGGTTGCATGATACGAATAGGTGGCGGACAAAGAGTTATGCACGGTAACTGCTTGCGTTTTTCAGTCATTTGTCTTAATTTTAAAATACAGTGATACATTTGAGCTTTTCACACTGCTAAACAAACTACAATGTAGATGAATTGGTACTTCGAACTTATTTCCAGCGGCTTTTTACATCCGGGAACTTCACACGAGGCCCTATTGTTAGCTGCTCATGTCACTAACCCGGGAGGAAGAAACCCGACAAAGAAAACGAAAAACAATGCACGAACGACATCTGCAAACGGGAACAAACAGGCCACAGAGGGGTGACTCACCGCTCGTATATATCTCGCTGAAACTAAACTCAACCAGCCTTAAAGGCAAACTGCGGAGTTTTGGAGTTTCGGAGTTGTGGGGGTTTTTTTGAACATTTTGAGCTGATAATCACATCATATTCTTTCCAGTCACCTCGCTCTGATAAAAAAAAAATTATTTTCAAAATATATCAAGTAGAAGTATTTAAAGAGAGCAAAAACCAGGAATCCGAAACCGAATCTGAGTTTCGACCAAACAGTGTCGCCGCGACAGATCGTCCTATGACGTCACGGGTGCTGTCACGAAACCTATCGTGTGCGCGTTGATTGCTCAAACTAGCGTTTGTAAGTGAGCGCTTGGGTCATTATTTATCTGAAATGACCAAAACCCAGCTCGAAATTTCGTCCTTCATCGATGGCAGTGCGTCGCGTGACTTCACACACGCAAGATTGCCCGTAGAAATCTCCGCGTTCGAGGCACGAAACGGGAAATTTTAAAATTCAGCTGCTTAGCAACAAAACACCGTCCCGCTGCGAAATCTGACACAAAGGACCGGAAAACTGCGGAGAACGTACCATGAAAGTTTCAGTAAAATCAAGAGGAGGTAGAACATACACAAGCCAGCAGGTTTGCACCAGGACCATATAGCAGGGCCTCTTTGAATAGTCCCTGACATTGTCATCAGTCTACAACAGTTGCAGGCCAGTCGATGCTACGCCTGGATTACTCTACTGCATTTCATGCAGTATGGGTATTCCCTTATGCAGTATTTATACCTTCTCGCTAAGGTGTGAGGGAATCCCGACTTCCCGCCGTTGCCTTTGCGCGGCGATGGAGAGGCGGCTGGGTGACTAATCACTGTCATATGGCCACAGCTCCGCCCCAGCTTCTCAATGTCATTTGCCTTAGATGCATTCGGCGTGAATTTGGGATCCACTTCGGCGGCCGCGCAACCGTCAGAGCGGAGTCCAGGGTGTGAACTCTCGGAGACAGCGCAAGGTGCATACGCCATACTGTTCTTATCCGCCAACCTTCGCTGTTCGGACCAGTGCATACTCGAGCTCGCCAACACAGGCTCCTCTGACCTACAGAGGCTCGAGCCTGTCTAGTGGGGTGGGGTCCAGCGACCTCCAACATGACTGCCCACTCTCTCTCGCAAACAGCCCAACGGTCACCGCTAGAGAGATTACTGCACTGCCGCGGGGACATTAACCTGCAGCTCTTGCCTTGCTCTTGTTGTTCTTGCACGCCCTGCGGGATGGTTTAACTGTTCAGTGTGCGTTTCGCTGGAGGACGACATCAATAAACGTCTCTTTTGTAACCTTGAAAACCTGTTTCCTTGCGGTGAATCGCACTCTTCCCTGATGAGGCTGAGTGCGCCGCAGCGGGTGTCCCGTCAAGGTGCGTGTGGTGACGGCTGATCGGGGCCCATGGCTCAAGCGAAGCCCAAACCCGCGGTGTTTGGTGGCCTGTGCCCATTGAGAAACCCGCATGTGGCTGCAGCTGGCACAAGACCTTGTCAATTGGACAGATATGGGAGTGGCATTTGTCTTGCAGTGGGCGTAGCCATGCTGATGGTACCTTCTTGCTGCGATTCTTTCAAAGGAGCTTCGGCTAATTAAGGCCCATGCATTGATTCTTAGAGGCTGTCGTCCCAGGCTGCAAATGCATGGGTGCTCCTTTGCTGTTCAGTATACCAATCCCGCACTAGGTGAGGCGGCTCCTTACTAAATAAAACTCATGCATTACAGCGTGAGCTCTATGAGGGACATTGGCCCGTTACACGACGCCCGGAGCCCGAGGAGGAGCACGTTATGAGTAATAACAGACAAATATGGGCTTATACACTATATAGAGTACAGTCTTTTCCAGAAGTAACCAGGCTGCACGGTTTGCTTCTCAGTCGCATATTGAAGCTATAATGCCAGCCCTCGAGCTCTAAATCTCTGTATGGTAAGGAGGACCCCTCTGCTAACCTTCAACAAACTTTTTGATCGTTAGGGAAGCCGTGAGGGCTCTACTATACGAATGAGAAGCAAACCATGCAGCCTGGTTACTTTTGACAAAGACTGTACCTGTATATGCTCTCGCAGGGAGCACAGTTGCGCGAAGGGTCCAATATTATGTTTCAAGCTCTGCGGGGAAGCCGCTTCTCATGTGGCAGGAGCCGCGCAGAAGGAAGTTTGGAGGCACCCCTCCTCCTCCCGGTGGTGGCTATACAATACCTCCTCAGTCGGGTTACAAAGCAGGCTGTGCTCAAGATGAGAGCGGCTGGCACCCTCCGGCTCATACCTTGGGTATGAGTCGACAAGAATTGGAACAAAATACGTCAGCGGGATCATATGATCGCAGCTCCGCGAATAGTGTTACAAGCGGGGGGGGGGGGGGGGGGGGGGGGGGAACAGTCGCGCAACTCTGCTTCCTGCGGGAGCATATACTGGAACACCAATGGACACGGGAGACCGGACACAGGAGGCCTGACATCAGAAAATGAAAGCGGAACCGTTTGATGGATTCCAGTGGCACTGACATGAGTGGCAGTGGTAGTAATAGCAAAGGACCAGCCGCTGCTGCGCAGTCTCCGGGCGGCGTCCAGCTAGTAAACAAGGTTGAGGATTCGAACCCAGCTATGATGACCGCAAGCACAGGTGGCCGAAAATAATCAGTAGCTCTGTACTACAGCCTGCCCATTGCGCTCTGGGTCAACTGCTATGGCGTGTAAAATTCCTGCGATTAAGCAATGGGTAATAATAAAACAATAACGCAGTTGTGTTATCTACTAGCGATGGTAGTTTACTTCCAGATCTGAAAAGGAAATTTCCCTGGTACTTTCCGCTGTTGTACATGTCCTTACGCGGACACGATATGATCACTCTGCGGTCGTTGATTACTCTGTCTGTCCGTTCCTAGCACTAAAAAAAAAAAAATGTGACAGCGTTTTCGTTCAAAGCGAATGTTTTTTAAATGCTTGTTTTTCCCTCTCACCACCTCTGAATGAAATGGTCTGCCTCCAAACGTGGTCAGACAGTGAACTCGTTTCTACAAGCACTGGACAAAGTGTATACCCTAAACAAAAAGGACTAAAGTGGGAGTGAGCTGTCCTTTTGTACACTCCCTTTAATGAAAGGAAGTGCACTAAAGGTAGTTCACTTCCTTTTTACACCTTTCTGTTTAGAGTTCAGTGCTCATATGTATCTCATTTCGAGGGATTTGTTCTGCTTTATTCATGATTTTGCGGCTTTTTTATTCAGTTTTGCACTGGAGAACTGTTTTTGACTTTGTTTGCTCACTTCCATTTGATGCTACGTATTTTTCTTCTGTACTTGTGTAATCTCTGTACCCCACTCCAACGAGGTAGGCGAAGTAATTTTTCAATCGCATTATATATTCTGCTCATCTTTGGCTTTTGCAGTTTTCCTTTTGACCCACTCTTGTATGAGCCTGTAACGGGTCGCGGTATCAATAAATAAATCAACAAGTAAATAAATAAATAAGAGGCCGCCAGTACTTTCTAAACAAAGACCGCATGGTTATATGCTTAGCTTTGCACAAAGCATCAGTTCTTTGAGATGCGGTTTGTGCGTCGGAAACCCCCTCTTCCCGTTTCTTTCAAAGTTCGAGCGCTCACTTATTTTTTTGCCGTGCCATGAAGAGCTACTAATTTTATTCCTTACTGCACACAGAGGACATTTGAAGTAGGCGCCGGTCGATCGGAGATTATTCTTGGGTGCCGATAAATGCTGCACCCAAGGGCTTATTCTAATGTCCCCACAGCAGCGTATAATACTGCCGTTTCCCAATTGCTCCGTTAATTTTCTCACGCACATCACGCATCGGTGCTTCGGTATAGATCGATCGATCGCATTATTCATTGTCCCCATTGTAACTCGCGCTGGCGTGAGAATGAACGCACTCAGCGTCAGCCATGTCGGCCCTAGCCGCTGCCGACACCACCACGCACACGTGCATCCTGGCATCACGTGTGCTGTATAAAATCTTGGCATATAAAAATAGAGTCTGGTACAATGGGTCTCGAATAGACCCGCCTATAACACCAGCGCGTTACGAAACAACGGGTCAGCCCCACACAAGCGAAGATAGTCATGCCACTATGCTACTACGGACACTTTTATGGACTTTTGCGGCTTACTGCTTGTTGAGCACGTAATGTGTACACGGCTACGTCGAGGATTCTTAGTTGCTTTTAAATAGGGCAGGTGTACTGTCTATTTTTACCAAGATAGCTGTGTGCGTACTTTACCTGTACTCACCTATGGGGTGATAAACTTGATGGCTAACCAAGAGACTTCGAATTAAACAGAGGAAAGCGCAGCGAGCTATGGAAAAAAAGTTATAGGGGTGACGATAAAGACAGGAGGAGAGAATGGTGGGTACTGGCATCGCGATGGTACAGGGTACCAACGCCAGTTAACATTATTCTACCTGAGGTCAAGAAGAGTAAATGAGTATCGGCAGGACAGGACACATAATACGAATGAAAGATAACTTGTGGTTCCTTAGGTTAACGGAGGGGATTCCGAGAAATGCCAGCTCTAGCTGGACGCGGCAGAAAGGCAGGTGTGCGAATGAGATCAGGAAGTTTGCACGCATAAGGCAGCCGCAGTTGACGTAGGACAGGATTGATTGGGGGTCAGTGGGAAATGCACTTGCCCTGCAGGAGACTCAGTTTGGCTGCTGTTGCTGCTGCTGCTGATGATGATGATGAGCTGCGTGTGAGACTTTCTCGATGGTGAACGGCGTGGTATGTCGTCGTCGCATACTACCAGGCCCCCTTCAAAGGGAGATTGGTATGGCCCGGGAAGCATACAGATGTGCCCCAATGTACAGGGAAAGCTCTCGAGAATGCGTAAACTCTGGTCTTGTGCGATCTATATCAGCCTGAGTTGGGACACATAAGGACACGTAAAGAGAGGTGGAGGGTTATCTAAATTGGGATCTTGTCAGAGATATAGCTGTCCCTTCCATGCTCTTTTGAGAAAGCGGAATGAAGGATGATTTTCTATTTATCACCATGTTTCTAAATCGTTTCTGGAACAAATAATCTATTCGTCGTTTTTTTCGCACCACAGTCCTTATCGGCGTACTCGCACTCTCAATTTATTACCTGTCCTCATCAACATCATCAGCCTAACTAGGTTCCCAACACGGCACAGTCATTTCCAATTGCTTTGCAGTCTATCCCGTTCCGCATCAGATGATGCCACCCTATCTCCACATAGTTCCTTATCTCATCTTCCCTCCTGACTCCTTTTCGCCTCTGATACACTTGCTTTCTCTTGGATGGAATCCACTCCCTTACCTTACTGGACCCTAAGAGGTATACTGTTAACCTGGTGAGAATACTCCTGTATAAGGCAGCCGCGGTGGCTCAGTGGTTATGGCGCTCGGCTGTTGTCCCGAAAGACGCGGGTTCGATCCCAGCCGCGGCGGCCGAATTTCGATGGAGGCGAAATTCCAGAGGCCGGTGTACTGTGCGACGTCAGTGCGCGTTAAAAAACCCCAGGTGGTCCAAATTTCCGGAGCCCTTCACTACGGCGTCCCTCATAACCTGAGTCGCTTCGGGACGTGAAACCCCCATAAACCAAACCATAAGCTTCTGTATAATGACTTCCTCCCTTCACGAGACAACAAAGTTCACACGCGTGCCTAAGAATGCCTTGCACGTCCAGCTGTATAGCCAACTGCCCCACCTCCTCACATGCATACCTTTCCACCTCCAGCGAGCTTCCCCCCTCCATTAGCCCCGATAAGCACATCGGACGCGGGGAAAAAAAGAGACACCACAGAGGGGGTCGATCTGCACTCGACGGTGCGCCAGGAAGACACTGCACATGCGGGTCGATTATGCACGCTCGCACAAGGGGGCGTCGCAGTCGTCGCCGGTGGTGGCGCTGACCCAGTTGCATTGAGAGGCCGTGCACCTGGGGCTCACTGCGCACTACACGGCGCAGTGTTAGAGGCGCAGCGGGCATGCAGGCGATGCACAGCTCGTACTGAGCGTAGCGCGTGAAAGGATCATTGCACTGAGCGTAAAGCCTATTAATTGCACGCGAAGCGGGAGACACGATACACCGTGATAAAGCAGCACACGTCACAACAGCACCGCTATGAAAGAGAACGGCGACAGAACAGCACACGCTAAATAGTACGCCCGTGCTGTTGTGCGCTGAGCTGTTTTGTAGTAATTCTGTGGTATTATGTGCTGTTCTGTCACTGTGCCGCTTTGTCGCTGTGCCGTTTTCTCATCGCGCTGTTATGACATGCGCATCTTTTTTACGGGGTTGTTGTTCCCCCGTACTGTTTTGACGTTGTGCTTTTTTTCGTGTTCTGCTCTTTTCTGTGCCATTGTGATGTTTTGTCACTTTTCGCGTTATGTTTTGACGCTTACCGTGTTCCTTTTAGAAACTTTATCCCTATCGCACTGATGCTTTTAATACGGTACTTATGTAAAATGACTTTATTAGGCGTAAACGTTTTCGATGCTGCTTCCATCTGACTGGTGACCACTAAAGCGGCAGGAATGGCAGTCGGGGCGTGGGCGCTTTCGGGAGCATGCTCGGGGGGGGGGGGGGGGGGGGGGGGGGGTCGCGTAGTATGGGTCTCGGGGAGCGTTCTGTAAAAAAAAATGAACGAGCATAATTAGAAGGCGAAGACAAAAAAAGGCCGCCAGCGTCTGGAAAACGTTGAAGTAACGAGAGTTAGCTGTTTGGTTTACTAGAATTGATCTGAAAGAGATTAAAGGGAGGTACACCAATAAAAACACGAATTTGTACATTTATCTCCCCATATGGTAAACACATAAACATTTCGCTTGTACCTATTGCAACCAACTATCACGCAAATCACTGCTTAGCATCTTCTTTGCCACCTTCATCAATTTCTTCTAGTCATACCCACATAGTTCCACCTCTATCCACCATACTGGACCGTGACGTCATTATTGGCACACGGCAGGTGGTTGTTTCTACAATGCTATTGTAGATGGCGCTACAAGTTTTAATGCGAGATGTGCTGTTTTCTAGTTGTTGCCACAGATGGCACTGTGATCTCAGGGTGGGAGCAGACCCCACGAAATCCCGAAACGTGATGAGTAGTTGCTGCCACAGATGGCGCTGTGACCTCGGGGTGCTAGCAGACGCCACGAAATCTCCAAACGTGATGAGTAAGAGCCAGCGCTCATAAAATGTGACAAGATTTCACCGTGTCTGCTGGACAACTCGTCGTTCTACGCGAAGTCATCGTTGTGTAGGAAGGTTGAAGCTTCCGCACGACTACCCTTATTAACTATCAGAATTAGCTATTCTCATGTAGAAAGAAATATCTTAACAATCTCCACAGTGAACGGCGCCGTTGTCGCAAGTTGTAAGCGAAAACTTGTGCACTGACGTGTCGTCCCATGAGACAGCTATCCCGCTGAGGCGGACTGTTAGCGCTCCGGTGGATGTGACGTGACGGTCACGTGATACTGGCAGTTGTCTTGACGCCTATTTGCCTCAGTAAAAAAAAAAGCGAAAATTCCGAAAGCCATTCGTAAAGAGGAGAGCTTCGGTACTTCAGAACCCAATGGCGGCGACGCCACCGTTGAAAGTAGTATCTATACGACCCCCAAGGGAATTCGCCATGAGTGCCGTGACTGATAATCGCTTTACCGAAATGTTGTTCCGTCGGTCTAGCGGAACAAAAGTGTCGTCAGAATAGCAAAAAAAAAAACGTTGGTGGTTTAGCGTTGCTAAGAAGGAATGCTGTTGTGACGGAAGGAAGAATCGAGAGGAAATTGCACGGGCCTGCCCGCTGGCTCGAGCTGAGCCATAATCGCCGCCACGTGCAGACATAGGAGAATTGAAAGAAGTGAGAGGACATATTGAAAGAAGAGACGCGCGTCGCAACAACCGCGTCCGCCGAAGCGACGACTCCAATTTTAATAACAGATAGCCCTTTTGATAAGCACGAAATAATGTGCGAAAGCAGGTTTTTTTAGGTGAACACCACCTCCACGTACCCGAAAGCGCGATTGAGGTGTCCACTGAGCTATGGAGACAGTTATGCGCATTTCCTTTCCTTTCGTGACTTTTACGCACATATGGTAGTTGATGAAGACGACTGCGTGCAATGTACGGCGCGGTAGTGTGGCAGTTTAACTAGGGGCGTGATCGGCCCCAGTGGTAGCATAGTGCTCTCGTGCGGTAGACAGCGAAGCTGATCTTGTCGCGCCGCAACGGGTTCGAAGCCCAGTCGCGGCATTGTTTATTTATTTTATTTCTGCGCATATCTCAGAGGCTTCGGACACACCTCGCCTTCTTCAGTACTGCTAGATAAGTAGTGCTTTCATACTAATAAATGGCTCGTTACCGACTAGCATATCATCGAAGACGACAGAAGAAGGGAGGCCCGTCTGAAGAAACCCTGTCTTTGCATTGAAATTTGAAATTTGAAATTTATTTTCTTTCTTTCTACAGAAAGAGGGAGCCGGGGCAAAAGGCCAATTGGCCTGACGAGGTCCCGGCACCTGAAGCAGGGGCAGCGGTGCGCAGCACATACAAGCATGATAACATCATGGCAACAGAATACGAAGAATTGGTGACATTATGGGCACAAAACGAGATGGAGATGCACTGTATTGAAAGTGTGGCTACGGAATATAACGCACAGGAGATATAATCTATATATATATATATATATATATATATATATATATATTTTTTTTTTTTTTTTCGGGTTCATTATCTTGTGCGTTGTTCATACCTACATATATTGTGTACCATCCCTTTCAAATCAGACATTCTGACGAAGGCCGTTCCACGGTCGAAACGTCAATAAAGTATTTCAAGTGTTTCAAACGTTGGTCTACGTTCTTACTACTACATACCGTGCCGAAATTCCTTCTTTTTTTGCTGGATTATATATATATATATATATATATATATATATATATATATATATATATATATATGCAATGACATAACAACATATATAACACAATGACATTGTGTTGATTCTGGCGTCGTCGGCTTGCCCACCCTACTTATTGGTTTACCTGATTAGTTTTCTGGTAGACTAATTGATCACTTTCCTGACTGACCGACCGACCGACCGATCGGCCTGACCTACCTCCCCGACCAAACTGACTTAACCGACTTGACTGACCTGACCTTACTGACCGGCTGACTGACTGATTGATTTTACCGCTGTCTGACTTGACTAGCCGACTTGACTTACTGCCCTGACTACTCACTAGCTGACAGACTCCACTGACTGATGAACTACTCACTGACTGACTCACAGACGGAGTGGCTGGCCGACCTGACGGACCCTGTAACGACGCGCTCTTATGTGACTGTAGCGTGTAATAGCAGTATCGCTGCATGGAACAGCGGGCAGCAAGAAAGGAACGATCCTCCGCTAAGAGGAAACAATCGCTTGTGAAACCATCAGAGGCGCGTGCGACCTCCGCAGCCTTGACCGTACCGCACGCGTATGACCGACTGGCCAGCCGTGACGCTGGGCGGTTCTGGTCGGTTCCACGGGCGGATTACGCAGGGCAAGGAGAAGTATTGACGGGGGAGAGGTTCAAAAACATAGATCCAGGCTCTCTGAAGCACGTGTCGCAACACGAGATAACCAGACGTGAGAGAGGTAGAGAGAATAAACTGAAACAGAAGGAGGGTGAGGAGGGTTTCACCGCATAACAAAAGCAGAAAGCGAGGCAACTGGAGGAGGAGCAAATAAAAGGAAGGAACAATGCGTTGATTCTCAGTGGCCAATCTTTCGCGCAGGCATGCGAGATTACAAGCGTTATCGGTTTTCAAAAGGCTCCGATTGTCAGTTATCACAGCACGTGAATGCCGCGGGTGAAAAGCCTCGATTCTTCGCTTTTTCTCAAAGCTCCTGATTGTACGCAGTTAGCATGGTAGCGAGGTTAATCAGCCGTGCTCACTGCGGTTATGGATGGCGACTGCTTATCCCGGCGGCTGTCGGTTTCGAGGGTTCTAAGTCCTCTCATTTTGAACTTTTTTTTTTTACATACCTCCCCATCGAATCGTAGACTCGTTGACCTACATACCTGCTCTCGTCAAACGTTTCCTTCGTACATACCTTCCTTTCGAATAGTAGACTTGTTGACCTACATACTTGCTCTCGTTAAAGGTTTGCTTCGCTTAACCAACTTTAGTCCTGTGCGCCTATCACAGCGAGTACTTTGAGCCAGTTTTTACATAGGCTGCATAGCCCCTTGAGGGGCCAAATCAATCTGCTGTAATGAATGAATGAATGAATGAATGAATGAATGAATGAATGAATGAATGAATGAATGAATGAATGAATGAATGAATGAATGAATGAATGAATGAATGAATGAATCTATGGGAGAATGTATCTAGTGTTTGGTGTAGGGAGGGGGTTAGGGATCTAGAAGGAAGATTATGACTGGCTTGCACTCGTTGTCTAAGTTTTGCTCCTTTGTTCAGGGCGTGCATGCAGGCCTACGACGCTGAGAGAAAAAATATTCAGATCATAAAACACTCAGAGAAAACCCTTTTGAAGTGGTATATAAAAGTGAACAACCAAGCAATATTTTTTTTTCGCATTTGAACACATTATTTGTGGGCATTGCGCCTTGTGATGTACGAAAATTCGACGCACTGTTCAGGTCGTGTCCACAAATGCGCACGTTGGAGCTTCTTACATCGAAGACGACGCTGCCTTGTCCGTCGTAACTCGCTGAAACAATAAACTCTTCCATTCACTCACTGGTAAATCTGAGAAAGCCACCCGAGTGTGCTAGGGACGTGGTGGCCCAAGAATGGGCGCTACCGAGCGTATACAGCTTTCTCCAAAAGTTCCCGGGCCGTGAGATTAGCGTTTAGAAGGAAGAAGTTCTTAAAAGGTGGGGACGAGGGTTCTCGACCCCTTACAGAGATCTAGAGTGTCAAGCTAACCACAGACAGGCTAACAGGTTAACAAGTTAACCACCACAAGGCTGAAAACCAAACCATGGAGGATGAGGAGGAGAAGGCAATATTTAATGATCACGGGATGTGTTAGCCAGATAATTTACCTGGCGAGCCACCACAGATGTTAAAGGTGAAGGAAAGCATATGTAAATAAAGCCCGCGCACATGCACATGCACACAAAGGACTTTCTCAGGGGTCTCTTAGTCCGCGTATACTTCACAACATTGGAACCGCTTTCCCGGATCGCTTACTTTTTTTCTTGATCATGCGCATTGTTGCATTGCGTTAGCTATTAATGTATAACCAGATACTTAGCAAAGCTCGTAAAATGTTTCAACTACATAACCACGAAGTATTCGTGACCGTAACTGAAATACGATACAACTATTTCCTCTATAATGCATTTGACCCTTAAGGTAAATAAATATAGGAGTTCCTGATATTCTGCACATTTCTGCATCATCTGATTGATAATGTGAATATGGCTTATTGTAGAATAGCTTTCCCGAAAGCCAGCGGGGCCCTTTTGTTGACGTAAGTATAAAATTGCCTAATTTTTTGGGCGATTACTTCAGTGAATACCTTAGTAAGTACCTTATTAGACTGAGAGGTCTGTGATTTTTGAGGTCCTTGACACCCCCTTCCCCTTTAACATAGGTCGAGGTAAGCTAACCTTCCTCCAAAAGTCCGAAACGCTCAAGGTCGTGAGGCATTGCGTATACATGGTGTTCCGACTGTCCTTCACCGAATGTGCAGTTCTTGAATATCTGATCTGCCACTTTTTCCTGTTTTATATTATGCAAGGCTTTTACTTTTTCTTGTCTTGCCGACAGAATACTCCCGTATGCTTTTTTTTATTGACATGAACATAAAAGGTGATGTTGGTACGTGATAATGACGCCGGCTACTCCTTTGCACATGACTGAAGAAAAACACTTGAACTGGGGACATAACGCTAAACAAAGCATACGTACAGCACACACAATCCACAAGACAAATAATACAATGGACACGTCAGAAATGCTACTATACAATCGAAAAATAAACTATTAGTATGTTGTTTATCTTACGCTAATTGGTCAGCCTTGACAGAGCTGCCAGTTCTATTCTGTCTGTGGGGTTAGAGACTTTCACGCTCTGGCGCTTCCTAACCAGATCTTTCGTCTCCTTACAGCGCTTGCCAATATCTGGCCTAGCTACCCTTCCCACAGCTTTTATTGCGCACTGCTTAGTCATATTTGGAACATTATAATTCATCGATTGAACACTAAAGGTCCTCCTCCTAGATTACAGCCGAGTTACTGTTCTCGCGCGAGATCCTGAACTCCTCTACCCCCCCCCCCCCCCCCCCCCCCATGTAACTCGTTTATCTGCTCCTTCCTTACTATAGTTTCCTCCGTTTTCTATTCAAACCTAGGCTGATTCCACACTTCACCATCCTATGGTGGCTATATCTCGCCTCGTCTACCAACGTCACGTCTTGCATGATGCCGGTGTGGGTACATAATACGAAGTCTATTTCCTTCTCAGTCTTGCTGTTAGCCCTCCTCCAAGCCCACTTCCCGTTCTCCCCTTTGCGGAAGAACGTACACATGATTAAGGCCCCTAATTTTTTTCTACGGAAAATTTTAAATTCCGCGATTTAAGAACAAAGAATGTGCAATATTAGGCGGAAAACTGTCCACGTCTTAACGCATGCCGTTTTTCCTCGCAATAGCGGCCACCATGGGATCGCATCTTGCCTCACTGCTTCGTGTTTTGTGAAACACAGTTCGGTGCCCGTTCGCGCTTCTTTTCTCTTCCCTATTCCTCGCGGTTCTTTCACTTCCTTCTCTTCTTTCTCAATGGTCCGCGCCGCCTTCTTTTTACGTTTGTAGCAACCCTTTCATGCACGTGCTTCGCCCTTGTGACCAGATACGTCAAGAAGTTGGCTTTTTCTCGTAGCTCGTAAGTCTGGCGGGTGAGTTCCCTGTGGGCAACTCAAAATGATGGCGAAAAAAAAAGATCACGCTATATTTCATTTCAGCTCAGCTATATTTTGTCCGGCTTTTCATCTTTGTACAACAGATGAAAAAATTCACGGGGCACTTTGGATCTCTGAAGTGCTGCAAGGCGAAAGCCTTTCCTGGCGTACTATTTGGCACTGACTGCGAGACTGTTTTGCTGTACTAGGGCTTTATTTGACTACACACTACAACTACACACTTTGACTGCAGTCTTCGACTGCTTCTTTAGCACGACTCTCTCTATGCTTCGATGAGTTCGGTTGTGTCCATGGCTCTGTTCGCAGTAATGAGGTATGTAATGAGGTCACCCACGGACACCTAACGCCCCCTGTTGGAGCGAACGACAACTATTTTATTAGTTGTCGTCTGCTCCAAAAGGGGGCGTCAGGCATCCGTGGGTGACCTCATTATTTCGAATCCGTGCACTCTGATGTCATAACCATTTCGACCTACCGTAAAGCGTGACATCGCTGCGGTCAACCTTCTGTCGACAACGATGAGGCATCAAAGGCTTTCGTCTTGAAAGGCTGCTTTTGGCTGCTTGCCGACTTGAACTTGTGAGTGTGCCCTGCGGGAGAGCATATCTGGTGCAGGAACATTAGCGACGTACAGACCGGAATCAGACACGTGTCGCAAACGTGTCCTTGTGACTCCTTATCTGCACGGCACGTCAAGCAACCTCAAAAAAGTGTGAAAAAAAATTAGGCGTCGAATTGATGTTCTCGGCGCTTGATGATCTGGCTGGCTTGCGCTTAGGCGTGAACGGCGAAAATGGTAAGCAGGCTCCCTTGTCTGATGCGGCTTGACGATGAAAAATCCGTGTTGA
Source organism: Amblyomma mixtum (assembly GCF_055824585.1). NCBI lineage: Eukaryota > Metazoa > Arthropoda > Arachnida > Ixodida > Ixodidae > Amblyomma > Amblyomma mixtum. The sequence continues at coordinate 86,744,552 of NC_143018.1, forward strand.
TTTTCATCACACGCGTCCGCTTTTTTTCTAGCCTTCCTTCGAAGCACTTTTTACACGCTCTTTTGTCACTGTACGCTTGATCAGAAACGCGAGGCAGCCGTAATACGCACTCCAGGAAAACAAATTGGACCTATTAATTTTCTTTTTTTTTCAAATGTGGCACATGGACGAAAGCACTAATTTCAAGCAACAAAAAACAAATCGATGTACTCGTGGTGACCTCCACTTCGTAGCCGCGCACTTTGTGAAATTTGTGCGGGGCAAGCCTATCGCGTCACGCCGACTAGGTCAGCCGAAAAGCTGTGATGTCTAACCCATGTCCGCTGTCGAACGGTTTAATTCCTTTTCAGGAACTGCCACAGGAGAAATACCATCGAATGTATCGGTACATTTTCAACGCATAAACGCCTGCTTTGAAAGGAAAAAAAAACAACGCCACAGAAGGCAAAGCCCGCCGAGCGTTGTTTGGCAGCATCCAACGAAACACGCCAGGGTGTGGCTGCCGCCAGCTGTAATTTTAAATCAAACCTTCCGTGACGTCGCACTAAACTTCTCCGCATTTCTCCGGTGCTTTGAGGGGAAGCAGAAAAGTCAGTCGTTGATTACGTCACTATTTTAAATGCTAGAGCAAAAATACTTGGCATGCTTCACCTACAGCCTATATAGATTTGAATCCTTGAATGTTGCGAAATTCTCAAAAAGTGATGCAGTTGCTTTTTAACGCTGTGGCGCTAAAATGAGAGCAAATTTGATTTAGGTTTCCATCCGTGTTCAAAGTATGAATTGAAACTAACTTTCATCCGTGTACGTCCACCGCGCTGTTAGGTCATGCATCCGCTCCAACATTAGGCATCTGCACAAACTCACTCACCTTTATTAATTGTTGAAAAAAAAGCATATCGTCGAAGGCGAAGAATGAGGACGTCAGAGAAGACGTGGCATTGAAAAGTGCACCAGGGTCGTTTGCTGTTGTCTAGTGTTTTCTGGTGTGAACACCAGATGATCTGACGTGTTCTGGTGGGAACATCAGACAGTTTTAATGTGTTATAATGTTCACATCACACTGGTTTGGTGTGTGCTGGTGTACACATCCTAGTGTGTTAGTGTATTGTAATGTTCACGACAGGGTGGATTGGTGTGGTGTAGTGTGCACACCAGACTTTTTTTTGGTGTGGTAAAGTTCACATCAAAGAGCTGATCTGTGATAATGTGCACATCAGAAAGCTGATGTGTTCTTGAGCATGTAACACTGCCCACAGCAGCCAATTTATTCACCGTGTTTGGCTGACATAGCAACCGAGGGCGACAGAGCATACGAGTCAGGATGAAGAGAGTATGCACAGGCATGGGCCGCCAACTTACAGCTTCACTATAGATGAGTACGCCATTGGGAATTGTCAAAGAAACAAAAATGTGTGGATCGTCGTCCCCAGTAAATTACCGGGAAATAAAAACAACCGTTTCATCACATCCTTTCTTCTCGCGTTGGGCTTCGTTGCAAGCTTTTTCACTCGGCAGAAAAGCCTCATTTCGGTACTGCGATAATTTCCTCACATTTTGTGTACAGTCTTTGTCAAAAATATACAGTCCAATGAGTTTGGGTCCAAGCCGTGCAGCGGGACTCTTTAGCACATTTCACAGTCCTAAGCTTGGGATAGTTGAGGACTCAAGTTTCTCCTGCCTTCATGTGATTAGGGTCCCTGAGTATGCAAAAAAGAGCCGTGCCGCAGGGCTCACATGCAGACCCCTTGGGCCGTATACTTCTGGCAAAGACTGTACTTATTCAATATTTGTTAGGTTCTATGTATTTTTTTATTTCAAATGAAAATTATTTTTATTGCATATATTCAATTCTAAATTTTTCACTACATTCCACATTCATTGCTTATAATACCATGAAACTCCTTTAAACATCATCAAAACAGCTGAGAACACAAAAGTCAAACAACATTTCAATAAAGAAATAACCAAAATCACGAATAGAAATCCCGACTAACGAATAAAGCAAATGTCAGCCACGCCTCTGCAATCAGCCAAATAGGCCGTCCACAAGAGCACAATCGTATTCTCTTCCCCGCCAGACTATATTAATATACTAATATAATACTATATTAATTGATTAAGAGATGCGTTAAACTAGTCCGCCTGTTGCCTTTTGTTTTTGTGTCGCCCCACTGATTAAGGAGTCAGGTGGAGCTTATACGATACCACGTCGCCCATTATTGAATGCGCGCGATAGCACTGCTACCGATAACAGCCGGGTACAAAGAGCGATAACTTGCATATATAGGCATTCACGGGTGCGAATAATTGGGCCCATAAAGGCGGTTATTGCACTGTGACCTCCGATATCGCCAGTTCAAGTGGAAATGTCGGCTGACGCCAGGTGACGACCTCTGTACACTGCCTGAAAAAAAAAAGCGGTGATATCAGTCTTTTGTGAATGTACATTTATGCAAGGCGTACACCCGGCCAAATCTTTAACTGGCTTGGGTGTTGCATCGCTATATGCACCTTGTAAAAAGGCTGTTTTCGGCTACACCGCTGGCATATTCATGCTGCAATTTGACGTGTGAGATGGCATTTCGTGGTTCCTTTTTGTTCATTTAATGTTTGAATGGAGTACTTGAGATCGAAGTTATCAGAAATATTCATCGTCTGCCACTACGAAGAGCCGAAACAAGCGGCGTACGCATAAATGGTTCTGGTGGCGTATTTGCGCTTACTCTGGGTAAACGACCTGTCCGCCATAAAAAGAGTGGTAGTTTACCCAGGGGAGGAGGCCATATGGACCAGTACCATTGCTGCGTATTCCGCTTGTTTCGGCTCTTCGTAGTGGCAGACGATAAATATTTCTGGTAACTTCGGTCTAAACACGCAAATACTCTACTCAAACATTATGTGAACAAAAAGGAACTACGAAATGCCACCTCACGCTTCAAGTTACAGCATGAATATGCCAGAGGTGTAGCCGAAAAGAATCTTTTACAAGGTGCATTTAGCGTTGCAACACCCATGCCAGTTAAAGATTTGGTCGGGTGTACTTCGTGTGTTTACATACAGGGTGTTCCACCTAAGACTTCACACAATTTTTTTTAATAGGCTTTTTGTGTTCTAAGAGCGCTGTACATCAGAATACAGCTAAGACGTGCTAACTACCAGGATGATTAACTAATATTGAATAGTCAACTTTTTAACTATTACTTTTACGCTCCTTAAAGGGACCCTGGAATGGTTTCTTCAATCATATTGCCACGTATCATTGTAGTGTCTGTTCGTTCGCGCAAGGCCGCAGGAAAGGGGTGTTATCATTTTTGTTCGTGACGCGCGAAGCGACCGCACTAATCTCGATTGATCACAGCTATGCCGAGCTGCATCTACGTGTTTCCAGATTACTCCAGATTACTCTAGATGATCTCGACCTGTTATCTCGAAGTTTCCTTGCCGGCTTTAAATTGAACGATGCCGCGAGCAGCGGGCATTCGTAGTTCGACGACTGACGAGCACGTTTGTTGCTTACGCCGCCGCCGAGTGATTCAGTTCTTTTGCGGGCGCAAATCAGCCCAAATAAAGAGCTTCCTTTCCAAGACTGGCTGGTGTCTTCCTGACCACTGGACTGCCGTCACTACAACGTGACATCTGGTGGAGGTGCGGGGTAGCCTCCCATGTTCCGGACACCCCCTACAAGTCGTGACGCCAGCCCTTTGAGTCATTTACCGCAGGACCTGAGTCCAGTCCACCGCGCAAGCCGACGCCTGCAAGGGGACGAACCTGAGTTCGGGATTCTGCCGGACCCTACCCGGAAGCGAAAGCCAGCAGCAACGTCTACCATGAGCTTGCCCCAGGCGATGACTCCAATCATTCTTCAGCAGCCCCGGGTGCCACCAACCTTCGACGCTTCGCCTGGCGCCGACCCCGAAGAATGGCTGGAGCAGTTCGACCGTGTGGCTATCTTCAACAACTGGGACGATGCCACGAAACTTAGGTACGTCTTCTTCGCCTTGGAGGGACCAGCAAGAATCTGGTTTGAGAATGATAAAGCTAGCCTCACGAACTGGGAAACCTTCAAGGAGCAGCTTCTAAAGACCTTCACGAACGTCGTGCGAAAGGAGAGAGCCCAGCAGCTGCTACAGTCTAGCATACAACACCCAAACGAGACCGTTGCAGTGTACACTGAGGAAATGAAGCGTCTCTTCCGGCGTACCGACGCAAACATGAAGGAAGAAGAAAAAGTAAAGCTGCTCATGCGAGGAGTTAAAGAGCAACTCTTTGCCGGCCTCGTCCGCAACCCACCGAAAACTGTCGCGGAATTCATAGAAGAGGCATCCACGATGGAAAAAACTCTTGATGTCCGAGCCCGCCAGTATGACCGCCAGCAACGCGTTTTCTCAGCAAGCTGCCTGGACACCGCTAACAACGATGACCTGCGGGAGGTTATACGTCAAGTTGTGCGAGAGGAGCTCCGACGATTGCTGCCAACGGGAACGCAGCCGCAACTTTCATCGCTGACTGACGTCATCCGGGACGAGGTTCAACAGGCCTTGGGTGTGACGCCGACACCCACACAGCCTCTGCAGCCCCCAGCCATGACTTACGCCGCAGCTGTGCGCCGTCCTGCCCCTCGACGACGGGACCCAAGCCCCTATCGCTCTCAGCCAGCTGCGTTGGCCGCCGCCCACTCGCCCCAACCCGCCCGTCCTACGAGCGACGCGCGCAGCCGAGGAAATGCGACGAGTGGAGAACTCCCGACCAGCGCCGCCCACTATGCTTCCACTGTAGCGAAGCCGGTCACGTCCTCCGGCACTGCCCATACAGAAGACTGTGCATTCGAGTGTTCTCTTACGACGCTCCACGACCCCGACCCGGCCAGCGACCAGCCGAAATCGAGGAGTTTTTGCGTTGGGAAGAATGCTCACCGCCCAGCCGCCTATCACGTTCCCCGTCGCCTTCGTCTCCGCGCTTTGTATCTCCTAGCCGAGGCTACGCAGTGCGTGGACGTTCCCCTAGCCCCCGAAGGTTAAACTGAATAAAGCAGTCTCTGGAGGTGAGGTTGCTTCCGAGCGCAAGCACAAAGATCCTCCATCGACGAAAACCCAAGTCCATGCCTCAACTACGACGACAACACCGCCGACAACACCGACGACGACGCGGCCAGACTTGAAACTTTTACCGCTGCCCAGTGAAGTAACGTCGGAGTACGCCCACCGCCGCCTCACTACTCGACGAAGCCGAGATCGGACACCGAAACCAACGTACAATACGAGAACGCGAACAAGTGACCTTGAAGTTACGGTCGACGGTCACGCGGTTATTGCCTTGGTCGACACTGGAGCTGACTACTCTGTCACGAGTGGCCCACTCGCTGTCCGACTCAGGAAGGTAACAACAACTTGGGATGGCCCGCTGATCCGCACCGCAGGTGGTAACCTGATTACGCCGTCAGGACGCTGCACCGCGAGAGTTTCTGTAAATGGGAGAACCTATGCGACAACCTTCCTGATCCTACAGCAATGCTCGCGAGACGTGATTTTGGGAATGGACTTCCTGAATGAACATGGAGCGATCATCGACCTTCGATCTAAGTCGATCAAGCTTTCCACGGACAAAGCCATACCTGTTGCGACGAGCGCGACTCATAACGTTGCCTTAAACGTCCTCGACGAAGCATTGAGCGTGCCGCCCCGATCAAGTGTCCTCGCCTGCATAGGTACTAGAGACATCGAAAATGCCGAAGGCGTCATCGAGGGGAACACCCAGTTACTCCTGGATCGAGGATTGGGCGTCGCAAGGGGAGTCGCTGAAATCCGAAATGGCCAAGCCCAGGTGATGCTAACCAACTTCACCGAAGAATACCGGCATCTAAACAAAGGTACGACGATTGCCTTTCTCGACGAGCTACCAGACATCAGAGACATATTTGCCCTCCCCGACCAACCCGCAGAACCATCTGACCAAGGCCATCAAACCACGTTCGACATCAACCCGGCATTACCTCGGAGCAGACAAGACCAAATACGCAGTCATCTTCAAAGGTACAGCGATTGCTTTTCATCAGCATCGAATGTGCGACGAACCCGGCTTCCCAAGCACCGCATTGTAACAGACGAACACGCCCGACCACTGCGCAGAGCCCCTACCGCGTGTCGCCGATAGAACGCCAAGCTATCCGCAAGCAAGTTGAGGAAATGCTACGTGACGACGTCATCCAGCCATCAAGGAGCCCCTGGGCAGCACCAGTTGTCCTAGTGAAAAAGAAAGACGGCACCCTTCGCTTCTGCGTCGATTACCGCCGCCTGAACAGCATTACGGAGAAGGATGTCTACCCCCTCCCCCGCATCGACGGCATACTAGATCGGCTATGCAACGCTAAGTACTTCTCATCGATGGACCTGAAGAGCGGCTACTGGCAAATTGAAGTCGACGAAAGAGATCGCAAGAAGGCTGCGTTCATCACACCAGACGGACTCTTCGAGTTCAAGGTGATGCCATTCGGCCTCTGCTCTGCCCCAGCGACGTTCCAGCGAGTAATGGATACGGTGCTCGCAGGCTTGAAGTGGCAAATTTGTCTAGTCTACTTAGATGACGTTGTTGTGTTCTCCTCAAGCTTTGAAGACCATCTCAGAAGGCTTCAGATAGTGCTGGGAACAATCAAGTCTTCAGGACTAACACTGAAACTAGAGAAGTGCCACTTTGCCTACGAGGAGCTGCTGTTCCTTGGTCACGTCGTAAGCAAGGATGGAGTTCGCCCAGACCCTCAGAAGACGGCTGCGATCGCAGAGTATCCACAGCCTAATGACAAGAAAGCTATACGCAGATTCCTTGGATTGTGCGCTTATTACCGGCGATTCGTCAAGAACTTTTCGCGCATCGCTGAACCTTTGACCCAACTTACCAAGGCTGACGTGCCTTTTAAATGGGAAAGGCCGCAAGAGGAAGCTTTCAAAGAGCTGAAGCGCCGCTTACAGTCCCCTCCTGTGCTCGGGCACTTTGATGAAAACGCCGAAACTGAAATCCATAGCGATGCAAGCAGTGTGAGCTTAGGAGTGGTCCTCGTTCAGAACAATGGAAGACAGGAGAAAGTTATCGCGTACGCTAGCCGTTCACTGTCGAAAGCCAAGGTCAACTATTCGACCACCGAGAAAGAATGTCTCGCCATTATTTGGGCCACGTCGAAATTTCGCTCCTACCTGTACGGACGACCATTCAAGGTTGTGAGCGATCACCATGCTCTGTGCTGGCTAGCCAATTTGAAAGATCCCTCCGGCCGCCTTGCTCGTTGGTGCCTGCGCCTTCAAGAATTCGACATAACTGTAGTCTACAAATCTGGCCGCAAGCATTCCGACGCAGACTGCTTGTCGCGAGCCCCCGTCGACGCAGCACCGGCAGAGGAAGACGGCGACGCTTTCTTAGGACCGGTAAGTGCCGGCAGTTTCGCGCAGCAGCAGCGCTCGGATCCTGAGTTGCAAAGCCTAGTTGATTACCTGCAAGGCAAGACCGCATCGCCTCCCCGGGGGTTCAAGCGCCAACTGTCGTCCTTCGTCTTTCATAACAATGTCCTCCTGAAGAACTTCGCGCCCAACAGGACAGTGCATCTTCTTGTCGTGCCCAAAAATCTCAGACAAGAAATTATGCAGGCATGTCATGATGAACCGACTGCAGTCTGCAGGGCATCTCGGGATTGCTCGCACGTTGCACCGCATCCAGGAGAAGTACTATTGGCCGCGGCTAGCTACCGACGTTTCCCATTACTTGAAAACGTGCCGTGAGTGTCAGCGAAGCAAAACGCCTCCGACTACACCAGCCGGACTCCTGAACCCCATACCACCGCCAACTAAGCCCTTTCAGCAAATGAGGATGGACCTCCTCGGCCCCTTTCCGACTTCGTCATCAGGTAACAAGTGGATCATCGTGGCTACCGACTACATGACCCGCTACGCCGAAGCAAAAGCGTTGCCTAGTGGTACCGCAACAGAAGTCGCAAAATTTTTTGTCGAACAAATTCTCCTGCGACACGGCGCCCCCGAAGTGCTCATTACAGACAGAGGAACGGCATTTACAGCGGAGCTGACGCAAGCCATTTTAAACTACAGCCAGACAAGCCATCGGAGGACAACTGCCTATCATCCACAAACCAACGGACTCACAGAGCGTCTGAACAAGATCATCGCAGACATTCTCTCCATGTACATCGACGCCGAACACAAGACGTGGGACTCCATTCTGCCCTACGTGATCTTCGCCTATAATACTGCCGTCCAGGAGACAACCAGGTTTACCCCATTCCAGCTGGTATACGGCAGGAAGCCCACGACAACACTCGACGCAATGCTCCCGCACGTTTCCGACGAAGACAACCTCGACGTCGCCGCCTACCTTCATCGCGCCGAGGAAGCCGGAAGACTTGCGCGGCTTCGCATTCAAGACCAGCAGCACACCGACGCCCGACGCTACAATCTGCGCCGACGAGACACGCATTACAAGCCAGGTGATCGTGTTTGGATATGGACGCCAGTTCGCCGCCGTGGATTGAGTGAAAAGTTGCTGCTACGCTACTTTGGCCCGTACAGGGTTGTCCGTCGCATCGGTGACCTCGACTATGAAGTCATCCCCGACGGCACGACAGCATCTCAGCGACGCCGCGCACGCCTGGAAGTCGTACGTGTCGTACGCCTGAAGCCATATTATGAACGCTAAAGGACTCGAAGTTTGCATTCTCCGTGTTTATTTACATTTTAAAGCATCTTCTTTGAGAGGGGGGTAATGCCACGTATCATTGTAGTGTCTGTTCGTGCACGCAAGGCCGCACGAAAGGGGTGTTATCATTTTTGTTCGTGACGCGCGAAGCGACCGGACTAATCTCGATTGATCACAGCTATGCGGAGCTGAATCTACGTGTTTCCAGATTACTCTAGATGATCTCGACCTGTTATCTGGAAGTTTCCTTGCCGGCTTTAAATTGAACGATGCCACGAGCAGCGGGCATTCGTAATTCGACGACTGACGAGCACGTTTGTTGCTTACGCCGCCGCCGAGTGATTCAGTTCTTTTGCGGGCGCAAGTCAGCCCAAATAAAGAGCTTCGTTTCAGTCTTCCTGGTGTCTTCCTGACCGCTGGACTGCCGTCACTACAAAGTGACAATATTTTGTTGCAACAACTCTGTAGATGTGGTCTCTGCGAGTATTCTAGTCTGATTCAGAAAGCTGCGCGTGGAACCAATAATTTACAATTTTTCAAACTTGCCGCTCACAGCCGATTAGGGCGACACCTCACCGCGCGTTTTTAGCCGCCACTACCACATGACTTAAACTGGGCAGCCTTGGCCATGGACTGGGCGACCCTTATCATTGGCTCTGCCCAATGACGTCACGCGCAATTTTTGCAATAATTCATTTGAAACTGAGCACTGATGCTCCTTGAAATACTATTTTATTGATTGCTTATTATTTTTTAAAACACGTATACAGAGGTACGAATCCAGCGCATTTCTTGAAATTAATGTAGTACTTGCAGTGGAGTACGAATTCCGTCTGCTCACAAAATGACGTGTTCTCGTCAAATCTTTGCGCCTGCCTTTGCGAGTTTACTAGCTGTGCCGACGAGTCGCTGCTGTCGTCGCCCTGTTGGTCTCGGTATGGCGTATACTGAAAGGCTCGAAGCACATCTCAGCGGTGGCTGCACGCAGCCGCGCTTCGAGCTCCGGATCCATGCCGTTCGAGCAGCAAGCAGGAGACACATGTGCGAAAACTTGGCTGGCGCGCCGCACCGATCGCCATCAGAAAGACTGCCAGCTATACTCGAGCAGCGACAAAGCATGCCTGCTTATGTTGGGAGCTTTCGGCAGCGGCACCGCTCGCGGGCTCTCCGAGCGACGAGCTCTGCTGCTGCCTGGCTGCCGTGGTCGTCGCTAGGCCTATAGCTCGTTTCGCGTCGAAGCCGCAGCGGCCGGCGCTTCGGAAGTCGCCTGCGCTATAACAAAAGGCCTACTCTACACATCGCTTTACTGTCAGCAGCATAATTTCACAATAAAATAATGTATGGTCAATTTCCGTGGCGTTTTCAGCGGCGGAGCAAGCGGGCGCCAGGCGAGCCGGACCCCAACGTAGCAAGGCGGTTGTGGCCAGAAATTTGCACATATCACAGCTGTTACCTTTACCAGAAGCTCAGTATTGGTCAGCGATCCTCAAAAATTACACATTTCTCACATTTCTTGTCCTAGGGTTTATTATTTACGTCAAGAACACTGTTTAGCTCATTTTTTATGACGCCGGCAGACGTGATCCAGGCTGGTCAGCCGGCCGGCATGCGGCGTACTTGACTTTCGCGCAAGGAAATACAAAACAGCCATTCTACAAGAGATGATGCTTCCTAGATTCGAGCAACGACAACATGTCTGTTCAAAAGTGGATCTTTCGGCAACGACACCGACTGCGGCAACGCCGGGCGACGAACTGCGTGCTGGTCCCAGGCTGCCCTAGTCGTCGCTAGGCCTAACTGGTTTCGCATCGAAGCCGCGGCTGACGGCGCTTCGGAAGTCGCTTGCGCTGTAACAAAAGGCCTACTCTTCGCATCGCTTTACTGCGAACTCGTCCCATAATAAAAAATATGTACGATTTCCACGACGCCTTCAGGCAGGCGGCATGCGAAGCGCCGCAGCAGCACCAAAGCGGCTATGGGATGAAATTGGCTAGTATCGCATTCATCACCTTTACGATCAACTCGGTATTGTCCAACGATCGTTAGAAATGATGCATTTTTGACATGCATCTATCCCAGGGCTTGCTATAAACGTGAACAAACAATACTAGCGCGTTTTGCAGGCGCCGGCGGCCGACATCAAGGCTGACAGGCAGGCCCGGCATGGCTCGGCCCCGAGCGCCCTGAGGAGCGCGCTGTACGTCATCACGACGCTGCCGCTCTCCGCGCTCGCTTTGGCTCCCGCTTCCCGTCGTTGCGTTTGCCGCGCGCGGCTCGTTGTTGACATCTAGCAAGTTGCACGCAGGCGGCGAGCTGCGATCGGACGTCGCGACGCCGTTCGCAACAGCGCACCGCAGTGAATCGCACTCACTTTTCGCACATGTGTCTGCGACCACCGGAAGTAAACAAGCAGAGCGCCATTGCTTGACGTATTCATGGGCGGAGCATCGGCCCGTCTTTTCTTTTTTTTTCGGAGCGAGCACCGCGTGTATGAGTTGAGGGTAGTAAGTGGGGGAGAGGAGGAACATCATTTTTAATCGGCGATATTTTCGGTGTGTATGAAGTTCGCTTAACAATTTTTGCGGTGCGGTGACAAGTGATGGAATACCGATCTCTCGTGCGCTTTTGCTAACCTTGGCAAAGAGCTTTTCAGGGTCCCTTTAACTATCGAGAGGCGTGGGGCCCACCGCAATTAACATCTATGTCAGTTTTTAGAACTTCGAAAACGCGGTTAACATCGGCGCTGTGGCCCAACAACTTTTGGTTTCAGCTAGTGCGCCAAAAGTCGTGCCCTTTCAAGAATCCTGTACGCAAAGCAACCTCTCCAGTGCGCGTAACTCGTCGAAATAGGCGAAATTTGTTTGGCCACAGAGCTGAGGGTAGCCGCGTTTTCGAAATTCTAAATTCATTGCATGAGATGGGTATCGATGTACAAATAATTAATTGGATTCAGGCTTACTTAAATAACAGAGAACAATTTGTACTAATAGATGAAGAATGCTCATTGACTTCATCGATATCCTCTGGTGTTCCGCAAGGGTCCGTTCTAGGTCCTATATTGTTTTTATTATATATTAATGATATTGCGAATGACATACACCCTCTCGTCGAAGCGCGCTTGTTTGCTGATGATATTGTGTTATTTTGTCGCGTAAAATGCCTGCAAGACCAGGTTCTATTGAATGACTCCTTGAAGGTTGTGTATGATTGGTGTGTGAAATGGGACATGAGCATTAATTATAATAAGTCAACTTCTATGATTGTGTCGAACAAAAAGACTCCATTAGTGTTCCCATACATAATAACAGAGAAATAAAGCGTTCTAGTAAATTAAAATATTTAGGTATCACGATTAGCCATGACTTAAACTGGAGTGATCATGTGCAAAACATTTGTGGAGCAGCTCAACGAAAACTTGGATTCCTAAGGCGGAAGCTAAAAGATGCACCATCGGATGTCAAACTACAAGCATATAAATCAATAGTAAGACCAACTCTGGAATACGCAAGCATAGTTTGGGATCCGAATCAGAAATATCTTGTAGATAAGGTTGAACGTGTTCAAAGATTGGCAGCAAGGTTTATATTTTCGTCTTACCGAAGAACGCAGTCCGTATCAGAACTTCTATTACCAGCACAGTTACCAACATTGGCTATTCGCAGAAAAATTGCTAGGCTAAAGTTTTTTTATCAGCTTTATCTCAATATGTTCCATCTGGATTCTACCTTGTACTTGCGCCCACCCGAAAGACTGTCATCGCGTACTAACCATCCCTTCGCAGTTATGTCATACATGCCGAAAGTTGATGTGTATCAGTTTTCGTTTCTGCCTAAAACAATTATAGAATGGAATAACCTTGACCGACACGTATTCAACAAAACTTGTTCACTTGAAACTTTTGTAAAAGAGCTGGAACTGTGTTGTACTGAATGACTATACCATTCCCACCCTGTAACAGCCCGCAAGGGCTAACAGTATTTGGAAATAAATAAATAAAAAACTGTTATGGATATTAATTACGGTGGGCTACCCGCCTTTTAGTAACTAAGGAGCCTAACGATAATAGTTAAAAATCTAACTATTAAGTATTAGTTAACCAGCCTGCTGTTAGCATGTCTTAGCTATATTCTAATGCACTACACCACTGACAATGCTATCCCGAAAAAAGCGCTCTTATAACTCAAAAAGCCTATTTTTTACATTTGTGTGCAGCCTTAGATGCAACACCCTGTATTTTGTATTAGCGTTTACAGATTTTCATTTTATAAACAGTGAGTTATACGTTTGCGAGGTGTGTGCAGTTGAATTGAACAGAAAGGTTTGACATTATATTCGCGATAGAGCTAAACTAGAACACCATTAGTTGACTGAAATTTGTTAATCAACTTTTTAATTTTTCGTTTTATAGCGCATCATGATATTGCGAAAGTAAAGGCCGTCAACACCGAAGGTTAGCCATGTTTCTTTAATTTTCTGAATCGCCAATGTGGTTCGAAGTATTGAGCGTCAAAAATAAGGCTTTTTTATGCTTGCTGAGTTGGCATCCCCGCACTGCTCAATTACAAATTGCACCTATTGTATTTTTAACGTAGCAGATACAGACGCAGTTTGTGTATTGTATGATGTAAAATAATAAAACCGGTTTCGGTGATGATACCCCGCGAAGCGGCGATAATTTATAAATGCGTAATGCGCAAGACAGGAAACACTGGCTAATTACAGCGAAATAACACAATATTACCGACCAGGCAAGAGGGTATACCTTCCACCTGATCCAGAACTAGACAAAAGAGAAGAAACAACGTGGAGAAGGCTCCAAACAAAAGAATATCCAAACCCGGTTCTGGTCAACCACATATGGCCAGAAGTACGATCGGATAGATGCAAGGGTAGATGTTAGGGCAGAAGGTCACTGGGCCATATTATTTGGGAATGTGAGAGGAGTCCAAGAGGAATGGCGGGGATAAAAACCAAAACTGCATGGGATACCCTTCTGCAAAGCACTAAAAAGAAGAACTAGCTGAAAGAAGTCCGACTGGCTGAGGATGCCGCCAGTTTTCAAGACCTTCCAGCCTGCACCTAAGCTGACCGCCCGAACCTTGGGGCCCTGCCCCGCGGTTTAAGCGCGTCTATTCTGTTGGACAAATAAAGCTTACTCTCTCTTTCTCTGTAACTCATACAACTCCATAATTACACAATTGACTAAATTTAACTAATCACTTTTTTATTTTTTCATTTAGGGGCTAAGATTTTATTGTGAAATGGAAGGCTGGCATGATCGAAGGTACGCACAGTTTTGAAATTTTCTTAATCGGCAGTGTAGTTCGAAATATCGAACTTCAAAAATACAAATTTTAAAGTTCGCTGAGCTGGCTTTCACGCCTTTACATATCTGGAATATGGGGTCGCTGCGCGTAATCTTGTCGCGCAAAACACTTCAGCTGTTTTTACTTCATAGAATGCAAAACGCCCTTTTTATTTGCTTCATAAGGAATGCGAGGCACGACATTTCATAAAAATTGGCCGTGGTTTAGCTCTGGTTAAACCTACAGGATTCGAAAGCAACGAGGAGAGAGAGAAAAGCGATGGAGAGCGCGCGGCAGCGGCTGTGGCCCCGGCTCGCTAGCTATGCGCCGCTACTGCGCATGCGCAATTGGCGAGCGCGGCGGCGGCACGGCTGAGTCACCCGCGCAGCGACGGTGGCGGCGCGCCAGCTGTGCGCCGTGTGACGTCACTGCTCCTCGCGCATGCGCAATATGACCTTTCATCAGCTCCACGAAATGGCTCGGCGACTCGCGTAGTGTTGCTTTCGCAAAAATATTTAATACGTGAAAGCCAACTCAACGGGCTTTAAAATGCGTATTTTGAAGTTCGATATTTCGAACCACATTGTCGATCATGAAAATTTCAGAACTTAGCTCAACTTCAACGTTGCCAGCCTTAAATTTATCCATATAATCTATGCCCCCAAAAGTTTATTAGTTCAATTCAGTTCATTCATCTTTTAATTTTTGAGCTGGGTCAGGTACATAATGACCGCCACGCTGTAGAATCCACCTGCACAAGCCGCATTGTCGTGTCTCTCCCGCTTTTTCAAGGAAATATCTGCATTGAATCATTTAAAACACATAGTGTGTGCGCGCGTGCGTGCGTGTGTGTGTGTGTGCGTGAGAGAGAGAGAGAGGCCAACAGCCACATAAACCAAGGAACACAGTGGATTTTTTATTATTATTTATTTAGTTTGTGGTGTTGATCAATGGAGAATATTACTGAATATTTTATCGCTGAAAGATAACTGATTAGAAAAACGAACCCCTCATTCCCCTTCCCTTGTCTGATATATATATATATATATATATATATATATATATATATATATATATATATATATATATATATTTATATATATATATATATATATATATATATATATATATATATATATATATATATATATATATATATAGATACCGGGTGTTTCAGCGAACACTCAAAAATTTAGGTCGCGGGTTCGGTTCCCACCCTCCGCATGTGGTTGTTTTTTCTTCTGCTTTTCTTGAGGATCCATAGCGCACAAAATTGAAAGGACAGAACACAAGCGTTAAACTTCCACTGAACGATCTTTATTTGGCGCGGCCAACCTTATAAAGATCTCGTAAGGTACAGGTACAGATGACTAACAATGATTATCTTGTCAAGTTCATGACGTGTCAGGAATGAGAAAAAACACAATGCAAGCCACCAATCAGTGAGCACGTTTCATACTATCGCCCGCTGCACGGAATCTAAGAAAGCTAAGTATTTTCTTGATAATGACACCGAAGGATCACTAACGCAATTTTCCAATCCCTCTTTTTCCATCGCCGCAGCTTCAATTACCGTATTTTCCGGTGTATAAGACGCGGCTTTTTTTCGAAAATCTTGCCGGGGCGTCCTATACAAGGGTGCGTCTTATATGCGAATTTTTCATCTTTTTTTTTTGCGAGTTCATCGATTAGTCCGGTTCATGCTCAAGCTTTTTCACCTAAGAAATATAACTACCAATAACGCGGTTGTAACACGGTTAATACTTCAATACCGGGACCGCCGTGCTCGACATTCTAGGTTATCTTTATCATGAAACGGCGGGGATGACGACTTCCGGGATCACAAACGCGCGGCTGTTTCGGAGGCCCCAAGCAAAAGTAATGAGAAGCGCCAAAAGATGGTGACAATCGCGCTTCTCGCCATTGTCAAGACAAGCCGGCGTTCTTTTTTAGTCACCCTTTGCAACTTTTTTTGCTCCGTGTACGTAGTGCATGTTTCAGCCGAGTTGCTTCCAGAAATGGGTGAACCTTTTGATAGCGCATCTGAAGATGAAGACTTCGAAGGTTTCAAGTAGAAATAAAATGTTGTTATGGGCATATGGGGAGCTGTATCGTGTTTTCTTTCTTTTTTGCTAAAACGTGGACGGGTATGGCGTGAGTGTTGCCTTTTTCGATCACTTAGCGTTGCTTAAGAATTGCTCACAGGTACGGTGCATTTCGCGATAGTCGCGCAAGCGTGTTTAATTAAGCCTCACTAGCCTAACTGGGTAAACTGGGGTGCGTCTTATACACGGGTGCGTCTTATATACGAACTTTTTCAGTGACAGCTTGCATGTAGGGCAGGTGCGTCTTATACAAGGGTGCGTCTTATACACCGGAAAATACGGTATCTCCCTCGTTTTTTGATCGCTATTTTTTCCAACCACTGAACACTCCTCGAACTTAGGCGCGCACTTGTGAGCACGGCAGTGACGAGCCAAGTTACCTGGCCCCTCGCATCTAACATTTTTAGTGCTCGCTGAGTCGCTTATTCAGCCACCGGCCTGTCTGTCCAATATACAACTTGCCACATGAAAGTGGCAACCTGTAAACAACGTTATCGGTGCAATTTACAAAGGGGTTCTGGTGCCGTACAGAGCAGACGTTCCTCTCCTGCTCATCGGGACATGTGTCCTTACACATGCGGGACAACTTTTCTGGGGCCCACATGCAAACTCTAACTCCAATTTTCTCTCCAATCTTTTTGAGGCCGTGGGATAGCCTGTGAATATACGGCATTACTTCAATTTTGTTGTGACCTTCCTTTTTATCTGTCAACCTTGTGCTTTTTCTTTGTCTGTGCATGCTTTTTGTTACTGCTACTACGAGGTACCTCGGGTAACCCGCTTCCTGAAGGCGATCAATCTGATTACTGAAACGTGTTGCCATTAGGCATGTGCATGACTTATTTGCTGCATTAGACAGGCATATTTTTACTACTCCTCTTTTAACCAACTTCGTATGTGCCGAGGTAAACGGTAAGAGAGCCTTATTCCCTCTAGGCTCATACATCCAGCAAACTTGACATGAAGAAACTAGCTTTAAATCAAGAAACCCGATCATGCCCTCAACAGGAAGCTCGTGAGTAATTGACAGTGGCTCAAGACACTTCGAAAAGGTAGACATTGTGCTTTCTGCTACCTGAAGAAAGCTTCCACTTTTCTTCCGAGGAACAACCAAGTAATCATCTACAAAACGGAACGTTTTTATCACCGCTTCACTGTCTAGATTACTCTGGATCCTCCTATCTGCACTCGCAAGAAAAGTCACTAAGGGCAGGCGCTATGCACGAACCAATACACACTCCCTTTTTTGCAGGTAAACTTCCCCATTCCATTTAACAAAGGTTCACGACGAAAGCTAAGGACTTAGCTTTCTTAGATTCAAGGCAGCGGGCGATAGTGTGAAACGTGCTCACTGATTGGTGGCTTGCATTGTGTTTTTTTCTCATTCCTGACACGTCATGAACTTGACAAGATAATCATTGTTAGTCATCTGTACCTGTACCTTAGGTGATCTTTATAAGGTTGTCCGCGCCAAATAAAGATTGTTCAGTGGAAGTTTAGCGCTTGTGTTCTGTACTTCTCTTCAATTTTGTGCGCTATAGATCCTCATGTTGACTACCCACTAGCCCGAACCCTGACCCTTCTGCTTTTCTAATCAATTTCAGCGAAAAAATGTTCAGCAATATTCTCCATTGATCGACACCACTAAATAAAAAAATAAAAATCCCCTGTCTTCCTTGGTTCCTTTGCCTGTTGGCTTTTTCAATTTTATATATATACACATAGATGAATTAACTACATTGAACTAACCAACTTTTTATTTTTTATTTTAGGTGCAAAGATTATAGGGCGAAATTAAAGGTTGGCAACATTGAAGTTGAGCTCAGTTCTGAAATTTTTTTGATAGGCAATGTGGTTCGAAATATCGAACTTCAAATATATATATATATATATATATATATATATATAACCAGGGTGTTCCAGCGAACACTCAAAAATTTTTATAAATAGGCTTTTTGGGGTAAAACTATTGCTTTTGTGGCACAGTGTTACCGGTGTTGGCGGACACCAGGAAAGTGGTGTATTGTCTTAAGTAGTGAGCTGGCTAACTAATTTTTAATAATTAACTTTTTAACTAGTTGAGTTGGACGCCCAGTTGCAATTAGAGATTTGTCGCCGGCCATATCATTTTTTAGAATTTCGAAAACGCGTTGCCCTCGCCGCTGTAACTAGACAAAATCGGGTTGCATCGTGCGAAAATACATGGGCTTTCGAAAGCTTGCAGGCAAAGCAACCCCTCCTGTGCACGTAACTAGTCGAAAAAGCCAAGTTTTATCGAGCCACAACGCCAAGGGTAATCGTGTTTTCTAATTTCTAGAAAAGTGATATCGCTATTACTAAATACCGGCTACAAATCTCTCATTGCAACAAGGCGCCTAAGTTGGCTAGTTAAGAAGCTGATCATTAAAAATTGGTTAACCAGCTTACTATAGACGATTCACCAGTTTTCTGGTCGAAATTTCCGGAGCCCTCCACTACGGCGTCTCTCATAGCCTTAGTCGCTTTGAGACGTTAAACTCCATAAACCATAAACCAGTTTTCTGGCGTCCGCCAACATTGGTAATACTGTGCCGCAAAAGCCATATTTTTACCCCAAAAAGCCTATCAATAAAAATTCTTGAAAAGGCTAATTTTCAGAAATGACTTAAGCTGCTAACTAGTTAACGTTATTTACCTGTTTTCTGATGTCCACCAACGGAGATATTATTGTGCCGCAGATGCCGCCTTCGTACCTGAAAAGCACTATTTTCAAAACTTTTGGCACACCTTCGCTGAAACACCTGGTGTGTGTGTGTGTGTGTGTGTGTGTGTGTGTGTGTGTGTGTGTGTGTGTGTGTGTGTGTGTGTGTGTGTGTGTGTGTGTGTGTGTGTGTGTGTGTGTGTGTGTGTGTGTGTGTTACGCGACACTATGAACCAGACATTATATACTTATAAAGTAGACTGACACATGCTTTAAACATAACAAGGGTTTACTGACGTTTCGACTTGACCAACGTTTTGAAATGATTTATTGATGCTTAGCTTGATCGTGGAACGGCCTTCGTCAGAATATTGATATTCTGACATTCTAACGAAGGCAGTTCTATGGTCGAAACGTCGTTTCAAACTTTGGTCTACACTTATAATGCTACTTACCGTGCCAAGATTTCTCTTTTTGCTAATATATATATATATATTGGACCAAGATTTTGGAAAATCTAAGCGTTCTTCCAAACTTAAATCGCGTGGATGTTGTTAGGGTTTATTCAAAGTTAAAATACCATTTTTTTCGCTCGTCGTATTTGAATAATTTGTCGAGATAAATAAATTCACTTTTTAAATATAGCTCGAAACATTCAGGTGTCAATAGGAAAGTTGTGAGCTCCAGAAATATTGTCCAACCCAGGCACTTCCAACGAGATAGACATAGCGTCGCCGTTTTTATTCGGGAAGGACGAAAGTCTGCGGAGTTTAAAAAATACCTCGTGACAACGCGCTCCGTGCGCCCGGATGCGCCGCGACTACAGCGTTCTCATCCGTGCTTTGTAAAAACATCACTTGCTTCATGTCTTTCGTGCTGCCCAACACAGAGCTTCCCGTTGTGCTTGGTTCCAAGATAAGCGCCAGTTGGTTCGGGCGGTAGCTGAAAGAAAGCGCGGCTCCCGTTTTTCATCGTAATTGACACGACGTTATCAAGCATGTTATATGTGTCTTTGCATGTTTGGATCTTGCTCCTAAATTTGAACTCATGAGATTGTCATCGTTCCTCCGTATATATTCTGCTAACGTTTGAGTGCAATTATCACCGCAGAAACTGGAGCCGCGCTTTCTTTCAACTGCCGTTCGAAACCACTGGCGATTATCTTAGAACCAAGCACAACGCGAAGCTCTGTCTTGGGCAGCACGAAAGGCGTGAAGCGAATGATGCTTTTTTACAAAGCACGGATGAGAGCGCTGTAATCGGGGCTTATTCGGGCGCACGGCGCGCGCTGTCACGTGGTATTTTTTAAACTCCGCGGGTTTTCGTTTATCCCGAAAAAAAAAACCGCCACGCTAAGCCTATCTTGTTGGAAGTTGCTGAGTTAGACAACATTTGTGCAGCTCCACAACTTTCCTATCGACGCTTGAACGTTTCAAGCTATATTTAAAAAGTTAATTTATTTATCTCGACTAATTATTCCAATAGGACGAGCGAAAAAAATGATAGTGTAACTTTAGATAAATCCTAAAAATATCCACGTGATTTCAGCTCTGAAGAACGCTTAGGTTTCTTTAAAAACTTGTTCCAGGTTAGCTGGCACACCCTGCATATATATATATATATATATATATATATATATATACATCTAGATCAACGTTTACTATAATGAAAATTTAATAATAAATTAAATTAACCGATAAGAATTTAAACATCGGAACTTGCTTGAATTGTCCAGAATGGGCGAAAAACTGCAGTCGTCTGCACGGAGAATTTTCGTCTGAGCGAGCGGAGAAGCAGCTTTGACAGGCTGCGCCATCTGGGGTGCTGCGAGACCTGTCTGAGCTCCGAGCTCGCATATTGGTTGCCTCACAGTTCGCCGTGCGGCGCAGCCTCTCAAATTGGCTATCTTGCGCGCCTTGATGAAAATTCTGGTCGCAGACGACTCCAGTTCACCGATTCCGGGCAGTCCAGGAAAGTTTAGACGTTAAATTATTTACCGCAAAACGCAATCTATCATAAGCTACCCTATGGTCTGTGCTTGCCGACTCTCGTCTTTCTTTTGTCCTGTTTACTGCGCTGCTTAAGCACGAACCCTTACCAACTACCGTGGTTCTACCGTCGTCAGCACCCTCACTACAGGAGAGAATCTCTCGATCGGCAGTATTACAATGGAATGCTCGAGGTCTGCGAGGCCGCCTAGCAGATTTCAGGCAGAGGATTTTCAAGTACAGATTTCCAGTGCTTGTAATATGTGAGCCTAATATCACATCTCCTTTTCGACTGTCCGGTTATGAAAGTTTCCTCTCTGAAACGGCTGGGCATTTGAGCAAGGTACTACTATGCGTCCGTCGTGACCTCACTTACGTTCGGCATCAAATTCCTGGGGGCAGTAGCAACGAGTATGTAGCAATCACTGTGACTTTGAATGGGCGCACAATCTCTATTATAGGTGGCTACATACCACCAATGGGTCGATTTGATGCCCTACGACTACAATCGCTACTCGACAGCGTTTCGGAGCCCCATATAATAGTAGGAGATTTCAATGCGCATCACCACGGCTGGGGAAGCGCCATTACGAACGTTCGAGGACGGGATATCGCCACGTTCATGGACAATGCAGGTCTTGTTTTGCTTAGTGATGGCAAGCCAACATTTCTACGCGGGATTACCTACAGCAGCTGCCTGGACCTTGCATTTGTATCCAGGCGCCTCTCATCGTTCGCAACGTGGTGTGCTGACATTGAAACTTATGGAAGTGACCACATACCAACGTATGTGCAGCTACGGTGGTTTCACCGTCTTCCAAATGCCAAAATACGCTGCACCGACTGGAGTGCTTTCCGCATTGTTCTAGAAAATACCTGTGGGAACCTCGCTGATCCAACAGATGTGGAACAGCGTATTATTTCGGCCATGCAAGCTACAACGCGCGCCATCTCAGCGCCCAATTCCACAGCTCCAGTGGATGTGATCTACGCGCAGCTTCGGGCGATTCGTCGGCGCGCAGAAAGAAAATACCGGAGGACAAAGGATGTCTCGGATCTCCGGGCCTCTCGACGTGCCCAGAAGCAAATACAGCGCTATTTGGAGAACCTAGGCAAACGACGGTGGCGGTCATTTTGCAGCAGATTGGATCCCCGCAAACCACTCTCCAAAATCTGGCACGTCGTTCGAGCACTGCCGACATTTCCCCAGCAGAAACACCCTTTCCGTGCATTGACACTTTATGAAAGACGGCAAGAACTAGAGGTGGCGGAGGATTTCTGCTCGAGAATTGCCGGAAGCGCTTCTTCACCTCGGCAGCATCGATGTGCTCCCCCCACGATGGACGATCGACTGGACATCCCCTTCACAATTCAAGAACTGAAAGCAGCTCTTTCTGCTTCTACGCATCCTTCGTCCCCAGGACCTGATGGAATAACATACAATGCGCTTCGTCATTTAGGCCCACAGGTAATGGAAGCCCTCTTAACATTGCTCAACCACTCTTGGGCCTCTGCCACTGTTCCACAGCAGTGGAAAAGAAGCCGCATTGTGGCCTTGCTCAAACCAGGGAAATTGCCACTCGACTTAGCATCCTACAGACCGGTAGCTCTGGCAAGTTGTATTGTCAAGACGATGGAGCGTATGGTGCTAACCCGTCTAGAATGGTTCCTTGAAAAACGTGGACTATACCCTTCCACAATGACGGGTTTCCGCAAAGGCCGGTCTGCCATCGACAGTGTAATTGATCTCGTGTCAACGGTAGAACATGAAAAACGCCGTCACAGGTTGACTGCTGCTCTTTTCCTCGACATCAAGGGCGCATTCGATAATGTTCAGCATGATGCAGTACTAAATGCACTCGATGAATGTGGTATAGGCGGACGTCTACACAATTGGATTCCAAGCTATTTGACAAACCGAACAGTCTACATGGAGACTCTTGAAGGAGACACAGCAGATCATCATGTTGCTTGTGGTGTTCCTCAGGGAGGAGTGCTTAGTCCAACGTTGTTCAATCTCGTGCTCATTGGCCTTTTCAAACAAGTACCGAAGACTGTTTCGATATCCGCCTACGCAGACGATATTTGCATATGGACATCAAGTGTCACGCGTCCCCAAGTGTAAGCAAGATTGCAGCGTTCGGTTTCCATTACGTCTGCGTACTTGCGCCGTCAGGGGCTTGAACTTCCGCCAACTAAAAGCGTAACATTGGCTTTCACACGCAAGTTAATGGCGTGGTATCCGGTCACAATCGACGGGCAAATTGTTCCATACGTAACACATCACAAATTCTTAGGTGTTACGATAGACCGTGACCTGTCCTGGACGAAGCACATTTCTGTGCTCAAGAAAAAGCTCGACAGTTTTGCAAGCATTGTGCGGTGTATGGCAGGAAAATGTTGGGTCCCTCTGAGCGATCTTTACTGCACGTATACCAGGCGCTGGTAGTCGGTTTTCTCAGATACAGTGCACCCGTTCTCTCGGGAGTCAGACTATCAGGCCTGCATGTGCTTGAAAGCGCGCAGGCTCGTGCTTTAAGAGTATGCTTGGGTTTGCCATGTAAAACTTCTACATGGGGCACATTTTATGAGGCCCGCGCCTGCCCAGCACGAATTTATTTTCAACAGGAGCCACTTCGTGTGCATTTGCGGCATCTGACCAGGCATCGTCATCACCCCCTGACCAACATTAGTGCGGTGCGTCCAGATGCAGCCTTTTCCAGAGCCCTTTGGATGCAGCGCAATGCGGTGCCTTCGAAATACGCGCCACACCAGATTGCGGAGGTGCCACTTTGGGCAGTACCAAAACCATCTATACGGACAACAATCCCAGGGATAACAAAGAAGACGCACATTCCAACAGTCGGACTGAAACAGCTGGCGCTGTCATACATTACATCTATGTATACTAACACCCAGCATGTTTTCGTGGACTTATCCGTGACGACCACTTCTTCAGCTGCAGCGGTGATAGTGCCAGGAAATGCCTCATGTCACCGTTTCAGGCTCATGCACAAAACGTCCTCTACGGCAACTGAATTGGCAGCCATACGAGAAGCCGTCCTTTATATTGGTCACCAGCCAGCGCAGCAATGGACTATATTCTGTGACTCGAGATCGGCATTGCAGGTCGTACAAACTTAAAACCAAGGGCATGCGAGTAGCTGGTTCAACAGATTGTGGTTTTGTTAGCCGAAGCTTTCCACCGCGGCCATATCATAAAGTTTCAATGGATACCGAGCCATTGCGGCATAGCGGGAAACGAGCGTGCTGACGCCGAGGCTCGGATGGCACATAGTGATGGTGCTTTCATTGAGATAGCCTTTTCTAGATCAGACATTGGAGCCTTGTTGGCGCATTTAATGCAAGCGGCAATGCAGTCGCACTGGCATTATTCGAGTCATCAACAGGACCGCGTCTGTAAGCTTGACGCTGGCTCACGATTACATTTGCCATCTATGGTGGTGCGACGTCATGGGACTTTACTCCACCGGCTACGGCTTGGCGTTGCCTACACCAAACACTATCTTCACAAGATCGGCATCGAAGGTAACCCAAATTGCGCACAGTGCCACACTCCAGAGACTATTGGACACCTTCTTTGTGAGTGCCCGAACTATACTGCTGAAAGAAGAACATTGGAGGCGACCGTGAAACAACTGGACTCTCGCCCTCTCTCTGAGGAAACTCTTCTGGGCGCCAGGACGAGACGTTCTGATTGGTGACCTGTGACAAAGGCCCTGCTCAACTTTTTGTGTGAAACAGGCCTGGATACTCGTCTGTGACCGCCTGTGCACAACCTACATGGTTAATGACATGTGTCGGTGTTTTATGTGCGTCTACTAACCGCGATGCGAGTGCCAGCCAGTGTGGTGTGTGTGTGTGTGTGTGTGTGTGTGTGTGTGTGTGTGTGTGTGTGTGTGTGTGTGTGTGTGTGTGTGTGTGTGTGTGTGTGTGTGTGTGTGTGTGTGTGTGTGTGTGTGTGTGTGTGTGTGTGTGTGTGTGTGTGTGTCTCTAGACATCACCCGTGAAACTCATTGTATTATGCCATCATCAGCCTTCATTCGCACTTTCCTTTTCCTCCTCTTCCCTTTCCCCAGTGTGGAGTAGCAGGCCAGGGCCATGTTACCACCGGCCGACCTCTCCACCTTTCCCTCATTAAATTCCTTTCTCTCTCTCTCTCTTACCAACTAGCCCAGTTTTCCGTTCTTGTAAACACATTTTTGCATTTTTTATTTTGTATCGATATGCCAGAAAAAAGTAAACAGCATAGCAAGGTTGATTGAAATCCATGCATTCTATTTTTTTTGTCCTGAACCCGTTTGAACCTTTTTTAACCGGTTCGATACGGTCCGAACCGGTCCGAACCGGAACGGAATGTCCCTTGGAGCCTAACCCGGAGCTGAACCCGAAGGGCGTGAATACGACCCGAACCGAACCCGAAAAAAATCCGGTTCGACACCTGCATGGTTGCGCGCGTGTGAAGAGCGCTTGTGTCCAACCGGATGCGCAGAGGCAAAGTTCAGGTATTGGCCTGTATGTGTGGCTTTCCGGTAGACCGACGTCACGAGGCCGTTCGTTGTGCGCTGTACTAAAACATCGAGAAAGTCAATGCTACTGTAACTCTCCTCTTCCATAATAAACTGGACGGTTGGATGGATGGGAGTTCAGATGATGTAATATTGCAGGCGCGTCTTCCCGGTTCAACACGCAAAAACAGTCGCCTACATAGCGGAAAACAATTTTTGGGCGACGAGGGAAAGAAGCAAGGGTTTCCAAGGCAAGGTTGGTGCAAGTAACCGAAATTGAAGCGCCCATGGTGGTTCCAAACACCTGCCTGTAAAACTCCTCGTTAAAAACGAAGTAAGTGATCTGCAGGCAAATTTTCAAAAGGCAGCATAGGTCCACAGCTTCAAACGGAGTGCGGTTGGCAAGCGTCTCGTCGTTTTCAAGGACGTCTTTACAACACTGGACAGCGAAGTCTATTGGCACACAGGTGAACATAGATTTGACGTCAAAAAACACCAGTCTCGTCTTCTTGGATATCGACGTCCTGTAACATTCTGACGAAGTGACTAGAGTCCTTCACATAAGTCTTTGTTGTTCCAACCAGGGGGCGCAGGATGCTGTGCAGGTACTGAGACAGCCTATGCAGGGGGGACCGGGTAAGTCTAATATTGGCCGTAGAGGCACGTCGGGTTTGTGTATCTTGGGAACACCGTATATGGCTGGAGCTGAGCCATTATAAGAGTCGGTGATATAAATTCTTGCTTTGCGGTGGAACAAATTTGAAGACGTCCGTCAGCAGTTTTTGCAGTTCGCTCTCAATTTTCTTTGTTGGGTCTCGTTTGACTTTAGCATATATGGTCTCGTCTTTCAGTAGTTCTGCCATGTTCGTGATGCAATCCTTGCGGTCCAGCGCAACCGACGCATTACCTCTATCAGCCGACAAGATCCCAATGTCTTCAGTCTTTTTTAGGCTCCTGATGGCCTTTGTTTCTGCCGGTAATAAAAGAGACTTGCTTGCACTTGGGAGTTTAGAAAGAGCTCCAATGGCGCGCGAGCGAGCTTCACTTAGGCGGCAGTTCTCAACTTTGCGGACTGCTTCCTCGACGGCACATGCTATCCCACCCATATTTGGTGCTCGTCCGGTGTTAAAGTTCAGTCCGCGGCTGAGGACACTCAGCTCACCTGGGGACAACTGATGTGACGAAAGGTTGATGACACCATTGGAACCAAGAGGACGGCCGTTCCTTTGCAGTAACACTGAGAATTTGGCGTCCTGACTTTACTTGCCGTTTCTGCCGCGTAGAACTCGCCACACTGTTCGCATGCAGGAGCAAGTCGGTGTAGTCGGTGTGGAAATGATGCTCGAAGTAGCTCTGGGCGAAGAACACGTCGTTTTCCAGGCGCTTGATGGTAGCCTTTGTTTCCAGAATGCGTGCTTGGATAAGGCGTTTTTCGGCTTGCGCGACCACATGCCTGCCGAATGGTGTCCGGACCAGGAGCGGGAGCTTCAGGGACTTCGGTATGGTTGGTTTATGGTTTATGGCGTTTAACGTCCCAAAGCGACTAAGGCTACGAGAGACGCCGTAGTGTAGGGCTCCGGAAATTTCTACCACCTAGGGTTGTTTAACGTGCGCTGTCATCGCACGGTACACGGGCCTCTAGAATTTCTCCTCCAAAGAAATTGAGGCTATGAGCTTTACAACGTAGGTTGAAGTGGAGTTGGCACTGGAATGAAGCCAGTTTGGTTTTCAGACTGACGAATTGACACATCCTTGCTATGGCGGCCGGTCCGTACTTGTCGCGGAATAAAATGTAGTCCAGAGTTCGACGAAAATTCGTCTGACTAAAATGACATAAAAGGCATGACCGGAACTCTGCACGGGGCAACAGTGGCACATGGCAAGCTGTGGGCATTTCCTTATCGGTGGCTCAGAAACCGTATTTCTTTTTCACAAAGAGCAATTGATGCGGTGCTCACGCAAGGCAGCAGCGGAGGCCAACGGGATCCTGGAATAGGGAAGACCGACCACTGGAGCTCCACATCTATCTATCCCCAACCCCCTACTCCCTAACTTTTCCTTTTGCAACAATAAATGTTTTTACTACTACTACTACGCATTGGTTTTGGTAGGTTTTGAATTTCATAGGGTTCAATGATTTCTCTAGTAATATTAACGCGGTTATCGGTCAAGACTTCGCACTGGTTGAAAATGGGGAACATGGTTCTTTCTTTTTCTTCTTCGTTTCTTCTGTACAGTCCCTGCAATGAATGCCAAAATGACCGGAAACATTGTTTTCTACTTTGTTCTTGCGTTCCCGAAAACGGCCCACCATGACCGGCCTCTTGACAAGCTACTATAATGGCACTGGTGTGGCGCGAGTGTTTAGATTTGTCGATTATTTTTTAGCTTTTATGACATTTATGACGCAGAGGCCTCGTCCTCGAAAGTTCTATCGATCTTTTCGAAGTGCCTTGACCCACTTGTCTTAACACATGAATGAATTGCCTTCTGAAATACCTTTACAGTTCTTAGACATTTCCTTGCGCCCCTCTGATGACCATGTGCGCTGGCGCTACGAGCCAAGGAGCTACCTCTCACGCCATACCAGTCTAAGCCTTCGAAACTCGTGAAGCGTGGTATAGCCAGGCTACGTTTCTGCAACGCCCGGGAGAAATCGTGCCGTCACGCAAGGGTACACAGCTTTCAGAACCAAGTAGAGCGCTTAGAAGCGGCAGGATACCCGACTTGTCTGTTAACATTCCTTTCAGAGAACCTGCTAAAACCGGCGATGCCCAGGGGCTTTGCGACGGCTGTATCACGTGGCGCTTGAGTATGTCGGTCACCTGTTCGTCAATGATGCGGCGCTCAGCGGCTGACACGCGGTACTAACGTTGGCGGAAACGGGCATGCGTGCCAGTGCCAATACAGAGGGAAACGGTGGTTGCGCGGCCCAATGAAGTTTGCTGGTAGTCAAACGAAGCTGCAAAACGGTGCAGGCCGGCGACAAGTTGGGCCTGTTGGGTAGGCGTCAGGGCGGCATCGACGGAAGGTGAAAAACATCGAGAGGAGACGGATTGGCGGTGGGAACAGGCGTAATGGCGCTGACGTGAAGGCCGGCCGTGCTATCAACGAGGGGGTATGCTGAGGCGGGATCGAGCACGGCAACACTACCAAGCGATTGGCCACGGAACGATGTGGTAAGGCAGGAGAACGGGTCGGACGCATAAATAGAGCTTGAGCCACGAATAATTGTCAACACAGCATGAGCCAGCAAAACAGATTTCTGGTCAGTGCATCGTAAAGAGGGCGTATATGTGACAGTTGCGTCGGAGAGAGCAGCACATGAAAGAGGCACCATCACAGTAGAGAAAGGCCACATTCTCACAGCCGGTTTTTCCCTTGCTCCGTCGCCTCCGTCGCGCCCGCAGCTCACGGCAGCTGACAGTGACAGCGCCCGAAATTGGGCAGCCGGTGCTGCTGGGCCCTGCTTTACGTTTCCGTCGAGCGGAGGCGACGGAGCCCCGCCCCACGGAGAACGCGCCAGTCACAGCGCGAGCTCGCTTCACGTGACCCACCGCTTGCTTGCTGCGACCAAGAGATGGCGCTGGCGAGCGTCACGGCTATCACGGCTTCGGCGGCGGTGGTGGTGGTGGTGAAAAACTTTAATCAAAGAGAGCTTGAGGGTAAAAAAAAAACCCTGCTGCATGGTCGGTATCCTTAGTCCGGGACACCGCATGACG
The DNA here is from genome assembly GCF_055824585.1 of Amblyomma mixtum. Lineage (NCBI taxonomy): Eukaryota > Metazoa > Arthropoda > Arachnida > Ixodida > Ixodidae > Amblyomma > Amblyomma mixtum. The sequence continues at coordinate 86,773,576 of NC_143018.1, forward strand.
AGGCCCCGTCTCGCGCCCGCTTGACCAGAGCCCTTTGGGACTCCAGTGTGGAGCAGTTGAGGAGGGCAGTCTCCCATGCCTTTCGGGTGGGGGTGGGGGAGGGGGAAGGTGAGGATTCTGAGCACATGCCCACACCATGTGAAAGATATCGCAGATCTCTCCACAGTGCGGGCAGCGCCCATTTGTGTTCGTATCGAAGTGTTTTGCTATTGCAGGACAGAGAAGGGTTCCTGTCTGCAGGCGCCGCAGAGTTCGCTCCTCCGCCTTACTCAACCACTTGGCAGGTGCCGGGTAGAGATGGTGGCTGTCGCAATAATAAATTAGGATTTCGCGGAACCGCAGAAGCGGTTTATGAGCTTCTGAGCCATGAGAGCTAGGATGAGGAGCCCGGTGTGTGAGCGCTCGGGCGCGGCGGCGACACACGGAGCGGCAAGCACTGCTGCGCCGCTCTACCCAAGCTCCGCCCACAACCGGTGTCGCCTTCGCCGCCGTGCTGCAGTGCCTGAGCGGTTGTTGTCAAAAAGACTGCCGAGCAGCGACAAAGCATGCCTGCTTATGTTTGCGAGCTTTCGACAACGGCACCGCTCACGGGCGCTCCTGGCGACAAGCTCTGCTGCTGCCTGTCTGCCATGGTCGTCGCTAGGCCTATAGCCTGTTTCGCATCGAAGTGGCAGTGGCCGGCGCTTCGGAAGTCGCCTGCGCCATAATAAAAGGCCTACCCTTCACACCGCTTTGCTGTCAAAAGCATCATCTCGCAATAAAATAGTATGGTCAATTTCCGCGATGCCTTCAGCAGCGGAGCTAGCGGGCGCCTGTCGAGCCGGACCCCAACGTCGCGGGCCAGCGGCAGCTGCGAGGCGGTTCTCGCAACAAATTCGCTCGTAGCACAGTTGCCACTTTTACCAGCAACTCTGTATTGGCCAGTGGCCCAGAAAAATATATTTTCTCATTTTCCTATCCCAGGGTTTATTATTTACTTCAAGAGCACTCTTTAGCTACTTTTTATGACGCCGGCAGACGGGATCCAGGCTGGCCGGCCGGCAGGCTCGGCTTACTGCACGTTCGCACAAGAAAATACAAAACAGCCATGTTACCAGAAAGGATGCTTCCTAGATTCGAGCAACGACAACATGCCTGTGCTAGAGTGGAGCTTTCGGCAATGACACCGCCTGCGGCAACGCCGGGCGACGAACTGCGCGCTGGTCCCCCCTGCCCTAGTCGTCGCTAGGCCTAGCTGCTTTGGCATCGACGCCGCAGCTGAGTGCTCTTCGGGACTGGCCAGCGCTCAAAAAAGGTGCTACACTCGGCACCCCTTGTTCGTTCTCCCAAATCCGGGACTGTTTGAACGAAGTCATGGCGCTCAGTGAAAACAGCGCAGCCAAGCTGACCCTACGATTCAGCAGGCGACACACCGCTCACCGGCTCACTTCACAGTCACCAAGCAGAGTTTTCGTGGACTCGACGTCATCATGACGTTGGCGCTCTGCGCGCTCGCATTGGCTGCCACTGCCCGCCGGAGCGGCGTGCCGCACCGGATTCCGAGCGCCTTGACATGTGTCCCCGCCTCGGCCGCGGTTTCCGCCTCCGTCGCCGCTGTGCCGTAGAGGAGGCCGGCTGTGAGAATGAGGCCAAAGGCGGAACGTCTGTGTCCTCTGATACGACCACAGTAACGGCAGCAGCTCCGGGTACGTCCAAGGGAGCGTCACTGAAGGGCGATAACTCAAGCTGAGCACGGGCGCAGTCAATAACAATGTGTGGAAAGGAAGTCCCAACCAAGGACCACGCCGTGAGATGAGCGGGCGAGGGGGATGAACTCTATTGTGTAGGGGACGTTCTCGATAAGCAGGCGGGTGGTGCAGGCGGCTACTGGTCGAATGTCCTGAGCGCTGGCGGTGAGGAGAGAAACGGCAGGAAGAGGCGTCGTCACTTTTTTTAGTCTGCGACAGAGGATGTGACTAAGAACAGAAACCGCTGCGCCAGCCTCAACAAGTGCTTCGTCGGGGACTCCCTCAACGAACACTGTGATAATTTTGGCGGGCGCGGAAACAGAGCGAGTCGCTGGCGGCGCAGTTCTTGCCTCCGGAACTGCGGCCGTTAGTTTTCCGCTTGCGGAGCGGGTGGGCGGCGGAGCATCGGAGAGCGGGAACGTCGGCCAGAAGACGGCGAGTGGTGGGAACGGAAACGGTAACTAGGAGAAGAGTGTTTCGGAGGCGGCTCATGTGACACAGGCGAGGAGGACGGCGGAATATCGTCGGTCGGCTTACGCCTACAAATGTACGGACGGTGGTCTCGACCGCGGCACGAACGAGCCACGTGGCCAGTGACTGCGCAGGCGTAGCAAATAGGGCGACTGTCTTGCGTGCACCAGGGGTTGAGAGGCTGCGGCTGCGATCGTGGTCGGGCAACCGGACGATAAGTGGTTGGTGCAGGTCGCTGGGGTTCTAACAGGTGAAGTGGAGGCCCGTAGACAGGAGCAGCAGGTGAAGGCCACAGTAGCGCCACAGCGCCAGCGTACGTTAAGGTATGTCACCGCCTTTTTCAATTTTTTTTTTAAATTTCGGCCATTAAATCTTTATTTCACATTTACCTCATAAAGCACCGTTTTATGTAATCTTCAAACGCAAAAAAGAGCGAAAGAAGCCATGCTGGCATTTATTATTCCCAAAAAATTGCCGAAACTTGCCTGTTATGCAAACATTCATAACTAGCGAATGGAGAGGAGGAATTGTAATCATTTTGGCACAGAGTTAGCCAACTAACCAGACTGTGCAACCAACTAGGATCTTTGCCATCCAATAATCGGGAATCAAGTTATAGCAAAAATGCCAAACAAAACAAAAAATGTCATTTTTTTCCTGCCTTCCTTGACATAAAATATGATTATATCAAAACTCACCATTCGATTTCATTTTTCCTAGTTCATTGCACAGGCTAGTAATAAAGGAACGAGCGTAAAAAGTTTCACTGAAAAATATTGATTCATTTCGAAGTTATAACTGTATGTGCAAGAAGAAGGTGCAAGAAATCAAGTTTTGAGGAAAACAAGATTAAAGTTTTTCAATCCTTGTAGAAACAAGATCATCATGCCCTAGGAAGTTCAAATCCTCCAGGTTCATAGCTAAGGCCCTCCTTAGCTGACAGGAGCTCTGTTTTGGCTTTTGTTTCTTCCCGTCTTTTCTTGCGGAGATGTTTTGCCTCACCTGTTGATTGACGATGGGCCTTCTTCACACGGTACTGGTCACTGGTGCAACGTGCTACATGAGCGTGGTGGCCAGATTCGATGCCTGCTTCCCTCAAAATATCTGCTGTACTTCTGTTGCCATCATTCAAGGACGAATCCGGTAGCATTCAAAACGATAGGGTGAAGCGCGCGCAAAGTAAACAACTGAGATGCTTGTAGCGTTAGGCTTCCCCCTTGCGGAAATTTAAAGCAATGTTTAAAAAAAAGGAAGCCTTACAAATTGCCTTCGAATAATCTTTTATATATGAAACTACTAAAAAAAACAGAACATTTTCAGTATACGCCGTTGATTATCGCTGAGTTATCAGTTTCTGTTACCAAACCACATCTGTTTCTGTTTCAGAACTGTTCACCACCTGTTCGAAAGTTGGCTATAACTTTTGAACAAAATGAGATACGAACATTATTCTTGCTACAAAACATTTTTGAATGTTTGGGGATTCCCGAAATGTAAAAAAGAAAAAATGTCACTTTTACAAAAAAACGCCTTTTCAAAGGTCAGTGACTGCTGAGGAGGTGGAGGAGGAGAGGGCAGTACCTCGGCGACCTGCTCCTGTATGACACGCTGGAGGCAGTGGCGCTCCCAGCGATTGGTTCTAGGGGAGGGGCGGACGGACTTCCGTACACCAAAAAAGAAAAAAATAGAAACAACGGTTTTTTTTATTTCCACTCTATTTGTACAACAATTTTTCTGCACTTTGTTGATGAAAAATCAATGGCGAACGATAAGATGTTATACCATAACCCTTGCTTTGAATGCTAACGGTTACGTGCACAATATTTTTATGTAATTCATATCTATTTATGATTTATTACGAATATTGCTGACGTAACCGTTAACTTATATAATTCATATATATATTTACTCAGCGGTTGAATTTCGATGGAGGCGAAATTCTAGCGGCCCGTGTACTGTGCGATGTCAGTGCACGTAAAAGAACCACATGCGGTTGAAATTTCCGGAGCCGTTCCTTACGGCGTCCCTCATAGCTTGAGTCGCTTTGGAACGTTAAACACTCATAAAGCACACAAACAAAACAGATATATTTATCTCATAATATTTCAAATTGAATGAGAGTGCCAGTCATGAAGCGCAAAAGTGACTGAAGGGGCACGGCAGTACCTCGACATCCACGTACGAATTGCACTCGTATAACTACCAACCTGTTGTATAACTAATACTGTTGTAAGACAGTATTAGCTTACAATGTAACTTACTAGCAGTAGGAAACTGGTGTGAAAAATGGCGAATGTCTTTAAATATTGCTGTGTGTAAGGGCATGCATTTCCATAGACGCTCCAACTTAATACCACATAGCTACTTTATCTGCGGTTCTCGTTTACGTGCTACTAAAGCATACAAATATCTTGGATAACACCTGTCTGACGATCTTACGTGGTCAACGCACATCAACCACATCACTGCAGCATCCCGCCGATCCCTTGGCTACCTTCAAAGCTCATTGAAGTTTGCCCCAGCACATGTAAAATTACTAGCCTACACTACATGAATGCGCCCAAAATTAGAATATGCAGCCGTAATTTTTAGCCCACATGAGGAATACCTTTCTGAGAGCATAAAAACTCGCCATTAGATTTGTCCATTCGATTATTCATCCTACACAAGTGTAACCGATCTGAAGAACCGATCCAGCTTGCCATTATTAAAGCACCGTCGAAAACTAGCCAGTTTATAGCCCTTTTTCATCGTTTTTACTATTCATTTCCGTTAAGCATCTATGCACAAAACTCCCTTTTTTCAGCTCGTCACAAAAACAGGCAACAGGTGTCATACCTTTGCCCAAAAACACAAATATTTGCGCAGTGTTTCTTCATCCGAACAGCAGGAGATTCGAACCGCGTTCCCAATGCCGCTTTAATAATAGAAGACACGCTTGAATTCAAAGATCAGCTTAAATCTTTAGACACATTTTAGGTTTTCGTGTACGTTTCCCCTCTAACGTTGGCCTATTGCACTTTGTTTTACTATGCGGTATTTACTGCTCTGTAATCCGTTATTGAATTCTTACCCACCGTTCAGCGCTTCTTCCTGTCTTTTATTCTTGTCTTGTTTTTTTTCTTTTGTATTAGAAAGCATTTGAGCGTTTTGCACTTTGATTTTCTGAGCTGTTTGCCTGTTTCATTTGTATTTTGAACCTTGATGTTGGCATTGTACAGAATTTGCTCGTTTTTTGTTGATATTTCTGTACAACCCACCCCTCGCGTAATGCCCCTTTTTTGGGATCATTGAGGTACTAAACTAAATAGATAAATAAATGAACGTGTAGAACGTAAAATTGTGTGAAATAAGGCAGGGGCTAAAGGTACGGACACACTGGCGGCAAAGCGCGCGCGGCACGCCGCCGGCGGCAAGCCGCTTGCCGCGAAACCTGCCGCGGCGGCGGGTTGATCTGCCGCGCAGCTATCTGGGCGTTTACATGAGCCCGACAAAAGTCGGGTTAAGCAGGCTGTCGGGCCGAGAACCGGTTGTCGGGCTCATGTATACGCTAGGGGGTCGAGCAAAGGGACCGTCGAGTCGAGCTGGGCCAGCCCGACTGCAGGGGGTGGGTTGGCTCTGCCCGACCCGGCTGGAAGGAGCATGTATACGCTGCCGCATCGGCTTAGCGCCTACTCTCCTGCCTCCTCTCCGGTCTGGCTGGCGCTGTGCAGGAACTCGGAGCACTCGGCGCGCGCGCTCTTTCTTAACGGCCTGTGCATGAGGGGCAGTTGCTATCTACCGCCGCAACTCTCCGGGGCCTGGTTCGGTTACTTCGCACATATTGCTGAACGGCTGCTCCGAGTACTGAAGAAGAACTTGACGACAATCTTATGCAGCCACTGCTATCGGCACGCAAAGCAGGGAACTAGTAGATGGATCTCAAAACATTGAAGTCGGCATGCAATGATGGCGCATAGTATTAGCGAATAGGGCTGTATCATTTGCGTCTACCAGGAATAAAAGTGAGGCAAGATATTACAGGGCGAAGCCACGGTTAGGAAAACATTTATTTTCATCTTCAGGGCTGGCACAATCTCTGTTGATACTTGGAAATGTATGAATAAAATAATGGCACTTGCCGTTTGAAAACATTCGAAGTATCTGTGCTATCTGTTCTCACTGCGTGAAACACACCAGATCAGAAAGATCCTTTGCTCTTTGGAACTCCGATATCGTTTCACATACTTAGAAGGACTGAAAACAATAACAGGCGCTGTTTGTAATGACGTATACAACATTGTTGTGCGGCTCGCAGTTCAAGGGATGTCAGTTACAGCCTTAAATGCTTTCGCGTTGGCTTGTGGATGAAACCAGACGGCTTGTCATTTTGGTTTGTCAATTTCTTTGTGTAGTTGACGAGAAAAATTCGGAGAAACTTCTCAGAAATGAGGTGTGTTAAGCATTTGGCGTGGCTTATGTCAACCCATTCCGGGCAGCATAGGACGGGTGAATCTTCTAGATGTGGTTCAATGATTAGTTACAAGACTTCGAGAATTTCGATTGTGGGAGATACTTGACCGCCTTTTCAAAAAAAAAAAACGCCGGAATCACTAGAAACCCCGGCTTTGGATAGTGGTTTTCACCATGATTTGTTTTCTCGTCACCTGCTCAGGCCGTAAGAAGAGAGCGAGAAAGCGCGCGCGTCGAGACCGGCCGTGCTGGGAGATTTTTTTTTCCGGCAGCGGAGACACCCATTAGAAATCACAGCGAGCCGCTGCCGGCCTCGAAGACAGCGCGCACGTGAACGGGCGAACCAACCGGCCGGAAAGAGCAGCAGCGGGAAAGGGAACTTTTCGTCTGGGCGTCTTTCCTCCTCTAGCATGCGTGTAGTTTGCGTGCTCGACGCTAGGGGTAGCGACGGTCTCTGCCCGACAGAAAACCGGTTCATGTATACGCGGTAGGTTCGGGCTGGTCAGCCCGACATCTGGCGCACCCCGACCCGACCCGCAACGTCGGGCTCCATGTATACGAGGCTTATGATAGCGCAGCGGATGGGTGGAGGAGCCATTTTCGGCGGCTTGCCGTGTGCCGCGGAGCTAGCGAAGCGGAGAGACCAATGAGGGGCGCCCGGCTTTGTCACGTGGGGAGCGTCTGTGTCGCCACCTCTTGGCTCCTACTAAAGTTACATGCCAGCGGCGGCGGCGGTGCCGCGCGCGCTCCTTCAGAATCGCGGGCCTCGACCGGTTTGTCACGAAGGGAGCTTTGCGCGGCGACGACTCTTTGCCGCCGAGTGTGGCCGTCCCTTTCGCGGCAGGGGTGGCGCCGCCAGCGGCATGCCGCGCGTTTTGCCGCTAGTGTGTTCGTTATGAACGTACGAAGTAGGGGACTACTTGACGCATCACAGACGAAAAAGCTTTCTATTTTTACGTCAAAAATCACATCTCGCCGTATGAGAGCACGAAAACGGACGTTCGGGAAAATGTGCAAAGGTTTTTGGTGGGGTGACCGCCCCCTCCGCCCCCCCCCCCCCCCCCGTTAGAACCGCCTGGCTGGGAGTGAGCGGCGGCGCAGGCGTAGGTGGGTAGGCCGCGTCACCCCTCTAGCCCGGCCATGGTCAAGCACAGCTGGCGGGCGGCTTCCTCACGGACAAACTGCTGAATGTGCTGGAGGAGCGACGGGTGGTCCAGAGCACCGTCCCCGGAAAGAGCCAAGCTGGATATTGATGCGTCTTGAAAGCCGGCCCGCCGGGTGGAAACGCGCTGCTTCCGCAGCTCATCTAAGCTCTGGCAGTAGCTGATGACATCGGACACAGATTGGAGATTTTTGGCGGCGAGCATCTGGAAGGCGTCATCATCAATGCCTTCCATAATATTTCTTATCTTGTCGGCCTCGCTCATGGAAGCGTTGATGCGCTTGCAAAGGTCGACGACATCTTCGATGTAACTTGTAAAATTTTCGCCTCTTTGTTGTGCCCGACTGAGCAAACGCTGTTCGGCACGAAGCTTACGCACAGCGGGACGGCCAAAGACCTCCGTGAGGCTGCTTTTAATATCCGCCCAGCTGGAGATGTCGGCCTCGTGGTTGCGGAACCACAGATTGGCGACGTCGCTCAAATAGAATATAACGTTGGTGAGCTTGACGCTGTCGTCCCACTTATTATACGCACTCACGCGTTCATAGGACTTCAACAAGTCCTCCACATCCGTGTCATCCGTGCCGCTGCAAAAAGGCTGGGTCACGCTGCCGCGCTATGCCGGAACAGATGACAGCCGAGGGAATTCGGTGATGCAGCTAGGCTGGGTGACGGTCTCAGGCATCGCGGAAATGGGAGGCAATGCACGGCTGCGAAGCTCTAGGGTGAGGGAATCGCTGGTACCTCCACCAAGTGTAGTGCAGGACGTCTTAATTCCAAGGCGCTGCGGCGCGAACGACTAGCGGTACAGTCCCGGTACAGACCAGAGGCAGCGATCAGTCCAGCACGCGCACGAGCATCGGCATGGTTTTCACTTGTCGTCGTCTTCTTCCTTAAGCGCCAGCCGCCGAGGGTTCGGGAGCCCCAGTGAAAAAAAAACCATTGGAACCAATTGAATTTCCAAATGGTTCCAATTGGACTAGCTGAGTTTCCAACTGGTTCCAATTGGATGGTCCAAATGGACTGTCCAATAGAACCAGTTGGGTTTCCAATTGGTGGGCCCAGTTGGTCTTACCCATTGCATCCAATTGGACCGCCCAACTGCACCCAATTTTTCCAATGAATGTTTGCATTTTTGACAAACAAGGTAGAACCAATATGGTTCCTATAATAAAAGCTATCAGCAGCTTAACCTACTAAATTGTACTCATCATCTGCACCACCACTGCAGCTGAAATTAAATTAAATAACGGCGCTCAGTGGCAAGGGCGTCCGCAGAATTTTTTGCAGGGGGGGGGGGGGGGCATTGGTTGTTGGCGCCGGAGGGGGGGGGGGTATGTTCGTAGCAAAAAGGCACTATTTGCGGAGTAAATTTATTTATTTATATATAAATAAAAAATAAGTTAAATACACACATGAAAGAAAAATTACAAACAGCAAATTAAAGCGTGGCTAGGAGAGATACATTGGAGTTTATCAACGAAGAAACAATCAAAATTAATAAAAAATGTAAAAAGATACTGTCACTTCGTGGAGAAGAGTGCTCAGTCTTGCTGCTCGACTCACCCGGATTGATGACCAGCACACAGCGCAATGTGGTCGCAAACACGCAACTACAGTCACTCAGTCAGTCTTCCTTGAACAGCAACTGTAGGCGCCTCGGATTTTTCTGGGCGAATTGCGTGATTACGCGGGTGATAAATTCATTTCTGTGCTTCATTACACGCTCTCGGTGCACACTCATCATACACATTGATTGGAAAAACGGTTGAACGCGTACGTTGAAAACAAAAGATGACTATATATACAACGAAAACTTATTTACAAGAAAAGTGCACGCTCACAGCTTCATACACCTCGCTCCATCTTCCTCGCGCATCCGCACAGTCGAGCAACCGCACACACACTGCTCGCCGCTCGTCGTTTTCTCGTCCGCTGTCTCGGTTGTTTTCAGCTTCGTTGACAACCGGCCACTAAAAACACCGAAGTACAAACACAGCGGCGCGCACACGTGCAAGGGCTTACTTCCGCGCGACTTCCGAGGGGAAGGGACACTCGCCACTCCGGTCGGAAAATTTGTTTTGTGTGTTTGTATGGGGTTCAGAGCCCCAAAACGACTCAGGCTATGAGGGACGGAGTAGTACAGAGTTCCGGATAATGTCGACCACCTGGTTCTCTTTACCATGCACTGACATCGCAAAGTACGTGGGCGCTGTTGTGATTTGAGACCCAGCCAGAGGTGACAGGCGAGACAGGCAGGCGCCATCGGGCTGCGTTGACCAAAGGCGCTGGTTTTCGGAGAAGACGCAAGGAACACTGGTGTGGGGGCGCCTCTAGAGACTGCGTCGCCGTGAACAAAAGCAGCTAATCCCATTTGCCGAAGATTCTGAAAGCGGCGCTTCTACCGAACTGCGCTCTCCCGTGGATCGGAGGAGACAGCGAGCGGCGGCGCCAACTCATCGCCCGCTTGCCTCTGAGCAGCCCGACAAAGCGGGGTGGACATGTCTGATTTGTCCTTCCCTCCTGAAGAGTTCATCGGTGGCCGGCGTAACGAAGGCGAAAACAAGATGTCCTGTGCACTGTCTGCCTCCGTGTCGCTATCTGTCTAGAGATCAAAGAAACAGACACCCATCTCAAGGCGGCTCGAAACACATGCTCGCCGGTGCCGCTGTATGTCTGCAACAGGTCGCCCTTCAACAGAGCTAACGATGGTGTGGTTTGAAAACGGCGTAAAGACGCGCGCCCGGACGCGGCATTTCGCAGATGTGCCCCAAAGCGTGGAAGCGGGGCTGCTTTTACCCTTTTGGCTGAGCGCACCACCGCCCCTGGCGTGCGGCCATCACTCACGGTTCGAGTGAGTGATTTTCCAGGGGGGTGAAGCCGCCCCCCCTTGCCCCCCCCCCCCCCCCCCCCCTCCGGACGCCCATGCTCAGTGGCCAAGCGCCACTGGCCCCAGCATGAGAGCCTCACAAATGGGGTATATAAGTTGGAGCAGAAGTATGTTCTCTGGATGTACATATTGAGCTAATATATGCTACTAGTGCCTGAATGTTGCTTGCGTGTGATGTATGCCTGTTGGCTTTGATTTCCACAAAAACATTGTAATTTCAATTCCTTAGAAAATGTTCATTGGCACTATAGGCACAGCATCTCCCTGCAGTCCTCATAAATCAGTTTTCCTTTTGCACATTATAATATGTTAAGTTGTAGAAATATTTATCCAAGATTCTAGAGCATATTATTCACAAATATTTAGCTACCCCTCTCAATGAACACAACATATTTTGTGAATATTTTCTGGGTGTAATAACTGCCTGGCCTAATAGGTCCAATTGGCTAATCCAGTTGGGTCCAACAGGTCGGGGGCTAAAAACACACCTAGAACCAATTGGTTCTAATTGGAAATCCAATTGGAACCAATGGGAATGTCCAATTATTTCCATTTGGAATGTCCAATTGGTTCCAATGGTTTTTTTTTTTACTGTGTCCTACAGCGTCCCTCATAGCCTGAGTCGCTTTGGGACGTTAGACCCCAATAAATCAAACCAGAACCTGTTAAAATACACCTTGACCTCGGTCCGCATTGGAGCCATTGAACGGAAAAAAGAAAAAAAGAAAGGTCGCGGTTATCCCCTATTTACATAAGATTTGTGAGTGTAGTTTTTTGTGCGCCCGATAAGCTGTCTAAGCTTTTTCACTTCATGAACTCTGGCAACACAAGCAAGGGGTACTGCGCCACGAAGCATAAGAACAGATTTGTAGAGTGCATCGACAATGTAGTGTACAGGCTTCCTCTTTCCTGTGGCAAGCGCTACACGGGCCAAACAGGTAGATGTCCCAGTGACCGTTTACGAGGACACAAGTACAAAGTAGAAAACAATGTTTCCGCTCATCTTGGCATTCATTGCAGAGAGTGCACAGAAGAAAGAAGGAAGAAAAAGAAAGAACCATGTTTCCCCATTTTCAACCAGTGCGAGGTCTTGACCGATAATTTTGCTAAAGGGCGAATTACAAACACCTCCCTTAGAATCCTTAACGCAACCAAATTCTCACCAAATTATTCCGAATTGATATGGGACCCAGCCCATTCGGGGAATCCGGGGAATGAGGCAGCCCACAATAAAGCCCGAGGTTTCGTCGACCGGGCAGTGGATGAGTCTGGCTCCCTGAATTTCACGAAGGACTCCATGATCACATATCATGATCTCACCAATCATTTTAAACTAGAGAGGAGAATTTTCCCCCCTCCAGACAAAAGACTTACTAAAGAACAAGAGGTTACGTGGCGTCGTCTACAGACGAGATCGATATATGCACCCCATCACTCCTCGCGCACATTTATCCAGATTTTTACAACCCAAACTGCAAACACTGTGGCCAGCGTGCTACCTACGATCACATCCTATGGGACTGCAAAATAGAGCCACCTCCGGGTGATCTAGTTACAGCTCCTTCTCTGGAACGATGGGAGACCATAGTGCTGGCTAGCTCTAACCAGAACGCAAGTTTTGGCGGTGGAGTGGGCTGACAAAGTCGTCGAGGGCTATGTACTCTCGAGCACTTAACGCATGACTTAACGCGACCTCTTGCCAAGCTCTTTCCGGCGAATAAAATGTTTTACAATCAATCAAGCCGCGTTAAGGTTACTAGAGCAATCATAGAAGCCTATGAAATTCAAAAAGCCAAAACCAATGCGCACCACCGCATCAACTGCTCTGTGTGAAAAAGAAATACGTTTTCTGAGCCACCGATAAGGAAATGCTCACAGCTTGTCATGTGCTACTGTTGCCTCGTGCAGAGTTCCGGTCAGGCCTTTTATGTCATTTTATGTGCGGGTTTTCTTCCGTTTTTTGAGACTGTCCGCCACTATATTTAAACAGAGGCAGAGCCTCAATAAACGCTAGTTGTAAGCTCAGCGTTGTGTCTGTGTCTTTTCTCGACCTCGTCGTATGCACTGATAATGTCAAACCAGCATGCCCAAGCGTCTACCTTGTAAGGAGACGTGTTACATTATACTACCCCTGAGTTCTGCCATTTCATATACGGAGGCGTCAAATGCTGTGGGTATACGAACCGCACCGGGTAAAACTCTGAGAGGAGATACAGGAAAAGGAGCATGGAAAGAAAGGAGCTTGGCTGATGTGCCCAGCCATATCGCACATACAGCATTTTACTCTTCGAATAAACCTTTCCTGTATCCGATATCTATGCTGATGATGATGATGATGATGTAGCCTTCCCTTTGTAACGGGTGGGCGCCTACCAAAGGTGCCCCGGCTGGATATACACACCCATAAAAACCACACTGTCAAACGCGAAGCGGCAAACACACACGCAAATACCGACGAAACAGTACTGTTCTAGTGTCGCACCAGCGTCCACCACTCTGTCAATCGGCGCTTCGTCGCTGCAACCGCCGCCTGGTTTGCCGCATCCGCCGTGCAGCCCTCGTTCGCAGAACGGAAACCCAACGCCTGCGGAAGCGTAGCGCCCTCGTGCGGTGGCGTTGGCAGCTTCTCGCAGAGTAGGACGATGTGCTCCGTTGTTTCGTCGTGCTCTCCGCAGGCTCTGCACTGGGTGCATTCGACTGTATTGTCGAAGCGCTTGCGATACACAAGCGTTGGCATGGCGCCCGCGCGTGCCTCAAACAACAGGCGGCTGCCTACACTGTTGTCGTAGAAGCTCTCGACGCAGATGTCCTGCTTGGCTGCCCGGTACACTTCCAGCGTCGACTTCCCTTCCATGGCAGTCCTCCACGCCTCTCGCTCCTGCGCACGCACTTGGGCATCAACTGCTTTGGCCCATTTCCTCGCGCTGTCGGCTTGTACTTCATTTCTGAAGAAGCCGAACTTGCGACGAAGGTGTTGGAGCCGTTTCACCCATGTGGTCCGCAGGCAGTTTTGACTTACATAGTCAAAGACTCTGCGCGCCCACCTGTTTTTGTGCATCAGGCGCAGCCTGCCGTCGTAGGCTATTTTGCTTCTTGCCTCGCGAGCCTCGAAGGTAGACCAACCGAGGTCTCCCTGCACAGCTTCATTAGCCACCCGCCCATGGCACCCCGGCGCCAGGCGTCCCACCGCTCGTTGACCACGCTCAAGCCATTCCCTTGTGGGCGATGTCACGCAGATAACTGCGTTCGCAAATGACAATGCGGGCACATGCACTGCTTTCCACAGCTCGCGGACCATAACAAACCGATTGCAGCCCCATAGGCACCGCCTTCGCAGTATGTTTCCCGCTCGCTGCGAAGCTTGCTTCAAGTGCTCCTCATGTCTTGCTGCATACTCTGGCTGCGTGCTGAACCTAATGCCGAGGTAACGGTATTCTGTTGCCATCTCGAGGACGTCCCCATAAGGTAAGTGGACCGGCTGCTCGGCGTCCAGCGGCGCTGAAAAGGAACACATGGCGCCACCTGTCGAGATAGGGCAAAACGTGCTTCAGTTCTAACAAAGCCTCCGAGTTTGACCTCACGCTTTGTGCAGAATATCTCGGAGGCGAAGCGCGAAACATGAAACAAAATAATCATGTTCTCTCATAGCAAGTGACGGTAGCTTGACTGGTATGAAACTAGTACTAGTCATCTCCGAGCTATGAATAAATGTCTGGATTTTAAGCAAGGGCAAAATTTTAATAAAGTGAAATGCCTGACAAATGCTTGAATTCCTTATTTGAGATTGCACCGCCAAGGTTCTCCTTACAAAACAAGCTGCCGAAGACAGTTCTTGCCTGTTCAGAGGCTTTCAGACTTGCTTAGGTTGACTGCGTGACCAAAAGTGGATTGATTGATTGTAAAACATTTTATTCGCCGGGAAGAGCTTGGCAAGAGGTCGCGTTAAGTGGTCGAGAGTACATAGCCCTCGACGACTTTGTCAGCCCACTCCACCGCCAAAACTTGCGTTCTGGGGTCAGAGCTAGCCAGCACGGTCTCCCACCGCTCGAGAGAAGGAGCTGTAACTAGATCACCCGGAGGTGGCTCTATTTTGCAGTCCCACAGGATGTGATCGTAGGTAGCACGTTGGCCACATCACACAAACAGGATGATTTGAACATTCCCGCTTAAACAGTCGGTCTTTCACAGTGCGCCATCTCTACGGTTGTAACGCAGGCTCCAAGTACTCCAACAAGCATTCTCCCATAAATGAGCTATTATAGAGCTATTGAAAGATTATTATACCATAAAAATATATAGGAGATTTCTAAATGATAGAAAACTCAATACTGGTTCAGTGAACTGCGCTCCAAAAATACGTAGCGCGAGCATGCGCAAACCAGTCAATATGGCGGCGCCTCGTTTTTGCGACGCAAATAAGCAAAAACAACAAGTCCGGCGAGGACCGAAGCCGGTCGGGTGTCAGCCTCGCATCAAGGATACGCATCAGGTGCGCGGACAAGACTACTACGTTACGTGCTACGACTCTTCGAGAAGGTTCGCTTGACGCACAAGAGACCGGCGTTTTTTCTCGACCGCCAGACCAGCGCACGATTGTCGCGCCTCCCTTTGGCTCGCGTCTGAAGCCAAGCACGTGGCAGCAGCGGTGGTGTGCGGCTAGGGCCGCGCTCGCGGTGCGTGCTCGTTTTTCCGCCGGTTCTTCGTCGTCGACGCCGCGGAAGCAGCAGCGGATTCCATCTTCCATCAGCCCGGGTAAGTAGCGAACGTGTACTGGGCGTACAGCGCGTACTACCAGCAAACCGTCTGCTCGCAAGGCGAGCGTTGCAGACGTGCTTGTCCGGACAGCGCAGACGATCATTTAGTCCCCGTCGCGAACGCCGACAATGCGCTAGGGTTAAGCGTCGGTCCGTTAAACTTGTTTATTGCTGACGCTGCCGCACAGTTTGGTGTCGTCTCGATACGTACGATAGCGTGTCGTGGCGGCGGTCTCCCTCGGAAGCCTTCCAAGAGAAGCAGTACCTCTCGTTCAGGGTACCCCCCAAACTCTCGTTCAAAGTTTCCTGCCGTCAGCTGATTTGTCCCATTCATTGCGGTAAGTCCCCCCGCACCCTCCCAAGTTTTCGTAGATCCTTGGCCCTTGCTTCAGACTTCACCGCTTCAAAATCATCCTTGAGAAATGGTTTAAACTGCCTCTCGGCCCGTTCCCCGAAACGGGCTGTTGCGGAATTAGTAAACAAGCTTCGATAACATCCTCATTCCGATCCTTAAATCTGATCTAGTCACTTGTTAGCCTGTAGAATGGTCATGCTTGCTGGTTTATCAACTTTTCGTTGCGACAAACTGCTTTCGTGCAGTTTCGTAAGCCTTTAGCGGCTCTTCTAAAGTTTGTCGTCTGCCACCGTCGTCATGTTTCCCATCTTCGTCCCAAGGCCTGGTTTAAAACTTGTCTTCATCGCTAACTATCGTCCTCGTATATGTTGTCTGATCATTGATTCGATATTTGACGGAGCGATTGCTAATTGCTTGTTTACCCGTGGAAGGGACTTGGAAAAGGCTTTGGTTCCGTCAAGGACACGCGTGAGAGGCGACGACCTGATCGTTTCGGCGGTTCGTCTGAAGGGCCCTCATCAAGAAGAGAATTAATAGCAATTCGCGCTCATTCTCTTCTTGCCCTAATTTCTTATTTTTTTTTTGTTTCTTGCACGCTTGTCTTTATTTGGTGACCACTCACAGCGCCTCAAACTTCGTTTACGTACCGAACCTCCCGCGCTAATGTGATCACTCTGTGGCAGCCAAGTTCAGCTCGTTTTTATGACGCAGTTTACTACTGCACCCCGAATCAAACATTTTGCGATCGATTTGAGACATAAATGAAGCACTTTCGTTGACAAAATGCTGAAATGCTTTCTCTTGTGTTGCTCCATTTCATTATGGATCACACAGGCACTGATTTCTCATGGACATGAAGGGTGTTCGTGGTCCGTAACGTCGCTTTAAAAAAGCCTCACATTTCGGGACTAAGGATTGCACATAGATGTCAGTTTTTCAAGACAACAAGTCTCTCGGAAGTATTGCAGCGAAGGGAAGAGGGTACTGAACTACTGTGGAACTGCTATCTTATCAGTTGCTTGCCATGGTTGTTTTGAAACGGCAAAGAAAGATTCAGTCTGTATGGGCTCTTTTGCTTGGATGAGTGCTTGTTGTGCTGTAGATGTGTCAGTTTCGATTTTGTGCAGTTTATTTGTTTGTGGCTGTTGGGCTATCCGAGATGGAATGACATGGCTGGTTTGCTAACTTTTGCTGTCGTCAATTCATGCACCATTTCTATAATTGTAGAATGGTAGTGGACAGTTCTGTCGCAGTCTCATGGTAATACAGCACCTGAATGCACATGTGAGTATTCTCTGCTGTCAGGCAGAATGTGCGTGTGAGGTGATCGCAACTGGGCGCACATTATAAAAAGCTGTTTCTTTCTGGGAAGATTTTTTTCTACATTCGCTCAGACTGTACACAAATGCACTGTAGTATTTTATAGTACTGTTACTAGTACACACTGTTTATAGTACACACACTGTAGTATTTTATAGTACTGTTACTAGTATTATACTTAGTAGAGTACGTATGTATTATTAGTTCTACAGCAGTTACAACTGTTTCCCAATGTTTTGTTTTCTCGGATTACTGTGCGAAAACTATTGGTGTGTGAGGTTTTATCAGTGCGTGCCACATGTTTTTATGTTTGTGTGTCCTTTTGGCAACTCAGATGGTGGGGTACCACCGCATTTGATAACAAAACAGGTCATTCGTTGACCTTTGTTGTGATAACAAGCGTGGTCTGATGTCTCCTGCGTAATCACTTGTGTGTTTACCCAAAGGAGGTCACATAGCAGGTATAGTAAGACCGGTCGCTCTTTCAGGTGATAAGGCCGGCTCATACACTGTGCTGAAAAATATGCAAGGCCGTTTTCACTGAAGCAAGAGCATTATTTGTTTAAAGAAACACAGACACAGTATTTTTAGTTCGTTTCTTAACAATGCTGCTAGTGTACACTCACCGTCCAAAGTAAATGGAAGGCGACTTTGTCAAAAAAAATTTAATTTCTTTAAATTTAAAGCATAATGGTTTGTGCTTGTTGGTGCACAGTGCAATTTGCAAAATCACAATTAGGCTGCACATATGTATTCAAGGATGCATGAATTGGGGGGCCAATGATTAAATTTTTTCGTGAATATTGCCTTCCATTTACTTTTGACAGCACCTGTACATAGGCTACTGCATAGATTTTGCCTCTGCCTGGTAAAGAATGTTTAGTTGAATTACATCTCTCATGCTGTTTTAAGTTTCAGTTTCAACAGCCAAACGGTGGCTATTACATCAGAGTTTATTTCCATCACACAAGGCATAGAAATACTGTGGCATAATTGCTGCTTTCTCATTTTAATTTGCTTCATCTTTTGCACCAGCCTGCCTCAGGGGCTAGAATGACAACACATGAGCAAGGAGCTGTAATATCGCAGTTATTGTATGTTTCGCATGACTTGCAGTCAAGTTCTACATTGTAGCTACCTTTTACCATTGGAGCCCTCCACTACGGCGTCTCTCATAGCCTTAGTCGCTTTGGGACGTTAAACCCCAATAAACCAACCAACCAACCTTTTAGGCTGTTGAAACTGAAACGTGAGGGAAGTTCAAGTAAAAAATTGGTAGGGGTCTAACGTAGTTAAACAGAGTAGTCTTGCGAAAGCAGGTGTTTGTGCTTCAATTGGAGGGGGCACTTCAGCTGCGCCTTAAGTGTATGATGCAATGTCTCCAGTGGGGTAATGCCCATATATGCAGAATCGGTCCTCCTCTACTTAACGTTCACATAGATGGCGGCGAATCCTCATACCATTATCAGTGCAGTGGCGCAGCGGATAAGAGATTTTCCACCGCACTGGCAGGCATCTACGGTAGGGATTGTGCGACCCATATTGCTCTTCCCGACCAACCTCTCGTGCAGCTGATGCAACACTCCTCCGAACTTACCTGAGCTTACCCGAGTATAACTCTGGTAAGCTCGGGTAATAACTCGGGTTGTTAGGCAACATAGTTATGGTGAGCGTGCATACAGTGGCAAGGTTCTTGGTCAATGTTGGTGAGCATGTGAGTGCTTTGGCAGTAAAGGTTACTTTCTGGATGTAGGCAGATTCTATGTTGCTTTTTGTGCTTACTTATGTTGCGTGCATCATTAGAAAGAGCAGAAACAGCCAAACCTTGCGTCTATACCTGCTCAGGTTTGTTAGTCACTCACTTGTTGAGGCAAAGAAAAGGATGCGACACTGGGGACTTTGCAGCATGCAAATTCACAACATTTTTGGACTCACCAAATATGCTTAGTACGTAGGCTAGGTCACGCAAGTTTTTTTTCACCTTGAGAGATTTGCTCTTACAAGTGGTTTTCCTGAATTCAGTATTTAGTGGCATAAGAAATTACATTCAGCCCTGTGCACTGTTGTGTTATGCATATACTTTGTTTCTGAATCTAGTGTAGTGTGCCGATCTTAAAGATCTACGCAGGGTTGCTCTCACAACTAATATACGGGGATACCCTCATATTATGATCCGATTCTTCAGGAATACTTGTCCTTGATGTCAGACTGATAACGAAGCGTCATTGTTGCTGGTAGCACATAGAAAGGAAGGGCATTATTTTGTTTATAATAGTTTAATTGGTAAAATAGATTGGCTCTTTGGCAGAGGTTGTAAAATGTTTTCTTAAAGATGTGGAGCATGAAAGAACGCCACCAGTTGCCTAATTTAAGACTAGATATTCTTATCCTGAATACTTATTGATGCTTCAAGTCGGCGAAATGTCTGCAGAGAAAATGATTGCAGTTGTTGTTCAGCACTGTTGGTGAGACAGTTCTGGCGTACTGGTTTGGGAGCATTGCCTGGCACAGAGGGTTCAAAATAACCCATCTTTTGGCTGTATTACACCGCACTTTGTTCGCTGCACAGGTAGATTTGTTATGGTAAACAGTGTACCGTGTGTACCTTCTTTCGAAGCTCTGCATCTCTGCATTTGAAACCTGCCATGCATTTTCTAGTGTGTTAATAGTTCATTAATTATAGCTAGCTGAGTAATTATGTCAGTACAAAGTGACAAACGCTTATGCATACTCTGTAACATACCTAATAGTACTCCTTTGGTTCAGTGCCAGATTTTAGCCCTGGTATGTGTTACTTGAGATGTCCTGTGTATATTTTTGTTTTTATCTGCTTCTTACAACTTTTCAAGTTGTATCGCGTGGGATTGGCTGCTTCATCAAGCTGCATATGTTAGTGGCTTTGCGGCTACTTCTCTCTTATACTGCGAAAAAGAATCCGTACCAGACAATTATTTAGCTGCGTCAGCGCACGTAGAGCAGGAGAACAGCTCATGCACGGAGGTACACAAACACTGAAGCTTGGACTGCATGTTGTGACTCTAGGTTTGCGGGTGTCGTTACGAGAAACTTCAGTATTCATTGCAACTCACGCATTCTAGGAAGTTTGAAGGCTAGCATATTTTGCAGTGCACTAGCAAATGTCGAGAGGTGGAGGAAGATTTGAGGAGGTGGAGACGAAAAAGAAAGAAAGAACGGTACCAAATGGCAGGGACAAACAGGCAAGGTGCTGAAACAGCTATACTCCGTTTCATACATAGCAGGCAACGCTGCCAAAGCTAGCGCACCGTTCGCGCAGGCTAAGTCCACACGCAAAAAGTAGTTCGCCATACAACCAACGCGAACACAAACATATTCTGTAACGACAAATCTTAAGTGCCGTGACTGGTACCTCCTGGACTTCGTTTTACCTCTTGCTACATTTTCGTCCTGTGGCTCACTGAGATTTTGAGAAGCAAAAAGTACACGTGGCGGTATGATACCCGGTTGGTAGGGTGAATCGCTTCTACTAAATCCGCGCCCGAAAAATAGTTCACCCACTGTGAAAATTATGGCCAGAGAGTCTGAACACTGACCGCTTCATAGCTTCGACCAGGATTTTCAATGCTACAACATCGTTTTACACCGCTCTTTGTACTCGTCCAAACAATGACTGGAGTTTCGAGAAGAATGAATGATACGTGGCGAAGTAATGTAGTTTTGCGGATGCACTACTTCAGCAACCTCCGCAGTGTTGCCTGCTATGTATGAAATGGAGTATAGACGGTTTCTGCATCATAGTTTAGGGCTGCGTTTAACCTGAAAAATTTGTATCGCTAGGAAAAATGTGTGAACGCTTTATTCTCTCCTGTTTCTTCTCTGGACAGTGTCCAGTGGCTCGGGTGTCGTCCCACCCTTGCCATGGAGCCGGTGCCAGCGGCGGCGGCGGCCGGCGGAGGGGGAGCCGCCGCCACGGAACCCATCCGGACGCTGGACTCCGTGTCCGAGCTGTTCCGGCTGCTGGAGCAGTGGGAGTCCCAGAATGGGACCGGAGCCGACCCCATCCCCGTGCTCACCAGGTACCCACACTTCCCGACCCGTGGTCTTTATTTTCTTTGTGTCCCAGTCTCATGCTTGCTGCAGAAGTGTGTCAACATCCAGAGAATATTTGGTGTGGGAACTTATCTTGCGGCACGTGCTGCATTAGCTCACTTTGGTCTCCCACAGACCAGTTGCCAAAATGGAGAGATAATGAGACTGGAAGGGTCAAAGCCTAGAAAAAAAAAGTAAAAAGTTAACAGAAGTAGGCAAATGTTGATCTAACTCTTAACAAAACAAAGCAGATAAGTCAAAACCTTAGGCGAAAAGGGTCATTCACAGTTGTTTTGTGTTGTTGCTTTTGTGCCATGTTCATGGGTGCTCTATGCCTTTGTTGTGAAAAGCTAGCTATTGACATGGGCCGGTACTAGCAGATGTCAAGGAATTGCTATTTGTATCTCTGGGTCATTAGAGTGTGGCAAAGGCAGAGGGAGCCACAACGAATTTTTTTACCCACTGCGGCGGCTCAGTGGCTTTGGCGCACTCAGTAGCTGATTCCGAGGTCATGAGTTCGATCCCGGCTGCGACAGCCAGTTTTCTATTGAGGGAGCATACAAAAGCATCCTTGTGCAGTGCGATTTCAGCACACGTTAAGGAACCCTGTGTTGTCTAAATAAATCCGGAGGCCTCTGTGGACACGACTAGGCATGGTGGGGTCTCTCTGTGGGGTCTCTCACGCATAGGCCATGTATTCGGTTTCGGGACGTTTTACCCCGCTTGAAACTTGCCACAACAAGGCTTTGTGGGTCACATGTTTGAGGCAGAGGAGGTTGTTCTCGGGGAAAGGGATGCAAAGGAGAGGGCGACAGCTGTGGATGTGGAGGAGGGGATGTTGGCATGAAGGAAAGGTGGCTCAGTGGTTACGGTGCTCGGCTGCTGACCCGAAAGACGCGGCTTCGATCCCGGCCGCGGCGGTTGAATTTCGATGGAGGCGAAATTCTAGAGGCCCGTGTGCTGTGCGATGTCAGTGCACGTTAAGGAACCCCAGGTGGTTGAAATTTCCGGAGCCCTCCACTACGGCGTCTCTCTCAGCCTGAGTCGCTTTGGGACGTTAAACCCCATAAACCAAACTAACCCAGAAACATTACACTGTAAACAGAAAGGAGTTAAAAAGGGAGTAAACTGTTCTCTAGCACAAAGTGTGCTAGAGGGCACCTTATGCCCTTTTTACTCCCATGTAGGTGTATTCGTGTTCAGAGTGTAGAGTCCCAATAAATGAACAGAGGTGGGGCAGGTTTTATTCCTGCCAACTTTAATTACTCTGGGTATCGGCGTCAATTTTTGTCTTCGAAATAGGAGGATATTCCAGAATTCTTTCAACCGGGCAGTAGCTGGAGGGCATTTGCTTGTTTGTACACTGAAAGGCGAGACCACATTGAGGCTTCTGTTTTATGCTTGCGCCCGGAAGTCTCAAGGAGCTTTTCATTTCCAGCAGCAGCAGCTAGTTTGTTGTTCAGCGAGAGGAAGAAACCGAGAGAGTCAGTGTTCACTTGTGAACGTGCGCTTGTTCAGTTGTATAAGTGTACACGCTAGGTCTGGCAGCCGATGTGGGAAAATTATGGAATGGAAGACCTTACTTCACCCTAGAACTTAACTGCGATGGCAAGTGTTTGTGCCATTACGTGCAACAACTGAGATGGGTCTTGGGGGGACAGTATCGCAGAGCTCGTCGAGAAGGAGACGGAGGCGTACCTCAAGATGGACCCGGACCCCTTTGATGACCGGCATCCAAGTGAGTCACAGGGCTCTTGGTTATTTCAGAGAACTAGCTGGGAGAAGGGGTAACTGTGCTGTGCTCCCCCTCTCCAGAGTGCCCACTGGCTGCTCTGTGTAGTTCTCGAGGTGTAGTCCCACTGGGAGATTGTGTGGCCATATTTTGTCTATTCTGGAAAGTGCTGACTCAGTCTCTGTGGCCCAAATCCTAGGTCCATGCGCTTTTTTAGCTATTTTGTATATGTGTGTGTGTGTGTGTGTGTGTAGTTGCAGGGCATTATACTCTAAACAGAAAGGAAAAAGGGAGTGTGCTAAAGGACAGATCAATCCCTTTCTACTTCCATTGGCATACTCGGGTTTTGAGTGTACTCGCCCCGTGGAAAGGGTACTCATCCGCCATAAAGACCCTCAATGCACCAGTCCTCCTGGGAAAGGGAATGAGATGTAAAATAAGTTATGCCTGGGAGAGAGGGATGAAATGGCCATGCTGTGAATGGAAACTTGCCTGCACAGCAGCTTGGCTGCAGTTTATTACTCACCCAGTCAAGATTTTGTGTAACTTAGTACTCAACAGCCAGGTGGAATGCGTATGTTACTTTCTGTACTTGCAGTGCATATATAGGTATTGTTGTAATGCTTATCGGTCGTGAAAGCATTTGATGACAGTTATGGCTGGTTTCAGGCCCTTGATTGAAGAAGTGTAAAAATGAATTAAATACAACGAGAAATGATATTTGGCAGCCGTTCATCTTGTGGTGTACCTTCTGCCTCTTTGGCAGCTGATGCCGTTATCATTCCTTGATAAATACTGTCTAAAATGTGATTTTGCAGCACTGTAAGGATTTGGTATTGTTTGTCATAAAAATAATATATGTACTTCTGTACTGTCAAGTAATGCACTGGGCATTGTTGGTACTGTATGGATGTGTAAAAACCACTTCTTTTTTGTATGCCAGAGAGCAGTTGTGAAAATTTGGTAGTTCATTCATTTTTTTTTTGTTAGTTTGGCAGCTGGGACGCTTGAAGAACAGGGGTCAAGAAGTGAGCTCTGCATTTGTGTTCAGTTGTGCAATAACACTGTGGCACAAGCAGTTTCAGTGCCCATTGAGTCGGTGGTCATTGAACTCGGTGGGGATCAATTCATTAGAGGTCTGTGAATGGCCATTGGAATCTCGGGGTTCCTTGAGGTCATCCTTGCACTCATTAATTGTTGAAAAAAAATAATAATGGTCATAAGAACTTCTTACGATGCATTTGTCTTGGTAACAGAATTTCAGACCATGTTAACTTGTTTGCAAACAGGCTTTTTTTTTTTTTTTTGCTAATCAAAATGACAGGTCTGCAGGCTTTTAGATGCAAGCAAACCAGCATCAATTTGGTTCTATGCCCCCCCTCGTGTTTTACTGGTTTTTGCCTCTTTGCTCACTTTGAAGCAAGTTAAAACGAGTAGTGCTCCACGAATGCTCGTACAATAGTAGCTGTGAAGAAGACAGAAACAGCCTTTTATCGGCTGCAGCTTCGCTAGCGAAAGACGGATGCTTCTTAAACAAAGTGTCCATCATTGCCTGTCGTCACTCACCGTCATCATCTGAATTGTGTTGAACTGTGAAGTATTTGAGTAGTTCTGGCCTTGTCGGTCGAATTTCGATTGAGGCGGAATTCTAGAGGCCCGTGTTACTGTGCGATGTCGGTGCACGTTAAGGAACCTCAGGTGGTCGAAATTATTCCGGAGCCCTCCACTACGACGTCCCTCATAGCCTGAGTCGCTTTGGGACGTTAAACCGTCATAAACTAAAGCAAACCGATCTTCTGAAACCACGCATTATTAAAACTTGCACTCAGCATGCAACTTTTAGTTTATTACTGCTTCAGTGCGTGTTACTGAAGTTCGCTGCAGCTAGTGCTGTCTGTTAGATTGCGTGCTCACTGCTCAATCGCTAATGAAATATACCATGTGACGGCGTGTTTTGATGACCCTCGCTAATTTTAGTGTCCACTGAATAAGTGGGTATTGAGGTTACCTATGTGACGGGCACAAATTGCATCAATCGGGAGTCGGTGGGGGTTGCCAGCCTGCTCATTTGCCCCTCACTCAATTGCACGTAGTAAATTTTGGGTAGTAAATTAATTTTGGGTTTTGGGTAGTAAATTAATTGTATACAAATAGCTGGTATCTTCCTGTTAGTGTGCAAGTTTTGGGCGTTTCGATGTCGCTGTATCGCACACATGGAACATCACTTCTTTGAACGATAGCACTTTATTTATTTGCATGACGGATGCACTTGCTGTTTTGGTTGTCAAAATATAAATTTTTTGCTAAATACTACATTGCCTCACATAATGCAGCCTCCAGATTTTCACAAAACTGTGCGGGATGAAAATTGATTATATAAGAGTCGGTACGGTAATAGCTGCAGAATAGGTCCGAATGATGCACTGGTCACCAGCATGTGGCTAAGTGTTGTCACAGTGCAGGGACTCGAAATGTGTTTTTGTCGTTCCCTGCCTCACTTGTATTTTTTCTTTTTTCTCGACCAATGTAACTGTAGGCCGTGCCCACCCCGACTGCACCCTGGGCCACTTGTTGAAGGCGCTGTTCAAGAACGACGACTTTATGAGCAAGGTAAGCTGCTTGTGTTTCCAAGGGAAACGAGGAACTCGGGACCACTTTAAGCTGGATTGGAGGAAACCCTGTTCTGAAGAAAGGAGTAGTGTATGTGCACATGTCCGTGAGAAAGATTGTTTTTCACGGCTTATATACTTAAGGGGACACTGGTCTTTGAGACCAAAAATATGACCAAAAAAATCGATTTTCAAAAAATGGCATTTGTGAAATATACAGAAATTATTTTCCAACTGTACCAGTTTTTTCCTTCAAGAAATCAACATCTTGACCACAATATTAAATTCAGATCATTGTATGAGCTGAATTTATGCTGGAGCAGACAATTTAATGGCATGAAAATTTTGGCCCTCTGGCTGTCTTAGTATGTCGATATCTCGACATCTAGGACAGATCGAGATGCCATACTGTTTGCTAAGGGAAGCTGAAGGCACAGTGTGTGCAATAATTGAAGCAGATTTGTTTTGCACTTCAAAAATTTATAATTTCGCAAAGTTTATTGATGCATTACATTCACACCTTGAACATTGATATTCCAAGTGCTGTAAAATTACTAATGAGGGTAAAATGGAAAAATGGTTTTGAATATTGCACTCTCTACTCACCATACTATGTAGCCATGGATTAAAAATGACTTTTTATTGGGCAGTTTCTTTTTGCACCGAGGTAGTAATCAGTGACTAATTAAAATTAATTATCTTGGGAACTGAGTAATTTATGAGAAAGGTAGTTTCATTGTTGAAATCAGTATAAAAAACTGAGCAAGGTGGTACAGTTTCCTTAGGATTGGACTAAAAATAAGGAAAATAGGTCTAAGACCAGTGTCCCCCCCTTAATTGTGTACTCTGGCTTCAGTATGATACCTATGTCAGGGAATGTGTTTCTTTTTTGTATATTTATATTAGACTGACTCTATAATAGGTGCTTGTGGCAAGGGCCTCCACATCCCTTTGTGCTGTTTGAGTTATCCACAAATTGTTAATGTGCTCTGCTTGCATTGTTCGTTTCATGTTCACACCTCAACTAGCCCTTGGCATTTGGTCCGGAAAGCGCTTTTACATCTTTTATAATAGCTCTGTGAATAGAGTCAATCAACTAATCAAACAATCATCCGATTATTCATCCAATCAATCAATCAGTATTGGCTGTGATTGAGGATACCATTGTTGAAAAAATGAGCAGGGGGAAGAAAGAGGTCTCAAGTAATAATTAATATTTTATGTTCAGTCTTGGCATGGGGTATTTGTTCTTGAGGTGCGCCGCGTCAGGTAAAAGACGCCTGCAATAGCGCGAGAGCGCATCGGGACGGAGAAAGCTCCGAGCGTGGGAGTGCGGAAACGCGCCACGGAGTAACACGATCCGTGGCGGGAAAGTCTCGGTGACAGCGGAAGTCTCCCAGACAGCCGTGGCGGAGTGAGGTGACATTTGCGTGGGCAGCCAGCGTAGGTGCACGGAGGAGCGCGGCAGCGAGACGTGTCTCCGCACATAGCTGGAAGAGCAGATGCTGAAGCCGTCGATTTGACGAGATAGGCAATGGATTTTATTGTTGATTTTTTGTACTTGCACCAGCTGCTTGTGAACAGAGGAAGGGAGGTAAGAAACGCCGCTCTTTTCTTGTGTGAGGTTTCGGTTGTTCGACCTGTCTGTGTGGATTAGAAGAGTGCTGTGTATTTGAGGTAGCTGTGCTGTTGCGACCCTAGTCTCAGTTATGCTAAGCTTTGGTTGCCATGAAGTTTGTTAGATCACTCTTCGATCACATGATCCTTCTGCATGTTTTTTATGTGTGTGTGTGCATGACGAGAAGTTGTCCATGTGAAAGAAGGCCTGGCAGTTGTAATCCTTGGAATCTTTTCACTGCTACATCTTGGACATCCCATGAACAAGCTCTGAATTGAAAATTGAGTTGCTGTCAAGCCACGTTTTAACAAAACTCCTCTGGAGGGGGGAGGGGGGGCTAAATGGATCTTGATGAATCGATCTCTATTCCTCTGCAGTGACCTGAACAATGAACTTGGCTGGATGAAATGTTTGATCTCTCGAAATGATGTCACGCTCGGCTGGACCCTTGCTGTTCCTTTATACTGTCACAGAACCTTCATCGCTGTTGTTTCTTTCTTCACCTTCACCTGTTTCTTCCCGCTGCAGTTGGTGAACAACTATGTGCTCAGTCGGGAAGGTGGTAACCTGAGCACGGTCGCCTGCCGACTGCTGCTCGACATCCTGCCGGGGCTCGAGACCTCCGTCGTTTTCCAGGTGCGTTCTTCCAGAGCTGCCTGACTGTAATCTTGTGTGGGTAGCAGGTCAACCCAGTGCAAAACATGAGCGTATGATTACAGGGGTACCTTTTGGTTGACCTATTAATTGCCCCTGCTTGTACTATCGCGCTCAGCATGAGCTACATCACGCTAGCGCTTTCCCGGGCGGTCGCGCTGTGTAGCTCGTACTGAGCGCGATAGTACGTAGCGTGCCCAAACAACGACGCTGCATGGTAGTTAAATGCACTCCACATTTTTTTCACGTTTGGTCTGATCAAGGGAAAGATTAGTCATGTAAACATCAATGCCATAAATTTACAGTTTTCACGCGGAGACTCGAAAAGGATCATGCAGAATGGAAACAGAAGTAAGATATAACCATAACTGTTGGTGAAGTCATCTTGAAAATATTCAAAGTAAAACGCCATTATTTGAAGTCTTACCACCACCGCTACTGGGAGACCCTGCCTCTTTCCGCGTGTCCCTGCTATGTCCTATTGTTTTTCGGTGTGTTGAGGTGCTGAAGGCACTAAAGCACGGTGCGTTGTTGACTGTCATTGTCATAAAATTTTCATGGGGTTCAGTTAAATTTCAGGTGACGCAGCACTAGCTAATATATAGTCAGTGTGGTGAGTTTGAAGGTCAGCTGTGGCAGCATCTTCATTACATGTGGCTCAGAAATACACATTCTTCAATGGGGACAGTGTTGGGCAATTGAGAAACGTCATTAATATGGAGGATTTCGCTGCATTGAGGTTCGTAACATCCAGGTTTAACTATATTGCATACTTGTAACACTCAGGTGGTGTGCCAAATGGGATGTGTTTTAAATGTCGTACATGTTGAAGTAGGGACATCTGAAGCATAAAAAAATACAAGAAACTGCGCAGTTTGTGCGTTTCAAATCATGTTGCGCCAACTGGCCCCTCATTACATGCTTCTTGAGTTTGTTATAGTGAGATTTACCGGTCAAATGTTTTAGGGGAATCCCCCAAGGTGGAGTAGAATTGGATGTCAATGAGTAATTACTCCCGTATTACAATTCTACTCCACCTTGGGGGATTCCCCTAAAACATTTGACCGACACTGTTCCCACTTCGAGTTATTGATCGGTGCACTGAAGAGGAATCTGAACTCGTCTTTTTGCCGCGGGAGCTCAATCTACACGTTCTGAGCATTCTTAGAAACTTCGATTTATTGACCTGTGTGGCCGATTTCCCTAATTAAATCGAATTAATGTCCGGCTCCCGCCTTTTTTTTTTAAATTCTCCCTCGTACGGTGGGCGGAGTCGACCAACGCGCGGAGGCCTTTCAGCCAGCCCCGTGGCGGCTTGCCGCTCTGCCATCGGCGGAGTAATACGTAGTAGTCCGTAGAAGCAAATAGTCCGCGCGAATTTTTCTTTTTGCGGGCTTATTTTGCGGCTATATTATCAGCGAATTAAACTATTTATTGACGGAAACCTAAAAAACAACATAAAGCGAAAGCAAAGCCTCCACGGAGCTGGCTGAAAGGCACTCCACGCGTTGGTTGACTCCGCCCACCGTACGAGGGAGAATTCAAAAATAAAGGCGGGAGCCGGACGTTAATTCGATTTAATTATGGAAATCGGTCACACAGGGCAATAAGTCGCAGTTTCTAAGAATGCTCGGAGCGTGTAGATTGAGTTCCCGCAGCAAAAAGGCGAGTTTAGATTCCTCTTCAGTGCACCTTTAAGCTTGCCGTCCTGGTTAGCTCAATTGGTAGAGCGACTGCTCCGGTGAAGCAGTGGTCCCGGGTTCGAACCCCACACCAGGACGAATTTTTCTTTTAACTACGAAATTTCTGAGAAAGATGTATAGCTTTCCTTTGTAGCCGTATGGCTGCGCTCGGGTGGACGTCAGTCAGTGAGATTTACCTTGAAATTGTTTCAAATGGAAAGGTGAATGGAGCAAGTTACGAAGTGGAACGGTTATTTTTACAGTCGTTGGTTCACCTTTACGCCTGTATGCACTCTCATTGTGTTCCATTCTTCGTTGTTTATTTTCCCCACCTTTGTGACAGTTTACCACTCAGCATAGTTCAGTGTACTCCTGGTGTTAGTCTACTCAGTGGGAGCTTTGTGAAGTCTCCCCTTGCTTGTGCTTGCTTATTATTGGTGGGTTGCGTTTCCTCCTCGCAGGACACGGAGGGCCTGGTGGGCCGACTGCTGCAATGGGCCGAGTCGGAGAGCACCCCGCCGCTGCTGCAGGCGTACGCGACGGGCCTCCTGGCGGCCGCCATGGAGGTGCAGGACATCGCGGCCAATCACCGGGAGGCCAACGCTCGCCTGGTGCCAGCCATGCTCCGGCGCCTCTGGGAACTGGCACAGGCAAGTGGGAAATGTCGCCAACCTCGCCGATTTATAACTCTGAATTGGGGGTTGGGAGAAAGACCAGAGAGCTTACTTTACCCCTACACTCTGCATGCCTCAGAGATTGATTGTTTTAGTTGTTTCGACATTCAGAGTTGGTGGCAGTTATCCAGAGTTTGAATCAAAGGATTTGCTCTCCAAGTTTCATTGAACGTAGGTGTACATCCAGTTATCTGAAGTTTGAATCAGAGGATTTGCTCTCTAAGTTTCATTGAACGTAGGTGTACATCCAGTTATGCGAAGTTTGAATCAAAGGATATGCTCTCTAAGTTTCATTGAACGTAAGTGTACATCTGCCTGAAATGTCTCGTCGCGGAAGTCCTTGCGCTTGCCTGAAAAGAATGGTCTGTTTGTGCGGTCCAAGAAACCTGCAGTCGGCTGCATGTAAATATTGAACAGCGCTGACAGACAGGACGGAAGAGAAGAACACAGCTTTTGTGTCCGCGTTTTTTTCTTCCGTCCTGTTTGGTAGTGGTGTTCAATCAGTTTCCATCGAATTGGGTGCGGTGCAGTGGCAATGGACCACCGCGTTGCACCGTGAAGGTTGCGGGAGGCCGTTACGATTTTGGAGCAGTTCTGTTTCGATGCTCCCGACAGTATGCGTGAAATAAATCATTGACAAAAATGCGAAAAACGGTCATTGCCACGCTGCTCTCATCTCAAAATCGGGCAACCATTATTCAGTCTTTCACCAAGTAAATTTACCATGATGGAAGCAGGTCTTTGACATTTTTTCAGGGTCATTTGATAATTCGAACATTTT
Organism: Amblyomma mixtum; assembly: GCF_055824585.1. NCBI lineage: Eukaryota > Metazoa > Arthropoda > Arachnida > Ixodida > Ixodidae > Amblyomma > Amblyomma mixtum. Next base: position 86,804,525 of record NC_143018.1, read on the forward strand.
TCCTGGTCCTTTGAGGCTCGAACAAACAAGATTTTACTGTAGGTCTCGCACCCCACAGGTCGACTCCCCCGATTTCTGATTGCTATTTTTGCAGAAAGTCTACAGTTTCGATAAGTGTGACTAATATTCAGGGCACTTTTTTTGTTTTGAAGCAAAAAACCACTATTGGCACTTGCCTACCTTTTTTTTTTCATCCCGGCATCTTGGTTCATTCAGTGCGTCTTCGAAACCAACGTTCCCATGGGGTGTGTAAGTCAGCGCCTTTGTGACAGGACACTTGAGATGTTCCAGAGGTCTGTCAGTGTCTAGGAATGCGGTATAGGCTAGGTAGGCGATACTGATAATATCAGTGCACAAGAGATACCAAGCCGCCATATTCTGATGCTGACGACTGACAATAGGGTGTCATTTTTAGGTGAGTTTTTCTGAAAAAAAAAAAAAAAAGGTGGCATTAGAATCGAGTAAATACGATAATAGTTCACATTTGCCTCATTTTGTGTGGAAAGAGTTTTCTTTCAGGGACCAAACATTGAATTTTCCCAAGCATCCAATTTTTTTTTACACAACAGAAAGCTTTACTGTCTAAGGTGCGCAGTTCTGCAACAGTTTGTTAGAAATGCTGTGGAAGATATTTACCGGGAATTTTTCGATCGTATGCATGTGCCCGTTTATATGTATTCTGAAGTTGGAAGCCATGATCGACGAGCGCAATGGTGATTGCCCGTCAGCAAAAGTGATGTAGCAGTAACTGATATAAATCTCACCTGTCAGAGAGTAATTAGACATTTTTACTATAGAGTAGTGTCCATTTTAGTTTCCACACCCAAAGCTGTTGCAGCATAGTGATGTACACCTCGTTGACTGAAGCTTCAGTGGACTGTGGTTGCCGCTTCATCTAAAAGATGCAAAACACTGTGGCGCCATGTAATGACAAAAGTTAAAAGCACCTGGTTGACAATGCAAAGCGAGCATTGCTTTTCATCGAAGGGTGCGCTGGACAGAGAGTAAACTGTAATAAAACATACTGAACATTCCTGAAAAAATAAAATAAAAAACAAACATAAAAAAGACTGTGGAGTTTGAAACAAATTTGTGATATTTTACCAAGGTGTGGTCACGTGGTGGGATCCACTGAAATGCCAGTGTTTCACTGTAAGATGGCACTTCAATTTGTTGGATGCGATTTTCAATGCCAAATTTAAATTTTCAATCCTTGTTTCTTTGATATTGCCGTGCTAATTTCTTGCAATACGAGACACGAGCATTTCATTTCTGTCATAATCTCGCAACACACACTGCATCAGACGATAACACATGGCACGCACATAACAGCCCTTAGTGGTACAGCAGCAAAGACCAATCCTCAAGAAATTTTTAGGAACTCCTGTTATATGTGGCAAAAGAGAGTAGTAATAGTAATCAGTGCTTATTCATTCTTGTCTCGTGACCTAGTTGATCGGTGCTATAAATCTGCCTTGGTGGCTCAGTGGCTTGGTGTTCAGCTGCTGATCCCAAGGTCATGGGTTCGATCCCTGCTGCAGTGGCCTTGTTTCAATGAGGCAAAAGCCCATGTGTTGTGCGATGTCAACGTGCAATGAAGAACCCCAAGTGGCCAAAATTAATCCAGTGTCCTCCACTCTTGTGGCCCTCATAGCTTATGTGTCGCTCAGGGATGTTAAACCCCGCAGTTTACAATTTATTTCTGCAGTGGGCTTGTTAATTCAGACAGCTCATTTATCCAAGTGTTGCTTTGTTCCACTCAATAAGTGTAATTAAAATAAGAAAGAGGCTTCTGTTATTCTGATGCTCCTCCTAAATAGTTCCTGCATGCTTCCGCTTTCCCTGGAGTGAAGCCTTTTTTCTCTGTATGCTTTTTTGATAACCGAGGGTTTCCTCCTGCTGTATTTTAAGGCGAAAGCCTTTAATGCCTCATCGTTGTCGACAGAAGGTTGTCAGCAGAGGTGTCGCGCTTTTTCTAGTCAGACCAGAAAAAAAATCTTTGTGCACGATGGGATTCGAACCACGGTCCTTTCGTTCCGCAGCCGAGCGTGCTAATGGCTACGCTACTTCCTGCCAACGCATATGCAGTTTTCCTTGCCTAGGACGCTGGAGAGTGTTTGCAGAAAGGCATCGAATCAGACAGATGCCTCCCAAACGCCCTCCAGTGTCTCCAGCATTTAAGATTCACAGACAATCGTGTACTTAATTAACATCTTAACCACACATCAGTGACACAAGCAGCCACACCGCGCTTAAGGGGGGACACTGCTCTTTGAGACCAAAAAATGACCAAAAAATCGGTTTACAAAAAGTGACATTTGTGGAATCTACAGCTATTATTTTCTAACTGTACCTATTTTTTCCTTCAAGAAATCAACATTTTGACTATAATATTAAATTCAGATTGTCGTGTGAGCTGAATTTATGCAGGAGCAGACAATTTAATGGCATGAAAATATCGGACATCCAGCTGTCTTGGTATGTCGATATCTCAACATCTAGGACAGGTAGAGATGTCATATTGTTTGCAAAGGGAAGCTGAAGGCAAAAGGTGTGCAATCATCGAAGCAGATTTGTTCAACCCTACTTCAAAAATTTATAATTTCGCAAAGTTTATCGATGCATTACATTCACGCCTTGAACATTGATATTCCAACTGCTGTAAAATTACTAATGGGGGTAAAATGGAAAAATGGTTTTGATTATTGCACTCTTTACTCACTATACTATGTAGCCAAGGATTAAAAATGATTATTTATGGAGCAGTTTTTTTGCACCGAGGTACTAGTGAATGATTCGCCCCGCCGCGGTGGCTCAGCGGTTATGATGCTCAGCTGCTGACTCGAAAGACGCGGGTTCGATCCCGGCCGCGGCTGTCAAATTCCGCTGGAGGCGAAACTCTAGAGGCCCGTGTACTGTGCGATGTCAGTGCATGTTAAAGAACCCCAGGTGGTCGAAATTTACGGAGCCCTTCACTACGGCGTCCCCCATAGCCTGAGTTGCTTTGGGACGTTAAACCCCAGTAAACCAAACCAAACCACACCGTACTAGTGAATGAGTAAATAAAATTAATTGTCTTGGGAAGCGACTAATTTATGAGACAGGTTATTTCGTTGTTGAGATCAGTATAAAAACTGAGCAAGGTGGTACAGTTTCATTAGGATTGGACTAAAAATAAAGAAAATAGGTCTAAGGCCAGTGTCCCCCCTTAAAGGTGCACTGAAGAGGATTCTGAACTTGTCTTTTTGTCGCGGGAACTCGATCTACACGTTCCTAGCATTCTTAGAAACAGTGACTTATTGCCCTGTGTGGCCGATTTCCCCAATTAAATCGAATTAACGTCCGGCTCCCGCCTTTTTTTTTAATTCTCCCTCGTACGGTAGGCGGAGTCGACCAACGCGTGGAGCGCCTTTCACCCAGTCCCGTGGAGGCTTTGCTTTCGCTTTATTTTTTTTTTCAGGTTTCCATGAATAAATAGTTTCATTCGCAGATAATATAGCCGCAAAATAAGCCCGAAGAAATAAAAATACGTGCGGACTATTTGCTAATACGGACTACTACGTATTACTCCGCCGATGGCAGAGCGGCAAGCCGTCACGGGACTGGGTGAAAGGCACTCCCCGCGTTGGTCGACTCCGCCCACCGTACGGGGGAGAATTAAAAAAAAAAAAAAGGCGGGAGCCGGACGTTAATTGGATTTAATTAGGGAAATCGGCCACACAGGGCAATAAATCGAAGTTTCTAAGAAAGCTCGGAACGTGTAGATTGAGTTCCTGCGGCAAAAAGACAAGTTCAGATTCCTCTTCAGTGCACCTTTCAGGCTTTCGCCTCACCGCACTTTAGGTCAACAAACTAACCCGTGAATGTTTCACAGGTGACCCCCGAAGAGGTGACGTGCCGACCGCCGGAGCGCCCCTTCTGCCACCTGAATGGCGTGGCGACGGATGCGCTGGCCACGCCCCAGCAGCAGCAGCAGCAGGCGTCGGCAGTGTCCTCGTCCTCGCACCACACCGGCGCGCCCCGCAAGAGCCCCTCGGAGGCACCCTTCGTCAGCGAGTGCTCCAACAGCAGCTGGGCCGAGCTGGAGCCCCTCATGATTGGGTCGAACCAGGTGAGCATTCATGTAGCAGGGTGGCTGGGACAGGCGCTTATAACCCAAGCGGCACTGGTGATCGGCCCAATATCAGTAATGGATGGCTTCACTCTGGTTCCTTGCAGTGCCAGCTTTTGCCAATACACTTCCAGTATTGTGCCGATCAGTTGTGCTGCTGGAGCTGTAGCTTTTTCCATACCGTAGCCATTGAGCATGGGTCACCGGTGCCCCGTAGAGTGGGCTTCGTTTCAATGCTGCCAGTGAACTTCAACCTGTTACACTATCTGTTACGCAATTCGAGAAGGCAGCTTTCAGTTTTGAAGTAGTTTGTAGCTCTGCTACGAAGCAGTGAATTTTAGTATGGGACTGAAGAGCATGGCTCGCAACTTATCGTAGTGAGTGTGAAAACCTCCCTGATACCCGGACCGTCTTGCAAGCCACCTTGGTTTTGTCATTTTCTTGGCCTTCGCAATGATTTTTTTAAATGCTGGTATCAGCGGGGAGCCTCAGGATGTGTTGTTCTGGTCAGTTCACTTGATTCAGTAACTGCTTTGGTGATAGTTTTTTTTTTTTTTGCTTTTTTGGAACTGCTGTTAGCTTTCCTTGGTAGCTGGAGAGTTGTGCTTGCGTGGAAGTTGTTCGGAAACTGAACCAGTTACTTGCCGTTGTAAATGTATAGCTACTTAAATGAAGTGTGGCTGGCAGTGTTAACCTCACAATAAGTTAACCTCAGAATAAGTCCGTGGCTGTAATGTCAGGAAGGTGTCTCTCACAGCCACTGTACAGCTTTGTGGCGTTAAGCCCCACATTCTATTTCCGTAGCATCCATACCAGTTTGCGTCGAGGTAGTTCTTACTTGAAACATGTAGCACATTTGCATAGTGTGCACAGATTCTTTAATATTCTGTCCACTAGTTCTAAAAAACGGCAGGAAGGATGGCTTTACTGAGGAAAGGAAAAGTATGGCCAGTCGGCGCTTTTCTGATGAAAGTGCCGAATACTCATTAGGGGATTGCAGTCTCCGACCGATCTTTCAGACTCTGCGGGACCCGGGAAATGATCTGAATAATCAAACAGTTTCAAAGAATTTGTGAACTTCAGAACATAATCTGTGAAAAACCATTTAAAAATCATGGACTTCGCTGCTCCCCAATTTCCGCTTCCAAGCGATATTAGACTGTCTTTGTGCCAGTCATGCTTTCGGCATGTCCGCACCACCTTGCACCGTGGCGGACACTACAGCTGCCTATTTCAGTGAGATTGTGAGCTTTTTGTTCAGCATCTCAATTGCAACAAAGAGGGTGCCATTATCTCAAGTGGCAACGACGAAGTACAGAAGTCCAGCTAAGGACCGCTGATGAGGTTACCCGGCTTACTTAAAAGCTTTTACTTGTAGATAGTTCTAAAATTTCTTCCCTCTCTTATTACTCGGTACAACAAACTTTAGACCCTCTACACCATTTTTTCACATAATAGCAAAAATATGCATAAAAGAAACATCCTATACCTTTAGCTTTGCGCATGATAGCCTTAGCTGCTTATGCGCCATTAAACCCAACACAACAACACAGCACAGAAGTACAAATACAAAAACAAATTTCCGGTTCAAAAACGGTCCCCACAGCATTGCTGGCATCTATTTATTCCGAAAAATCCAAATTATCATTGTGAAAACGTACATGTTCCTATGATGTCCGTGACAGTTCCTCAATGAAATCCAAAATATTGTGCATGTCCGAGTTATCGGAGTCCGAAAAGTCAGTCAGCTGCTGTAATGCCCTGCTGTGTTAGCTGTGTTATCATCAGGTGCCTCTCTCATGTGTGACTGTCTCCCCTTCTGAGGAGTCTCGCCCATGGCGGCATGTTGTGTCCTTGTGTGTGACTCTATCCTGTTTCTGTCCTGACTCCCTTCAGGTGTTCCCCCTGACGGTGGAGATGCAGCAGCGGCTGATCCTGCAGTACCTGACGCCCCTGGGCGAGTACCAGGAGCTGCTGGGCGCCGTCCTCGAGGCCAAGACCCTGCACCTGCTCCTGCACTACGCCAACCTGCGCGAGAACCGGGACGTCCGGCTGGCCTTCGAGGCACTCAAGGTGTGTGCTTGGTACGGGTGGGGTGCAAAAGAAAGAGGAAGACTATGCGTGTTGAAAGGAGGGACTCCTTCCTTGTGGTCGAAATTCATTCAGAACCACCACTTCAGTACCACTGATTGGTATAGGAGCAGGTGTCTCTCAAAGAAATTGTGCTGGCAATGGGGAAGTGCCTTGGCTTCTGAGATTTTGGAATGGTAGACGTCATTCGAAACGTGCTTGTTGATGTTTGGGGGGTGACTGTGCAGTTTTGCACAAGGAGAATGCAGACAGTGGTGCTTGCGGAGAAGACTTGTACGAACACGTGCATGCACTCACGAATACTACGAGCGAAGTGCACAAGTTCTGTCAGAGCAAGCAAAGTAAGGGCTGGGCTCTGTGCTCAGCTCTGGGCTTGTGGCATTGCTCGCAAGTTCTCGCAAAACTGTTCACTCGCAACCCTGCCAACCCACTTCCCACCCCCCTTTGCGTGCAGTACCTGGCTGCCCTGCTGTGCCACAAGAAGTTTGCCCTGGAGTTCATCGCCGTGGGGGGCCTGCAGCGGTTGCTGGAGGTGCACCGGCCCTCGGTGGCGGCCACGGGCGTCTCCATCTGCCTCTACTACTTGGCCTACTCGGAGGACGCCATGGAGCGGGTGAGCTGGGCCTCTTGGCATCCTCCTGTCACTGCTGTTGAAGGCTTCTCTTCCTTTTGTGCCTTCGACGTTTCACAATGGAGGCTGGACTTAGGGTTCCATCCCAGCTGCAAAAGTCAAACGAATGCACCTGTACCGAGGTATTCGTGCTTGCATGTTCGAGAACCCTAGAAGATCAAACTCAGTCTGGCGCCCTCCACTGTGGCGTGTGTCATAGCTCCTCCTTGGCTTTAGCCCTTGGAAAGTGCGTTTGTTCCATTAGACTAGATGTTTCATGGATATGGTGGAAGAAAAAAAAATATTAGAACTGATTGCTTGAGGCGGAGATAAGAGGGTCAGGCCTACAGCGCAATAACTCTGTTCTGTTTCAGACCGCACTGATCATAGTTGTCTCGCTTATTTTCTTTGCAGGTTTGCATGCTCCCTCAGGCTGTCCTCTCCGACTTGGTGGCGTAAGTCGTTCTTTGTTGCTTTTACCTGCTGTTGAACATGGGTTAAAGAGAGAACAGTTCTGGGGTTCCCGTGATCTTCAGCACCTCTGATTCTGTGCTCATCCTTCTCGCACTTTTGCTTGAGCGGCTGCTCCAGGTAGCAAAAGAGTTCAAGCACAGTTGGGCAGTGTTACTGGGGATTGTCAGCTGCGGTCCAGTTCTTGGTCAGGGGCAATGTAGTTTAACTGGGATCGGGATTATCTGGTGAATGGGCCAGCTGTTATCCCCATAGGGTTTCAGAAGCCTTCAGTGTTTGAGCCAGATGACACTAATGTTTCCAGCCACTGTTTCTTCCCTGCAAGAACGGAAAGATTGCCGCTTTTACTTTCCTAGGCTCAAATGCACAACTTTCATGAGGGGGCATCAAGGGAGTACAATGTCAGGCTCTACTGAGAGGACATGCCCAGCTTTCCTGACATTCAGCAACTAGTGCCATCTGTTGACCGCCAGGAGCAAACACCGCATAACTCGGTGGGGATCTTTTAAACTTGTAATCTCGGGGAAACTAGAATCTCGAGAGATTTCCGCACAATCTACAAATTTCAGTGTTTATAGCACAACCTCCTGCAAACACTCAATCAACGTCAGTATGTCGAGCTAATTTCATTTAAACAACTTCAAGAATCCTTTTCCAACCTATGAACAGTAGTGTTTTGATATGTGTTGTCCGCCTTTTTTTAGAGTTCTAGCACTAAGGCCCCCACTCACCGATTTCGCTGATGTTTGTGGGAATCCTGCTTGACTCTGGCAGGGGGGAGCCTGCCTGGAAGCGTTGATGCAGGTAGCAGTGAAATAAATGAAACTGCTATATGAATTTCAGTGGCTTTAAGGGGGGAGCCTGGTTTTGAAAGAAAATTTTATTAATAGAGTCACAGTTAAAGGGGGACACTGGTCTTGAAAAAAAAATTTTTATTAATGAAGTCACAGTTACAAAATCTTCAGGGAATATGTATTTTTGTGTGCTGATTCTAAATACTGTCATTTAATTTCATGTAAAACAATTCCTTGAGCACTTATGCACTTTTTATGCTAGTATTTTGCAGAGAGTTTTGAAAAAAATTTGCTGCGGGAAACTCGCTGAAATGTATGCCATTGGGTTCTCTTGACACCAAGGAATACAATAAGGGTGAAATTGTCTTCCTGCCTATCATAGAACTTAAGTTATAGAGTTTTGAAGGTGTCGCTTCAGAAATGAGAAGGAAAATGTGTATTTCTGTGTGTGAAGTGGCAGCTTCAGTACCCTATTACTCAAGTTCTATGATAGCCAGGATGATAATTTTACCCTTATTGTATTCCTTGGTGTCAAGAGAACCCAATGGCATACATTTTAGCGAGTTTCCTGCAGCAAATTTTCTTCAAAACTCTCCGGAAAATACTTGCATAAAAAGTGCATAAGTGCTCAAGGAATTGTTTTACATGAAATTAAATGACATATCTAGAATCAGCACACAAAAATACATGTGCCCTGAAAATTTCATAACTATGACTAAAGTAATAAACTTTTCTTTTCAAGACCAGTGTCCCCCCTTAAGAAATCTTCAGGGAATATGTATTTTTGTGTGCCGATTCTAAATATGTCATTTTAATTTCATGTAAAACAATTCCTTGAGCACTTATGCAATCTTTATGCATGTATTTTGCGAAGAGCTTTTAGGAAAATTTGCTCTGGGAAACTCGCTGAACTGAATGCCATTGGGTTCTTTTGATACCAAGGAATGCAATAGAGGTAAAATTATCATCCTGCCTATCATAAAACTTGTGTTACAGGGTACTGAAGCTGCGACTTCAGAAACAGGAGTACACACTTCTCTTCTCATTTCTGAAGCGACAGTTTCAAAACCCTATAACTTAAGTTCTATGACCCTTATTGCATTCCTTGGTGTTGAGGGAACCCAGTGACATACATTTCAGCAAGTTTCCCACGAGAAATTTTTTTTCAAAGCTCTTCACAAAATACATGCATAAAAATTACATAAGTACTCAAGGAATTGTTTTACACGAAATTAAATGACATACTTAGAATCGGCACACAGAAATACATATTCTCTGAAGATTTCTTAACTGTGGCTTCATTAATAAATTTTTTTTTCCAAGACCAGCCTCCCTCCTTAACTGAAATTGCGAATTATCCGAGTTTTGGATTATCAAGAGTCTACCGTATGTGGAGTTCGAACTAGTAAGAGCCCTTTTATTACTCCGTTGGAAGCAAAAGTGTCGCTTCGAATAAACCGGCAGTTCAAGTTATGTGAATTCAAGTAACGAGAGCCCCCCCTCCCCCTGTATGGTATGTAGTTAACCAAGACCAAATGCAACAACGTGTGCGTGTGCCAATCCAGGTACGCCCTGTGGCTGCTGGAGCGGTCGCACGACTCCAGCCGCTGCCACGCCACCATGTTCTTTGGGCTGGCCTTTCCCTTCCGCTCGCTGCTGGAGCTGTTCGACCAGCAGGACGGCCTGCGCAAGCTGCTCAACGTCATGAGCACGCTCGACGTCTTCGTGCGCGGCAGCAGCAACGACTCGGCGACGCCCTCGGACGACCAGGTGTTCGCCAGCCGACAGACGGCTCGCCACGTGTGCGTGGCGCTCAAGCGGTACTTTGAGGCGCACCTGGCCCACCGGGCGGACCACCTGCGGCGGTCGCACGCCCGCAATGCCACCACGGCCAGCTGTAGCAGTGTCAGCGCCAGCGGCTCCTCGACCTCCCCGCCACCCTCGCAGTCGGCCTCCACGACGACCCCGTCTTTGTCGAGGTTAGTTGGAGCTATTTGATATGGGTGTTGTTGGTAAGAGCCTGTTTTATTGACAAGCCAAGGTGCCCTTTTTTTTATAAATAAAACAAAAAAAGGCCGTCACCATCTGCAAGATGTTGAAGTAACGAGTGTTAGCTGTTTGGTTTACTAGATTGGTTTGGTTTGGTTTGTGGGATTTAACGTCCCAAAGCGACTCAGGCTATGAGGGACGCCGTAGTGAAGGGCTCCGGAAATTTCGACCACCTGGAGTTTTTTAACGTCCACTGACATCGCACAGTACACAGGCCTCTAGAATTTCGCCTCCAAATAAATTCAAACCGCCGCGGCAGGGATCAAACCCATGTCTTTCGGGTCAGCAGCCGAGCACTATAACCACTGAGCCACCGCGGCGGCGTTTGGTTTACTAGAATCAGGGTGTCGAACCGGAACCGGAACTGAACCCGAACCCGAAACCGGAACCGAACCCGAATTTTCGCCCGGAACCGGAACCGAACCGAACCCATATTTTTTTCGCCATCTTGGAACTGAACCCGAACCGGAACGATTCAGAGGAACCGTTCCGAACCGGTTCGGGACCCGGTTCAGCCCCACGTTTTTGCATACCTCATGTTTACGCACAAAATGAGATGATCTAGCGCATAGATTTACCCATCCGTAGCTCTCTGCACTGGGAAGCAAGAAAATGGTACCCAGTATATGCGACAGCAAACTTACAGGAAGTCTGATGCCTGGGAAGAAGCATAATTGACGTTTCTGTAATGTACTACCGCCCATTCTAAAGACTTGTACGTCAGGTTTATGTGAAATCTTGGGTAATTACTCCTCCCTTTTTACATATTCGCGTAAATATTTAATCAGATTGCTAGGACTGCTCCAACTCAATAAAGTACTATCCACACCAAATTTTTGCTTGCGTGATTTCTTCTTTCAAACGATGCGTTAGACATTGGGGTACATGGAGCTCCCCGTGGTATTCACCAAACACATAATAAATAACTTATATTTGAATTTCTTCTTGACCCTGTTTCGGTTTCACCAACATAACGGTGGCTGTGACGTGTAGTGGAAATTAGGTCGCGTGAGGTGCAATAAAACGGCAATATAACTGCTGATACGTCGTTCGTTGTAATCATAGATCTTGGAGCCACCGGCTGATTAAAGTGCTGTAGTGAGTATGCACAACGTATCAGCGTTTGTACTAGTTTTCCCGTGCCTCTCGTGACCTAATGTTGAACTGACGTCACAGCCATCATTCGGTTGATAAAACCGAAACAGCATGAGAGAAAAAATTATTTTCTAAATTATTTATTGGCAGTAGGGGAATACCACACGATGAACCATGTATTCTAAAAACTATGGCGTCATTTGAAAGGAGAAAACACGCAACAAAACTGGGTGTCTATAAAATTTCAGCACCCAATGAGACTGCCTTCCTTTCCTTTGCGTCATTTCCCACAAATAGATGAAATATTAGCGCGAGGCTCCAACAACGTTGTGATGGTGGTTTTTGAGGCGCAGTAACTGTCTCACTTCTTGATGGACACCTGACCCATGGGTGAGAGTGAAAGAAGAAATAGAAACAGGCGCAGTAGGGGAGGGCTCAGCAATAATTTCTACCAGCTGGGGATCCTAAACGTTGTGGGTTTCTACGTGGACACAGGCCACCACCCACCGCGGGTTCGAGTTTCGCGCGAGCCAAGGGCCCCGATCAGCCGTCACCACACTCACACTGGGACACCGACGCGGTGCACTCAACCTCCGCAGGGAGGAGAGCGATTCGCCGCAAAGAAATAGGCCTCCAAGTTCACAAAGGAGACGTTTATTCACGTCGCCCTTTAGCAGGTACACACGCACTCAATAGCCACCCCGTCCCGGGGGCGCGCGAGGAGCAAGGCTCCGCTGCGCGCACGAAGCGACTCGAGTAATGCGCGCCGCTAGCACGCCGCTGCAGGAGAATGTCCCCGCGGCAGTGCTGTGATCTCCCTCTCGTGTCGACCGTTGGGCCGGTTGCGAGAGAGAGTGGCAATCAACGCAAGGTACGCCTGTCTGAGGTCGCTGGACCCCGCTGGACAGGCTCGAGCCGCTGCAGGTCAGAGGACACGTGCGGGCGAGCTCGAGTAAGCACTGGTCCGAGCGGCAAAGGCCGGCAGGGACAAACAGTAACGTACGCACCTTTCGCTGTCTCGGAGGGATCTCTCTCTCTCTGGGCCCCGCTCGGACGGTCGCGCGGCGCGCGGCCGCCCAAATCGGGGTCCCGAATTCCTGCCAAAAGGCGCCAATGGCAAAGGCCCTTGGGGAGCCGGGGCGGAGCTGTGGCTAAATGACAGTGATTAGTCACCCAGCCGCCTCTCCACCGCCTGAGGCGGGAGCAAGGGAAAGAGGAGAAACAACGCGGGCGGCCGGCACAGCCGCGCAAAGGCGACGGCGGAAAGCCAGGATTCCCACAACGTGCACTGACATCGCACAGCACACGGTACCTTTTGCGTTTCGCCTCCATCGAAACGTGGCCCCCGGGTCCGGGTTCGAACCCAGGTACATCGAATAAGTAACCGAGTGCCCTAACCACTAAGCCAGCGCCGTTGGTAGTGCAACATTTTCTTTTGTAGGCGCTCATTGTCTCCGACAGCAGGTTCTAAATAAAACCCCTCACGATGGGTCTGTAGGGCAATAAAGGAAAAACAATGGCTCAATGGCTGTGGAGCTCGGCTGCTGATTCCAAAAATACAAAACCAATTAGTTCTGTCGCACGTTGCAAATCCCCAGCTGGTGTCGTCAATCTGGAGCCCGCCATAGCACCGTCTATCCTATAGCCCCAATGTATACTCGACACGTTAAACCCGAGATATTGCTACTAGTGTTAACAAAAGAAGAATGTATAAATTGGTGAAGTTTCGTTTTTTTTTAGAATCCGCATATTCTTGTTTGTGCTCTACGGAACTATGCAACGAAATGCGGGCCCTTGGCAACGGTGGAGATGTACTACTAAGAAAAAATATTAAATACCGATTGCACAAAAGGGCAATGCAGAAATGCATGCGCTCGCTGGAATGCGATATTGTTTACGTCCAGAAAGATGCTGCGATGAAATGTAACTGCGATGAAGTGATTTCGTTATGCCGATTTGTTGAAATTGATCTGCTTCTAAGAAAAAATATCTGCCAGTAGCCAGCGCGCGGCTCAAAGCCTCATGCCAGCATAACTCCCTTTCTCTGCCCGCATATGGAAATTCCAGATGGTGCACACGTCAAGAAAGGGGAACCAGTCAGGAGGTTGAACTTGCGCAGCATATTCCTCCTGCATTGAAGTGCACTGTTATCTGAACAGTGACCTCGTTGAACGCGGCGGTTCTGCGTGTTCATCCATCATGCGGGTTTTCCACACACTAAACAGTCCTATGAACACGAGGAGTTCGCACGGAATTCCGAAGTTTTTCATCGCAGCCATAAATGTTATAATCAAATGTCAATGGGTTTTTTAAGAGACTGCTTAAGTATGTCCCAAAAGAACAGAGCATCGGGACAAAAATATCATTTTATTGCTCAAATTGATTCTCGTTGCTCGCACAGGTAGAAATGCACTGACCACGGCACAAATGTCCATTTGTCGTGAAGGTACTGTCTGTTGCAAAAGTTTACAGCCCACCACACCATTGAAATAAACGGCGCGGTGGGCTGTAAACTTTTGCAACAGACGGTACGTCCTAATATGTAAGGCCCATGTCTGAAGCGTGAAAAAGGTTTTTGTGGCCGATTGAATCTACAGTCGAGCCCACTTCTAACGAACCTGACGGTCACGCGAGTTCAGTTCGTTATATCTGATGTTCTTAGCAAGTGGATTCTTCTTACAACAGGCAAAAACACTAAGGCCGCTAAAAGTGGCGTTTATTTCTTATAAAACTGCGGCCTACTTGTGCAAAGCAGAGCCTGTCGAAGCTCTTTCCAGGCTATATAGGGCGGTCATTTAATCCTCGCCGAGACCTTGCTGCGAACTATCAAATTCAGGGACGGGGTATCACTAATCATGGATGAAGTGTGCATGGAAACTGGTGGCAGGTCGGCCACATAAATGAGATTCCTGGCAGTAAGGAGAGCTCGCGCTTGGTGTTCAACGTCTCCGTCAGAGCAGGAGCTTCTGCGATTTTGTGGTCCGCAGGAACGTAGTTATCCGAGGAAACATCTGGTCGGCAATGGATCCGCGAAGCGCGTTGCCACAAATCTGCATGTTCCTGGTCACGCGTGTTTTCGAGCTTCTTCTACCGTACCTGGATTGATGCAGCGACGAAGTAGCGCAGCAATTGTGGCGCAGAATGCATCCGTTGCACTGTCCGCTGTATGACAATGCCTGCACATAGTAGCGGCGCTAAAGATGGAGACGACTGGGCAGGCTATGCATGCCACGTGACCGGCATGGCCAGCAAGGATTTCAGAATTGTGAAATTATTGCTGTTAGTTGATCCTCGACCATGGTCAGCAGCTTCGCTTTCGACGATGCCCCTTTCTCACGCGCACCGCGCTTCTTCCATTCGCGATGCTTTGCCCAGCCGGCGAACGCGTAGGCAATGATTGCCCTCGTAGGCCATCGACGCGGGTTTGTCCGGCGGTTACTTACTATTTCAATAGAGAGTTATAGCATATCGTTACCGTGTTTACTTCACTGTTTACAGTGTTACCGGATGCCGGACTTTCCGGTTAGCGCTGCGCCCGCCAGTGCCGCCTTTTAATTCCATTTCTGGGTTGACATGTTCTTTCCGGGGCGGTGTCGTAAAGGCTGAGAGGCGCTATTTCATCTGCGTGCTTAGCGGAAGAACTACCTCTACAACTTCGGGGTAGTTCACCGCGCCACCTCGTTCGCTGTAACCCAGTGGTGTGGCCAGAGTTGTTCGCTGTATCTGCGACGAATTTGCATTGCCCTTATGCATATTTTCACAGGAGCACCACAACCGCTCGTAATAAGCGAGCGTTCGTTATATGTGCGGCCATTAAAGTGGGCTGCACAGTACATCCGCTGATGATACACTAGTATCAAGAAAGTCTAGGTAAGGCTGTATATGTAAGGGTAGAGGAAGTAATGACCGATCGCAACATTTGCCATCTGCCTTGTGGAGAGGCCGTACAGGTAAGTAAAAGCGAAGAGTGAAAAAAGCGAATGAATCAGCAGGAAGATTTCTCGCGAGCATGTCCAGCAAATACAGGCGAGCACTTAGTCGCCTATTAAGCACAGCTGCCAGAAAGGAGTTGTTTGTAGCTTTGAAAAGAAATGGCTGAAACAAGTTGGTGGAAAAATGGTGCAGGCCAGATTAACCACTCTTTATTACTCCATCAAGGGCGCCAAAAATTCTGTTGGCACAAAGGTTGCATTTGATAGCGCCCCAGGAAAAGTCACAAACATCCTATGTAGTGCAAGAATATCTACTTCCTCGTACAATGCTACACTTGCAAGAGTGTTGCAGCTCAACGTCGCAATGAAGATGTTGCCAATTTGTGTCCGTGCAAAAACGAAATTTTCTCAACCCATCCAAGCGTGTGTTTTTTTATCATACTCTTTTTATCAGAAAAAAAGAGGTTGACGTCACCATATTAAGCAATTTAATTTCTTAATCCATTATAGTGAGAAGCCACGATTAGCTGTGTTTTTGAAGATACTGAGCTATAGGGGCTCGGGATATATTAAACGTGAGTCACAAAGGTGATGTCGAATAGGTGATTTAAATGAAATATATTTGCTAAGTTCTGGATCCTCTCGTTGGGCGGTGGATGGGCGGTGGAGGGACTCTCGCACATTTTTTTACCATGCTATAGTGCTATAGTGAAGGAGGGGGGGACTGGCAAGTCGGTTTCGGGGCGACGGAAAGGTCTCTGTCTGCATGTAGGTGCCGCTACATGACAGTTTCGTTTCTCAGTAGTGCGCGGGAACGTACAGGGCGCGTGCGGCGGCAATTTTGGGGCCCTGTAAGTACACTGCGAACAATAAGCTCCCAACTGACTCAAGCTTCAGGGGAAATCTATTACTCGCGCGACGGGGTCTCCCAAACTGCTCAAGCAGGAAGGCTTTGTAGATGCAAAATCCACCGGCTTTTCGCCTTGCACCTCATAAGGTGGATTATGGCGTATACATAGCCGATTTTCATTAATTTCGAGTTCATTTCATTTTGCGGTTGTTGCCGTAAATTCATACTTTTGCTGCGGATAATAAAATAAAATGGGTAAATTGAGAACATATCGCATTAAACAATTTATTCATGCTTAAGTAACGCACTAAACACGGCAAAAAGAGACGACACGAGCGCTGACTAACAACTAGTTATTTTTTCTCTGAAAAGTATATAGGGGCGCAGGACATAGGGAACAACCCCAAAAAACAAAAGAACAAAGGTTAAAACTTAAAAACCATACTGCGCATGCCCATCACATTCGAGTCATGATGTCTTTTTCAACGAAATTCGAAGACTATCTTCCATAGTAGACGGCACTCTCCTATCTCGTGAACCTCACACAATTGCCATGAAAGCCTGACTCCTTATCTGCAAAATAGACAGATGATGAAGCAACACACTCATCTGCTTCCTTCCTGATCATAAAGGCCTCCACCAACATCCTACAAATGCAAACAGGGTTATTAAACAAGACACTTGTCTTCTTTACTGAGGGAAGCAATTGTGGCACTCGCGGCAATGCAAAGCCAAGTTGTACGACACCGCTACTTTTTTCACCCATCTGTGATGTTCGAAGAAATGCCCACTGCTTCCCCACTTAGAAAGACAAGTCTTCTGTTTAAGCACCCTGATCGAAATTGTAGGGAGATGGTAGAGGCCTTTATGTTCAGGAAGGAAGGAGATGAGCGTGTTGCTTCACCATCCATCAATTTCGTAGATAAGGAATCAGGCTTTCATGGCATCTGTGTGAGGTACAGGAGATAGAGGAGCGCCGTCTACTATGGAATATAGTCTTCGAATTTTGTTGAAAAAGATGTCATGACTCGACTATGATGTGCATGCGCAGTATGGTTTTTTAGTTTTAATCTTCGTTCTTCTGTTTTTTGGATTGTTCACTGTGGCTTGCGTCTTCATATACTTTTCCGAGAATGTAATAACCAGTTGTTAGTCAGCGTCTGTGTCGTCTCCAGATTTCCTTTTGTCCTGTTTACTGCGCTGCTTAAGCATGAACCCTTACCAACTAGCCCGGTTTTATGTTCTCGTAAACAAATCTTTGCATTTTTTTATTTTGTATACCGATGTGCCAGAAAAAAGAAAACGCATAGCAAGTTTGACTGAAACCCATCTGCGTTCTAATTGTTTTTTGTCCTGAACCCGTTTGAACCGGTTCGAGACGGTTCGAACCGGAACGGAATGCCCTTCTGGAGCCGAACCCGGAACTGAACCCGAAAGGCGTGAACCCGAACCCGAACCGAACCCGAAAAAATGCCGGTTCGACACCCTGACTAGAATTGATATGGTTGTTTCTACAATGCTATTGTAGATGGTGCTACAAGTCTCAGTGTGAGATGTGCTGTTTTCTAGTTGCTTCCACAGATGGCGCTGTGACCTCAGGGTGGTAACAGACCCCACGAAATCACGAAACGTGATGAGTAGTTGCTTCCACAGATGGCGTTGTGATCTCGGTGGTAGCAGACCCCACAAAACCTCGAAACGTGATGAGTACCGTATTTACCCAATTCCAACACGCCCCCGATTCCAACGCGCACCCAATTTACGGCACCAAAAAAAAAAAAATTCAAGCCCCGATTCTAACGCGCGCCCGATATTGCTAATGAAAAAAAAAAAAAAACTACAAGCCCCGCTTCTAACGTGCATGTGGCTTCCACGAATGAAAATAATTTGCAACCGTTTTATATTTTAAGGAGAGATGCGGGTGAAAAAACCGCGATTTTTTTCGATAAAGTCGATTTTGTATTTTCTTGCGTTCTGTATTCCCCCAGGCCTCTTCTTTTATGTATAAAAAAAATCAAAGCCGATAACCAATGGGAAGTTAGTAAAAAATGCAATTAAAGCTCTCGCGGTGGCACGCGAAAGTGCGAATTTGACCGAATTTCGGGAATGCGGCATTTCGCTCCACGGCGTCGCCCGCTCTTGAATTTTCGCGGGGAAGTAGGCCTAACCCTCTCCTACCAGAAGCCACTTCGGCAGCGGCGCATTCTTGATAAAAATACGGAAAAAAAGATCGTTTCCCGCCCGAGTCGAGCGTCGCGACTGGCCCTTCAAATCACGTGGTACGATCGGAGCTCTTCCATTGGCTACGAGCTTTCCACCGCACGGTCGGACGCAGACGCTCTTCCTTTGAACCAACGCTTCTGCCCGGGTTTTTCTCCTTTCTCCGCTATGGATGCGACTGAGAAACGAGATTTTCTTTCACGCAAGTTCCTGACAAAGCATCAGTATAAAGGAAGACGCCCCAAGCGCAAGCGGAGAGCTCCGGTGACGGGAGGTTCTTCTGCTGCTAGGCGTAACTGCGGCAGCGGCGATGCACCATTTGGATCCTTCAAGCTTCTTGCGGAGCATCCATTACTTCGTCAGTGGATCTGAGCGAAAGATAAAGATGTTCGACGGCCAAAACAAACGTAAAAACGAGCGCGGAAGCGCTCTTATCTGTTAGATCGGCATGATGCACGACCTCGTCAGCGGCGCGGCGTGCCCCGCCTGCGGACGATGTAATCTCTGTCAGAGAATCGGCCGCAAAACAGAAAGGACTCTCATCGTTTTTGGAACTTTACCGCCGAAATGACGCGTTTCCGACAACCGTTGTTTCATCAACATATTCTTCGAGCCGCGTATCTCGATCGTGCAAAGGCAGTGATGAGGCGTCCGCCCGCGGCAGTGCACGGGATACCGTCGCCGTGAACGTGGTCCGTGGTCGCTGAGCACGCGACCAATGACAAGCGCCACCGATTGAAAACGGCTCCTGCGACGCAGAAAACGACGAGCAAACGTGTTCCCATGTTTGCCGGCAGTTAGTGAGCTCCCACATTGTATAATGGCGATGACGATGGGCAGCTATGGGGCAGTTTCGGTTGGCACTCGAATCCAACGCGCATGCGATTTTGAGACTTATTTTCCCCGAAAAAAGGTGCGCGTTGGAATTGGGTAAATACGGTAACAGCTAATGCTCTTTAAAATTTGTCACGCCATTCATAGCGGAAAAGTAAGTTGTTGAATGGGTACAGTAGGGGTCTTTATCCTGGAAACAGTTGCATGGTTTAAGCACGAAATGCTAGTAGCTCTCATTCTCAGGAGTCTCTGTCAAATGTTGTTTTGGAATTGAAATTGAAACCAACAGAAAACCAGTGTCAAAGATATATTCGATATATTTAGTCGCCAGCCTGATACTTTGGACCACTTGTTGCGATGGCATGTAATTTTTTTGTGACTGGGAAAGTAGCACGTGCTGCATGCATCTCTGACAGGCAATTACAAGGGTGGTAATGGTAATTACTCAGCAACTATGCTAGCTAGCTTAAAATAAATTTCAGTTCTGAAATAAGCCTAGAAGTTTACATGTAGTATGTGCCAAATTTGGTTACGTTTCATGCAGAAATAATGCAAACAGTTCTCATTGCCACGTCCCCCCCCTTAAGTGTTTTTTTTTTTTTTGACAGATCTTATGGAAAACCAGTATTAAAAAAACGATGGGGCCTATATTGGAAGAACGGCATACAACCAGAACCAATGTAGCCGGTTTCGATAAACAGCGGGGCTTCTTGCATTGGAGTACAGCAGACAATCTGGACCAATGTAGCCAGTATTTAAAAACGGTTGGGCCTACATTGGAAAGCCGCTGCTATGGCATGGGAAACCAGCTAAATGTTTTCGCATTGTTCATCTCATCCGAGGATTCACCTTAACCAAGACTGTCCCGCCGCGGTGGCTCAGTGGTTACGGCACTCAGCTGCTGACCCGAAAGACGCAGGTTCGATCCCGGCCGCGTCGGTGGAATTTCTTTGGAGGAGAAATTCAAGAGGCCCGTGTACTGTGCGATGTCAGTGCACGTTAAAGAACCCCAGGTGGTCGAAATTTCCGGAGCCCTTCACTACGGCGTCCCTCATAGCCTGAGTCGCTTTGGGATGTTAAACCCCAATAAACCAAACTCAACCAATTCCACATTAGCAGGAATCTGCTATATTTTTTACTTATTATAGAATGTACCATGTTGGTCTTGCAAAGCATTTCATGCTGTCGCTTTCCCTCGGTGGCAAGAGAGCTGCAATCTTTCGGTGCGCACCGCAGGAGTCACGAGCCGTGGTCGTCTTCATCCGGTGCTGCCACGACCGCCATGACGACGGCAGCGGGGCCCACGACACCCAGTGGACACCGGTGTCGGGCTGCCCGCTTCACGGCCGAGGCGGTCTCGGAGAACATGTGGACCCTGCTGGAGCTGCTGCCCGCGCGTGCCCGCTGGGCGCCCGTCGACGAGCTGGTGCGGCTGGGCGGGGTGTCGCTGCTGCTGCAGACGGTGGCCCTCGCCTACGACTGGAACCACTCGGGCAAGGCGGACACGGTGCGTGCCGCCCTAGACGTGCTGGCCGTCTGCGCAGTGGTGCCCCGGGCCCAGGTGGCCCTCTGCCAGAACGTGGCCCTCCCCTCGGGGCAGGTGCGGTCGGCCGCTGGCATGAGGTGCGTATGCGTCATAGTGTGTATCTCCTTATGTCTTGACGACATTTGTTAGGGTGAAAGCACTCGTACGCTCACCAACACCGACCAACAACCTTGTCACCGTATGTACTATCGGGGACAAAAGTGGTACACTCCACGCGGAGGGAGCCGGAGCAACGGAAAACTGCGGCATTTTGGTGAGCTAAAGGAAGAAACATTGAAACAGCCAAGCGACATGCCTGCTGATAATAAAGGTCATGCACTGGCTGTCTCGATTCCAGATGCCGCCTGTAGGTGGCGTTGCAATGCAGTTGTCCATTGCTTCGGCTTCCACTGCTTGTAGTATACCACTTTTGTCTCCGATGGTACATACGTACATATGATCTTGTGCCCTAGCAGCCCAAGCTTACCCGAGTTACTTGGGTAAGCTCGGGTAGCAAACGGGTAAGTGTGGAGGAGCATCACACCAGCTGTACGAGGGGTTGCTGGGGAGAGCAACATGGGTCACACAATCCCATCGCGCATTGCTTAACCGCTGTGCCACTGCGCTGGTAGTGATATGAGGGCTCTCCACCATCTATGAATGTTAAGTAGAGAATGACCAATTCTGCACATATGGGCATTAAGCAGGAGGCAGAGACGCTTGCTATCTGGGTGCACACCAAGGGCTTCGTGTTCATTGATGGGTGTCTCCGCAGTTTCAAGAAAAGATGTGCCCTTGCTTTTAAAAGGATGTGTGGCGAGGGCGGTGCCGTTGACCATACCCTTGTTGCAAATTACCGCTGCGATTCGTCTGGAATCACTGTCATGCTAGTTTTCTCCAAATGATGTGTTTAGCTGCGATGAAACAGTATGCTTCTATAAGACGGTGCCTAAGAGACCCTTTCCATGTCCGAACAGCGAACAACCCACTCCCCTATGCTCACTATTCGCAGCTCAGTCATTCAGTCATGAGCAAGCACGTGACCGTCGGCTTATGTCATCACGAATCGCAAGCGCGCACCAGTGTTCCCTGACTGCCACTCAGTTCAGGATAACTTTTAAAAATTCCATTACCAATTACTCGCTGCACCAGATGAGCTCATGTTTGGTCCAGTTGTTTCGAGATGCATAGCGAACAGCATGCAATAACCAGCTTGAGTCTAGAAAATGGTGTCATGACCCTCATAGAGAGATCGCGGAAGACTGATGCCGTGTCTTTGCAAAGCTTTCGTTCCAATGTGCACGACTCCCCCCTCGCGTTATATTCGTGGCTGCCGTATATTTGTGCGAATGGTAAAGTATTTCATCAGGTCCTGGATGAAATTAAAAGCTGGGTAACAAACTGTGTTTACTGAAGAGAAATTGTTTGAACATAATGGGAAGATCAGAGTAGAATGGAAGGTATTGATGCCTTGATGTATTGATGAGGTATTGAGGTATGACAGTATTTTTGAGTATTCCTTTTCTAAACCAACAATGTGTGTTGCAGCCAAATTACCAGATGGCATCCTCAGAGCCATACCATCACCTACCACTAGTATACTAGAGACACTGATTAAGTGAAAATTTTTGCTGGTCCATGTGGCTTTACTGTGGAGGGTATCTACTGTATTTACCACATTTGCTAGTTGCTGTAAAAACACACCCTATTTGCAGTATGGAGGATGTTAAATTTGTTTAAATCACTGTTTGACATAGCACTTTCTCACCAAAAGCTGCAAGTTCACTATGTGCATGATATAGTGTAGAGAACGCCTCAAAGGGTACGAGTGTAGTTTTGGGTTACGTTTGAGCCTTTCTTTTCAGTGTCATCTTGGCAGCTGCTGATGGCGAGATTGTTGCCGATCCTGATGTTCAGCGGTCGGCCCTCAACGTCGTCATCAACTGCGTCTGTGGCCCCATGTCAAGGGTGAGGGAGAAATGCCAGAAGCCCTTTCTTTTATGCCCGTGTTCTTTTTCTTTTTTCTTTGCTTGTTTTTTGTTGTTTTTTGTGTGTGCTTTTGCACATGCATGTTTGAGCTTGGGCAGTGCCATATACAGTAATATCTTAATTCAGCCCCCCGTAAAATGAAATACGCTTTAGCAATGGTGTAATTCAAAGCTACTTTGGTGAAAGTTTGCAGAAATAATGCACAGAAGCGGTAGTTACTAAAAAGCTTTAAGTTTTTCAGAAAGGTTTTTACAATTTTTTTTCTTGTTTAATTTTATTCTTTGTCTTTGTAACCTTTTGTCTGAAATGGCTGCTCGTACATACTTTGCTGGAACTGGGAGCGTGGAAAGGCGCATTTATGTTATTGACAGAATTAAAAGCCTGCAAGAACAACTGCATGTGCTAGAATTTTTTTCTTCTTCACTTTGTAAGTTCACTGAATGAAAACAAAGAAAAATTGTAGCATATGTAGTCTTTCTTGTCGGCTTATATTTCTAGTTCCAAGCCTTCAGCATAAATGTGCCTTTCCTTGTTCCTAATTTCATCGCACTATGAACAGCCATTTCAGAGAAGAGGCTGCAAAGAAAAGAACGAAAGTAAAAGGTGATAATTACGAGCGTTTTACTGACAAACTTCGAGCTTTTTGTTACTACTACTTCTGGGCATTATTTCTGCAAACGTTCATCAGCGTAGCTTTGATTATGCCATTGCTGTGAAGTGTTTATTATTGCTGCTTCTAAAATTCTTGTCCCACCTAAAGTGTTCAACTGCACGGAGGATTTCAGAATGAATGTTTTTTTTTATAGTTTCATACTGTGGCTTCAGCTGCAAAAGACGCACGCGTCATGATGAGATCGTTGATGGGTTTGCTGTGTGTGTGTGTTTGCTTGCTACATTTTCTTTTATTTTCTTTTGCCGGCGACAGCTGGGAGGCACTGTGGGCCGTGTGGTGTCGGGCAGCGTGCGGAAACGGGCAGCCATCAAGAGCGGCGAGGACCTGCTGAGCAAGATGTGGAACTGCGTCCGGGCCAACAATGGCATCATGGTAGGGAACGAGCAGTCTGCTGCCTGTTTTTTTGGCACCTAGAGTACAGCCTGAACTTTTTGTTAGCGCTAGTTTAGATTGTTCATTCATTTATCTGTCATCTTCTTCGGTAGAAAAGTGCACGCGCTGTCACTGTGGTGTCACCCATGACGTCACTGTGTTCAGACCGCTCAGCAGAGCGCATATACTGTGCGGTGTGCCTACATGCTAAATGGTCAGCGTGGTGTGGCGTTGCGGAATCCTTAACAGCTCCTTATCATGTCCTTAACAGCTCCCATTCTAAAAGAAGTGGTGGAAGAGCGCCAGAACACAAGGCATAGTCAGAAAAGACAAACTACATCACTGCCTTCCTTCAAGAGGCAGTTGGGTTGCTTGTTGTCGCATTGCTTTAGATGGCAAACAAGTACACACGGACAAGAACAGGATTAGAAAGGGGCTTATGATGTCTTGCTCTGTCCCTGCTCTCATTTAGGTGTGCTCGTCTGTGATCTAAAGCTGCTTTTCTTTTGCTGTGCCCTGTGTTCTTGTGCTGCATTACTTTTTTTTTTTTTTTAATTTAAAGGCCACAGACAAACCTACCCATATAGCCATGCTTGCATGTGGCTTCAGCTAGCCGTAGTGCCAGCACTGTGCTCTTCCTCGTACGCAGTGATGGAAACGCTGGCTCACATTATTGACGAGATAGGCATTAGCGTGAAGAGGTTTGTAAGGAGGGAGCCTCGCACAACCTGGCTCTGTGCGGAGAGATGGCAGTTTTTGCATGTCCTTTTCAGGCTGTCGCTTTAACGGCACTTCTTGAAGCCTTTGGTCGCACTTTTTTCAGCTTTCTCATGAAGTTAGGCACGCTTGTGGGAAAAATCTGCCTGAAAACCCCCTGCTTCGTGGCATTTGTGCTAACAAGTTCTGCTCCAGTGTATTTTCAGGATTGTAATGTATGTCTGGAGTTTTGATTCATAATGTCAGAAAAATTTCAAGGGGCACTTTGACGATCTGAAGTGCAGGAGGTGAGAGCTTAATTAGTTGATGACTAACTAGCCATGTTTGGTTAATGACTAACTAGTCATGACTAATTAGTTGATGACTGGCTAATGACTTGTTAGTTGTTACTAATTAGTTGATGACTAACTAGCCATGATTGGTTATGACTAGCCAGTCATGACTGGTTGATGACTAGTCAGACATGACTCATTAGTTGATTACTGGTTAATGACTAGCTAGTCATGACTAATTAGTTGATGACTGGTTACTGACTAGTTAGTCATGACTAGTAATGACTAATTATGACTTTCACTTCAGAGTTAACGAACAGACGGACAGAGTTGTGGCTGCGAGTATGAGCCATTGAAGTCTTTCGCATTAATGAATATCTGTGATGGGTGGTTGTTGCAGCGAGGGAGGGGGTAGGTGCTTTAATTAGTTGATGACTAACTAGCCATGTTGGTTAATGACTAACTAGTCATGACTAATTAGGTGATGACTGGCTAATGACTCGTTAGTTGTGACTAATTAGTTGATGACTAACTAGCCATGATTGGTTAATGACTAGCCAGTCATGACTGGTTAATGACTAGTCAGACATGACTAATTAGTTGACTGGTTAATGACTAGCTAGTCATGCCTAATTAGTTGATGAATGGTTAATGACCAGTTAGTCATGACGTGTGACTAGTAATAACTAGGTATGACTTTCACTTCAGATGTAATGCACAGACGGACAGAGTCACAGCTGCGAGTATGAGCCATTAAAGGCTTTCGCCTTATTAAGTCAAACCTACTTATAACGATACCGGTTATAACAATATATTGGATATAACAATGGTCAGTAGTGGCACCGTCAACTTTTGCGTGTGTTCTGTGGTATTTTCAGCACAACCCTGTTATAACAATTATTAGTTATAACAATGGTATTTCCATGGCACTTCAGTATTGTTATAAGTGGATTTGATCTTTGTGATGGGTGGTGGTTGTTGCAGTGAGGGAGGGCATAGGTGCTTTAATCAAAAAATCATCTGTGCTCAATGACACTGTGTCACCAGCACGTTCAGTCATGGTGAACATGTTCCTGCATCTTGTCGTAGGTGCTGCTAAACTTGCTGACCGTGAAGAGCCCGATCACGGACGCAGACTCCATGCGTGCTCTTGCTTGCAAGGTGGGTCTGCCAGTCTCTGTCAACAAAGCTGTTGTCTCCTCTGAAGAAAGTCTGCTTGGCAGCTTTGCTGTGTTTTTTTTCTTTTTTTCCAGCTTGTTTGGCAGTTCACAGGGCTGTGAACTTTTCCTCATAGAGCTTAGCATTAGCCTGCCATTAAGTTTGAAATGTAAACTAAAGTCCTCCCTGCATGAACCTAATTCCCATTTCCTCGGTGCGATCTCATTTAGAAACTTCAGCATTTGAAATTTGAGAGCATTGCCCGTGACCTCGGCAACAGTGCTGGGTGCACAGCGAGTCTACGGATAAGGGTTGAAGGTGACTGCCATGGGGAATGGTTGTGAGTTATTTTCTTAAGGGGGGACACCCCTCTTAGAACTATTTTTTTTATTTATGGACAGATTTACACCAAATTTTCACTGTGTGTACATTTTCATGTGCTGATTCTAAAACTGCAAACAGTTTCCCCCTGCAGCAGTAAGTTTTGTATTTATCATGAAAAATATGTCTTTTGTTTGGAGGAAGTTTGGTTAATTAACATAAGACATTGTGGAGAAGATTACTATTTATAAATGATCTAGAATCACCAAGGAGTGCAATAAGGCATATATGAGCATTCTAGGACGACTTGGACGAAAGTTACAGCTGGTCAAACATTACAGAGAAAAAGCTCATTTTGACTACTGAGACAAACGATTTATTTCCAAAATTTTCCTGAGGAAGCAGTAGTTTAAATTTAGCCTTATTGCACAACCTGTGCATTTATCTTTCTAGCACAAAAAGAATTGTAGTAATAGCTAATATAGAATTGGAGATATCGCTCCTCCAAAATTCTGTGCATGCCAAAATTTCAGTTTTGAGAAATCGAAAAAAACGTTTTTGGCATATTTTTGTGGCACTAAGGGCAACTAGAAATCACTGAAGTGAGTTCTGGCTGGTTTCTGATATAAAAGCACCAGTTCCCGTCGACATAACTGTGGTTGCAACAAGCAAATTGCCGGCGAATAGATGGCATTGTTTGGAGGAGTGCCTTTGCACTGTGACCTCCCCCAAGCTGCAGCGCGCGATTCTACCTCACAACGGCGCTGTGATTGCAGTCAGCCCCTAACAAACGATATGTGCTCTTTGCTCGTCTTGCCCCCCAAAACATTGAGAAGCAAATTTATTTCGTCAAGGTTTCCCATTCTGCGCTTTGAGGAACGCCGTTTCGCGGCCGCCGCTGGCGCCCCCCCCCCCCCCCCCCCCCCCCCCCCCCCCCCCCCCCAACGGGTTTATCGGAGATCTCGATCTATCGCGCGCGCCGTTGCTGGTATCGCTTTTTCATCTGCACAGTCATGATTACGCTGTCTGTACGCGGCAGGAATCGCCCTGATCACTCCTCGCTGTCGCGCTATAAGCAGCGTCGTCGTTATCAGGTCATCACGAAGCGTTGGTGCTTTATCGCTGATTGTAGATAACGGGTCGGCGCCGCATGGCTGATTATAGATAACGGGATGCGACGACGATGCAGCGTACACAACGCGCTTCGTATCTATACCTTTC
The DNA here is from genome assembly GCF_055824585.1 of Amblyomma mixtum. Classification (NCBI taxonomy): domain Eukaryota; kingdom Metazoa; phylum Arthropoda; class Arachnida; order Ixodida; family Ixodidae; genus Amblyomma; species Amblyomma mixtum. Next base: position 86,831,830 of record NC_143018.1, read on the forward strand.
GCTCCCTCAGGATGAGTGTTCAATCCTCGCTGTCACGCTAAGCATCGCCGGTTGTTACGGCGTTATGGACCGTCGTGGAGCGGACCGTCGTGGAGCGTGGCTGCTGAATGTAGACACAAGGATGCAACGATACAGCGTTCCCAGCGCGCTTCGGATCAATATCTTTTAGTGCTTTTAGACTAAGACTTGCGTAAATTGAAATATTTCGCACTTAGCGCCCCACAAACCTCACTTCGCCGTGACAGTGGGACTGCCCGACCCACACAAAATGGCGCCGGGCTGCAAACGGTCGACGCCGTCAACCAACCAAAAGTCGCCATTTTGGTCACGTGATTTTGAGAACCAATAGCAGGGCGCGTTTTGCTCAATTTTGTTTTTTTTTTTTGCCGCTGCTTGGGCTTGCTCATAGTTACCAACCGGAGTATGCAAATAGCCTGAATCGAGACCTTTCAAACGAAACCAAAATGGCGCCGGCGGAGCGCGTATTTTTCGAACTGCGGGCAGTCAAAGTTCGGTGCGATTAGACCTCAATTTAAAGGGCCACGCGCGCGGTTTCACGTCTTTGGAACGCTATAACTCATGAATTAGGCGGTATTTTTCAACGAAAATTTGTAGATAGCTGCGCAATCACCTCAGGATCGCGAAAATGAAAAGATTGAAAATGCGATTTTTTGACCAATTTTCGGCCGCAAAGAGCCGTGTCCCCCCTTAAACCATGTGATATTGTGTCCGAGTGTAAGATGGAGCATCGTAGATCTATCTTGCATATTAGGAGAGTGGTGTTTGTTTGGAGGTCAAGCAAACTTCTGAAATTTGTCAGGTTTAGTTAATCTGGCTTGGACCACAGTGAAGCTTTTGATTTCCTTCTTTGGTCACAGAATACTGTGCCACGCATTAGTTGTGGTGCAGTTTGCTAGGCGCTTGCTGTTGAGCTTCCGTACATATGGAATAATGGAATTTTTCTGGAATTCTTTGCGTCCACGAAAGCCTAAATGCCCTTTGTAGAACCACTGAGCAACTCAACAGTAGGAAATTTCGTGGTTCCCTCGTTAATCAACAACTGATTACCATCCGACAACCCAGAGGGAAGATTGCTGAGTGCCGTAGCATCTTTGCATTATGCTTTGTGTGTGCGCTGATGTTTCTTTCTTTTTTTTTTTCTGGTGTGACAGCACTCACAGCAGTTGTATTGAGAATGTACAGCAATGCTTAGAGCATTGTCACAGACTTGGTGACAGCCAGGTGTGCTGAGACTTGCGGTGGCGAGCAGCATTAGAGGCTGGCTGCTAGCTGCGGCCATTTTAATTCATCATCCGGCAGCAGTGTTGCACATGACCTGCACATGACTACACATTACTGCACATGACACTCTGCTCTCCCTCTCCCATTTGTTTACTGTGTAGGCTCTGTGTGGCTTGGCTCGCTGCAGCACGGTGAAGCAGATCATCAGCAAGCTGCCGCTCTTCACTAATGGGCAGCTTCAAGGTGAGGAAGATGCGGGGTCTCTTCACTATTGCGCACAAATTGTGGATGCCCAGACTTGGGTTGCACGTCTAGCTTTGCAAAGACGTGTTCGACTTAACGCCAAAGTTGGAGGAAAGCCTGGGGCCATATTCTAGAGTGGTTGTCTTTCTTGGCTGCACTTTCTGTATTTTTTGCGATGTCATAGCTGACGCAGTGCCTCGCTGCATCAAAGGACACTGATGCTTGTCAAAAGTGTCCCTGGTGACTTGTATGTCCTTGCAAGTGCTGTTAAGGGGGAATGTGGGAATCAGATCGCAAAAATCACGGAAAAAGTGCACTTTTTGAAAAGTGCACTTTTTGGCATCTCCAACACTGTTTCTATGTTGTACTGAAATATTTAACCCAAAAATAAACTTTAAGCGCTCCAAATAAATATATTTGTCGGCATCTACACATAGGCAGTGTGTGCTAGCTTAGAACTTTCAGGCTTGTTTTCTCGAAAGTTTGTTTTGAGCTTAATACCTTGTTCGTGGAAAGCGTAGCACAGTAATGGGTGCATGGATTTTTACCCCGTTTGTTTTGTTCTGATTACTGAAATGTGGTCTGCGTCAAGACAGTCTCAGACTCACCATTTAGGCTCACATGTTTTTATTACATGATAATTAGAACATGATACATACTATACATAAAAGAAGGTGCATATTGTAAATTAAAAAAAAAATTAAGAGAATCTTGATTTACACCACACTTCTTAGTAAATATTAAAAGCATTTACAGACCTGTAGCTTGCTTTTTTGTCATGCCAGGCTTTCCACAAGCAAGCAACATGGGGGCAACATATAAACAATGATAAAAGGGAAACTACTGAAGCTGTCATTGTGAAACTTTATATGTGTTTGTTTGATGCTGTTTTGAGCCAGCCTGCAAAATTTCATCACTCTAAGTCGAAAAACAGAAAAGTTGCCTTCGATCCCCTCATCCCCCCTTAAATACTGCATTAGACATGTCGCAGCGGGCTGTTGTGGCCTCGAGACCATTGTTCTCATCTTTGACATCATGTCACAGCGTTAGTGGTTCACAAGATAGTGAGCTGTTAGTTTTGCAGGTCTTTGGGGAGACTGTTCCCATCTCTGAGTCATGTGGGTGCACTTGACGGTCATGCCTAGTCAGTGTCGACAAGAAGCAACATGCATCCGCACGATTTCTTCAGCATGTCCAACTCAGCTGCTCCAGTCAGCGGACACGCACCGAAAAACGACCTTAGGCTCCAGTTGCATGCTAGCGGTGTGCAGTGAACTGGTTAGTGAAGTAGCCTTTGTTGCCTGGTTATCTCTGGTAGGACTGTGAGGTATAATAGTAATGGTCAACATCAACGCCACCTATTTAGGGTGCACCTATTCACTGAAAGTCAACTTGGGTTGAGGCCCAAGTGCATGAATGTAATGGCTTTCACCAACAACAAGCTTAGACTGCTTTCTCTGTGTGTTTCCCCCTGCGGCTGCAGTGCTCATGCGGGAGCCTATCCTCCAGGACAAGCGCCAGGAGCACGCCAAGTTCTGCAACTCTTGCATCGAACTGGTGGAGAGGGTGACCGGCGCCCCCTTGAGTCCCGGGATGGAGTCATCACTTGCCAAAATCAACAAGGTCTGCGCACTGCTTTCCTGGTGTGGGATAGCATGCGTGTGCATGTGGGCACATGCCTGTGTACAGGCCTAGCAGTTATAGGGAGTTGAGAGTGATTGACCCATTTGCTTGTGATGACTTGTCAGCACATATGGACTGACTGTACCACAGACTGTCGCAAAAATGCATTTTTTTTCTTCCTTGGCTCTCATTCAATTAAAACTTGGTGCTGGGCGAGCTGGTGCATAGCTTTTGAAAAAGTTAGCGCAACACAAAAACAATCACGAGAAAGAAAGACAGGATGACGCGTTACCCACAACTGATGACCCTATATATTCTGTGTGTCTTTCAATAAAGAATTCAGTTATCAGTAGCGCATCATCCTGTCTTTCTTTCTCGTGATTGTTTTTGTGCTGCGCTAACTTTTTCAAAAGCTCTCATTCAAGTGTGTTCAGCTTCTATAATGCATTTTTTTTTTAGTGCTTTCCATGCACAGATTCAGATCAAAGTGTAAACAAGGCATCGGGAGTCAAATTAAATATTGGAATTTTAGTTTGTATTTGATCAGAATTCAGTGACGCTGGTTATTTTCACCGGGAAGCTAGTTTGCAAACCTGCTGTAAGGGATCAATTTGTGTCGCTTTTAACTTCGCAGATCTTTTCTTTTTTCTACTGCCAATGTCTCTTCACCGGATATTTTTATAGTATGTATTTGGTAAAACAAAAAAAAAAAGTAGTGTTTGGTGGTGAAGTAGGTGATCAATGCAATTGATGCGGCAAAGTATGCGTAAGCATTAGTGTTGCCTTCGGACGTAGTAGTCACTGCCGCTGACTAATTCAGACCATGTGAGCGGGTGGTGGGATGCAGTCAGACATGCCAGACCTCCGCTCCATCCTCCGCCACCCTCTCTGCCTCATCTCCCCTGAAAGTGAAGAGGGGAATTTCTCTTTTCACTTCGCCACCTGCCAACCGGGGATTGAGACGGACGGGCAGATTTTTCCAACATGGGGTTCCGGTGCAACTGCATGAAAAACAGAAAAACAGGACGCTGCAAACCTACTCACAGTAAACCTTTGCTAGGAGCAGTCACATTAAAGGTGCACTGAAGAGGAATCTGAACTTGTCTTTTTGCCGCGGGAACTCGATCTACACGTTCCAAGCTTTCTTAGAAACTTCGATTTATTGGCCTGTGTGGCCGATTTCCCTAATTAAGGGGGGACATGGGTCTTAGATCATGTTTTTTATTTATAGACCAAATGCAATGAAACTGCACAGACATATTCAGTTTTTTTTTGCTGATTTTAAATATGCATTTTGTTTATTTCTAGGCCAATTAGTTCCTTAGATATTATATATATCATGCCATTGTCTGCTGAAACAATAGAAAAGAAATGGGCCACCAGAAATTTAATTTTAATGTGTGGGTAGATACTACAATGTGTGAGGAATGCAACGCTGGAAGCAGTTTTCAGTTTTTTGCCCGTGTGGTCAAATGGGCTTAATAGTTAGTTTCATGTGTGTCATGTTTTCTGGCACTGTATGTCTGGTCAACTCACTTGAAAACTAACTATTAAGCCCATTTGTCCACACGGACAAAAAACTGAAAACTGCTTCCAGCGTTGCATTTCTCACACATTGTAGTATCTGCACACACATCAAAAATTAAATTTCTGGTGGCCCATTTCTTTTCTATTGTTTCAGCAGACAATGGCATGATATATATTAATATCTCAGGAACTAATTGGCCTAGAACTAAACAAATTGCATATTTGAAATCAGCAGAAAAAACTGAATAAGTCTGTGCAGTTTCATTGCATTTGGTCTGTAAATAAAAAAAAATGCTCTAAGACCCATGTCCCCCCTTAAATCGAATTGACGTCCGGCTCCTGCCTTTTTTTTTTAATTCTCCGCGTACGATGGGCGGAGTCGACCAACGCGTGGAGCGCCTTTCACCCAGTCCCGTGGCAGCTTGCCGCTCTGCCATCGGCGCAGTAATACGTAGTAGTCCGTAGTAGCAAATAGCCCGCGCGTATTTTTATTTCTGCGGGCTTATTTTGGGGCTATATTATCTGCGAATGAAACTATTTATTCATGGAAACCTAAAAAACAAAATAAAGCGAAAGCAAAGCCTCCACGGAGCTGGCTGAAAGGCACTTCATGCGTTGGTCGACTCCGCCCACCGTACGCGGAGAATTAAAAAAATAGAGGCGGGAGCCGGACGTTAATTCGATTTAATTAGGGAAATCGGCCACACAGGGCAATAAGTCGCAGTTTCTATGAATGCTAGGAACGTGTAGATCGAGTTCCTGCGGCAAAAAGACAAGTTCAGAATCCTCTTCAGTGCACCTTTAAGAGATCTGAAGCCGGTGGAGTGGGTGAGGAAACAAGCGTGGGTTAATGACATCCTAGTCGTAATTAAGAGGGAGAAGGGGGCTTGGGCAGGGCATGCAATGCAAAGGCATGGTAACCGGTGGTCCTTAAGGATAACGGAGTGGAGTCCAAGAGAAGGCAAGGGTGGCAGAAAGTTAGGTGGGCAGATAAGGTTAAGAAGTTTGTGGGGATACGGTGGCCGCAACTGGCAAAGGACAGGGTTGATTGGAGAAACATGGGAGAGGCCTTTGCCCTGCAGTGGCCGTAGTCAGGCTGATGATGATGATGATGATAAGGAGCAATCAAAGAGTCCTCTTTAAAAGGACACTGCGACTCCTCCTGATTTTTTTGGTAGTAAAAATTGATTCTGTAGCTCTTCGTGACTGCTTGTTCGGCAGCAAGTGATGCATTTATTGCTGAAAAAATTGCATTTGAAAATGGAATGCTTTTTTCCCGCCACTCCGTCCAAACCCCCCCCCCCCCCCTGTGATGTCGAGGCCTAACGAGACTCCATTACCACTGTTTGGAAGTGCCTGGCAGAGTGGCTTAGCCTCGAGGATGCACATAAAAATGAACCTTGGCACCGTTTCAATTTCCTATGCAACGCCTGTATTTAATCTTTTTTTTATCCTCTAGCTTATGAGAGCTCGACTTTCAGTGAAATCGGTGTGTTTGTCATTAGAAGACAGTAATCTGCCGACGCAGGCCAACCTCAATTTCTCTTCTGTGTCCCCTTAAGCAACACCTGACTGTATGTGGAAATGGAGGTTACTGACGTAGTAGGCTGACAAATGAAGCACTTCCCGCTCTGCGGCCACCGCGGGGGCTCAGTGGTTATGGCGCTCGGCTGCTGTCTCAAAAGGCACGGGTTTGACCCTAGCCACGGAGGTCGCATTTCGATGGAGGCGAAATTCCAGAGGCCCGTGTACTGTGCGATGTCAGTGCACGTTAAAGAACCCCAGGTGGTCGAAATTTCCGGAGCCCTTCACTACGGTGTCTCTCTCTCATAGCCTGAGTCACTTTGGGACGTTAAACCCCCATAAGCCAAAGCTAAACCAATCTTCTCGCTTTGCTTGTATCTCCTAAAAAACTGAAGCTGGCAGCTATGCCACACTAGTTAACATAATGAAACTTGTTGACAGCTAGGTGTGAGAGTGCCACTAGCACACTCTGTGCCTTGGCACAGAAGTAAATGAGGTAACAGATGTTGTGACGGGTGAGATTGTTCTAGGGCCCAAATGGGTTGATGGCTGTTTTAATTTGGTGGTTGTCCAATTCGACTCTGGTGTTAAGTTGTAGCCTTGGCTCACTAAACTCGTGCATCCCCTTTCCACCTCGCATGGTTCCAGTCTGAGGTGGTGGCGCAGACGAAGATCAGCTACCGGGAGAAGGACCTGCTCCAGCTGATATACCAACACCTGCTGGCCAAAGGTGGGTTGTCCGCCTCTGTCTCCCGCCCCATCAGTTCTTTTATTTCCACAGCCATGTTACTGCCCTGTCGTGAGGGCCAGCTTGTGGACAGACTGTCAGGAATGCCTTTCCCCGTGCTTTCCCGACAGGTCTGACGGACACGGCGACCCTGTTGCAAAAGGAGGCCGGACTTCCCTCAAGGCCCACTTGCGGGAGCTCGGCACAGCCGCAGTGGTCGGCGAACGCGATTTGCACTCCCCGAACGGTGAGCAGCTTTTTGTTTTGTTTGTTTTTTTACGAATGAGAATCTCTTCCTTGGTTGCTGTCTTGTACGGCTGCTGAAATAGACCCTGATCTGAGGCAGGATGCTGCAGTGTGATTGGCTGCCACTGCCCCAGTGCTTATAAGAAGGCATCTGTAATCTTGCGCATGTTGGGGTCATAACCACTTGACGCTAAAAAAAAGCGACTCAGCTCTGCATTTATATGCCCTATGAAAAAAAAAAGAAAGTATAAAAAATGGATAGTGGCTAAGGTATGAAACTGCATATGGCAGGTGTATTTTAGGTTTTTAATAAAGGAGTAATTGCTCATTAGTGTCCACCTAAGTGCAGCTCCCATGGAAACTTCACAGTTGAAGAAAAATTTGTCCTGGCCCACTGTTCGAACCCAGGGCCAACTAAGCTGGCCAGGATGGCTGTCATGTACAGTCATCCTCAGACTTATCAAGTGCTTGAACGACGCACCAGGGGGCATACTGGCATCATTTACGAGTGACCTATGACTGAAAAGAAGACCGTAGGGCATGTAGGCCTATATGAGGCCTACCATGGAGTGGCGGCGACTGTCATAAATGCACAACATGGCACACCACTTGAGTACTCTAGACAGGTGTGTGGACGACTGTAGATGGTAGGGTGGGACCAAAATGATCGACAATTGGATGTGGGAGTCGTGGTGGACCACAGGTTCCTCCTTCTCAAGAGCATGACAGCACCTGTCATTCCTTCCCAATGTCCTGTCCCTTTTCTAGTGCTATTGTATGAGTTATAAACAGTGGTTGTGAAAATTCATTGCTTGTGGTTTCATTTAGCTATCAGGTACTCGGTTCAATTAGTACTGTTACATCCCCCCCCCCCCCCTGCCCTTGTCGGATTCTCTGGCAAATGACGTCTTCAGTAATGCGTTTTGAGGTTATAGCAAGAAAGTCCTAGGAGGCAGTCGAACTTTGTGAAGAGATTTGGCTGTGTGTGCGTGCACCTTTCCTCTCTTCTTCAACTGCTTCAAACCTTTCCAGGTGAGGCCATTGCGGTCGGGGTCGCTGGGATCTGCCTCCCTGACGCCCAACTCGTCTGCGGAGAAGATTCCGTCCGTGGCCTGTCTGAACAGGGTAAGTAGTGATGTGCGCACTATACTAGGTGGCATGACCAGAGATTTGCATTCGTTGCACAAGCAGGTTGCGCCGGCATGTGCGGGTTTAACCCCTTCACCGTTTTGTTATATCAACGAATTTCTTAACAAAACTGCTTATTTTTTTTTTATTCCCGATTTCGAATATTATTGTAATAGAAAGCACGAATTTGATCTTTAAAAAATATCTGAAGCAAACACGAAGTCAAATTAGCATATTCAAGTTTATTATTTCTGACATTACGGAAAACCAACTTCCTGCTGGTAATGAGCGATAAATATATTCAAGCAAGTCATCAGGCAAGCTTATAGTGAACATCTTACCGGGAACTGCAAGAAAAGGAAACCGAGGGGGTCATGTAGGGATGTTACTGACGTTGACCTTCATGCACTGACGCACGCTCGCAAAGTTCGCTTCTGAGCTGTCTACTTCTTCATCGGAAGAACTGATAAGCACAACGTCAGCACTGGTGGCTCAGTGGCTATGGTGCTCAGCTGCTGACCCAAAGGACACGGGTTCGATCCCGGCCGCGGCGGCTGGAATTTCTTTGGAGGAGAAATTCTAGAGGCCCGTGTACTGTGCGATGTCAGTGCACGTTAAAGAACCCCAGGTGGTCGAAATTTCCGGAGCCCTCCACTACGGCGTCTCTCATGGCCTTAGTCGCTTTGGGACGTTAAACCCCATAAACAAACAAACAAACAAACAACGTCAGCACTGTCGTCCTCGCTCCCTGAAACAATGTACACTTCGGTGTCTCAGTCACCATCGTCTGAAGAAGATTACGACGAAGAAGAGCGTCTTTTCCGAGAAGACGGGCCAGCAAAACACGCGTCGCCTCCGCCGGATGCCATTTTTAAAACCCAGGTTGCCATACGAAAAAAAAAGTTTATGCGGTAGAAGAAAACGAAATTAACAGGTCAGTGCTGCCATCTGTCGAGCAAAATGTCATCTAAGCCACACACGAGCACTGCTCGTCCGAAACGAGGAAGAGAAGAACGTATTCAGAGAGGACGAGCTACAGTCGTCCAAAACGGTTTGGGGACGGCTTGGCAAGGACGAGCACAGCTCGTCCAAAACGGTTAAGGGGTTAAGGTTCGTGACGCGATTTCAGGACTGCAATGGAATTCAAGGAAAACCAGGTGTAAGACAGGCAATGGCACAAAATATACTGATTTTTTCTTCTTTCTTTAGACATGCCCTTGTTACCACTCCCTCTCTCTCTCTCTCTCTTTTCTTTTAGGGCTAGTAAAAGTTCTCAATGCCGGCATCATCATTTGTGTGTTGTCAGGTGCGCAAGATGCCATTCAGACAACAAAGACTTATCACGCTAACTGTTCATTTTGCCCTCTCGGATGCTTCTAACAAGAAAGGAAGGTTGCTGGAAAGATGGCTGGTAGGAGAGATGGTAATTTTTTATGTTACGATGATATTAAAATACGATCATGGTGGTGTGGGGGTGGTCGTGGTGATAATGGTGGCGGTGGTACAGCCTTGAAACATCACAACCAAATGCAGCTGAATAAAGTCGGCCCTCTTTTTTTACATGGCATTCTACATTTTGGTGAATGTGGCTGGCATCACAGTGGTTAGCGAGAGTGCTTTGAACGTCTTTTTTTCTTCTGCAGTCTTAGTGACATACAAGTTTTTTGTAGTACCAACCGATTTTCAACATTTTCAACCTTCCGTCCTGTTCAAAGTGTTCAAAGAAATCCTCCGTGGTGCCGCCTACAACAGCGTCAGCCGAGCCATCCCTTCCTCTCTACCCCCCCCCCCCCCCCCTCCACCCCCCCCAGAATGGAGCGGTGACGCCCATGCGTGCCGGGGATGCGGGCCTGGGTCCGCGCCAGCTGCTGGTGAACCACTCGGCGACGACCACCACAACCACCCCAGCCGCAGCCTGTGCGAACGCCTCCCCCTCCATGCCGGCGTTGCAGAAGCGCAGCGGCACGTACCAGGCATCGCCGGTGCTCAAGCGGCTGTCGTACACCTCGACGGGCTCGGTGATGCCCGCCTCGCACCCTCCCCACTCCCTGTCGCTGGACACCATCGTCAAGGAGTACCTGCGCAACCAGCACGCCCTCTGCAAGAACCCAGTGGTGGCCTGCCCTCCCTTCGAGCTGTTCGTGTGAGTGCGGGCTTCTCCTCTCTTTCCTGGCCATATTAAAGGTTGTGCGGTTGAAAATAGGGGAGATAAATACGTATTCCCCGTTTAAGCGCGGCTGACATAGTTCAAAACCGCGCTTACCCCACCCCGTGGTCGCGAACGCTACCGAGCGCACGCCGACCACGGCGGGCCTTGCTCTACGGGAACAAAGGAACGACACACTGGCTGACACAAACAAGGCATTTATTGCTATAGCAACAATAACGCCAGCTAGCAACAAAATACACTGAGGAATCTAGGATGTCCGACTCACCAGCACGGTTACGAGCGAACGTTCGCCCACGGTAGGGCAGAGGGAAAACTTCGAGGCCGAACGGGACAGGCTTAGCGGGAGCAAGTTCCGACCAAGAGGCGCCCGTCGACGAAGAGCGAAGCCGCGAGCGAAACGTCCGCTTGCTTCCCGGTCCCAGGGAGAAGAGACCCGGCTATCCCCCGCGCGAGCGCAGCAAAACGCCATCCGTGGCGCTGGTGTCGCTGCGACGCGAGTGCCCTCCCCTGTTAGTTAGAGTAACCAAACTGAGAAGGGTGCGTTGAGGGAGAGATAACTACCGGGAACTAGAGCGTTGAGGGAAAGTGAACGCAGGGGACGAAGGCGTCCCCACAAGGTGCACTGAAGAGGAATCTGAACTTGTCTTTTTGCCGCGGCAACTCGATCTACACATTCCTAGCTTTCTTAGAAACTTCGATTTATTGCCCTCTGTGGCCGATTTCCCTAATTAAATCGAATTAACGTCCGGCTCCCGCCTTTTTTTTTTAATTCTCCCTCGTACGGTGGGCGGAGTCGACCAACGCGTGGAGCAGCGCCTTTCACCCAGTCCCGTGACGGCTTGCCGCTCTGCCATCGGCGGAGTAATACGTAGTAGTCCGTAGTAGCAAATAGTCCGCGCATATTTTTATTTCTTCGGGCTTATTTTGCGGCTATATTATCTCCGAATGAAACTATTTATTCATGGAAACCTAAAAAACAAAATACAGCGAAAGCAAAGCCTCCACGGGACTGGGTGAAAGGCGCTCCACGCGTTGGTCGACTCCGCCCATCGTACGAGGGAGAATTAAAAAGAAAAGGTGGGAGCCGGACGTTAATTCGATTTAATTGGAGAAATTGGTCACACAGGGCAATAAGTCACTGTTTCTAAGAATGCTAAGAACGTGTAGATCGAGCTCCCACGGCAAAAAGACAAGTTCAGAATCCTCTTCAGTGCACCTTTAAGGCGAAAGCCTTTAATGGCTCACCCTGTCATCCATTAACGAAACGTGAGGCGCTGCATCACTATTGAGCCTGGCCTGGTATGCTTCCTGTCGCTGATTGGGTCTGCCTCGGATTTTAGATCAGCTGGCTGGTTGGCATCACGAGGTGGATATACATCGTCAGGTATAGTTTTCCAGGTGCCCATCATGTGCACGTAGCCCATGTCTTGCTTTGGGACATTGAACCCCACAATCTACAGTCTATTTTTCCAAACCATTGAAAAGGTCTGGCTACCAGGGCATAATGCCTAGTGCAAGGCTGGTGTCATGTTACTTCTTTTTTTGCGGAAAATGTCAACTAGTTGTGAGTTGTGCAGTTTTTATTTGGAGAAGCAGTTAGCTCGGTGCATGCAACAGCTGGTTTCGTTGAGGCGTCATGTCTCCTGGGTTGCATCGTGAGACATTGGGGGAAATTATAAGCAGCAATTTGCACAAAAAAGGAAGGCTTGCAATGACAGTATGCCGTGGCAGCCACAGTATGTGGCAGCATCAAACTGTGCAACCTGCCTCCAACAGAAAACAGATTTCAACCATTGAGAAGTAGTTGCAGCTATTGCTGGTGCTCTGCTGTACGTGACACAGTGTATTGGTTCTTTCCCCATATTTGGGGTGCGAAGCTAGAATCGGTAACATCGCAAAGTTGAGCAGTGAAGACCAAAAAGGGGGAAGCTACTTTCACACAGTTTGGCCTGTGCGAAACACTTGGGTCGCCCATAGATAGTGCTTTTGCTGGTCACCGAGAAGAAAGAAAAGAAACTTGTTTTTGTGTTCATCACTGCTGTGGCCCATCGCAGGCCTCACCGCTGCCCGGAGCCCCAGTACCGGAATGCAGCGCCCGTGAGCATGGCAGCGAGGGTGGAGCGAAGCCAGGTGTTTCCGCCGGCTGGCGGCTTCGATGGAGCCAAACTCCACCGGAAGTTTGTCTACAGCCGGTAAGCCGTTGCAATCTCTTCACCATCATATGCTGCTGAATGTTTGAAAAAGGCCGCCACCATCTGGAAGACGTTGAAGTAACGAGCATTAGCTGTCTGGTTTCCTAGGATTGATATGAATGAGATTAATGGGAGGTACACCAATGGAAATACGAATTTGTACGTTTATTTCCCCATATGATAAACACACTCACAAACATTTCAGTTGTTTCGTCCCCTGGCATCATACATAGTTCCACCTCTATCCACCATATTGAACCGTGACATCATTGGCACACAGTAGGTGGTTTTTTGTACAATGCTATTGTAGATGGCGCAACAAGTCTTAATGTGAGATGTGCCGTTTTCTAGTTGCTGCCACAGATGGCGCTGTGATCTCAGGGTAGTAGCAGACCCCACGAAATATCGAAATGTGATGAGTAAGAGCTAACGAGTGCAGGTTTAGTTGTTCGTCAGCCTCATTTTGACCTGAGTAGCTCATACTGAGGGCAGGGCCCTTCAGGGGGCCGAAAACCACATTTACGTGACTCTAAGCACCGCATTCACTTTTCTTTTTTTCGTTTTTGTGCGAGTACTAAACAACAAAAGGTGCTTAAGGTATGAAGGAAATTCTGGTGACCAGTTCTGGCCAACATTGTCAGTCCTAATGAGACGAGGCATTTGTTTCTCGCAGGTTTCGTCCGGTTCGAACTTTCCGGGACCCTGATGGAACAAGTAGCTATTCGTGCTGTGCGTTCTCGGTGAGTTGTTGCTCTCGTTGACCTGCTGTCCTCATCGAACTGTGTGTTTGTGAAAACAGCAATTTATGGCCAGCACTATGATGGAGAAAGTAATAATTGGTGCACCACTTCAGAACACAATTGCAAGGGAACCCTACTCATTCAGTTAAATTTCTTTTTTTCTTTTACTCTTCTTGTGTGTTTCAGTTGCCCTGACTAGCTTTGGCTATTGGCCCAGCATTTTTTTGTGGTGTAGTGTCTGTATTTGCAGGCAAATGAAATGTGGAAATGAATGAAATCACTGTTGTGCACTGATGTTTAGTGAGGTGTTTTGAGGCCTTGTCGTCTTGCAAACGTGAACGTTTCTTTTTTACCCTGACATCTTCGTTTTCAAGGCGGAGTACTTTTTTAACACAGCACATAAAGGGGTCAAAACAGGCTCTGACTCACAACTGTTTATTCACAAAAGAACGGGCGTACATATTTCTGAATAAACAGTTGTGAATTAGCCCCTGTCCTGTCCCCTTTATGTGTTGTGCTAAAAGTGTTCCGCCTTGAAAACATGAACCAACTAGCCCTCAGACAAATGCTGCTGACATCATCATTGCATGCGGGCCATATTTTATCATCACAAGCATCGGGATTAGCAATTGGCAGTCCAACTCTGCAGATCATTCCGTGTTGGGATATGGAGAAAAGGAAGTTGAATTTTTTCATATATAGCATGCTGGATGGAAACAAATCAGTTTAATCTACGGGACCGAACTGGTCAACTGTGAAACTGTTATCCCTGTTGTCTCGTATTCTAGCTTGGTCTGGCATATCTGCTTCATTCAGATGCAAGTTTACGGCACTGCCTGGTGGAGGCGAGGTTGATTGCTTGCCGTCTGAACTTAAGGGGGGACCCTGGTCTTGAAAACAAAATTTTATTAATCTAGTTATAGTTATGAAATTTTCAGTGGACATGTATTTTTGTGCGCTGATTCTAGATATCTCATTTAATTTCATGTAAAACAATTCCTTGAACACTAATTCACTTTTTATGCTAGTATTTTGCGAAGAGTTTTGAAGAAAATTTGCTGTGGGAAACTCGCTGAAATGCATGCCATTGGGTTCTCTTGACACCAAGGAATACAATAAGGGTAAAATTATCATCCTGCCTCTCATAGAACTTGAGTAATAGGTTACTGAAGCTGCCACTTCAGAAACAGGAATACACACTTTCCTTCTCATTTATGAGGTGTCTCTCATAGCCTTAGTCGCTTTGGGACGTTAAACCCCATAAACCAACCAACCTTCTCATTTATGAAACGACAACTTCAAAACTCTATAACTTAATTTCTATGATAGGCAGGAAGACAATTTTACCCTTATTGTATTCCTTGGTGTTAATGGCATACATTTCAGAGAGTTTCCTGAAGCAAATTTTCTTCAAAACTCTTCACTAAATACTTGCATAAAAAGTGCATAAGTGCTCAAGGAATTGTTTTACATGAAATTAAATGACATATCTAGAATCAGCGCACAAAAATACATATTCCCTGAAGATTTCATAACTGTGACTTCATTAATAAAAATTTTTTTTTCAAGACCAGTGTCCCCCCTTAAAAAAGTGTTACTTCAGTTGCATTTGAAGTAACACTTTTTTTAAGTCCTTTGTTCTTTTTTTTTTTCCCTCATTCATTTGCGCTCAATGCCATCCTTGCCCCTGCCAGGCTGGTTCCCAGTACCTTTTCCTCGGCACCCTGGTCGGGGAGCTGCATGTCTACAACCTCTACACGGGTCTGGTGAGTTGGTGCACCTCTGAACAGTGTTGCCGGATGCTCGCCGTGTGCCATGATGGGTGTTGGCAGTGACGATCAATGAATTCTTGCTTTGTGGCCTGCAGGAAGAAGCCACCTACACCTGCCACGAGTCGGAGCTCACGCATTGCCAACCATCGAAGGTGAGGTGGGGTTATGCCACCGTTGTCATAACGGGGCCAAAGTCATGGGTGATGTCATGTCATCGGGGCCTCTCGCTCAGCTTTGATGAAGATAACATTGTTGGCTTAGTGAAGTTGCCTGAAGTAGAAGGGTGCAAGAACGTGTACTAATTGCCTGCTAACTGTCTGTGGCGAGAGAGTTGATGACAAAACCGTGGGTAGATATGTTTATCAGAATAGTGGGTGCATGCCTTGGCACTTGGTGGAACATGTAAGTGGTTGTAGTAGATGAAATCAGGGCTACCTATGAACTATGAAAGCGAACTGTGAAAAGGAAAATGATAGGTGTAACGTTAAGGAACCGGAAGCGGGTAAAGTGGGTGAGAGAACAAATGCAGGTTAATGACATCCTAGTTGAAATCAAGAGGAAGAAATGGGCTTGGGCAGGACATGTAATGCGAAGGCAGGATAACCGCTGGTCCTCAGTGGTAACGGACTGGCTTAATGGTAACAGAATGGATTTCAAGAGAAAGCAAACGTAACAGGGGGCAGATGAGATTAAGGAATTTGAGTGAGGGGATATGGTGGCCACAGCTGGTACAGGACAGGGTTAATTGGAGAGGCATGGAAGAGGCCTTTGCCCTGCAGTGGGCTTAGTCAGGCTGATGATGATGATGATTTAGAGCACAAAGCGTGGAGAAATTGTTGAAAAGTTCAGCTGGGTGATTTCATTTTCAGCATTACAGACCCTTTTTTTTTTCTATGCAGAAGAAAAAGGTAGGACAAAAAGAACCAGGACGGCGCTGCATATGGAAGGATGTCACAAAAGATTTCGTGCAGGAAGGTGTATAGTGGGAAGGTATATAGTATAGCTTGCAGCTGAAGCTGATAGCATTAATAATGGCATACGTTTTATAGACCTCCTCCATGTTTGCAAACAAGCGAGGTGGCGCTGCAGTCGCTGCAGGCTCGCGGTAGGCAAGAAGACAGGGAGTGGCGTCGAGTTGAGGTGGCGCAGCGCCGGTTTTCAAGGCTTGTAGGCGCGTTTTGAGTTTTTAAGAATCATAGCAATGGTTGATGCTTTCAACTTAGTATTCCTCGAAGTACACAGACTCGCATTGGCCATGTACGGCGTATTTCGCCACAGTGTATTGTACCTAGGCATTGAATAAAATGATAAGTTTTTGACACTCTGCACCAGCCAGAATGATTTTACCTCAGGACAGTAGTGAGGTAAGCACTGGCGTTTTTTCGGCAGAGCCGACGTGCGCTCACCATCTGTTGACACACGTGTCGCGCAGTGCGAAAAGTGGGGACAGCGTCGATAGTGTCCCGATCTCATGTCTCGCGTAACCGCTGTTTTTAGCCGTCAGATCAGGCACCAGCCAGGCCGACTTCTCCCCTTCTTAAGCTGGTCGACTTAGTGAAAAGTTTGAATTCCTGAAATTATATTCTTTCCTAGCCCTGGGTCTTTGGTTTTGTGACGAAAAAATATAGCAAAATATTCAGTAGAAATTCATAAAATTACGGTTTTTTGATCTGTGGTCGTAAAAAATTGTGAGGTAAGGGGGTTTCTGATGGTCCTTGCACTTCGCGAATTCTGCGGGTTTCCAACGACGGAGTACCACAATGGTAGCATCACTACGAAGAGGGATCAGAGGTTTCGTTGATTTCAGTGCCGCATTTCTTTGACCAAAGCGAAAGCGTAGAGGCCATAACAAGGGAGTGAACTTAAAGGTTTGTTTTTTGATCTACCACATTTTCAGTGATTGGCATCCCTCCCCCCTTCTTAAATTTGTAAATAATGGAAATAGAATGATTCTATTTGTCGCGAACGGTTCCGGATACGTAGAGAAGTGCAATAAATGTCCCGATTTTTTTCCTACAGGAGCAGTAGTATGTTAGTTATTTTTATAACAAAAGTTTTCATGTGACTATGCAAGCATAAGTACTGATAATCTAATAAAAAAAGAAGTAATACCGCCATCATAGAGAACAGGGCTTTGGGGACATGCTGGCATAAAAACTTTCCGCACTTTATACTTAATTATTCAAGACCCGGGGTGACTTGACGAGGGTGTTAATTGTAATTACCGAAGAACAGTACCAGGTATAGCTGAAAATCAAACGCATTACTAAAATTACCAGAGCAATTTCATATTTGCACCAAATTTGGTTACATATATCATGCATCAAAAACAAAAAACTTTTCATTGCCTCATCGCCTGTAAATCTCGCTACGTGCTCTTTTGGTAGCCCGCCTGCGGTTGCTTCTTTCCAAACAGGCTTCGCGATCATGTACTACTTCATGAAGCAACTTATGACACATGCATGATGCGATGAAAAGGATGTGATTTTTAGCACACTTAAAGTACGCTGTTCGAAGCATGCCAACGTGACCGCGCAAGATTGTCACAACTTAGACTGCTTTCTACTAGAATCAAATGATCATGTCGGTCATGTTCAGAAAGTTTCAAGAATATATTAAATGCCCTAAAACACGCCATTATATTTTCGTATAACTTCTACACACGTTAAAACATGTGCTATCAACAAAATAACGCACTCGTTGATGGTGAATGACCTTGCCGGCGCCCGTGCACACCAGCGCTGGGTGATAAGTACGTGCGTAGCTACATGCTTTTTTTTTTCATTGCGCAGTTTTAAGCGTACCATGCTGTTGCTCATTTGAACGAGCGCAAAAATTTCCCTGCTATGAAGTACGCTGACTGGCAGCGCCTGTCGACACCCAGACTTCGCGCTTTTACTACCGCGGCCCATTTCCTAATGCGGTATTTATATGCGAGAAACCTATTAAGGCTAATCTAATTTTCCGTTTTATGATACTACGTGGATAAACAACGACACAGCTGGTCAGTACATGCTACCTCTGCAGTGCGTAGCCACGATGCAGCTGCGGCGGCTGCGGTAGGCATGGGCAGGCGGAACCTGTTTTGCCTACCACGCGAAAGTCGCTACTGACATCAGCGCCACCGCATCTCCGTGACGTCGCGGGGTGAAGGAGGTCTATAGAATCAGCGAAATACCAGTTACATTCAGCCAGAGCCGTGGCAGGGCTTGACAGTTCCAGAACCACATAGAAGGTGGTAGTGCGTGTCATCCGCGTAACAGAAATGTCAAATGATTTGTTGTTGTGCTCCATACTTAGCTTGTGGGCAACGTTTTGTGTTCTGCTCATGACATCGAGATTTCTTGTAGGAGGCGTTGCTTCCGGCAGTTCTTAAAAGCCTCTTTGTACTTGCGCAGGATGGGAAGTTTCTGCTAACCTCGTCAGCGTGGCGAAGACCGCTGTCGTCACTGTGGAGCTTCACGGATGTCTTCGACCAGAAGTGAGTTGTGGAAGGCAGCAGCTTTTTAGAGGGGCACACTAAAGAAAAACACAATAAGTTGCGCTGGACTGGCACAACCTTCAGGAATATGGCCAATGGACTTTCCACGCTAAGAAATGAGTGTTGAAAATAAAATCAAATTGATAACCCGGTTTTTACCCTCAAGGTACTGGATGATTGCCATTTATAAGTAAACATTTCTTATCTTATTGTTTTACAGAAATGATCATTTGAAACTGGGAAGCTGTGTGGGTGTCAATGTACCGTATTTACTCGCATAATGAACCCATCCTCATTTATTGACAGTTAGAAGAATTCAGTGTTTTTTTTTTTTAACCTCGTGTAGAAAGTGCTCACCTGACTGTGAGGTCCGGGGTTCAGCATGTTTGCTTTATCTCGCCGCTGACTATTGAAAAATCGTCGGATCGCGCTGTGATACAGCAAACACCTTTTGAAGCAAACAACGCTAAACATTGGCCACATACAAGCTCAAGTGACTCAGAGATGTGACTTGTCGAGTGTGCGGTTTTTGTTGATTACGGACGGAATAAGTGAAATTTTGGGGGGAAAAAAAATCTGTCAACTTTTTCTTTCCGTTCAGTGAACCCTTCCTTCAAATTGTTGTCAATTTTCCTAAAAAAAAAGGTAATTTTTTTTTTTTTTTTTCACAAGTGAAACGGTATGCATGGAGCCAAGAGTTTTGGGTAGTACGCACCATCGACAGTGCCTGCTTTTACCAGGGTGTGCAGAGCTCCGAGTATCAAAAAAAAAATAAGAAAATGTTCTTGTTCGAATTGGTTCCGGCAATGAAAATTCAAACTGCACACCGTTTAGGTGGATCGCTTGCACTGACAATTGCTTTTTATATGGGCAGCGAGAGCTGTGAGTTGAGGGATGTCGACTCGGATGTGGAAACCCGTGCAACACGAACCTGGCTGTTACGTCGCAACAGTGGCAGCTTTGTTGCATGCTACATCGTGAATGTCACTTCGCGATTGGGCTTTACTGGGTGCCGCCATTTTGACAGCCTACATTAGCACGCGGAATGGCGATGGCACACCAGCCGAAGCGGGACTCTAGGCTCTATATTGACACTTGGCCGCTACTATGTTCGGTGGTGGTGAAGACTTTTAATTGTTGAAATAGAGTTTGGGAGCCACAGAGTGGCCCCGCTACATGGTCGGCGTCCCTAGTCCGGGACACTGCATGACAATGCCCCGTCTCTCGCCCGTTTCACCAGAGCCCTTTGGGTCTCAAGCGAGGAGCAATTGAGGAGGGCAGTCTCCCATGCCTCTCTGGAAGGGGTAGGGGAAGGGGGGAGGTGGGGATTTTGAGTACATGCCCACACCATGTGGAAGATATCACAGGTCTCCCCACAGTGCGGGCATCGCCCATCCGTGTTAGGTGGCTTCCAGCGTGTTGCACCCACACCAACACTGAACACGCTTATGGGTAGTGTGAAACTTGCTCTGGCTGTTGATGAAGCTCCATTGCCATCGCAGCGAGAGCATGAATAACTGAAGATGCAAAGACGAAACTGTGCCGTGGCAAACGCCGGGCGGTCAGCGCTGTATGAGGTACAGTAGTGTGGGTTGGCTTCGAGGCATCTATGTTTTCCTTGTCACCTGCAGCTTAAAAACATTATTCCTAGGCTCCAGTAGATGAGGACTATTCAAATGACCTGCTCCCTCCATGGAAACCTTGACAAGCTATTTGACCTTCTCTTTTTGAGACTCACTACTGTATGTCATGCCCATGCCTCTCTCTCATATCTTCCGTGCACCTGCTTCAGGCTGACGTTTGACGACGACTACTACGTGGAGTTTGGCAAGCAGTCCCTGGACCGGGTGCTGGGCACGCGGCACGAGACGGCGCACGTCTACGACACGACCACGGGGGCGCTGCTGTCCACGCTGCGCGATGCCGACCTGTCGAACCACTACACGCGCAACCGGGCCACGTTCAACCCGACGGATGAGCTGGTGCTGTCGGACGGGGTGCTGTGGGACGTGCGCTCCGTCTCGGCCCTGCACAAGTTCGACAAGTTCAACCCGCACGTCAACGGCGTCTTCCACCCCAATGGCCTCGAGGTAACCCCCCCCTGCACTCGGGTGGCGCCTTTGCGGTTGTACCAGTCATGCGGTCTGGGAACTCAGATACTGTGGTTGCATTGAAGTGAAATGGCACTGAGGTTGTTTACAGAACAGAGATAGGATGTGATCAGGGTACTACTTAGCAACTCTAGAGTCGTTAATGGGAAGCATAAGTATATTTTTCATTTCGTTCAGGAAGCTCGACCGAGCTGAAACAAGGAGGTGGTTTTCATCGCAGTAGATACCACCCTAAACGCACCCATCAGGGTTCTTAAAGAACACTGATGTGTAAGATACCGTCACCACTCAGCCTTAGAGTGCAGGGTACAGCAAAAGCCTCCTAGTCAGGGTTCTTCTGAACAGGTGTGCTTCAAATGCTATGAATGTTCTCAAGCGGCCCCGTGCTCTATTTTCTAAAGACAAATAATGGATTACTTATGCAGTAAAAAGCTCAACGGTGAAATAAAAAGCTATGTTGTTTGTTCTATCCTGTAGCCCTGCTTCCACTCGCTGACTAGCGATAAATGCAGTTACCAAATGGAGCACATCTTGGCAGCACGCATTGCGTATCAATGGCTGGTCACTGTTTTTTTGAGGTGGGTTTCAGAAATGGGAAAGAGTTTTTTTTTTTTTTTCTGTTTCTGAAGTGGCAGCTTCAAAACCCTGCGACTCGAGTTCAATGATTGGCAGGATGATAATTTTACCCTTATTGCATTCCTTGATATCGGGAGAAACCATTTGCATGTATTAGATAAAGTTCCCTGCAGCAGAAGCTCACGATGGCAACCCTACATAACATATTGATACAGCACAGAAGTGGACGAAGAAGAAGTGCTTCGCCATCTCGCTTGTGACGAGGAAGAAGAAGTGGTTCGTCTTCTTGCTGGTCACCGCTCGGCAGACTGGAGCAGTTCTTGTGTCTCTGTGTGCTGTGTAATATTCGTGACAAATCTGGTGGAGGTGCTGGGTACGCTTCCAGACCCGCGTAGGCTACCGACCAATACGGATCTCACCCCAGTTCACCAGCGCCGCGGCCGCCGCCTCCGTGGAGCGTCCCCTGAATTTGGACTCCTTCCGGCTGCAACCAGGGCGACGCAACCCCGGCCTTCGGAGGCACCAGCTGCCATGGCAACTGAGACCACGCTCCCGGCGCACATCCTCTGTCATCAGCCACGAACACCCCCGTCGTTTCATGGCGACGTGTTCGAGGACGCCGAGGATTGGCTCGAGATATTCGAACGGGTTGCCCGTTACAACGGCTGGAGTGACAACCGTAAGCTCCACAATGTCTATTTTGCACTTGAAGAGTCGGCTCGGACATGGTTCGAAAACCATGAAGCTTCGTTTACGTCCTGGGAAGCTTTCTGCCGCAATCTTAAAGCCACTTTTCCGAATGCAGACCGTCGAGAGCGAGCAGAAGCTGCGTTACACTCGCGCAACCAGCGCCACAACGAGAGTGTACGCATGTACTGCGAGGACATGACTCGCCTTTTTAAGCGCGCGGATCCCAACATGACAGAAGACAAGAAGCTTCGCCACCTCATGCGGGGTGTCAAGCAAGAGCTCTTCGCAGGACTCGTGCGCAGCCCACCAAGCACTGTGGCAGAGTTCCTCACCGAGGCGGCAACTATGGAGAAGACGCTGGAACAGCGAGCCCGCCAGTACAATCGCGACGTCAACACCTTCGGGCCTGATCCCATCTCCATGCCTCCCGGTATCGACGCGGCCTTTCTACGCGAGCTGGTCCGATCTGTCGTCAGAGAGGAACTGCAGGCCTTCCGTACGCCGTCCGAGACGCCATCTTTCACGCCACTGAGCGAAGTCATCCGGGACGAGCTGCGCCTGGCAGCACAACAGCACCAGATTTCCGAGGTTCCTCGCCAGCCTGATGCAAGGCCCACGTATGCGTCCGTCCTGCGCCAGGCCCCTGGGTACGACGTCACTGCCGCGACTCCAGCAGTGCTCTCGTCGAGCTCCCCTCGTGGTGACGCTCCGCCAGCCTATCAGCGACCGCGAAAGAGTGAAGTGTGGCGTGCCCCGGATCGTCGGCCCCTCTGCTATCACTGTGGCGAGGCGGGTCACCTCTACAGGGCGTGCCCATACCGCCGCGTGGGCCTGCGTGGTTTCGCGCCGGACGACCCGTGCCCTCAGAACGGGGAACGACCGCAGGAGATAGCATTCCATCTGTCGTCGCGCCAGAACCACATCACGTCAGGCCACCAGGAGGCTCGATCACCGTCGCCGCGACGCTACCGTTCTCCAAGCCCCCGTCAAGCCGCAGGCTACTCCGGACGCCGTTCTCCCAGTCCACGCCGGGAAAACTGATTCCAGCGGCCTCTGGAGGCAAGGCCGCTGATGCCGGGACTTGTGAAGATCCTCCTGCGCCACTACCACGTGACGATGTTTCTCCGGGAGCGAGTAGCGACAGCATCCGACGCGCTACCTCCGATTTGTGCGTCAAAATTGACGGAATCGACGTGACCGCTTTGCTGGATACTGGTGCCGACTATTCTGTCATGTGCCTGGCCCTTGCCGTACAACTGAAGAAAGTATTGACGGGGTGGTCGGGGCCTAGCATTCGCACTGCTGGGGGTCACCTGATTATCCCTGCCGGCAGGTGCACAGCTCGTGTCGATATCCGTGGTTTTGTGTACGTCGGCGAGTTTGTAGTCCTCCGTGAGTGTTCGAGGGACTTGATCCTCGGTCTTGACTTTCTCCACACGAACGGTGCTGTCATTGACCTCCACGAATCACGGGTCACGTTCTCGACGAAACGGGCCGTGGCACGCACTGACACAGACGATTCACGCTTCACTGCTCTGCGACTTGTTGACGACGACGTAATGGTGCCACCCCGGTCCAGTGTGCTAGTTCTCGTGAGGAATGATTTATTCCACGACTACGAAGGTGTCGCTGATAGCCACGTACCCCTGCTGCTCGAGAAGGGAGTAGCCATCGCTCGCGGGCTCGTCCAACTACAAGACGGTTGTGCTAGTGTGCTCCTTACAAATTTTGCCAACGAGTTGCAGCACCTCGCCAAGGGCACGGCTGTCGCCTTCCTGCATGACTTCGCTGTGGTGCCTCAAGTGTGCGCCCTGGAGACAAGCCCTGAAGACCAGGCCCCACCATGCCCTGTCCTTCCGTCCGTCAGAATCAATCCCGATTTGGCGCCTGAGCAGAAGGCTCTTCTCTCGGCGCTTCTAACCGACTTCGCGGGTTGTTTTGCCACAAGCTCCAGGGTCGGTCGTACGCCTGTCGCAAAGCATCGCATCATCACCGACGAGACTACACCACCCGCATGCCAGCGCCCATACCGCGTTTCTACGACGGAACGCGAAGCCATTAAAAGGCAAGTGGACGAAATGCTCGCCGACGATGTCATTCAACCGTCGACAAGTCCATGGGCGTCACCGGTAGTCCTCGTGAAAAAGAAAGACAACACCCTGAGATTTTGTGTCGATTACCGCAAACTGAACAACGTGACGAAAAAGGACGTTTACCCGCTCCCCAGGATTGATGATGCACTCGACAGACTGCGTGATGCCAGGTTCTTTTCCTCCTTGGATCTCAAAAGCGGCTACTGGCAGATAGAGGTGGACGAGCGAGACCGCGAGAAAACTGCTTTTGTGACGCCTGATGGTCTATACGAATTTAAGGTGCTCCCGTTTGGACTATGCTCAGCGCCGGCCACTTTCCAACGCATGATGGACACTGTATTGTCTGGGCTCAAGTGGCAGACGTGCCTCGTATACCTGGACGATGTCGTCATTTTCTCGCCCACCTTCGAGCAACACTTGGAGCGGCTGCGCACAGTGCTCCGGGCGCTCCAATGTGCGCAACTTACGATCAAGCCCGAGAAATGCTATTTCGGTTTTGAGGAGCTTCGTTTCCTCGGCCATGTTGTCAGCGCGCGCGGTGTTCTCCCAGATCCCGACAAGACCGCTGCTGTCTCCAGTTTCCCGCGTCCCACTGACAAAAAGACCCTTCGACGTTTTTTGGGACTGTGCTCTTACTATCGACGATTCGTCCAAGATTTTTCCAAAATAGCTGAACCCTTAACAGCGCTGACCAGAGACGACACACCCTTCTTGTGGGGAAGCGACCAAGAGGATGCTTTCGTGGAGCTCCGCCACCGCCTGCAACGTCCACCGATACTCGCCCATTTCGATGACGCCGCAGCAACCGACATACACACTGATGCTAGCAACGTAGGCCTTGGGGCGGTCCTGGTACAGTGGCAGGATGGCGCCGAACGAGTCATCGCATACGCAAGCCGTACACTTTCGCGCTCGGAATGCAACTATTCAACGACTGAGAAAGAATGTCTTGCGGTAGTCTGGGCCATCAGTAAGTTCCGCCCATACCTATACGGAAGACCATTTCGCGTTGTCAGTGATCACCACTCGTTATGCTGGCTGGCCAGCCTCAAAGATCCATCTGGGCGGTTGGCGAGGTGGAGCCTCCGTTTGCAGGAGTACGACGTAACGGTCGTGTACAAGTCGGGGCGGAAGCACCAAGATGCGGATTGTTTATCACGCGCGCCAGTGGACCTTGCTTCCCCGGAAATCACTGAAGACTTCTCTTTCCTTGGTGCTGTTAGCGCAACCGATATGGCGCAGCTTCAAAGGGAAGACCCAGAGTTAGCGCCGCTCATCGCGTACCTGGAAGGCTGCGACGGTCCCCGCATTCCTCGTGTTTTTCTTCGTGGACTCAAATCCTTCACTCTGCAGAACGGCGTCCTCTACAAGCGCAACTTTGAGAGCAACACTGCAACATTTCTGCTCGTAGTCCCGTCCGAGTTGCGACCTGATATCTTGAGCGCTTGCCACGACGAACCATCTGCCGGCCACCTGGGGGTCAGTCGTACCTTAGCGAGGATTCGGCAGAGGTACTACTGGCCAAGATTACTTCCATCAGTGCGGACATACGTCAAAACCTGTCGCGACTGCCAGCGCCGTAAGTCTCCTCCCTTCAAACCCGCAGGATTTCTACATCCCATAGCGCCTCCGAAGACGCCTTTCCAACAAGTGGGAATGGACCTACTCGGCCCTTTCCCGAAGTCATCCACTGGAAAACGTTGGATTGCTGTCGCGACGGATTATTTGACGCGGTACGCTGAGACAACGGCGCTTGCAAACGGAACTGCTGTCGAAGTAGCTACGTTTTTTGTACACAACATCGTGCTGCGTCATGGCGCTCCTGCGGTTATCATTACTGACCGTGGAGCTGCTTTCACAGCCCGCTTGACTCAGGCAGTCCTAGATCTGACTCACACCAGCCATAGGTGTACAACAGCGTACCACCCACAGACAAATGGTTTGGTAGAGCGCCTTAACAGAACCCTGGCCGACATGCTCTCCATGTATGTGGATGTGGAGCATAAAACGTGGGACCAAATTCTCCCATACGTAACGTTCGCTTACAATACGGCCCTGCAAGAGACAACGCGGCTCACGCCCTTCCAGCTTGTCTTCGGTCGTCCAGTTGTTACTTCTTTGGATGCCATGTTGCCCGTCGACCCTCAGTGTGACCTAGAGCCAGATCTTGACGTCGCCACTTTCGTTCAGCGGGCTGAAGAAGCACGTCAACTGGCCAGGCAGCGAATACACCGTCAACAGCACGCCGACGCTGACCGCTACAATCTCGGACGGCGATTTGTTACGTACGAACCAGGCGACCATGTGTGGGTTTGGACACCAGTTCGTCGCCGTGGGTTGTCCGAAAAGTTACTGCGCCGATACTTCGGACCTTACCGAGTTCTCCGCCGCATTAGCGACGTGACGTACGAAGTTTCACCGGCAACCCCAGGCCGCCCTTCGCGCAGACCACCGCATCCGGATGTTGTGCACGTCGTTCGTATGAAGCCGTACCACGACCGTCCTGCTGATTGTACTTGACGCTGAGTGCCGCCAGTTGTGTGTCGTGATAGCTGTGTCTCACTTTCCGTGTCCACCCCATCTTTCCCCTCTGTGAAAGCGGCCCGCATCGAGGCGATGCTGCAGGGGAGGGAGCAATGATACAGCACAGAAGTGGACGAAGAAGAAGTGCTTCGCCATCTCGCTTGTGACGAGGAAGAAGAAGTGGTTCGTCTTCTTGCTGGTGACCGCTCGGCAGACTGGAGCAGTTCTTGTGTCTCTGTGTGCTGTGTAATATTCGTGACAATATAACGTAAGTGCACAAGGACTTGTTTTACTTTAAATTAAAGGGCATACTTGGAATGTGCTCACAAAAAAACATCTTTCATAACCGTGTATTCAGTGGTTATAATTATTTTTCTGCTGTTTACTTTTTTTTCTAAATTGAGTTAATAATCGTTATTTCTTTTTTAATTGTTTGTTTTTGACCCTGTCAAGTTCTGTGGGAGCAGTGTTTCACTGGCCCTAACTCTCTAGTGCTTGTTCTTGCATGCGCGTAGGTCTCCTCCAGAGTATAGCGTCTCTCCTTTCTTGCCGCCTTCCCTCAGGTGATCTCCAACTCGGAGGTGTGGGACCTGCGGACTTTCCGGCTCCTGCACACGGTCCCAGCGCTGGACCAGTGCCAGGTCACCTTCAACGGGGCCGGGGACGTGCTCTACGGGGCCGTGCTCACCGAGGACGATGATGACTCGGCACGCCTCTTCAGCTCTTCCTTCCGCACCTTCCACGCATCGGACTACTCCTCCATCGGTGAGCCCCTGCTTTATCCCGTCTTGCACAAGAGGCAGGGCTTCTTAAGATCAAGTCATACCCCCGCTACACAGCTGTTCAACTGAATGACAGTTTAGCTTTTATGGCGAAAACAGGCTCTTGATAATCAATATTCAGCTTTTCTTTCCTTTTTTTTTAGTTAACTCTTACTTATCACATTTCGAGATTTCGTGGGGTCTGCTACCGCCCTGAGATCACAGCGCCATCTGTGGCAGCAACTAGAAAACAGCACATCTCGCATGGAGACTTGTAGCGCTGTCTACAATAGCATTGTAGAAACAACCATTGGTGTACCTCCCTTCAATGTCATTCTTATCAATTCTAGTAAACCAAACAGCTAACGCTCATTACTTTGTCTTCCAGACGGTGGTGGCCTTTTATTCAACTTAATTTTAACTTTACCATATTTGCCGAAAATGCAACGTGACCGCTATTTTAACAGGAGAGTCACTTTTTCCGGCGTGGAACAGGAAAAAATAACTCAGTTATTCAGTAATAATTGGTAATTTACGGCAGGGGTTCTTGTTCCTTGGAGCTCCTTCTAGGTTTCCCTCCCCCCCCCCCCTCTCCTCTATGCACTTCATTCTGGGGCTAATCGCACGTTATTTCTCATAGTAGGCTGGTTCACCATACATCATCATCATCAGCCTGACTACACCCACTGCACGGCAAAGGTCTTTCCCATGTCTCTCTAATAAATTCTGTTCTTCGCCAGTTGCGGCCACTGCATCCCCGCAAACCTCTTAATCTCATCCGCCCACCTAACTTTCTGCCGCCCCCTGCTACGCTTGCCTTCTCTTGGAATCCACTCCGTTACCCTGAAGGACCAGCGGTTATCTTGCCTTCGCATTACATGCCCTGCCCAAGCCCATTTCTTCCTCTTAATTTCAACTAGGATGTCGTTAACTGAGTTTGGGCATTTTTTGACTCGCCCCTTTCTGCATGCTTGTCAGGTAGGAACGGATAGAAGCCAAGCGGGTGGGGGTTTCATCAGCACCTCTTGAAAGTTGTTGGGGTTCCTCGAGACTAGAAAGATAAGGACCCTCTGGTTTACAGCATGAGGAATGCATTTTCTTTTATTAACAGTAAAAAAAAAAAAAGAAACTCGCTTTACATTCAAGTGAGCATACTTTTCAACATCCATACGTAACCGCTCTAATTTTGTTGTAGATCTACAAATGTTTGACAAACCTGCGCGGATTTCTCTTTAAAAGTTGTGCGTGACTCCGTTCAGGCACATGTCAAGTGTTGGCATCTGGAACAGTGCTGGAGATGGGTGTAATTCTCTTCGTCACCCTGTTTTTTCGTGCAAAAGGGGAATCAAAACGCACCCACACCGGCAACACGGGTACTATTTATTGATAGCAGCAAAAGCAGGAGGAGTACATTGGTCAGAGAAACTAGTGGAAGCAGAGGGACTGCGAACAATATGCTATTTATCTTCGCGCCATCTCCTCCGCCATCTTGTTCAGCAGGTTTTGATACTTTTGGTTGAAATTGTACCAGCACTGACATATTGCTTACCTTAGTTCATCCTTGTAGCTGTAGAGTTACTTGAGAGGGTGGCGTATGTCATCATGCTGCAAACGTGGACTGCTGCGGGCAGTTAGCACATCACACAGCCTCAGATTGGCTGTCACCTGTTGCGGCTACATCTGCCTACTCTGTTTAGTCTACAGTAGAACCCCGCTGTTACGTTCCTCACTGCTGCGTTTTCCCGGCTGTTACGTCGTTTTCTTCGGGTCCGGGCATAGCTTCTATAGGATCCAATGTATTGGGAACCCCGCTGTTACGTCGTAGCTGAGGAAACGATCCCGCATGATACGTCGCAACCGGGCTCCCCGAAACCGCCCGGGCAATGCGCGCCAACCGGCATTTTGATTTTTGACTAGTCTTGGCCAGGCTTGGCTACGGAACTGGCTGCAAGAAGCCGCACGCGAGTTGGAGAGGCCGCCACTAGATGGCTATCTACCTCGCGAACGCCGAATGCCGCGATCTTTATCGTGGGAGGTGGTGACGAGGAGGCGCGCGGCTGCGGTCGCTTATCTGTTTTTCTCAGCCAGCGTCCGCCGACGCGCGTCTTTTCTTTTCTTTTTTTCTTTCCTCTTATCTTTCACCTCTCCTCTATCTGCAAGTGACAGCGGTGGTGGCTCGGCTGGAGCCAGTAGGCAGGCCCCTGCAATTTCCTTTTCATCCTTCTCTCAGTCGCAACAACATCTTTATCGTGCTTTGATGGCGTGATAGCGTCGCGTAAGCGGAAGGCGCTTCCCCTTGAGGAAAAGCTGGACATACTAAACGCAGTCGACAGGCAGTCAGGGCGGCCTACGCGGAGCAGCGCGGCGAGCAGCCTACGAACATTTCAGTGCTTGACGCTGTGCACAACGTCGCTTCAGCGTGGACTGCAGTGAGCGCGTGGACTGCAGTGAGCGCGTGAACTGCACAGCACTGCTGCGTGCGGTGTGGCCGCACCGCAAAGCGACGCTGACAGCAATGTGGCCTTTGCTATTGAGAAACGCGTTGTTCTTTCCAGCGAGCGAAAAAAAACTGCAATCCACCGTTCTCGATTTTTTAAAGTCCAATTTGGGGAAATAAATTGTTTCAAGTCAAAGCTGCACTGTTTTCATTAATTTTCGGTGCTTTCCTCACTGTTGCGTTTTCCCGGCTGTTACGTTTTTTTTTTCCCGGTCCGGTGAAAAACGTATGAACGGGGTTCTACTGTACTTAGTTTACTCAGAGTGCATAACAGCCTTGGTCAGAATTATGCTGGCTAGTTTTAATGTGGTAAGCAAGGTCATAAATGTAGTGCATGCTTTTGTTGCTGGGCAGCTTTGAAAAGCAGAGACCGTTTTGCACTGCTTATATTCTGGTAAATACCACTCTGGATCTTTACAAGTTGACCTGGTGGCAAGGATTGTAACCTGTTGCATGGCACTTGAATACGCTCTGGGTCAGTTTTGAGAGTAAGACAGCAAGGCAGCATTCATTCGTGGCTTGTTTCGCCACCACTGCAGTCTGTATCAATAGGTGGACCTGTGCAAGCTTCTGCGTTGCAAAAACACTTTGTTTCAGAATGAGTGGCAGTTGTGAGACAGTGTGTGTAGCACTGATGCCCCATTGGCTGCAGCGGCAGTACCCATGCTCCGTGCGGAATTTTGTTCCTCGTAGGGCTTCTGCATGGTCTGCTTTTAGAAGTATTTTTGTTTTGTAACTGCAGAGGTATTAGGCAAGGGGTAGTAAGTTACAGAGTAACAAGACAGAACATCAGCAGCTTGAGAGAAATCATTACTCTTTGAAAACTTGAGCGAGTAGGTACAGGTCCCGGGAAAGCAAAGCAACTAAGCACGACTGCGGAGCTCTTTCATCGCACCGCTCTCCTCAGTTGCTGGATTCGTCAAGGGTGCAGCTTCCCGCTCGGTTTGACTGTGGCCCTGCTTGTTCTGTTCCAGCTACGATCGACATCAAGCGCAACATCTACGACCTCAAGCCAGACGAGTCGGACTACTTCCTGGCCGTTGTGGAGGTGGGCAGCTTTCCTGCGCTCTGTTCACTGCTTCGCATGTGGTTTCAGTTGTGCCCTTTGAGCATGCTCATGTAGACAGCACTAGCGTTTCTGCGTCTTTAAGCCTAGCAGGCTCATGTATACCGTGTATATTTTGTGTGAGGGCCACACTCCCCAACTTGGCAGCCCATAATTCGAAAGAAAAAATTGGAGGCTTATCAAGGTTAAGCCCAGTGGATGCGAAGCATGTCCTTAGCGTTTGGAGGCATCTTGACCGCATACACGCCCGGCGCAAAGACGCTGGCGGTTGCGGGCATAGAGACTGACGCGACGGCAGGCGCGCGCCGCCTCATCCCTGGCGTGACGTCACATATCACGTGATGCAGCAATGGTGGCGCCGCGTCGCGCGCGACGGCGCGAACCGAAGCGTGGAGACCTCCGCCGGGCGACGTCCGACGGCGCGATATGAGGCCCCATCTGCAGCCGGTGTGATGTCATCACGTGATGTCACATCATGTGATCTCACCGCCGGGCGTCGCGCGAAGGCCCGAAACCTACGTTAATATGCTTCGCATAAAAAGTGTCAACCGGAAGAATTGTTTAATTTGTGCATAATTTTGCCAGCACAGTGTGTTCTGCTGAGAGGTAACAGACTGCCTGTGACACTCAGTATGACCACGGCTGTATCATCCCACACGCTGGACTCCTCCTGAAACTGCGAACACATGGTGCCTCGGTGCTGCTGACTCGTCTTGCTCGCTTGGCGTCCACACCGAGAAGACCAAAATGTTATTGGAACACCTAGAATGGGGTACTCCCATGCTAGTGGTGCATTTCCCTGCTGCAACACGCCTGGCCTGGACACCGGAGGAATACGTGCTGTAGTAGTGCGCTGTTCGCCCGGAAGTAGCTAGGCCTAGCATACTTCGTGACTAAGTAGCAACGAAGGTACTTTGAATCTAGTCACAGTTTATCATAAAAGGTCTAGCAACATTGTTATCAGTTTCCCATCGTGCAATAACCTCACATTTAAAAGAACATGTGATTGATTTCCACAAGGCCTTCATAGGCTAAGCATGTGGAAAATTGGGCTAGGTGAATGCCACCTCACACAGACTCCTGTGGGTTGTATGCATGGAACACTGCTGTGAACAGTCAACAAAGCAATCATTACTGTCAGTCCAGTGTCGGTTCTTCGGAGGATCTTTAAAGGTGCACTGAAGAGGAATCTGAACTCGTCTTTTTGCCACGGGAACTCAATCTACACGTTCTGAGCATTCTTAGAAACTTCGATTTATTGCCCTGTGTGGCCGATTTTCCTAATTAAATCGAATTAACGTCCGGCTCCCGCCTTTTTTTTTTAATTCTCCCTCGTACGGTGGGCAGAGTCGACCAACGCGTGGAGTGCCTTGCAGCCAGCTCCGTGGAGGCTTTTCTTTCGCTTTATTTTGTTTTTTAGGTTTCTGTGAATACATAGTTTAATTTGCAGATAATATAGCTGCGAAATAAGCCCACAGAAATAAAAATACGCGCGGACTATTTGCTTCTGCGGACTACTACGTATTACCCCGCCGATGACAGAGCGGCAAGCTGCTGCGGCACTGGCTGAAAGGCACTCCATGCGTTGGTCGACTCTGCCCACCGTACGAGGGAGAATTAAAAAAAAAAGAGGCGGGAGCCGGACGCTAATTCGGTTTACTTAGGAAAATCAGCCACACAGGGCAATATATCAAAGTTTCTGAGAATGCTCGGAACGTGTGGATCGAGTTCCCGCGGCAAAAAGACGAGTTCAGATTCCTCTTCAGTGCACCTTTAATGACTTCAAGTGGTCAAGTGACGTCTACTAGTAACGAGATCTACCTGCCTATTCTACGCCAGGAAGCTAATTATGCCAGCTGTCACTGCTGGCATGCCGGTCGTATCACCCATACTTTTGGTGCATTATGTATTGAAGGATTCGATGGTGCTGTGCGAATTCGTCCTATAGATGGGGTCTCCACATGAAAGGGAGACACGCAGTTGTAGCCGTGTTGTAAGCGGAAAAATTTTATGAAAAAGTGACAGTCCTGTATAACAGCTGCACCCCGTCAAGGCCTCTAAAAAAAAGCGCAGCCCTTATGCAGGTATATGCGGTATTTGTTTTTTGCATTTTTTTTCTGCTTTTCCTGGGTTCTTTCACTACCAATGCATTTAGTGCCTGCCTTCTTCAATGGGAGTTTGCTTGGTGTAGCAGTGAGCTATGGTGTCATCAGCCAGTTTGCTGCTATGTCCTTTTGAAAGAAAGCCATCTCTTAAGGGGGGAGGCTACCCTTGAGCATCAACTTTTTTATTTCTTGAGATATCTGGATGAAAATTTCAGGGTAAGCTTGTAGCACAAACATTTGAAGAACTACCAAGTTTCATGGAGCTGTGCCCACTGGTTCTCAAGTTATAGGAGTATATCAAGGTGGTTTACATGGGTTCCTTGGGACATGCCTGGAGAATTTGCAAAATGTGCTGGCACCTTGAAATTCAGCATAGTCATTCCTGGATAGGTACCCCAGGGCAAGACAAGGCCCTTTTTGTAAATTTCTTTGCTGAAAAATTTTAGCACAGCCCTGAAGTTAGTGTTACTTATTAGACCTTCATTAACCAAATTTTAATTGTTTATTACAAATTCCACAGACAATATCTTAAAAAAACGGGCTTGTCTTGCCCTCAGAAATTTATTCAGGTATGGTGCAAAAGAAACCCCATGAAATTCTGATAAGTGGTTCCCAAGATATGGTTTTCCCTAGCAGCCACGCCAGGCAAAATATTGATTCTGAGAAAATGGTCTTAGAAGTTTGAGAGAACACCAACTTTTTTGTTTCCTGAGATATCTTGATGAAATTTTCAGGGTAGGCTCACAGCATAAACACCTGAAGAATTACTAAGTTTCACAGAGTTGTGCCGTCTGGTTCTGAAGTTACAGGAGTATATCGAGGTGGTTTACAAGGGTTCTTGGGGCAGGCCAGGAGAATATGCAGAATGTGTTGGCACTACGAAGTTAATTTATGATAATTCCTGGATAGGCACCTCAGGCAACAAGGCCCTTCGAAAATTCTTTGGTAAAAAATTTTTGCTCATCACTGAATTTAATTACTACTAGACATGCACTAATTAACCAAATTTTATTTATCAACAATTCCAAACACAATATCTTTAATAAATTGGCTTTTCTTGCCCCCCAAAATTTATTTATGTATCGGGTAAAAAGACCACACAGAAATCCGATGAGTGGTTTCTGAGATATGCTGCGGTGAGCAGCCATACAAGGAAAAAAATTAAAAATTCAGAGAAAATGACCCTCAAAAGTTGACATTTCCTGGTCTAAAACGATCCTGCTGAATAACTGGAGCTGTCTCCGTGCTTTCTTTTTTTTGCCGCCTCTGAGTTGTCACTTCATTCTGTTCCTCAGCCTTGCCCATGCGCAGGGCATCTTTCTCCGCCGCTGACCGACCAGTACATATATAGGACGCTGGACGCGTCGATGCAGTCGTCGGCAGCGCGCTTCGCCATGCGGATGGACCTCATAGAATGCGTCCGTGCACCGAACGCGTGTCGCGTCTTGAATTTCGTTGTAGGCATCGTGACCGACCGCGCAACGATCAACAAGTTACACGACACTGTTCAAAGGGCACGGCGACAGACTGTGAAGACGGCGATCGCAAAACTGGCGAAAGGCGAACGAACACACCGCTCAAAGGAGAGCGAGCAGCCGGTGGAGACCATCGCGTCAGCGCGCGCAGCAGCCAATAGCAGCCGCCCGTTCCCCCGCGTTCTCGAGGAGCGCGCGCTTGGTCCAATCGTAGCCTCGGATTTCGGACGCGGGAAACTCGAAAGCAGCCGTGAGGCCCCCAATCAAAAGCTAGCCACGCCTCGAGCACGCTGCCGCCGTCGCCGCCGGAAGCAGCAAAGAAAAGCGCAAGAATTCACGAACAAAACAAGACCAAAATGGCGGCGCTCGGTTCAGCGTGGGAGGAATGGTGCGCGCGCGAAGTTGGAGCATTTTCGGCGCTTGCTCGCAGCTCAGGGGCAACTGTGGCGTGTTATATTTCTAATTTTCAATACTTTTACGGCGAATTAGGCATTGATAATTACAGAAAAGGTAGTTTATAACATATACAAACGGAATATATACTTTCCAAAAATCGACTTTTTCGCGATTTTTCGGTTTTCAAAGGTAGCGTCCCCCCTTAAAGGGACACTGAGGAGAGCTCTATTAATATTTTTTTTATAGAAAATCCGATAGTTCGGCATTTCATGGCTTTGTTGCCACTTGGCCGGCAGCAAAAGATGCCTTTATTTCTAATAAATTTGGATTCGAAGTTGAAAAAGTTTTTCCCTCCGCTCTGATTCAAACTTGGGATTCTCCTATGACGACACAGGACTAAGTGACGTGAAACATGACGTGCACATGACATAACGCAGACTCCGTGATTTCTGACGGCCAGCAGTGCGGCCTGGCAGCAGCCGAAAAGAAAGCTACCGCTGGCCGCACGTTGAAGGCATCTGTCGGCTATTGCGGCCGTCGCTTCGTTTACGTTTGCACCGGCGTTTTGCCAGCGTTACAATGGATCCCGTTCTCGAAGTCGTCAACGAAGTTCTCGCAAATAGACACCTTTAGCATACCGTGTACCTTGTTACCGTTAGCGGAGTACCGGGAGCCCGCATACCGCTGTGAGCATGCAGGCGCTGATTGGTCCCGGCGCTGCAGGAGCGCGCGCAGCTGCCGGCTACGTGGCGCCATCTGGCGACGTCAAGAAGATTTGCGCATGCATTTGCTGCGCCTCAGTGATTCGTGGCTTCTCGTGTCCTAGTGTTGCTAGAACCATTGGTTCTAGCAACATTGTTTTGTCCTATGACGTCATCACGCTTGTACTTGCGAGTCTGGCCTGTGGTGGCGATACCTGTATTTTGGTTATTGCTCTTTTCTTCGTCACAAGAGCTTTGTTGTCAGTATGAGTGGCGTTTTTGTAATCAGGAGCTGGTATTCTGTCGATGCAAGTCAACTTCAATTTCTCCTCAGTGTCCCTTTAAAGGGACCATGAAAAGAATTAGAAGCCGCTTGCAAATGTTAGAAGTTATGCTCACAAGCACTGACACCAAGTATGAGTCTTTGGAACTGAGCCGGCAATTTATTATGGCTTTTTAAAAATCGCGTTTTTTAAAATTCGCGGGCCGTTTGGTGTCTTCGTAGGGAGCGATTTTGAAACCAAAACCGGGAAAACAGACGTCACTAGTCCCATGACGTCGGTAGGCCACCACACGCTGTCATTCGCTCGAGCCGCGGCAGCTACGACGTCACGGGCACACTTCCGGTAGCGGTGAAAATCGTCTGCTTGAGGCGCCGCGCGACCCCCTCGGGCAAGCGCGGGCCAGGGCATTGCCTTCACGCATATGTTTTCAATTTACCTCTGCCGCCTCTTTCTGCCGGGAGTTCGGGAGCAAAGAAAGCGCCGAGACCGGAGAGACGCTGCCGACGCACGCTGCTCCTCGGGAGTGCGACAACCGGAAGTCGTAAACCGAACGTCAGCGAATGACGTATTCATGGGCGGAGCCCAGTCCCGGAGCTGTTTTCTTTATTTTTTCTTGGTGCTCCACGTGTATGAGTTGAGGGGGGAGAGGAGGAGCGTGATTTTTAATCGTCTATAACTTCGTTGTTATTCATGCTAGCTCGAAAATTCTTTCGCTGGGGTGACGAGTGATGGATTGCCTATCTTTACGTAATCTCAATTAATTTGTTTCATAGTCCCTTTAAGGGGGGGGTTCCAGAATGCGAAAGGCCCTTGTGTTCTTAAGAATGCTTTGAGGCTTTCGTAAACACACTGAATATTGCCAGCTGCGCTTGATCTGTTTAGTTCTGGTCTCTCTAGAAATTGACTTCGGATCACCTCTGCGGTGCAGCATCTTTAAACCTTTTTGACTGCCTGAGGTGAATAACGAGTATGCCATGTTGACGAAGTGACAGTGCACTGGTGTGCATGGCAGGGTGCCACACGCTACAGTTTCAGCAATGAGAATGCTTGCCCACTGCACCAAACTATGCTCTTGTATTGTGGTAAACCTGCAATGTGACACTGAAGCAGGAAGTTTTGTTTGCGCATGTGGAGTAGAAATGCTGTGCCCAGGTATGACTGCAGTGAAAAATTGGAACTGACTGCAGTCAGTACTAGTTGGTGGGAGCCTGGTGAGAGCAGTGTGACTCGTCGTGCATTTATACTGTGTATTGTGCAGTGATATGGTGTGCATGCATTTTGCACCTAGTCCCCAGCTGTGCGGTTCTTGTCACCGCTAACAGTGTCTACGTAAGCAAAAAAAAATTGTGTACAGAGCTGTTAAGAGACTCATTCCAAGGGAACATTGTGTGCCAGCTGCCCTATTCTCACTGCCGCATAAGCTAGTTGCGGTCAGCCTTTGGAGCTTGCTGGGTTTCCACAAAGTGTGACAAAGACAGGGCGCATTTGATCAGTGTTTGCACCGTAGTCAGTGTAGCATGGGTCTCATTGTGGTCATTGCACCACAGGCTGAAGTGCATTGGGTGTTGGGGAAAATGCATTGCTGCTGGGACGTCCCTCTTGAACTAACCGTCACTGCGGCCATTTTTCCAGCAGAACCAGGGCACCAGGGACGCCACGATGAGCAGCTCGGAGAGCGTCTGTCGCCTCTACGAGGTCGGCCGGCAACGAGAGGAGGACGACGACGAGGTGAGGAAAGCTGCTTCACCGAGTCGTTTTGAGACTCAGAATAGCAGCAGCAGCAGTGCCAGCAGAGAACCATCGAAAGGGAAAAAACAAGCCTCGTTTGCTCTGGGAGGAAGATTTTGTCTCGATGGCCTCCCATTGCTTGGACTCCTCTGTCACTCCCCCTCTCTCTCTCTTTCTCTCTCTCCCCTCCCCCACTTTCGAATGCACTTTGATTGGGCAACCAGCCTTCTCTGGTTCTGCTGTACTCAGTTAGGCTGCAGGGCAGATCTGTACTGTATGAACACCTGTCCTTCAGCGTGCCGTGGGCTGCAAAAGCTTGCAGAATGTGGCAGATGTCTGAAGCAGGATTGGCAGGTTGCGTGGCCAGGGCCACAGGGAATTCACTTGAATGTCATTCACGGCTGTCATGTTCTGTGAATTTTAGGGGTAATCAGGTGTACTTTGTGCTAGACACTGACTGCGCTGATTCGGCGTTGCAGGCACACATGCCTTACTTTTTTGGGTAGGCACTCTTTCTCAAACATTATCCTCACGTTTTTGTCTCTTATACAGTTGAATCTCGATTATAATAATCTCACAGGGTCACGAAGGATATTTGTGTCAACCGAACTTTGTGCCATCCGAAACAAACAAAATTCGTGTGCAGAATTTGCACAGACCTGTTTTCGCTTGACAGGGCTTACCTATGTCTGCACGCCGCCGCTCACTCCTCGGGGTGTGCACTGCGCGTCTGGTGATTTCAAGGTCAGCGATGTACAGGCAGCAAGTACTTAGTGCAGCTCGTGCACTCATATCAGGCACAGTGAGGTGACGGGTTGTTCAAAACACCTGAATTTCCACTCACTGCACACAATCCACTCTGGCCGAGGCATTTTACAAATTTGTATCAACCGGGATTGTATCATCAAGATTCCACTGCATTTGGTCTCAGTCTAGCCAGTAGAGCACTGCACGGGCCTCAATTTGAGGCCCGAGCCCGGCCCGGGCCCGAGACCTGAAGCCCGAGCCCGGCCCAAGCCCGCGGCTTCAAGCCCGGGCCCGGCCCGGGCCCGCTAAATTATCGCTCTAGTGAGCCCGGCCCGGCCCTTGAATCCCGGAGTGAAGCCCGGCCCGTTTCACAGTAACGCTTGCTTGAGGTACACTGCTCACTCTGAGCAAGTAGACTGCTACTGCACCGATAAGGAACTGGCCGACAAAGGTTCGGAAACCGCAGTTTGGCTCAAAGAAAGTTGCTTCTTTTTAACCCAGAAGGAAGTGATGAAGAGTAGTTCTCGGCAGGCCCGTCTTTTGGAGAGTGATCTCGTGTAGGTGGGCAAAGATAAACTCGGAAGTTCCGAGAGCCAAATAAAAAGGGCTGCATACACTCGCATTAGTCTACTCTGCGTTCCCCCATGATTGTAATCAGTTATATTCTGCCGCCCGCGAAGTATAAATATTAAAGCTGCCTAGCAAGCAGTACGATGACATTTTTTTTACTGAACGCGATCTCACAGGTTGAGATCATAGCCGAACTGGTCACCTTTCAGCAGAAACGAAAAGCTAAAGGGCTTGAGTATTTCATGGTATGTGCTTGAAGACCATAAGCGTCCTAAACTAATATGTTCTTCCCTAATGCATTTCTAATAGTGTATGGTATGTTTTGGGAACGCGAATGATCAATGGCCAATTAAGGCCGGTTGAATTTTACTCTTACTGCACCGCGGCGTGGAAATAAGG
This sequence comes from Amblyomma mixtum, assembly GCF_055824585.1. NCBI lineage: Eukaryota > Metazoa > Arthropoda > Arachnida > Ixodida > Ixodidae > Amblyomma > Amblyomma mixtum. The sequence goes on from NC_143018.1 coordinate 86,871,167, forward strand.
AAATAAATAAATCAATGAATAAAGCTTAGTTTTTTTCTCAGCGCGTACTATAACTCATAGCTCATCCGTGTCGCTGCTTCAATGCCGCAGTTGTGCACTTCACTCTGCAATATTGAATGAAAAGTCGGACACCAGCCGTTTCTGTACGGACCCAAGCCTGGCTCGGGCCCGCAGCTTTAAGCCCGAGCCCGGCCCGGGCCCGCAACTTCAGGCCCGGGCCCGGCCCAGGCCCGGCAAAATAAATCATGTCCCGGCCCGGCCCGGGCTTTCGGGCTGGCCCGAGCCCGTGCAGTGCACTACTAGCCAGTAGGTGATCAGAGTGTGACATGTAAAAGTTGTACCTTACTTGCGGATTCACTCATCTCTTTCACCGTCCGTGGATTGGCAGTACTTGGAACGGTGACGGTGCATTTCAGGTTGACCTCAGCAGGTGTGTCAGCCAGGAGCAAGAGTGCCAAGTTTAGTTTTTTGCGTTAACTGCAACTGGGCGAGCACGTTAGGTCTCTGTGGAGAATCGGGACACAGTGCATTCGCGTGTCTGAAATTGTCGTGGAGGAAAGCTGTTTATGCTGCCTAGAACCATGCTCATTAACAAAATTCGAAGGCAAAAATGAAAGCAGCAGACAGTTTAGCATGGCTAAGCATGGAGTATCGTGCAGTAGCACTAGTTACGGTGGGCACTTAAAGGGCAGCTGAAGTGGTTTAAGAATTCGATGGGTTTAAGAGGGCTGAATGTGTGAAACTTGAAGGTAAAGCCTGCAAAATCATTTCTCGCTATCATTTGAAATGGTGGCGTAATCGCCGTATAAAGTGGTGTCGGCTCTCAGGCTTCTCTGCAGTGCACAGCCGCAGGCAGAGCCCCCAGTTATGACATCACATGTGACGGCGTTGTGTTTGCAGCGAAGAAGCAGTTGTCATGGAAGAAAACCTATGTCATTGAAGGTGAAGCTCGTGAAGCATTGTTTGATGGCATTGCACTGCAGCATGCAGGCGAAGGCAGCGGACATCTGAAATTTCGGCGATAATGACATCACTACGAGCTTCCCCGCATTCTTCGACGCAGTGAGAAGCCTGAGCATCGTCGTGATTTTAATCTGCGATTGTTTCACCATTTCATATGCTAGGCCAGAAATACTTTGCGCACTTTACCTAGAAGCTTCATGAAGATTTGAATTCTCGAATAACCTCAAATTCTCCAAAAACCATTTCAGCCTCCCTTTAAGGTCCTTGCTTGCTAAAGGCATTTGTCCTAAAGGCCTTTACCATAATGGCCTTTTGCCTGAAGTTATTTTACCTGAAGGGCTTTACCCTGAAGGCATTTCCCTTGAAAGCCTTCGCCGATAATGACGTCACTACGAGTTTCCTCGCATTCTTCGATGCAGTGAGGAGAAGCCTGAGCATCGTCGTGATTTTAATCTACGATTGCTTTACCTAGAAGCTTCATAAATTTGAATTCTTGAATAACCTCGAATTGTCAAAAAACAATTTCAGCTTACCTTTAAGGTCCTTGCGTGCTAAAGGCATTTGTCCTAAAGGCTTTTACCGTAATGGCCTTTGGCCTGAAGTTATTTTACCTGAAGGCCTTTACTCGGGAGGCATTTACCATGAAGCCCTTCACCCTAAAGGCCTTTATCCTCAAGGCAGTTACCTTGAAGGCATTTGCCCTAAATGCCTTTACCTTGAAGGCCTTCACCCAGGTAAAGGCCAATGGGCCACCTGCCTCAAAGCAGCTTCAGGGACGTACGTACGTCTAAATTACGAAAATGCACCTAGTCATGCTACCGCACTAGAAAAAAAAGAAAACAAGACTACCCTGTTTTGAAACATGTTGAAAGAACGCAAAAAATAATTCTTTATTTGTTGTGAAAGAACTCATTTCCGCTGCGTCGTCTGCACTCCCTGCTGCACCCGCGGCCACTGCTGCTGCTGCTGCTGCTGCTGCTGCTGCTGCTGCCGCTGCCATCGCATCTGCCGTAGCTCCCTGCCGGTGCCTCTGGCTTTAGGAAAACCTGATGTTCATCACAATTTCGTTACTCCCTGCGCATGAAAAGAGAGAAGGAAGTTCACGGTCTCGTTTGCGCAGACTGTCGTGCAGAACAGGGCACTCACATTGTTTTTTTTTTTTCCCAACATTTCTCTCTCTCTCAGACATGCTTCCTCTGTTTGCGACTTCTTTTTTAGCCAGTGCCATGCGGTTAGTGCAGTCAACAGAATATGCTCCTAGGCTGTGGCAGAAGCGGTAGTGTCAGCAGCAGCAGCAGTAGCACCATTGAACGAACGTAATGTGGAATATGACCGTGCAAGCTTTATATGCTGGATTATAGTCACCAGCAACTCTTCTCTCCGATGTGGGATGGGAGCCGTCTGAGAGGAGCTGTGTTCATTAGTACTACTAGGCAGCCCCTCAGGTTTGATGTTTGATGAGGTTTAACTAATTATTAATACTTTGACCAAGTCTGCATGCTTGATCCCTGCCACAGAGGCCGGCCACATTCTAGCGGCGGTGGAATGCAAAAACTAAGCTCTCAGTACGTGGTTAAAGAGAACACCTTGTGGTCAGAATTAATCGTGTGCCTCTCTGTAGCATGCCTGTTTGTTGCCTTGGTACACATAAATACACTTAGCATCAATGCTCTGAACATAAACCAAGCTATAGCAGTAGCGTCTATTGGCTGTTTTCTTGTTAAGACGGTTACTGCTAGTGCCACCTTGAAGAGCAAGCCTTGCCTCTCCAGGCAGCAAGGGAATCCTTTAACACCAACTAGCTGAATTACTCGAAGTGTCTTTTATATCAGTCTGAACCATTGCAATGTGTTAATGTTTGAGGTTATTTAGTTGCATGGAAAAGCACTTTGGGGACCCACTAATTGACAGTAAGTGTAACACGTGCCGTCTTTACTCTTGCACCGATGCATCATTTTCCTGGGGGTTTGATTTCTGGGATAGGCTGGTAGGAGTTCGGATAAATCCAAATTCTTTGTTGCTGTGACCCAGTTGTTGGTGCTAAACAGTAGAGATATCACTTCGAAAGTACGGAGATGTTGGTCTTGACTGCAGGAACAGTTTCTCTAGCCCCAGCTCATGTGTTTGCGTTGTTTAAAGCGTGCTGCTCCTTCAACAACTTGCAGGATGCGGATGACGACGAGTCCGAGAACATGGGCGAAGAGGATACCGATGAGGACGACGATGACGGTAAGGCCATGCTGCCAGACCCAGCAGCAACTCGCAGCGTCATTTTGTTGTAGCCAGGGGAGAAGGGTGCTTTATTGCACTGCATTGTATTGAGTGAAATTGAGTGCATGTGTGTCTGTTCGCTGCTTCCTAAATGGGCAGAGGACACTGACGAAGATGACGATGACGGTAAGTCGCCATTTCGTGGATTACGGAGGGTCATTCCTTCATCCATTTGGTTGGGGTCGAGCTGGGGAAGAGATGTAGTTCGCACGTAGTCGAAAATCTGGGTTTTAGCTGCCAGGTTTCATCCCAGAATAATAAGCCTGTGCTCCTCCTGTACATTGTGCAGTAGCGGATTGGAGTATCCCAGCAACCCTGGTATGGCGCTTCTAGGCACGAGGTCGCGTATTCAATGTCTGGCTGCGAAACCATGTTTCTCTGTAGCAGTGAAATTCAGAAACACCAGTGAACCAATAATCGGTGCCTGTTAAACAGCCACAAATGATAGGAAATAAGTTAGAGCCCTCAAGCGTGCCTTTTCTCACTTCTTTTAGTGTACATCAGGACACGTAAGTAGAGTGTCCTCTCATAGCCTGAGTAACTTTGGTACTTTAAACCCCCATAAACCAAACCAAACCAAACCTTCGCGTGAGTTAACGCGTTTCGGTTTTAACTTCCTGTCCTTTTTTTCCTGCATCTGTATGACTTGTTCATCATAACGCAGCTGCAGTGCCTGTTTCTCAGAGTTAACGTCGACGCGTTCCCGATGAAACTGATGGCTAGAACGGCGCAATTTCTCATTTCACTTTTGCATGCCGGCGAACGCCGCGACAGGGGACAGCTCACTGATTGAGCTGGTCGCGGAGGTGGCTTTGCTTTGAGTCAAGACACAGCATGCGAGGAAGGTGCGATTTCACTTTTTCTTTCTTTCTCTTGCCAAGCCTCATTGGCTCACGCTCATTTCGTCATTAGCGGTGACAGCAGCATGCATGTACAGTACGGTCCATTGTTAAAGGGAACATGTGATCGCGTGCCCTCCGCGATTCACGAAGCCCTGCCGCTGAGGTGTGGCGAGAATAGGCGGCATCAGGCGCATGCGCGGAATGACGAGCCTTCATGCTTACTGCGCATGCGTCTTGTGTCGACGATTCCCGCAAGTTCTCGGCAGCAGCGCTCCGCAAAGCGCGGAGACCACGCGATCACATGTTCCCTTTAACAATGGACCGTACTGTACACCAGCAGTTCACGAGTTGAGACGGCAGATCCGCCAGTTCATATCTTTTCGTGTGCGCAATTGTCCCTTCAATTTGCGGCACGGTGATGTGCCAGAATCATTGAAACTGTGCAGGCCAAAATGATAATGGGCTTTGGCATATGATATCGTGATGTGGTGTCATCTTGCTTTTCACGACGAGGGCTGTCTAGCGTTACTGCTAAATTTGATGGTTGTGCCATGCTTTTTGTGCCCATCGAGAAATGACGCTGTTTTTTTGGTTTAGCTGCACGCGTGTGCAACGGCATACCAGGAGGTTGTGCTTCTCAATTGAGTTTCTTAATGTGCTCGTTTCGAAAAAGACTAATTATTACGAGGAGCTGAAATTAGAAGAAGTAGGCAAGTTGTGACAATGTATGATGAGCTTTCATATAGAATGATGTTAGGCAGTAGTTTAGATTGTAAGTGTGATTCAATGGCATACTTTGATGGTCACGTTTTACAAATATTATTGCACCAGTGGTTCAAGATAATCAGTTACACTTTATTCAAGATTCAGAACTGCCTGATGAGGTTTCAGGGTGTGATTGTTTGGTGTGTGTTATAAGTTTGGTCTGCATATCACAACGTGCAACTGAGGTAAGTAGAAAATCCTGGTCTTTTTTTCTTTTTCTTTGGTTGATGCGAGAGTTGGTAGGTACGCAGGGTAGGTAGGTTGCTAGGTATTTTCGTTTTTGAGCCCATTTTGCGTTGTGTTGCATTTTGGATAAATTTGGCATGGCCCCAGTTCCGCTTTTTGTTTTGCTACTGAAATGCTCTGGAAATAACTGAGTCCGCTCAGCTGTTTTGTCTGAAAAGAAAACTTTGGCCTACAGACTGGCGTTGGCAACTTTTTTACTCGTGCACGCAGATTGCGTAAAAGTTGGCGGAAAATGTGGGACTTTCAATTTGGAACATTGCTTTAACAATGTGAAAGTAGCAACGAAAAAAAAAATCAATTTCACTGCCTTCGCATTGCGTTAATTTGGCGATTTCATGCGAGGAGCCAAGTGTGGTCGGATTTAAATTCTGCCATGTTCAGTCACCACAACTGTTCTTCGCAAGTACAAGAGTTCGACTTTCGTTGACACAGCGGTTTCCTAGTGAGAGCGTTTTGTTGTCCCTCTTTTTGTTTGGTGGGGGAAAAAAAAAAGCAGAGTTGGGATCGTGCTAAAGTCTCCTATTTGCAACATTGGCAGTGCCACCGTTGGTATTTTTTTTTTTTTTTCCTCTGTGCTGGATCACTGTTCATGCCGGTGTAGTAGTTCCTGTGCATTGAAGATCTCCTGATTTGTGTGGGCTTTATTTACCGACTTGCTGCTTGTTCCAGCAAGCTCGGAAAATTTGCCGGTAGTATGCGCTCTCCATTCACAAGCACTGGGTTGGGGGGATGGCCGGTTTTGAAGGGCGGTGGATGCGCTGAAAAGCTGGCTTGATAAGCGGAACCACCGTTTCCAAAAGCACAGCAAGATTTCCAAAACGTTATTTGCTCGAGACAAATACTTCGAGATTTCGAATACCAAACATTCAGATCGAGTCGAATATTGAATAGTGCACTATTGAACCAAATATTCGAACATGCCTAGATATTAGGCTAAGCAGCAGTACTGCATGCTGCCGTCATTACAGTAATTTCATTGTTAGAAGTGCAAATTAGCAGTGATGTGACTGGTGTAAAATAGGCTGAGATTCGAGTAATGTCTAACGAGAAGAATGTTGTGATGTAGGTGCTAATTGGAATAAGCAGTTAGACTGACACAGAGGTGCTGAATATTGCAGGCACCAATGGATGGCATTGCTGATATGAGTACATCTTCACTGAAGCTTGGTCGTATTTTGTTGTAGCCATACTGAGCAGGCTTAGTTGAAAAAAGTTGCTTGCCACCCAGCCCATTTAAAGATTGCAAGCCTTTGTTTCAGAAGGTGACAAAACAAGCTAGACGTACCTGTTTAAGCACTCAAAAGTATGCTTATACACTAGTCTATACTCCATAAAGTTGCCTTGCTTTCAGTTGCATACTGCAAGTCTTTTATTGGCGTCTAGCGGGTGTCAGCGTGCTCTTCGCATGGCTCATGAATGCAGCTTGGAATAGCTTTGTCCTTCAGAAGTGCGAACGAAATGAATGCCGCTGCCCATCTCTCTGCAATCGGTGCATCCCACCACTCTTCAACTTGACAACGTTGAGAACAGCACGGCAAAATGTCACTCTGTGAGACCTAGTATACTGCACTGCACTGCCGACAGCCCAGTGTTTTGCCTACCAAGCTAGACCATCCCGATCTCATGTGCGCGGATGCGTGACAGTAGGCCAGGAGAGGTTTGGCGGAAGGTGGGGAGGGGGGGGGGGGGAGGGGGGGGGTCGGGAAATCAGTGGTCACACAGACGAGTTTTTGTCCTGCAGCAGATGAATACCACAGCTGTGTGTCTCCGACCCTGTTCTTGTTTTGCACAGGTCGATGCTCTTGCGTGAGATTATATTGAGTGTTGCGTTTACACCGCGAGCGAGCCGCTGCGTCTGTTTTTGCTCTATGGGTCACATGTCAACATAACTCTGTGCTGCTTTACATTTGCAAGGTGAAGCGCTGGACGAATTTGCAAATTGGCAGCTTAGCAGGGAGGCTTTGCTAGGAAAAGGAATGCAGTTGATTGTTGGGTTGATTGCAGGCGATTGAGAAGCCTTCCGAAGCACTCGAGCACTCTGTTGATCTTTGACGGGTAGCAGTATAGGCGATGCATTTGGCAGGCTGCTGTTGCGGAGAGCAAACTCTTCATTCAGAGACACGAGTAAGCTTGTTAGGACCTGTAGTAGAGCACTTGCCCCCTGCCGCTCTATTTGCACGAGTTTTCCTCTGGATACAGATGGTGCATATATAGTCATAGGGTGAGCTCACGGGCTAGTTGGTTATTCATAATAATTTTTTCAACAAGTTGCAGTCAGCGCTCGTGTGTGTGTTTCCTCGTCTTGTGTCCTTGTGTAGCATGCGCTGTTGAAAAAATTATTATATATAGTCATGCAGCATTAGGAACGAACAGACTGCTTTGGATGGCAGCAGCTAAAGAAGCCTGCTGCTGGTTTTGGTAGTGCTTCTTTCATTTCCGAGACCCAGAGAGCCCTGGTTAGAACATGGAGGGGCATGAAATTGGCTCACACTACAACAAACAAACTTAAGTAAAGAATAAGTGAGGCATTTAAGATGTGTCTAACAGTGCAGTCCCTCCCTGACCCTACCTTCTCCATTGAAGCATGTGCCAACTGGAATTCAGAAGGGTGCTTAGACTTTTGACCTAATACCTGTTTAGAGCTAGCATATAGTTAACACCTTTGTAGTGCTGTAGCAAAACTAATGCAAGTGACTTCGGGACTCGAAACAAGTTCCTATTTGTTATAGGTTGGTTCTACAAGCGTTGTTCGTGTTCAGAAAAGCTGTGTGAATCGGAGTTGCATCTTATTTCACGACCCTGCTCCAAAGCATGCCGCTCACGTGCTCTAGAAAAGTGTGGAGGGAGGACTGTTAGTGGGTTCTATAAGGGAGTTTGCGCATCTGTTTTGCACTTGTTAGCAAACACCTGTTGTGCATAGCACAGCCCACATATCATATTCACAGTAAAGCTAAAAAAAAAGCGCTTTCTCAGTTGAGTTGTGGGGTGGTAAAGAAGTACATGCCATGTCTCTGTTTTAATGAAAACACAATATCCATTGCTTTCATCCATGGCTTCTCAGTATCTGTGGCAGCTTGAAAATTAGTAAGATTAGTAAGGGCGCATGCACACTGGCGAGTCGTGGACATTGCGTAGCCAATTTCGATTGAATGGTTAGTCCTAAAGAAGTAGGAAAGGACCGCAGTGACTTTGCCAAAACCAAGTATTCACACGACATCTACACCTCTTAGGTGGGAATGCACCTTTAGACATGCGCCGACACCAGTTAATCTCATGCGTGTTCGTGTCTGTCCTCTCTTTTTCGGTTGGCAACTGAAGTGGAGGACATGGACGGTGAGGATCACGACAACGAAGACGATGAAGAGGACGACGGCGACGATGTGGCGTTCAGCCTCTCCGACGTGAGCGACGATGGGTCGGACGATTCGGACGATTCAGACGAAGATCAGGTACTTTTTGCACTGAACGAAATCTGAGCCGGAAAAGTGCTGCTGACCCAGTGGCCCTGTCCGGAGCACAAACCGGTGTTGCGTGGAGTGTGAAGAGGAGGAACCGTGTTTCCTTGAAACATTTCTTTTTTTTTTTAACTTATACACTGTAAGATATGGCCAGGTGGTGAGGAAGACGATGACCGACAGAGAGGACAGTCTCCTGTGCGCGTTTTCTCTCTCGTTTTTGTAAAGAACTAGCTGCGGTGAAGGACCGTCAAGTGTGCGGAGCGCGCTCTCGGTTTATCTCGACGACACGTCGACGGGGCTCGTCGAAGCCGCAGTGCTGAAGGTTGCGCAAGTACTGAAGAGACAAGATTCTGTGTTTCGTCCCCTCCCCACCACCCCCCCCCCCCCCCCCCACCCCCTCGCTGTTATATTTCGGGCCTCCTCTCCTCCCACCTTTATTGTTTTATGCGCTTCCCCCCTTTCCTTATCGGTGGCGCGCACCATTTAGACGCTAGCAGCATGAAAACCAAAAATTACCTCAGGCCCCCCCTCCCCTGTGTGTACCCTCTCCACTGGCCTGCATGTTGTTTCGTTATTACGTATCCGTTTTCAAATTCAATTCATTACTGTTGGTGTGCTTGACAACGGTATCTTCATACTCCGCCAGCCAGCCTGAATGAACAAAGGCTGTGCGATCGGTGGATTGACAGGATTGTAGGTTTTTCTTTTTTTTTTCTTGCCCATGTATTCTTGCTTCCTTTTTGTTTTGCTGTTTTCTGTTCTGTTCTTGCCTTGGCCGTACCCTTCTTTCTTTTTATGTTGAGAAACCAAATCTTCCCCCGACTGCAGCTGGCGAGGTGACGAAGCAAGTGAAGATGTGTGCCGGGGGCTTGCCATGGATGGGTGTGGAGCAGTGGCGTCGTAGCGAATAAAATTTGCCCGGCATGTTTTTTTTTTTCTTCTTTTTTCATGTCGGGTGCCAGAGGAACTGATGAAACCTTGTGTCTGTGTTTTCTTTTGCGTTAGAACTCGACCCTCGGTGTTCAGAGCACATTGTCAGACCTCGCAAAGGCTTGCATTCATTGCGAAGTCTTCATGCAAACTTTCATCCACAGATGGCGTGGAACGCAGTTTAGTGGTAAAGAGCCGACAAACACTGGCGCTTTTGCGGGTGCTGAATCTGCTTTTGATCGTAGTGTCTTGCTTCTGCGGACGCCGGGTTTTTCTTTCGCAAGGTTTCTCAAAAGTGCCGGTGAGCAAAAAATGGTGCCGCTGTCTATGAGTGTCTCTTAAAGGGACTATGAAATAAATTAATTGAGATTACGTAAATATAGGCAATCCATCACTCGTCACCCCAGCGCAAGAATTTTTGAGCTAGCATCAATAACAATGAAGTTATAGACGATTAAAAATCACGCTCCTCCTCTCCCCCTCAACTCGTACGCGCGGGGCACCATAAAAAAATAAACAAAACAGCTCCGGGACTGGGCCCCGCCCATGAATACGTTACTCGCTGACGTTTGGTTTACGACTTCCGGTTGTTGCACTCCCGAGGAGCAGCGTGCGTCGGCAGCATCTCTCCGGTCTCTGCGCTTTCTTGGCTGCCGAACTCGCGACAGAAAGAGGCGGCAGAGGTAAATTGAAACCATACGCGCCAAGGCAATGCCTAGCTGGCTCGCGCTTGCCCGAGGGGGTTGCGTGGCGGCTCGAGCAGACGATTTTCACCGCTACCGAAAGTGTGCCCGTGACATCGTAGCTGCCGCGGCTTGAGTGAATGACAGCGTGTGGTGGCCTGCCGACGTCATGGGACTAGTGACGTCTGTTTTCCCGATTTTGGTTCCAAAATGGCTCCCTACGAAGACACCAAACGGCCCGCAAATTTAAAAAAAACACGATTTTTAAAAATTCATAATAAATTGCCGGCTCAGTTCCGAAGACTCATACTTGGTGTCAATGCTTCTGAGCATCACTTCTAACATTTACAAGCGGCTTTTAATTCTTTGCATGGTCCCTTTAAAGAGTGCTGCATTCGCCCCGGGAATGCTGGTGTGAACTCTGTATTTGGCTTTGGCCCGTGTTTGGCTGAAAATTGATTCAGTTGCAAAATCGCGGCTGCCCCCTGAGTTCAAGCCATTGTATGGCCTAAACAATGTGAAAATGCAAGGAAGCAGTATTCCAACAATCGCAGAGCCGCTGCAGCGTTCACGTAGGTTGCTGAATTTGGCAGAGCGGTAGCAAAATTCGACAGAGACACTTATGACTGCTTATGTGTGCGAATGTGAAAGCATTACTGTCGCTGGGTGCATTGACACCCACCAACACATAATGACATCACCCTGAATGCTGTACGGAAATGGTGCAGTGCAGTAACTATTTCACGTCTCAATTGAGCCTTATGGGAAGAAAGAGGTATAGAGTCCCGGGAGGCATACAACTGAAAGCGCATATGTCGTCTATTCGAACCCCTGTCGCAAGTTAACCTCCAACTTGACTAGCACTTGTAAGCTGTATGCAATGAGAAATCATGTGACACCACCCAAACGCTGTACAACAAACTGTTGCATTACAGTTTTAGTACGATTGTAGTTGAAGAAAACTGGCGCCACATGAAGGTCGGCCAGTGAGGAGTATATATAGATGAACAACACGTAATTGATTGTCTGAAATGGCTGTTCTCGGCTTGCTGTGTGCGTTCTAGGGCCGCTTGATGATGTCGCTCTATTTTTCTTGCCATCGCTGGGATTTTCAGTTCCACCTAAAAGTAGACTCAATAACACATGCCACTGGCTTTTCTCGTATAAGGCCTCTTAAAGGTGCACTGAAGAGGATTTTGAACTTGTCTTTTTGCCACGGGAACTCGATCTACACGTTCTGGGCATTCTTAGAAACTGCGATTTATTGCCCTGTGTGGCTTATTTTACTAATTAAATCAAAATAACGTCCAGCTCCCGCCTTTTTTTTTTTAATTCTGCCTCGTACGGTGGGCGGAGTCGGCCAACGCGTGGAGTGCCTTGCAGCCAGCTCCGTGGAGGCTTTGCTTTCGCTTTATTTCGTTTTTTAGGTTTCCGCGAATAAATAGTTTCATTCGCAGATAATATAGCCGCAAAATAAGCCTGCAGAAATAAAAATATGCACGGACTATTTGCTTCTATGGACTACTACGTATTACTCCGCCAATGGCAGAGCAGCAAGCCTCCACGGAGCTGGCTGAAAGGCACTCCACGCGTTGGTCGACTCCGCCCACCGTACGAGGGAGAATTAAAAAAAAAAGGCGGGAGCCGGGCGTTAACTTGATTTAATTAGGAAAATCAGCCACACAGGGCAATAAATTGCAGTTTCTAAGAATGCTCGCAACGTGCAGATCAAGTTCCCGCGGCAAAAAGACAAGTTCAGATTCCTCTTCAGCGCACCTTTAATGTTTTCGCATTCAAAGCTTTGCTCTCCCTCTGTGCGAATTATAATTCTCTCAAGGCATGCAGTTATCATGTCTTCAGTGTGTTTTGTGCAAGGAAACATTGCAATTTTTGTCCATGTTCTTGGCCAACTACAATCCGAGCCAGATGCAAAACATAAAACCTCCTGGCATTCCTGAGGTGGAAGAACGATCACAGCCCCAGTTTCCTTTCACTTGAATGCTGATTTCTTCCTTTCATTTCCGGTTTTGTTTTTCTGGCCTCAAAGTCAACTGTATCCAACAAGTGACCGCAGCGGTGGCGCAATGGTTTAAGCATTCGCCTTGCATTGGAGAGGCACGGGATTTGATTTCCAGTGCTGCTAGGTGCCCACCAGTGGTACAATGGGCACAAGCTGTGCCCTGGCCTGGTGCTCTGGGGTTAATGCTTGGGAAGTGGGTCGTTGACCCCCACCTTTTGCAAAGAAAAATACCTTGTGCCATGGCACTCTTCCACCAAAGCAACCCTTGCAGCATAAGAATTCATCATCATCATGTACCACACAAGTGCATTGATCCGCGTTTGACATGCACACTATATAGGTAGCCGCATTTAGAGAGATTATTTTAAGTGCTGAATTCCAATGCCCCCGCCGCGGTGGCTCGGTGGTTATGGTGCTCGGCTGCTGACCCGAAAGACGCGGGTTCGATCCCGGCCGCGGCAGCCAAATTTCTATGGAGGCGAAATTCCAGAGGCCCGTGTACTGTGCGATGTCAGTGCACGTTAAAGAACCCCAGGTGGTCGAAATTTCCGGAGCCCTTCACTATGGCGTCCCTCATAGCCTGAGTTGCTTTGGGAATAAACCAAATCAAATTCAAATGAAAAAGCAGGATTGGCAAGTGCTTGAAAATTTCCTTATAGCTTTTTTATGTGCTACCAGTTTTGTGCACACTCCATGCAGGAAGCCACGATTGTTCAGTCGGCATGTGCTGGGGTAGTTTGGTGTTACCAGAATCCTTCAATATTTTGTTCACAACATTGTAGATATCTGCGTTATATATTGTATGGTGACAGAACAGCTTCTAAGTACTACCAGGGAATAGATTTCCTTGAGAAGCATATCTTACTGTGCACATAGCACCAGTTACTCTGCATCCGAAATAGCAAGTTAGACCACGCACAACATCGGCTTGTCCTGTCCGAATTCCACGCCAAGGGACTCTTGCTCATTGCGGGGGCAACACTGTGTACATCCCTGCAAGCTGTGAGAAGAGTTTTGGACACCTGCCTTTAAGCACTGGCAAAAACGAAAACCGCATACTTCTCTGGCTCAATGAAATTGCATCACAGTGGCAGGAGAGAATTCTCCGCATCAGGTGTGGTGTTGTACGAACTGCTCCGCATCAGGTGTGGTGTTGTACGAAGTGCTCCGCATCAGGTGTGGTGTTGTACGAAGTGGATGTGAAAAGGACGAGTTTTCCTGCCAGTTCAGCCAGAAAGGCAGGTTAGCTGGTTTTCCAGAGCTTGCGTACTCGTTTCCAGCACGTAACCGAGAATAGACAAAGCGTTCCTCACACTGTTTTTGTCCTGGGAATGTCCCTTCTCATCTGTGATCTGTGCTGGCTCTTGCCACTGGCAGTAGAGCAGCTGCTTGTTGCATAATAATGCGACAGCTTGTACATCGAATCCTCAGCTATAAGAATGCTTTCGACTGCTCACAGGACACACTGCTGCAGAAACCTCATCGTGCATGCCACAGCAGCCATAAGGAATTGGTTTTCGCTGGCATTGCCAGTGTAACTGCCGGCAGCATTGATGAGCCGTCATCAGCTGCTCAAGCAAACAGGCAGAAAGCCTATCTTTCAGTTAATGCTAAGAGAGAGACACACAATCTAAGCATCACAACTGTGAACTGGCCTTCCCATGCAAAGATTCTTACAGGATGTATCGCCCAAACAGGACAGCCAGTCATAATAGCGCTTGCGGTGTCTGTTGTTTCTGCGTCGTTTTTCTTGTTTGCTGTTTTTTTCGAAGGTAATACCGTCTGCCTGTAGGGTCTCTGAAACTTTTCCATTCAGCTGCAGTTGACTTTAAATATGGCCACTTACTACTTACTACTTTTATGCTAGTGCCGCCGCGGTGGCTCAGTGGTTGTGGCGCTCAGCTGCTGACCCAAAAAGACGCGGGTTCGATCCCGGCCGCCGCGGCAGAATTTCTTTGGAGGAGAAATTCTAGAGGCCCGTGTACTGTGCGATGTCAGTGCACGTTAAAGAACCCCAGGTGGTCGAAATTTCCGGAGGCCTTCACTACGGCGTCTCTCATAGCCTGAGTTGCTTTGGGGCGTTAAACCCCATAAACCAACCAATCAACTTTTATGCTAGTGTGTTTAGTTTTTGTACCCTGCATGTTGCACCAGTAAAGAAGCCCAACACAGTGCCTGCACCTACATCTTACCTGTAGCTGCGTAAGTAAAAATGCAGAGTGGGTCACGCAATAATTCACCAGTTTAGACGTCTGGCTGTTTCATAAGCCGGTTACAGAAGGGTACTCCGTGTGTGTGCATTTTCATCGGCATGCAAAAACACCGCAAGCGATGTAGTGTGTCTTGCACACATATTTAGTGAAGCAGTCACACGCATGCATGCCTGCTTTGTTAGGCATTCGCTCCCAGTGATCAAGAACAGGTGCAAAAAAAACTTCTACAATCCTTTTTTTTTATTTCCATGGGGAAACAACACTGCATCAACACCGCGTTCAGTAAGTGGCTGCACATTTGCGCGCACACAAACAACTTCACCTCTCCGCTTGGGTCACACAGCTGCCGCGGATTCAGCAACTGTCGTGAAACTTCCACCCGCACTTACTTTCATGCAAATTCTAAGCTTAACTTTGTCAGAAAAAAAAAAAAAGCACGAGCAACTCATAGCTTCAAGTAATGCGCTGCAGTAACTCATGCACTTAACAAGTTGCTCTTTGCAATTGCAGCTCTGACTAGAACTATCGGTGTAGGAAGACTAAAACGGAGTGAAAACAACCGTAGATTACTGAAACAAGAAGAGCGCAGACAATATTTCGGTCAGTCATTCATTTAGCAATGCGCGCTTGCTCAACTCTGGCTTCCTAAAAGCACAATCTTGGCGAGTAGTCAATGGAACAGAAAAAACTAGGGACACAAGCACCTTCCTTTACACAAAATAAATTAAACGCAAAAGTAAAACATACAAAAAACGTGCTTAGCGTGTTAAAAACCACTTGCCGCTGTCGATATTCAGGATACTGGGGGGAGACACTGAAATGATTAGTTGAAGAGAGACTGCTAGGCACCACAAATTCAGGCGACGTCATACTTGTATATGGTTTCTCGCTCTCAAAATGAAAGTACTGTCATGAAGACTCCAATGACATTTCAGCAATTTAACAAGAACCTTGGTCACCAATGCAGTCCTCTTTTACGAACCATTTCAGTATTACCCATTGACAGCATAGGAAGACAGCGGAAACCACACAAGGACACATAGGACGGCACTTGTATATGCAAAATGCCCTGTTTTGAACGGCTCATCCCAGAAACAACATTCACGTGCACAAATCTGAAGCAGTACAGTGCACTGCACTCACAATGCACTTGGTGGACGGGTCTCAAGAACAGATATCACGTGGTTGTCTTTTCGAAGCTGGCTATAACACAATTATGGTTCATATGTGAGCTGCCAAAACTTGGGCACAGATCTGCATTTATAGTCATGATGGGATTGTCACGAGGCCCACTAGTGGCTCAGAATTTTGCATTTGGACGTCTAGGGTAAACAAACAACTTTAACCTTTGTAAATATTCGATATGTACATTTCAGCCACTGATTATCTCTTGCTACGATTAGATAAATACTTCATTGCTAGGGTCTCTTATTGCATCAGCTCGTATTACTGCTAGTCCTAGGCGTTCTCACAATATTCGTCAATCTTGTCAAGGAGGAACATTTGCCTGCATATACTTCCTTCCTTCATTATAAATTCACTTATGCTGCTCGTGTGCGACAGGCGAAACTCCCTCTAGCGTTTCTAACGCTTCAATCCAGCTGCAAGGAAGTTAATGTCAAATACTTTTTCATTGTTACACATCAATGTAGCCAATGCTACACAAAAGGGAACGTCATTTCACAAGAACACTGCACGTATTCACAAATAAACGACAAATTCTCGTACACTTCTACTGCATTAGTCATGCAGGCACGTCACTTGTGAAAAATATTTGCACTGGGTGGAGAGGTATCAGTGCGAGATTTAAGGCGTCTTGTTCCCAGGCTGTAATTATGCAGCAGCCCCTGACAGCCTCACCTGGCTCTTACTATAGGCCTGCCATTCACATGCACAAGTTTTTATGAAAGGTCAAGTTGGACAATAACTTGCAACAAGTGTTTGAATTCATGCTAATGAATGGGCAATGGACACTGCATGCTTACGTGAGAAATATTGTCTTCAACAGTACAGGTTCGCGTATGGGTTGCGATAACCTCAGTGATTCCAAATTAGCACCTATGATATCTTAACTTGAAAGCATGAACAGATAATCTTATGACAGCACATGCTTAAATCTTGAACACTTGACAAAGGGTGGACGTACCACTTGCACAGGTGCTCTGAATAATGAGTGAGCTCATGGATATTGCATTTACAAAGGACAGACAGCTAAACATTAAGCATCCCTGTTTCCATCTTTTGTAGGTGATAACGATGCTCAATATGATAATTTTTTGTCTCTGGGCTGTTTCATAACGATGCAGTCCATGCTGGAAACACTGGTGGCAGAGAGGGACTAAAGGCAGCAGAGGTCAAAAAATTATAACGCAGCAGTTGCAGGAACATCATTTCTTATGAAACAATGCAATAATTACACACCAGCTAAGCTGACAATATATACTGATGGCTGGGCTCTTTTATGCACTTATTTATACCTTATCGAGGCTAAGTACACCAGCAGAGGAGAAATGTTCTGCCATATTATACAGGTCACCTTCCTTTTACCGTTCTATGTGTCAGCATATATGCCATGCTGCAGTTGAACATAATTCCTATGCATAGGAATATAGGGTGCAAATGATAATTAACAAAAGACAAACCATTTGACGAAGGCTAAATTATGTGCATCTATGTATGATCATGTATTCAGGGTACACTGTTGACAGCAATGTTTTACCAGGAAAGGTCGGTTCCTTAATTTTACAGGACAGTTTTAGCTAGTTTAAAACACTTCTCATTCAGATAATAGCAGTGTGCTCAGTTATACAAATACTGTGAAGCAAAGACCTTCACATTATTTCATCATGCATTCTAGTCGTTGGTTTGTCTAATACAAAATTATATATTTTTCATAATGTATAACTCTGAAACACCATCGGCATTAATAATTTAGGCAGTGCTCACAAGTCAGCATAAGAATAACACATTTATAAAATTGTGCCTGAAAGAAGAAGAAAACAGGATTGCACAACAGGATTACAACTGTAAACCATCGGCTTTAAAATAAATGGTTTTGCATGCACAAGTCGCATGACTGAAGTGCGAGTATCTGAGCTTTGCATACACGGGGAACAACAAAACATATTTTAAATTTGCGCAACCATTTCGGTGGCTGTAAATCTGACAAAAGTGCACAGCAGAGAAGAAAAAAAGCTAGCAGGCATTAAGACAGCATTGCAGCCATGCATATCATCAGCAAAGAGCTCCATGATTGTTGTGCTTCCCAATGGCATAACTCGGTGGTAGTAGAAATGAATTTTGTACCAAAGTAGAAAAAAATGTAAAGCTCCTCTGCTGTGCTGGGAGCCAGTGCAGAATGCCTTTTGAATTAAATATGTTTGATAAATGACCAGCATGCCTCGGGCTGTAAAACAATGCCAACGTACTGGCATGACACTGCAGCCAGAGGCATGGCTTCACCCTGCAGAGAGAATTCAATGCAATAAGTTTGTAGTGCAAGCCTCGAATGCACTGCCTTACACACACTCGCATTCCTTTGGTACAAAAAGACGGCCATTTTGTTCTTCGTTCTCACTAAGAGCTAGGGGCTCTTCCCTTGGACTTTGTGCCTTGAGCTCTAGTCGCAGCAGCTAGTGGCCATTCAATGGTCCAACATTGGTTCTCAACCACAGCGTGCTGCAACTGCGTGCACTGACTCAATGAGTGCCCAAGGGGAAAAGCGAGGAGGAAAAAGACTAGCACTTCTCTGAGCAGCTCGTGTTGCCATATGGGCTGCACAACAGCACGCATCATACCACACACCAGTTGGCAACACACCGCGCTGAAGTCCCTAAGAAGGAGGCCCATCACTTTCAAGGCTATCATAGTCCTTGGACTCCGTCCTGTTGCAGCGGTGGTTGCTGCTACCAGACCCTGGAATGCCCGGAGAGGCATCGAAGCTGAGGTCCCACAACTGGCCGTGCCGGATTGTGGGCTGAGGTGCCATGGACATGGCCGCCCCCATGGTTCTGGCGACGGACCGGCTCCTGGGCTCCCGAACATGGTTGTCCCAGAGGCTTCGGGACTTCCTCAGGAGAGCCGCGTCGTCCCTGTCTCTCTGCTCCTGACTCCAGAGGCCCGAGTACTCAGTGTCCCACAGCGCGGAGCGGCGCCTGGCAGCCGCCCTCGGGTCGTCGTTGAAGCGCTGGTAGAAGCTCTTCCGGTGGATCCGCTCCTGCACGCTCTCTTCACCTGGGCTATGGACACTGCCGTCGCTGGGGCGCCGCTCCTCGCTGATGGGGATGGTCTTGGGCCGTTGCGGCGGCATCAGCGTCGCGTAGTTGAGTGGCGACGGCGCGACGGCCTCCTTTGGAGCGTTAGTGTCGTCCATGCAGCATGCAGTTGTCGCGGGCGGGGCAAGGCTCGATCCGGCGGCAGGCTTACCTCGCTCGGACTGCGGCGGGCGGTCCGGAGGTTCGCCGCCGCTGCCCCGCCTCGGGCTGACTTCGCGCGCCAGGGAGCCGCTACGCTGCGACAGCAGGCTTCGCAGGCCGCGCGTCTGCAGCGCTTCCAGCAGTGAGGAGTCGTTGGTGCCCGGAGAGTCGCCCTCGTCCCGGCGCACCGAGTCTTCCTGCGGCCAGAGCCCGCATTCGGTGCGCGCCGTGGACGGCGGCGTCGTGATGACGATGTGCGCATTCGGATTGCTGTTGCCTCGGTTGTTGATGGACACTTGCATGCGGACCAGGGGTCGCCGGCCACCGCCGCGCTCGTTGACGCTCAGGGAGCGGCTGCACGGCGCGCCTGGAGGCGCCGTCCGGTTGCTCTCAACACTGATCTCGCTCTGATAGACGGGACGGCTGTTCTCGCCCAGGTTGAACTTGTCGCTCTGCGAACGGTTGTACTTCTGCTGACACCGCTGCGGACCTTCGTCACCTCGCGTCTCCTGAGGGTCGGCGGCATCGTTGGACAGGTGCAGCCACTTCTCGACGCGGTGCCGAGTCCCTTCAGGGTCCTGATGGACACCCCAAAAGTCGGTGTTGCCAGCGCCGCGGTCCAGCGAAGTCCCGCGGTCGGCGTGGTGACGCCCGGGCAAGTCCTGCAGCCTGTTGCGGCGCAGCGTGCCAAAGAGGGATGCCCTGTCGATCGGGTCCCAGACTCCCGAAGACCGCTTGGAAAACGGGTCTCCTCCGCCCATACCGCGGGTGTGCGGTGTCCCCGGCTCGCTTCCGGTCGTCTTCGATGGCTTGTCGACCACGAACCGCAACAAGGTCTCCCTCTGGGGTCGAGAGGACGGCGAGGGCGGCTCCTTGCTAGACCTTGAGAAGGGAGATGTCGAGGGCAGGAAACTCTTCCAGTGGTTGCGGAAGTCCCGGCTCATGTTGCGCATAAATTGGAACAGCGCCTGCGGGTGCGAGCTGTCAAAGTGCAGGTCGAAGTCGTCTTCATCCGAGGAATCCCTGTCTGTGGAGGTCGACACCTGACCGGCGCCACGACGTCCCCACTCACGAGCGCGCCTCTCGGGTGTTCGCTCCCGCCGGAACGTGTCCACTCCGGCGAATGGGTCCGCGTTGCGGAACAGCGAACCTTTGTTGAGCTTCTTGATCGAACTCTTCATCCGCATGAGGTTGCCGAACGGACTCGATGTACGCCAGTCTGGGAACATGTCGTTGAAGATGTCGTTAGACTCGGACGAACTGCCGCTGGCAGAGCGCAGAACGGTCAGCTCATCCTTGGGCGGCAGGCCCGGAGACCGGACGATCTCTTCGTCCACGCTGGTGGCGTTGCTCGGTCTCCGGGTGACCTTGGTCTTCTTCTCCACAGTCGTCCACGAACCATCTGACTTGGGCTGGGCGTAAACGCGGCCGCTCTCTGTAATGCACGTGCCGTCCTTGCCGAACGTGAACTTCTTGTAGCTGCGAACAGGCGAATCCGTGGCCACTCTCGAGTGCTCATCCGCGGAACCTTCGGGAGAAGGCCTCCGCGGCGGGGCCTCCGGTTCCGGAATCTCTTCCTCTGGCGTCCCCGGAACCGCGTTGTCCCAAAGCGTCGATGACTGCTGCTCTTCCTCGGCCTTCTTCCGGTTGCTGAGCGTAATCTCCGCCGTGCTCTGCAGCACGTTTTCTACTTCGGGTTCCTTGCCGCTTTCCTCTACGGACAATTCCCGCAGAGGTTTGGAAGTACTTCGCAGGATACCCTTGGAGGCCGCATCTCGCCTCCTTTCCACGGACGGCGACTTGTCGGACGGAAGCTGTACTGGACTAGCAGGGAACGCGGTGTCTTCCCTCTCCCTGGGGCTGATGCTGAGCGGGCTCTTGCTCTTGGGCCGCTTAGGCACCGGAATGACTTTCTTGGGCTCGACCTTCTCCGGCGCGCCTGACTCCGCGGGGGCGGACGGGGACTTGGCCGTCGCGTCTTCCGAGGCCAGACTTGGAGGTTCGACGGTGGCTGACTTGGGTGTCTGCGGAAGCGGTGGCTTCTTGGTGTCCTTGAACTTGGGCGACGCCGAACTCGTCGCCGCCGACGCCTGCGAGTTGAGGCACTTTGGAATGACTATCTTTCCGGGACACCGCACTCCCGAACCACGTCGCGCCAGCATCGGCGCCGCCGACTTCTCTTCGCCAGCCGCACTCTCTGTCGCCACTGGGGCGTCTTCCTTGTTCGCTTCCGGAGGCGTTGGCTCCTTGGGCTTCTCGTCTTGGACAGCGGGTTTCTCCGGCGCCTCAGGCTTAGGCGTCGGCTGCTGTTCCTCGGGCTTCTGAGCTTCCTCACTCTCAGCGACCGGTTCTCCCTGTTCCATCGGCTTCTCTGCGGTCACAGATGCCTCCGCGTCTTCCCGGGCCTTGGTGACATCGCCGTCGGTTTGGTGCGCCGGCTTTGGCGCGTTGCTTTTCTGTTCCACCGCGTCCTGAGCTTCGTTTTCGGACGGCTTCTTCACCTGTCTCTCGTCGTCGTCGTCGAATTCCTGGTCGTGCACGAACGGCCCACCCAGGAGACCCACGCTGGACCGCCTCGAAGAGTTGGACGTGCGGACTTTCTTGTTCTTGTGCGAGACGCTCGACATCTTCATCAGGCTGCCGTCGTTGGAGCACTGGCGCTTGATGTTCTGGCCCTCCAGCTCGGCCGCCAGCGCCGCCGGAATGAAGTCGGCCGAGTCGCTGGCGTCGTTGATGGCCTTGTCCTGTTCGGCCGGCTGGAAGTCGAAGCTCTCGCTCTTCTCGGCGCCGTCGGGCGGGTTGGCGGCCTTGTCGAACGCTTCTTCGGGCGTGGGCGAGGCCGGCGCCAGGGCCAGCAAGAGGTCGAGGCGCACGGGCGTCAGGTTGGACATGTCTTCGGCCAGCTGCAGCAGCGAGTGGTCGAATCCCTGGTTCACCCACCGGTCCTGGCATATGTCGATGACCGTCGCACGCTTGGCGGGGTCCACGGTCAAGAGGCGGCGGATCAGCGCCGACGCATCTGCGGGAAGGAAGGTCGAGAACCGTGAGTACGGCGACGACTGCCCGTGGGAGTTAAAAACAGGCGTCTGAAAAATTTTGCCGCAATAAGGTATTCTAGTTAATTAAAAGACTAGCGCATAAAACTAGGACAAAGACAGAGAAGGAGACAGGACGAGCGCTAAACATCAACTAAAGGTGTGCTTGGTAGGGGAGGCACAAGGTTAGGTCGCGAGATTTGTGAGGCTTATCACATTATGAGGGAAGGTGACAAGTGTGTAAGCACGACGTCACTTGCCCTGACCAGGAAAGAAACCTTGTATCTGCGAAACAGTTTGCCACTTCTTGATTAGTTTTTTGTAACTCAGTGTGCGCATGTGCCACTGAAGTGTTTTAAGTACATGTTTGGTGTAGTAAACCTTTAGTTGATGTTTAGCGCTCGTCCTGTCTCCTTCTCTGTCTTTGTCCTAGTTTTATGCGCTAGTCTTTTAATTAACTATGTCAAACCAACTAGCCCAGCTTTCCGCCTTGAAGGTATTCTAGTCAGACCACTAAGCAAACGGGGCGCAACACGTCGCTGCCTGAAGAAATCAGTAAATAAAACCGAAGCTGATACAAAGCGTTGTACTTTTCTGTAAAGGGTCCGTGTTGAAAGTTTGTACGGCTTAATCGGGATTGTTTCAGTCCGAGGCCGCAGCCCTGTTCATGTTGTTCTGTACCGGGCCTCACACTTTATTGGGAAAGCAGTATTAGAGTCACCATGCGAAAATGCCGGCGTCTGTAGCCTCGGAGAAGCTTGTAGTGCCTCTGGCAGTGCGGGCCAGCAATTGGTTCTTTTTCCTGCCCATTCTACTTTTTGTAGCCTCGAAAAGTGAAGCCTCGATCCACACCCTACCTAGAGGATTGCACACCCGCCCACCAACACCCTCGCCCACCTGCACCCTGAAAATTTCTTTGACGTCTGTGAATCCTGGGCTAGACTAAAATCACCAAACTAATCACCGAGTGTAAATGCAACCGCTTGCGCAGAACTGTCGCATCAGATGTCTAATCGTGCCGTAATTTTTTCTCATTAATCGCACCTTCTCTCCGGACCACGAGCTAAGTGGACACATTCTCTTGCTTGGCTTTTGCGATACAGCACAAGGCCAGGACCACGCACCTCTACCCTTTCGCCATCATATTCCGACGTGCAAGACAGTGGACGGGGGGAGGGGGGTAATTATCAGTTATGGGCTGTCTCTTTTACCGTTACTTCCGCTCTCTGCCTATAGAGATACAGGGCGGCTGAGATGCCACACACAGATTTAAGAACCTTATATACAGAATCAACGATGTCCTCTGTCAAGCCCGATCACTGCACGTGTAATATACGTATTTAGTTTTCTCTCTCTTCACGTTCATGTTGCCTATTACGTTTTTCCTCCATCTCTCCTCGCGTTTATACTGACCTACTCTCGACGACCAGATAGAACGGCACTTGTGAGCTATTTTTTTTTTTCTAACCGCGAAACCGTAAGACAAAGCCCGTCACGCGTCTCCGCGAACCACCACTCACAAATGGCCACTACCGAAAGCCCACGTTTATCCCCTCGTGCTCCTCGCATTTACAAAGCGATAAACGGGCATCGGCGTGGACATGCTGCCAAAGCGATCAAACGAGTGAAATAAGCGAGCTCTCTGCAGATAGCACGCGGCCCCCGACCCTTCACGTCCGTGCCGCTACGGAAACAATAGCGTGAAAGTTACCCCTCCCCAGCCATAGATCCTCTTTCTGTTTTGTCTTTTTCTGGGTTGTCGGAAGCCAACCTAGAAGGCGTCGCAAGAGGCACAAGAAGCTCGAAAGTGCGGTGGTCATAGAAGAAGACTGCTTCCGCTTCCGCGGCCACACTCACCGGACTTCCTCTTGGGCTCGTAGTAGTCAGCCTCGGAGATCTGGCGCACAAGGCGCTTGAAGTTGCTGCCGTCGAAGGGCATGGCGCCGTAGACGAGCGTGTAGAGAAGCACCCCGAGGCTCCAGCAGTCCACCTCGGGCCCGTAGTAGGGCGTGCCCTTGACGATCTCGGGCGAGGCGTACAGCGGCGAGCCGCAGAAGGTGCTCAGGAAGTGGCGCTCGTCGTACACGTTGGACAGGCCGAAGTCGGCGATCTTGGCGTTGCCCTTTTCGTCCAGCAGGATGTTCTCCAGCTTCAGGTCCCGGTGGCAGATCTTGTTCTGCGCACACCGAATGAAACAGAGGGGTGAACGCGGGAAGTCCGGGGTCAGACTGCTCTCAGATAACCTCGTTTGTAGGAACCTTTCAAGAAAACAACCTATACCACTGTGCATTACACGGTTCCTATTTCGATATGTGTTCAAATGCCTTGAGTACGTCCTGGTTATTTGCATTGGAATCACCGGGAAATAAGCCCCCTCCGGCAGCCACGCATGTGCAATAGTCGTGCCCCCAATAACGCAGTTTCGTGCAAGACCTCGCCACGACAGCCAAGGACCTCGCCATCGCCTACCTTGTGGCAGTAGTAGACGGCCGAGGCCACCTGGCGGAAGATGCGTCGGGCCTCCTCGGAGCTGAGCTCCTTGCGTTCGCTGACGTAGTCGTACAGCTCGCCCCCGCTGGCGTACTGCATCACCAGCACGATCTTGTCCTTGTTCTCGAATACTGCGGGGAAGAGAGAAAGTCATCATCCGGGTGAGGACATATATCCAACGTTCGCATCATTCTCAATTCTTTTTGGTCCTCCAACAATAGCATTAAGAGTGTCACGAGATACAATCATGATAAACATCTTCAGGCTGTGAAAAAGGAATGGTGAGGACAAACATCTTTAAACTGTCGCAACAGGTGTGGCTTCGAGGACATATTCAGATTGCCATCAAGTACGCGGTGGTGACAGACTTCAGATTATCAGATGGTATACAGGGAGGTCCACCCTGCCTGTCGCAATCTTCTCTATGCCAACTAATTAGTAATTAGTGCGTACATTAGGGAGGAGACGCAGGTTGGCTTTTTCAACTGTTTCCGACGCGGAGATAGGCAGAAGCCCACTAGTAGAACTTTGGTTTGGGCTAGTTGATTCATAAATTAAATTCATTCTAAGGACGGGACAAAAGCAACAGGGACAAGAAAGGGGCACCGGTACCGTGGTTTTCACATGCCTTCTTTGTTTCTGTCTCTTTTCCACCGTCCTCTGCATAAACTTAAGATTAGAGCTAGTTTAAACTAGTTATAAAGTGCCTGCCCCTGAGAGGGTGGCGCATTTCTTACTGCAGTTGGGAAACAGGGACTTGAACTCCAGTGACCCAATCTGCAAGCGCCGACAAGAAATAAAGGATGGAGCTATAGTTCATTTGCGAGCCACTGAATTTGCGAGAAAAGTCCTTACATGAACCTACAAGCAAAAGTGGCATGCCGGGATCGCGCCTAACCATGTACAGTCGCGGGTAAAAAAGATTAGCACACGAGACGGAACACCAGAGCGCCGGAATGACAACGCGTGGCGCTGCGGGTGGCGAAGAGGCCGATAACGAGAGTGCCGGGCCGTTCCCATTCTACAGTATTAGGGGGGGTTCAATGGACTGCCACGGACCAGCGAAATTACTAGGCTAAAAGCAGCGCTATCAGCTATTGTTCCCTTGAGTTCCTTTTGACAAACCATCGCGGACATAAAAAAAACAGTAATAAAAGAAGCCATCTTTGCTTGATAACCGAGCCAAAATAAATGCCGCATGCACAGTCACGTAGGGTCGGCACTTCAACGCTCGGGCGGTGCACGCTTGATAAAGCTTACTTCCTGCCGTCCCCCCCCCCCCCCCCCCCTAGGCTGCAAAACATGGAAACGGCCCGATAAGCAGGCCTGCGTACCGCAGCGCCGCGTGGTGAGATATACGAATTCTGATCCCCAATGATCTGTGCTAATATTTTTTGCTCGTGACTGTACACATCCGAAGTAATCAATCCATTCGTTTGTACTAGCGTATATACCCGCACTCGCACGGATCCGATCGGCCGCTGATCACGTGTTCTTCGCGGGTCTGATCCCGGCCGCACTGCAAAGCAAGGCCAAGTGCAAAAACGTCCATCTACCCAGATTTCAGTGCCCGCCAATGAACCCCGCGGCTGGGCGAAATTAACCAGGAGCATTGCCAGGAATTCGGGACAAGCGCTTGTAGTTCCCGTGGCTGCCGCCATGTGGCGCATGGCTTTGAACATTAAAAAAAAAATTAAGGGGGCACTTTCGCTCTCTAAAGTGCTGCAAGGCGAAAGCCTTTCCTGGCGCACTGTTTGGCATTGACTGCGAGACTGTTTGTGCTGTACTAACTAGTGCTTTATTTGACTACACATTACCACTAGACACTGACTGCCGACTTTGACTGCTTCTTTAGCATGACTCTCGCTCTCTGCTTCGATGAATTCGCGGTTGTATCCATGGCTCTGTTCGCAGTGATGAGGTATGTAATGAGGTCACCCATGGACGCCTTACGCCCCCTGTCGGAGCGGACGACATCTATTTGATTAGTTGTCGTCTGCTCCAAAAGGGGGCGTCAGGCATCCGTGGGTGACCTCATTACTGCGAATCCGCGCACTCTGACGTCATAACCATTTCGACCAACCGAAAAGCGTGACACCTCTGCTGACAACCTTCTGTCGACAACGATGAGGCATTAAAGGCTTTCGCCTTAAAAGAGCGCGTTGGTATCCGTGACGCAAGAAAGTAAGATAACGACCGAGTGGGCACAGATGGTATGCATCGACGTCACAGTGGCGGCGAAAGGTTGCAAGCATGTCTAATCGGCTTACCGTCACCTGCACCGGTTTGTACTGCTCAAGCTGCGTGCGTCGCACCACTAAATGGCACCCGTGACATCACGTGAATACCTCGGATAGGCTTAGCGGCACTGGCTATAGGCGCTGTCCCGAATTTCTGGTATGATGCTACAGCGTTCCTCATACGCTTCGCAGTGTTTTCAGTGAAACGTAAAAGCGCAATTATTATTACCCATTTCAATCAGCACCCCAATGCGAATACAGTCGAACCCCGTTATAACGAAGCTGCTTATAACGAAATAATGAATATAACGAAGGAGTGACTGTTCCCCTTTGATGCTCGGTCAACACTGGCTATAACGAAGCTACGGCTCGCCGTAGCTTCGTTATATCGCCGGGCACCTTCAACTTCGTAGTAAAGATGTTCAACTGTATATGTTCTGCTTTCAAACTGCACTGCTCTCACCGCATGACTGAGACCCTGCAGTTACAAAAAAAAAATGAAGTAGAAGAAGACACGAGGCAGCCGCGTAGAGACGCTCGCGAAGCGTTTCAACTTCCTCCGAAGCGAGGGAAAAAGGAGGCGAGAAAAGCCTGTTTCGGTTCAGCGGGTGTGAAGAATTCGCAACAAAGGCGCGCGCCCTTGCCCTTGAAACAAGCCTCAGGGTAAACTTTGGCGCGTTTCCCCCGGTTTCTTTGACGCCGCGCCCACCTATACACACTCCCCCCATTGACAGAGCCCAGGTTGCCGACCAGAAGATGAACGGGGAAGAATAAAAGCGCGCATATGCCCCTCGGCCAAGAATAACGGTGCCCCTTTTTGTTGCCCCGGTGGGCAAAACAAAAAAGGGTTCGCCACTTTCTGTTTCCTCGCTACCACGTTACGCCTTCGTCAAGCAGCGCGCGCGTACATTATAATGCACCGTTGCTTTCCCCCGTCGTTTCTAAACAAACGCACACCACGCCCTCCTGCAGACTAAATCTGGCGGGAAACTGCTGAGGGCTTATACCGCGTGCTCGTCCATCTATAGTTGCCTGCCCCCCGAAGAACAGCGCAGAAAAAAGGGCGCTCTGAGATGTTTCCAAGGGTATAGCCGCTGCGCCTGAATCAGCGTTCTAATGTGGGCTTTCAAGAAAGCGCTGCTTGTATACGAAACCGTTTATAACGAAATAACGGATATAACGAATGAACGGCGATTCCCCTTGGAGGCTCGGTCAACACGGGTTATAACGAAGCTACGGCTTTAACGAAGTAATCGTCGGGCTCCTTCAACTTCGTTATAACGAAGTTCAAATGTACTTTAATATGTCATTTATTTCCTTTATTTATTTAAGCATGTATTTCACCGCGTATTTCAATTTTAATAAACATACACCGCAGAAGATATCGTTCGCATCTTTCTATTTTTTTTTTTTTTGTGTGGTGCAGAGAACATTGGAGCTCGTATATGAGATTTAACTTCGCGAAGATGCGACCCCACCAATGATCGACCCACCGCGGTGGCGCAGTGGTTATGGAAAACAAGACCCGAAAGAGCGGGTTCGATCCCAGACGCGGCGGTCAAATTTCCATGGAGGCGACTTTCTAGAGGCCCGAGCAGTGGGGGATGTCAGTGCACGTTAAAGAACCCCAGGTGGTCGATATTTCCGGAGCCCTACACTACAGCGTCTCTCATAGCCTGAGCCGCTTGGGGACGTTAAACCCACATAACATAAACCATAAAACCCACCTACGATCGAGAGACGCCAGGTATAACGAAGGACTCTCGACCACTTGGACTTACACAGATGGTATACAATGACATCGCACAACATGCGGGCGTTTTTTTTTTTTTTTTAATTTCACCTTCATCAAAACAGGGCCGCCGCGGCCGCTGAGATTCGACACCGCGACCTTGCCGAATGCCGCAGAATGTGAACGACCGCGGCGAGCTTTTCTCCGTGACCTATGCCAATCAGCGTAGATTAGCGATGTTTTGTTAACGGACGGACGACAGTATGAGCCATTTAAGGCTTTCGCATTAAAAAAAAAAAAGTGGCGGTACGTTTACCCTGCGTAGTAATGCGAATTCCAGCGAGAGCTGACGGCAGTCGGGAGTGTTTAGGGATTCTGGGTAGGGGTGCGTGTTGTGGGGGTAGGGGGCCACGACGCTCACCGAGAGCTTGGCGGTGCATGTGCACGACGCATGCGTACGAACTAAGTATCCGCGCAGCTTCATATTTCAATTGCGATATGGCGATACGCGCTGGCCTGCACAGGTTCCACCGCGCGTTCAGCAGCCGCGGCCCTGTGCGAAACCAGTTGAACGAAAAACAAAAAACGAAACGCCGCACACTTAACAATGCCGAGTGAGGGCGCTCTCCCCGCGAATATTGAGAATGTAAATGTAAATGTAAATGTAAATGTATGTAAATGTAACAATGGCGGCTGATCCCAGCAAAATGGCCACTAGGAGGCCCAGAAAGAAAACTACGAAAAAGAAATTTAACGCCAGGATCAGTTACATAAACATGCAAGGGGGTAGAAAGAGAGCGAAATGGCTAGAAATAGAACAGCAGTTAAAGGACGAAGCAGTAGGTGTGTACGCTCTATGCGAGACACATCTGAGGGATCTAGAAGATCCACCTTTCATCGATGGCTATGTCTGGGAAGGGTGCAACAGAACAACAACGGAGAAGAAGGGAGGAGGAGTAGGTATGCTGATACATCAAGGAACAAATTGGCAAAGAATAAAATCAACTTGCAAAGAACATGTCTGGGTATCAGGTACAATTGCTGGCAAAAGGACATGGCTAGGGGTAGTTTATTTAGGGACCGGGGACAAATGCAGGCAAGAAAACAAGGATCTAGTTAAGTGCCTCAATGACGATATAAAGCAGATTGGAGACGGTGTCGATATTATTTTGCTTGGAGACATGAACGGCCACATCGAGGATCTGGATGGATACACAGATTGTAACGGGAAGTTAATGCTAGACTTGTGTGAGCGGCACAACTTAGTTATTGTCAATAGAGAAACTAAATGTGAGGGACAAATCACGTGGGAATCCCGTAACAGGCAAACAACCATTGACTACTGTCTAATGTCGCAGGGCATCTATAGCAAGCTCGCAATAATGGAAATAGACGAAGAGGGGAAGGACAGCCTAGGAAGTGATCATAAACGTATTAGTCTACAGTTGGGAGCCCTAGTCAAAAGAGAAATGCAACGAAGTCCAAAAGACAACGCAAAATTAAATGATGAACAAATAGCGCTAATATCAGCCGATATAGAAGAAATAATTGAGAAACGCCACATGGAAAATTGGGATTATAATCAGTTGGAACTGCTCATCGCTACAAAAATGAAACAAGTGAAAGGAGTTAACCGCTGGAGAGGAAAGAGGAAGCCACGAAGCTGGTGGAATATGGAAATTAAGGAGGCCATCGAACAACGACGGGTGGCTTCAAGGGAACACAGAGAAGCAAAGAGGGCGCAGTTATCTGTAGAGGAAATAGGAAAAAAATGGGAATCTTATCGACAAAAGAAACAGCAAGTTCAGGTCCTAGTCCAGGCTAAAATAAAGCAGTCCTCTGATAAATGGCTGGCTGAAGTTCGCGAGGCAAATAAAGGGGGGCCAAGAAAATTCTGGAACCATATAAGCTGGTTGGGAAAAACAAATCAAAGAAAGCAGGAACAGATTATAGATGCTGAGGGAAAATGTTTGGAGGGAGACGATGCTGTGGACTACATTACGTCATTTATAGCTGCGTCTTTTAGCGACGCCAATGGGGTAATCTCCCCAAGTGAGGCGGCAACACAGGACAGCACAAAAGAGAACAGCTTAGAACTGACTAGTCTTAACTGGGAAAAGGCGGAAGCGAATATTCCTAAAACCACATCCGCAGGGATAGACGAAATTCCAATTAAGCTGATTAATGAACTTGGCCCAAGAAGCAAGGACGCGCTGATAAAAGCATTGGAGGCAGTCATAACAAATCAGCAAATTCCGCACAGCTGGAGACAGAGTAAAATGAATTTGATTTATAAAGGGAAAGGAGATAAGATGAACATAAAATCCTTCCGTCCGATTACGATAACATCTGTTATGTACAGGCTGGCAATGCAGGCGGTGAAATTAAAAATGCAGTCATGGGTAGAAGGGAATAGGATACTCGGAGAACTTCAGAATGGGTTCAGAAGGGGTAGGCGGTTAGATGATAGCCTGTTCGTGCTTACCCAATGCATAGAAATAGCTAAGGCGGAAAATAGACCTCTGTTTATAGCCTTTCTAGACATAAGCGGTGCATACGATAACGTGAACAGGGAACTCCTGTGGAGCATATTGAAAGATTTAGGTATTGGTGATGAGGTAATTGATTTTCTACAGGAAATCTACCGAGATAATGAAGTTGAAATTACATGGGAAGGGAAAAAAAGTACCACAACTGTAGGGGTGCACAAAGGACTAAGGCAAGGTTGCCCTCTATCACCGCTGCTGTTCATGCTTTACGTGATAAATATGGAAAGAAGGCTAGAAGAAAGTAATCTGGGTTATAATCTATCGTACAGATTAGGCGGAAATGTAGTTGAGCAGCGACTCCCGGGTTTAATGTATGCGGACGATATTGTACTGTTAGCAGATAGCCAGGAAGATTTACAAACTTTGGTTAATTGCTGTGGAGACGAAGGAGACGCTCTAGGATTCAGTTTTAGCGCAACTAAATCAGGTGTGATGATTTTTAACGATACAACTGATCAGGTGCTTACAATACAAGGCCACGAAATACCCAAAGTGGCCGAATACAAATACCTCGGGATATGGCTAAACGAAGGGCAGATATACACGGAAAAGCATGAACAGGCTCTTAGGGCAAAAGGACGAAGAGACGCCGGGATAATGAAACATAGGGCATTATGGGGGTACAACAAATATGAAGTACTAAGAGGTATTTGGAAAGGAATAATGGTGCCGGGACTTACTTTCGGCAATGCGGTTCTGTGCTTAAGGGCAGAAGTTCAGTCGAGATTAGACGTAAATCAGAGAGCTGTTGGAAGATTAGCACTAGGTGCCCACGGCAAAACCACAAACGAGGCAGTACAAGGGGATATGGGCTGGGCATCGTTCGAGGCACGGGAAGCTAAGAGTAAAATACTATATGAAGAACGCCTGAGGAAATTGGACGATAACAGATGGGCAGCTAAGGTATTTAAATATTTATACAGAAAGAACGTTGACTCACAGTGGCGGAAAAGAACTAGAAAACTAACCAGTAAGTATGCCGGTCATGAGGACGGAGAAAGAAAGAGCATTAAACGACAGGTTAAAAACGCGGAAGTTAAAAATTGGATGAATTCAATGGAAAAGAAACATAGTGTAGAACTATATCGATTCTGGAAAAGGCAGATCAGGAAAGAATTTTTCTATGATAACTCAAGAGGCAGTGCCCTACTTTTTGAAGCTAGATCAGGGTGTCTTAGAACGCGCAGCTACAAAAAGAAATTTAACGAAGAAGATGACACATGTGCAGTGTGTGGTAGATCTGTGGAAACAATTGAACACCTCATAATCAAATGTGATGGTATCCATCCGGATGTCGATGCAGGCACAGTCACTCTTTCTGAGGCCCTAGGGTTTAAAGATAACAATGGTCATGTAAATAAATCTGCAGTGGAAGTCAGCAAAAAGCGATTGGAGGATTGGTGGCTGAAAAGCAGAGATGTGGCATAAGGTTAGAATAGTAGGAAACCGTAGGCAAAGTTGATGGAGAATCTTAATGAGAATTGCCAACACAGTAAACAAAAAAATAATAAATAAAGAAAAGCTGAGCATGGTGGCAATTGCCACCACCCTGTTTCAAAGGGGGCGCTCCTATCCATCCATCCATCCATCCATTGAGAAACGCTGTGCCGGAGAGGGGGCGCTGCTGGGAGATCTAATCGCACAGTGATGCGCGCTTATCTACAGGCGAGCGCACGCTGCTCGAAGATATCACGCGTTATTACACGGCGCGCACGTCGTATCGCGTACACGAGCAGTTATTTATAGGCGCCCGTATGTATATATAGTATACGTACTGCAATGCGCGTATTAGAGGGAGGGCAATTCAGAGTACGTATACTCGCTCACCGCAGTCGTGACGGCAGTTCCCGCTCCGCACCGAAGGGAGGGGGGAGAGAGCAGCTCATTCAAGCAAGCCGAGGCGTATACGCGAAGCCCGATCACGGCTGAAGCACCAGCGATCTTTAGATCGTATAGCCGCTGCTTAGAGGCGGCCTTGCACAGGGCGTGGCGCCCGTCGAGACGTTATCGTCGTTATCGCCGCGATCATTCCATTTATCTGAAACAAACGCGCACGACGTTCGGAGGCCCCAGCCAGAATAAGGACGTGTTCGAAACCGAAACAAAGAGACCAGATTTAAGGAAAACGTCACAGCCACACTGAGGGAATCAGTCTTTTTTTATTATTGATCGTTCTGTTTGGCCTTTTCCGTCCAGCAACTGACAAAAACGCATTTGCTGCTCAGAACACTGAATTTAGAATTAGAACATTTTTCCTAAAGGAACGCCGTCGCCAGCAGTTAGAAGTTAAAGGTAGCGCGGCCTAGCCTCCGAGATCTCCGCAACTGAGAAGAAAAAAGAACCCAGCACTGGCGTCGCTGGCTTGAGGCGGCATTGAACACTAAAAACTTATTAAACCGTCCAGAATTGATATGATCCAAGCTAGGTCGCCTACTAAGGGTTTCTTCGAGGCTATTTTAAGTTAGTAACCTTCGGCGACAATGCCGCGAGGGCGTCGCGTGCTATCCAGCTTTACACGAGGAGGCCTTCCTTCCCAGTCTGCATTGTTACGCTCGGCGCAAACACCGCGCGCTTGGCAGACAAAAGAATTGCCATTTAAGAAAAGGAACGCGCCCCTCTCGCGCGGTATTCCGCGCGACAACACCACCATGCCGGTCATGCAGGGGAAAAGTGCCTCGGCATTATTGAAAAGTGCTCTCCTCTTCCTTTCCTCCTCTCCCAGTGAGGTCCACCAGCAGGGCGCAGTGAGACAGGCAGAGCGATTGCCGTGAAAAGAACGTAGATGGCGTCTCCACCGGTGCAACGGACATAACTGCGTTCAGGATGGAAATTGGGGGCGAGATTATATGCCGACGGGTCCTGCAACATGTGTGTCCACCAAGTATACAGGGTGTTTCACCTAAGACTTTACACAATTTTTAAGGCGAAAGCCTTTAATGGCTCATACTGTTAAACCGTGTCACACGCGTTTAACTCGAGAACTAAAAAAGATAGAAGGAAAACCATGGTTGCATCAGATAGAGGAAGAAAAAATGAAAGAAATGAAAAATGAAAAAAAAATGAATGAATGAATGAGAGAGAAGATCAAGACAGCAGGCGGGATCGAATTCATTCGCGCTCTATGAGTCTGGTCTGCCCCTGTCGCAATCCTGGCATACCCAAGAGGAGGCACAGAGAGGGCGGCCCCGGCGACAAAGGGCGTTGCAGGACTCCCTTAAATGAATTCGCAAGTTGTCCAACCACTCTCAGATTGGTGAGCTGCAAAGCATGGTCAATGAGTTAGACAGGCAGAGCAGAACGGTGGGGCTAAAAATTAACATGCAGAAAACCAAAGCAATGTTGCATAGTCTCGCAAGGGAACAGCAGTTCGCAATTGGTAGCCAGGTGCTGGAAGTGGTAAGAGAATACGTCTACTTCTGGCAGGTAGTGACCGCTGATCCGGATCATGAGGGGGAAATAACTAGAAGAATAAGAATGGGGTGGAGCGCATATGGCAGGTTCTCTCAGATCATGAATTGCAGTTTACCAATATCCCTCAAGAGAAAAGTATACAACAGCTGTACCTTACCGGTACTCACCTATGGGGCAGAAACGTGGAGGCTAACAAAGAGGGTTCAGCTTAAGTTAACGACAACGCAGCGAGCTATGGAAAGGAGAATGATAGGTGTAACGTTAAAAAAGGGCTAATGACATCCTAGTTGAAATCAAGAGGAAGAATTGGGCTTGGGCCGGGCATGTAATGCGAAGGCAAGATAACCGCTGGTCCTTAAAGGTAACGGAGTGAATTCCAAGAGAAGGCAAGCGTAGCAGGGGGCGGCAGAAGGTTAGGTGGGCGAATGAGATTAAGCAGTTCGCGGGGATACGGCGGCTGCAGCTGGCAAAGGACAGGGTTAAGTGGAGAGACATGGGAGAGGCCTTTGCCCTGCAGTGGGAGTAGTCAGACATGATGATGATGATGACTAACTTCTCCTCCGCCAGAACTCCATGACCAGAAGTCTTCAGGCGCTTTCTCAGACTTGAAGTGGAGCACTAGGTTTATGGCACCCCCTCAAGCTTTAAACCTCTACAAGAGGAGAGGAACCACGGTCCTCATCTTTCAAGACCTTTTTCCACTTTAAAATGCGTCCACTGTAAAAACAAACAATGTGGCCTCACGACTTTAGACCAAGACTGTACAAAACAGCCAGTCTAAAAAGCCGCGGAGTACATTGTGAAACCACGTTTACCATCTGTTTGCCGTATTCATTCATTCATTCATTCATTCATTCATTCATTCATTCATTCATTCATTCCGTTTTGCAAACAGGGCAGACCGCGAAAACATTAGTGGCTCTAAAATTTTTCTCCCCCCCCCCCCCCCCCCTCTTTCTTTGTACATACACTGGACTGGAACTGGAAGGGCTGCATGCTTCGATCGGCTGAGCCGTCCTAGAAAAGGGCGCCTGCTGATACTTCTCTTAGCTCAGAAGTTTCGCGAAAGCCTTTTCATTTCCGCTACTGCGCGAAAATCATTGAGCGGCTCAGAAATGTGAAGAGCAATAACGGTGCATTTCACGTTTCGCAATCCGCCGCGGTGGCCCAGTGGTTATGGTGCTCGGCTGCTGACCCGAAAGACGCGGGTTCGATCCGCGGCGGTCGCATTTCGGTGGAGAGGAAATTCTGGAGGCCCGTGCGCTGTGCCCGCTGTCAGTGCACGTGAAAGAACCCCGGGTGGTCGAAATTTCCGGATCCCCTCACTACGGCGCTCCTCATAGCCCGAGTTGCTCCGGGACGTTAAACCCGGTAAATCTAAACCAAACAGATACATTTCACGTTTCTAATCGAAGCATGGCCGCCGCGGTGAGTAGTTACTTGCTTATGGTTGCGATTACAACTCGCTGCCTCTTCTATAGAATGCAAAGGGCGATGCAAGCTCCCCCCCCCCCCCCCCCCCCCCCCCCTCCGTGCCAAAGTGTTACAGGTTTCATAACCCCGCGTACCTTGCCACATTTCCAGGTTCGCTGTCAACAAGACAGCGAGTTCCGGCCTATGGACGCTATATTCTCCTCGCCCTTATTTTTTCCAGCATCCCTGCATGCACAGTCGTAAGGAGGAAGCTGCCTCATTAAACGCGAAGCTAATGTGAACGCTTGGCCGCTGTTCCCGGTATCCCTCCCCGCCGCGGCCCGTTCCAAGTGGCGACCCTTGAAACTGAGCCAAGGCGCCGTGCATGCAACTCGGGGCCAGGCGCATGTCGTAACACAACACCACGCACGCCGCCAGGGAGGCCTCGAAGCGCATTGCCAACTGGCTTTGTATCCGCCCAGGTGGCGCAATGGCCGAGGGTATGGGTTCGAATCGCCGATGCTGCGACACTTCGGTATGGGGGGGGCGAAATGCAAAAAAAAAAAAAATGCCCAGGCTTAGCTTGGTTAAGCCAAGAATGCGTTGCATATTGCGCGGTCTTTTTGCGCGAGGTATTGCTTGGCGGCACTCGATTTTCTCGGCAGCTTTTCCTCCGTGACGTATGGATGGATGGATGGATGGATGGATAGGAGCGCCCCATTTGAAACGGGGCGGTGGCAACCGCCACCATGCTCAGCCATTGTTTTTTTTATTTTTTTGTTCTTTTTCTTTTTTTAAGTGGTTCGCTGATGTCACGTCACCAAACGACGTGGCGTCACGTCACGTGGTTTGGTGGCTGCCCGGCCGCGCCCAAGGGCTGAACTGAGTGATTGCAGTATGCTACGCATAGAAAAAGAAAGACGTATAATGTACAGCTACACACGCCTATCGCTGGGTACAGGGTCGTCCACTCTTATAGAACGCGCTAGTGCGTGGCCGCACTCTTGAGAGGGCCACCGCGTGCGACACAGTCGCTCATCGCAGCAAAGTGGCGCAGGAGAAAGTGTGCCTGGACGTGGTGCTTCGCGTCATCTACCACTTCGCTTCGATGCGCAGCCGTTTCGGACGCAGTGACCCTCCAAAGAGCACGGCCATGCGCTAGCGTGTTCTAAGAGTGGACGGCCCTGTATATGCATACTGCTGCAAAGATGCATATTCTTAACGATTGTCCATATATGAGCTCATCTATTCTATCGAGCGCATGTCTCTTCAAGTGCCGCTTCCACACCTTCAAAGCTCAGCGTATCATTGACTTTCCTCCACACTATAGAGTGCGCGTTGAAGAAGCGCGAAGCTGATTGAGCAGGTATATACATTCATCGAAAGCTATAACCCAATGGGCACTGGAAGTCCCTCGGACGTCCTGCGGATGTCCTGAACGTCGGCAGTACGTCCATGGGAGTTTTAATGTCCATTGGGTAGGAGCGAGAATACGAGAAACGGGCAGTGCAGCGCAGCATCGAGCCATGCGAGACCGTCGGGCGTGTCACCCGACGAGACGTGCTGCGTACAACTCCCTGTCCATGACACTGACAGACAATTAATCCGCTCGCTTATCTTTTCCATTAGGAACGAGGCAGATATACGCAGTGTATATAAGAATCTCGTTTCGTTGCACGTTTCCTGTTCTCTTTCTGTATTCCCCGGTTGCTGCCGTCCTGACACTGACGGTGGCACTGAAAGTCGCCGTGATGGAGGGCTCCGGATTATAGTTACGACCACTTGGGGTTCCTAATGTTGCACTGACATCGCACAGAATCCTCGCGTACACAGCTTAGGACTGCTATATCCTCCTGAGACCCGTGTATGGCAATTTGTCCAATATATTGGACATTAGCTTTTAAGCCAGTACTCCCGCGCCGAAAGATTCATCTTCATAAAACCCACTTGTCCAATACATTGGACAACTGGTGGCGCCATCTGTGCACCTTTTTTGAAATTAAACTGCTCACTTTCCCGCCAAAACACTTTGAAAACGGCGGCGTTCAGCGGCGCGGCGTTCTATGGCACCTGCCGGAGAAGTAAGTGTTGTTTCTGCGATTTTACCTACTTTGAACGAGTAAATTTTGTTGGATATCAACAAAGATAGAACAGAAAACATGTAGATATCATAATTGTAACTCTACATGACCTAACTTTTCTGTGCTTTCAATCTGATTTCACATGTCCAATACGTTGGACGCTGGGACTCAGCCCGGTTATTTTGGCCGCGCTTTTGAGATGGCTTTCGCAATAACTGTAAACGAATACTGCTGGTATTTAACGGCTGGGGACGAAATAACGCCTTTTTTTGTTGTAGGAGACAGGCCTCGCGTTCCTGATGAGACGGCCGAAGCAGTTTTACAAAGAATTGCACAAGCCAACACATCAGTTGGTTGGTTTAGTTGGTTTATGGGGTTTAACGTCCCAAAGCAACTAAGGCTATGAGAGACGCCGTAGTGAAGGGCTCCGGAAATGTCGACCACCTGGGGTTCTTTAACGTGCACTGACATCGCACAGTACACGGGCCTCTAGAATTTCTCCTCCAAAGAAATTCCAGCCGCCGCAGCCGGGATCGAACCCGCGTCTTTTGGGTCAGCAGCCGAGCACCTTAACCACTGAGCCACCGCGGCGGCCTCCAACACATCATACATTGACCTATCGGACAGCGACGACGACACTATTGTCGATCCAAAAACAGCAAGAAACCCAAGAAACGTCAAGAAGCAAGGAACGTCAAGGGAAAAAAAAAACAAGAAATAGAGAGTGACAGTGAAGTTGAGTGGAGCCCACCATCAAAGCAAGCTCGATGAGGAGAGACCAACAAAAGTGCCTACCACTTCCCAAGGCTGTCTGACGCAGCTAACGCTGCGCGCTGCAAGTTTGAGGGGTGCACCATGAAAACAAAGTTTTTTTGCACAAAATGTCAGCAGTTCTGCATAACAAAAGACAGAAGATGCTTCGAAAAGGCACACAGCAAGTAAGCACAGCGAAACTTTTTTATTCAGTTGACGTATATTTTGCTACTTTGACTTTTGTCATAATAAAGTATTTTTTCGCACAACTTTCACAGCTTTATATGAAGTATTTTGTGGCACGCCCACTGGGTGGGAACATACGGCTAGAGTCCTAGTGTCCAATATATTGGACATCGTGCTGAGCTGAAACTATTAGTTTTGTTGAGAAAATATCTCTCACTTTTCACCTTTGTACTCCTACCAGCTTATTCTGAAACCCTACAAAGTTTTTGTGCACTCAAATTCACTTCGGGTCTCAGGAGGATATAGGACGCGTGTGTACACAGCGATTTGCTTTTGGTTCCTGTGAGCGTGTAGAGTACGTAATATGTGCTCAAATACACGTACTACCGCTTGTACATATAGCTGCACAGTTTTATAACAAAACCTTTCTCCCACCACCCTCTCTTGCTGTATATCCTGTCTTTCTCTTCTCCCTGCTTATCCATCTTCGCTGTCCCTTTTTTCTTACTTTTACTTTCTTCAGCCCAGGGACGTAGATATGTGGCTATATAACCACCCACCCATCCATCTTTATTTTATTTATTTTTTAAAAATAAAAGCACACCACCATAATCCGACATTGCACAGCACAGGGGCATTTTTGCATTTTGCCTCCATCTAAATGCGGCTACCGCGGCCGCGATTCGAACCCGTGACCTCAGCCTTAACATACGAAACCTAATGGGCCATGAGCCAACAGGCCCCGTATCTCGGTATAGCAGTATCTACGACGGAGGATGAAATGGTTGGGGTATAATATATACGCCGAGAAAGCAATATGCGATATGCGCGGTATTTATACGCATACATCCAAATGCAGGCGCATATTGCGTATATCGCTTCATCTCCACATTTAGAATGTAGTGCCAGCGTTGCTATCCCAAAAGATACCAAAACGAAGCCTGTGGCGAGACGGAGAGCTTAGATTCATTGTATAATAATGCGAAACAAATATCCCCCTCCCCCCGCACCCCGTCCTTCTTCTCCAAGCGGCAGGCCTTTTAGTAAAGGGCGGTGTCGAAACTAGAAACGCACCGAGATTGGGTACGAGCACTATACAATATAATGTTTTGCATGCTCGTTGTTTTGTTTTTATTCTGAGAGAGGACCGTGAAACGAGTGAGCGAAGACGCCGTATTCACTAGACGCGCCTTTGTTCATTCGAAACCATCGAGCTGGCATGGCGGAGTGGTTAGCGTGCTCGACTCGCACTCCGGTGACCCTGGTTCGATTCCCCAACTCGACCAATTTCCTACTTGGTTTTATTTATTTATCTGGTGTGACTAAAAAAGGTTAGTTAGCCTAATTAGTTAATTAACTAACTAAACTCAATAACACTTACATGGAGCATCACTATACCACCCCTTTAATTGGTTGCATGGTTACTAGCCAAAGTACAATTGGCCCACTTACATGGAGCCAATAGTGATGTAAGTGATGCCAATAGTGATGTGATGTAAGTGATGTCAATAGTGATGGAGCCAATAGTGATGTAAGTGATGCTCACTTACATGGAGCATCGCTATACCACCCCCTTAATTGGTTGCATGGTTACTAGCCAAAGTACACCCGCCGCGGTGGCTCAGTGGTTACGGCGCTCGGCTGCTGACCGGAAAGACGCGGGTTCGATCCCGGCCGGGTTCCGGGTTCCCGGCGGGTTCGATTCCAGAGGCCCGTGTGCTGTGCGATGTCAGTGCACGTTAAACAACCCCAGGTGGTCGAAATTTCCCGAGCCCTTAACTACTGCGTCCCTCATAGCCTTAGTTGCTTCGGGACGTTAAACCCCAATAAACCAAACCAGACTAGCCAAAGTACAATTGGCCCCGTTTGAAATTCGCACACTGTGACGTCACGACCATTTCGACCAAATGTTTATGTCTTGCGCTCGTTTTACGCGGTTCCGGTAAAACGTGCGAACACCGAAAAGCACAGTGATGGCCAACGCCGCAACCGAAAATTACCCAAGTTAGAGCCAAAATTATTAATCCCTCTTACAGGCCTTTTTCCCCCCTGCAGCGGCTTGAAAACTCCGTCAATTTGGAAAAACGAGAGACAGTTGCGGTTCTTGAAATTCCCCGTAAAACTGCGTAAAATTTTACCTCTCAAATTTCCTGAGAAAAAAAAAAGAGCAAAACGCTGAGGCAGCGTATGAGTATCGAGTGTTAGCAATATCGTACTACTATTGCATTATTAGCCACCTTCGCCATGTCCGGTACAAGTTTTTCGTTATATCCAGATATATACTTTTTTTCATGCGAACGTATACAGCGCAAGACAATTTATTTGACACCACTTCGAATGTTCTGCGTCAATCAGTTTGGCCGTAATGGACGTTTGAAGTTGCAATTAGTCACGGTTTGGGGAACCAAAAGGTCGTCGGTGCGAATATATATGACGCACTACGCTCTGATTTTATGTTCCGTAACGCGCTGAATTGTTTGATACCACTCCGAACGTTCTACGCCAATTAGGTGGTCCACAATCTGTGTACCAATGGAACCACCCACTGGACACACTTGAGCGACCTTCTGTTTCATACTAGCGCGACCTTTAGTAATGAGAGTATTAGGGCTAACGATCTAACCGAAAACAATCCCGATCGGAACATTACTGCAGCGCACCGTCAGACACCAGACTATCCATTGGCACACCGATTCATCACGCATCCTGGACCTCCCTTCGAGTACGGCGCTACGGACACTTTTCCGAAATAAAATCTCAGCGAGAAATCGCGTGCCGCCTCCAATCCCACAGCTGCGGCCGTTGCTGGTCCAGTGACAAACGTAACCTTTAGCCCCCCGCCGACACACACACACACACACCGCAGACTCGGTTGATATGCGAGTACATAACTCTAAGCACTATTACACCTATATAGGAGTAAATAGGTAGTAAGCTCTCCTCTAGCGCACTTTAATTAAAGGGTGTGCACTAGAGGACAACTTTACTCCCTCTTTAATCCTTTCCGTTCGGAGTATGCAGGCTGCGCCTTGCACATAAAACCGGCGCATCCGGCAGTGATGTTCCCATTCGAGATTTTTCCCTTTTTTTGAGGAAATTTTACAAGGAAAATTTGGCGCAAAGGACTTGTTTTACGCATTTTCGGGGAATCGTAAGAACCGAAAGTAACTCTTTCTTTTTCAAATTGCCGAAGTTTTCAAGCTGCTGAAAGAAAAAAAAATGTTCCTGCAGTAGAAACACTCGGATCTAATTAAGGGAACTTTCAGGCTTTCCCCTCTCTACTCAATCAGAGATGAAATTTGGATATTCTGGTCATGTGCACACAGCCGAAAATCTCGCCTTCCCAAGGCGCGACGAAGTAACACTGACCGCTGTCTACGTGATTTGCGTTCGTTGCTTACATACACTCTTAGACACGAATACACCTGCATGGGAGCAAAAAAAGGAGTAATACGTCCTCTATCGCACTTGTGCTATTGCATAACTTACTCCCTTTTTTATTCCTTCCGTGTTTAGAGTGTACCGACCCTAAAGGCGTGCCACCCCTGTTTGAGTTAATTAAGTCGCCAACTCCACGCATATTTCTTCACCAGCAACAACACCCGCAGCCTGCTGGCGCGCATCTGGCTTTGCCACTTCCGCCAATGCGAGTTCGGTGCAATGCACGGAACTAGCTCGTGGCGCCCTCACCTTCGTAGATGTGGATGATGTAGGGGTGCTGAATGGAGGACATGATCTGGATCTCCCTCCGGATCCGCAGCGAATCCTGCTCCGTCTCGATCTTGGACTTCTTGATCGTCTTGATCGCCACCTGCAACGAGAAGACGAAGAGGAAGCGCGTCGCGTGTTAGTCACGTGTCTGTGCACGGTGGACAGTAATCTGCAAACTCCCCTAACTCCCCTCGCTCAATTAGGGCTGCCGTTTACTCTTCCAGTCATCCTCTCTCCTCCGGTGCAACCATCAAAGGGCATGCCCCTATTAATCTAGTGCGTGAGCTTCTTCACAGGTATGTTACCGAGAGCGGGAGATCTTTTCGTTCCCTCTTCTTTCCCTTTACTTTTCTCTCATGATTTATTTATTTATGATTATTGCTTTCAAATTAATTTATTCTAGCCCTCACCTCTTCGTTTCCTCGATTTTCATTCCAATCTCCTCAAAACTATTCGTTTTCCCAGGTTCCTCAATTTTCATTTACGAGCCGCTTGAGATAAGCCAGCATGAATTTTTCTCCTGTCTGGATCTGCACCAAACCATGGCCAATCCCCCACCGTCGGTATGTGCTATCGTTTTTGAGGCAACAACAACAAGCGTTTTTCAGTAGAGTTAGTTCTTGGGCTAGTTGGTATACTTGATTTACGCTCATAGTTTTTCAGCGCAACGGCACACGGCCAAAGAAAAGAAGCAGGAAAAGATGCATACCCTACCGTACCGCATCATACCGTACCATGCACATACCATGCCGTACGGTACAGTACCGTATCACACAGCGTATCGTCCAAAAGCGAAACGTGTACTACGAGGCACAC
This sequence comes from Amblyomma mixtum, assembly GCF_055824585.1. Classification (NCBI taxonomy): domain Eukaryota; kingdom Metazoa; phylum Arthropoda; class Arachnida; order Ixodida; family Ixodidae; genus Amblyomma; species Amblyomma mixtum. The sequence goes on from NC_143018.1 coordinate 86,914,390, forward strand.
CGTATAGGATGCCCCCCCGGATTGATTTCAGCCAACTGGGGATTTCACGTGGGATAATTCTTGTGGGAAAAACCGACCTGGACCTATTTTTTTCCCCCTCTATTTTCGACCAGGAAAGTTTTGAAAATGGCAGGCCGCACCCCCCTCCCCCAACCAAGAGTTGTCCATAAACTCGCCTCTTTAGGAATCTACACTTTTAACAAAACTAAACTCCGTTCTTTTCTTTTTACCAAATGAAGCGCCTATACGAGTGTGGAGTGACCAAATTGCGCAGATGGACCATAAAACGGCACAGCGCGTGCGTGAGACAGTGGTGATCCAACAAAACGCTTGCGATTCGTGCGGTCGTTATTTCGTCGCCTAAATATACTTCCCTGTGACGTCACGAACCTTCCACGCTCCATTTGGCTGGAACATCGTTCGTGAGCTACCACAGCACGACTGGCTCGACCAACATGACAGAGAAAGCTCGCTACTCCGATACTAATTTTATTCTTCCATTTAGGCGGCGCGCGCATGGGCAGTCCAAACAGTGCACGCGCCGAATGCATGCCTGAAACGAAGAAGCTCTTCTACACTGCATTCCTGTATGACCGACTATATATCCGTTTTCTCTGCGATTCGCTCCTTTCACAGTGCATTCCTGTATGGCCGAACATATACCCGTTTTCTCTGCGATTCGTTCCTTTCACAGTGCATTCCTGTATGACCGAACATATACCTGTTTTCTCTGCGATTCGCTCCTTTCACAGTGCATTCCTGTATGACCGAACATACACCCGTTTTCTCTGCGATTCGCTCCTTTCACAGTGCATTCCTGTATGGCCGAACATACACCCGTTTTCTCTGCGATTCGCTCCTTTCACAGTGCATTCCCGTATTACGAATTGGAAAAACAGCGCAATCAAAGACGAGACACAAGAAGGACAAAACACCAGCGCTGGTGTTTTGTCCTTCTTGTGTCTCGTCTTTGATTGCGCTGTTTTTCCAATTCGTAAAGCATGTACCAACCAGCCCGTATTTGCCCTCTTCTGGCATTCCTGTATGACCGAACATATACCCGTTTTCTCTGCGATTCGCCCCTTTCATACCAAGTGCGCGCATATAGTTTTACGGCACACACGTGACAAATTTCGTTTGTACATCACTCAGCAGAAAGCAAATAAAAAAAATACACAAAGCCGACATTCCTGTCCCCAACGATGTACGCATGCCGCGTCTACTAAATCATAACCCATCCGTATGATGGCGCGCGGCATGCAGTCCGTGATGCGGACAAAGCTGGGCTTCACTCGAACGGGCAGCTGTGCAGCGCGACGGGTTCGGGCAATGACGTCACAAAGGCGCGCGAGCGTTGGGTCCACGCAGCAGAGAACAAATGACACCTGTGAGTTATACTCCGGCACAACGGGCCGGGACAGAAGACGAGACACCGCGGCGACTAACATTTCAAGAGCTTATAGCGTTCACGGGGACACCCTTTCACACCTTCCTGATGGATCGTCGCTGCTCGGTGGGGAATCAATAGAGGTGTCCATAGAAAAAAGCACTCACGTCTAAGCCGGGAATCGATCAAATGCTGGAACAAGCAGTGATCGCGGTAGCACATCGCTATCGCTACTGGACAGTCTATCGTTTTTCCACATTACGCTCAATCCAGCTGCATTTTTTTTCGAACTACCCACGCAGTGTGCGCCGCCGAGAGACACGGCCCGCCCTTACAAAAAACGTTTGAGACAGTCTACAGAGTGCCTACAGACTTCTGTCTACAAAGTCTATAAACTGCCTATAGACAAATCCTCGAGAAAAGTCTATACGCAATACAAATGCCATAGACAGTGTATAGACAATCTATAGATTATTGCCATACATTTTAGTAGACTTTTGTCTATAAACAGTCTATAGACTATGAATAGACAAAAAGCAGTATCTATAGGAAGTCAATAGAGTCAGTAAGAAGTCTATAAACTGTCGATGGACCATTTCTATAAGGGCGGTCATCGTGGCACGCCGTGTATCTCGAAAGAAAAACAGCGCTTCCTTCGAAGAGCTCTTCGAGCCTGCGCGGCTGGCGCGAGTTGTTGTAGCCCGAGTGAAAAGTGGGCCCGCGCTCAAACCCGCTTTCCCGAGACCGGTTTGCGGCGGTTTGCCGGGCGTCCGAACGTGTTCGCTGCAAACGACAAACACACACACACACAAAAAAGACGGCGAGGCGACAACCGCTCCCCGCGGCGCTGCTCGTCGCAACCCGGCCGCAATTTGAACGACAAGCGCGGTTACGTCAGGCTCCCCTCGCGAGTTCCCCGTGACGGGCCGCAGGTTGCAACTGCCCTCCCGCCTCTCTCCCTTTATACTTCTCCCTCACCCTTGATTATCTCCCTTTTGCTTTCTTACTTTCGGGGCATCAAGGCGCATTTAAAGAAGGCGTTTATTTTCAAGAGCAGGAGCCGCGTGTCAGTCTGGGTGCGCTCGTTTTTGGGAGAGGAGAAGAGACGCTACCAACGCGGCCGCGGAAAAGAAAAAAAGTAAAAAAGCAAAGCAAGCCGCGGCTCGACCTCTATCCGGGGCCGTAGGCACGCACGCTGGCTGTCTCTCCGAGCGCTCGTCGGCCCGTGCGTGTACCCCCCCGAAGAAGAGGAGCTGAGGGGGGAGAGGACTGGCTGGCCAGCCTGAGAGAGAGAGGCTCGAAAATAGAACCCGGGCGCGACCCCCAGAATGCGCCGGCGACAGCTTTCCGCCGCCGGGGCCGAAGCTGCAGACTGCTCCACCCGCCGCCATGCGAGAAGGCGCACGCATACACAGACACACGTATATACTTACACGCACGCAGATTACGCTTTTTTTATGCAGGCCGCCCGTGCCCGGCAGTTGAGGCTTCCGACAAGCTGGCTGGCCAGCCCTACGTACGCGGCCACCCCACTCCAAACCGAACCCCATCAGAAACACCTCTCCTTCCCTCTTCCGCTATATACACTTTCGCGACTCAATGTTGTTCTTGCAACGCGCGACTTCGCCGTCGACCGCCGACCCATCCGATCCTCACAGCAGAGCGTCCCGCTGTTTCCATTAGACCGTCTCCGCGCTCGGCTGCTGACCCAAAAGACGCGGGTTCGATCCCGGCCGCGGCGGCTGAATTTCTTTGGAGGCGAAATTCTAGAGACCCATGTACTGTGCGGTGTCAGTGCACGTTAAAGAACCCCAGGTGGTCGAGATTTCCGGAGCCCTCCACTACGGCGTCCCTCATAGCCTTAGTCGCTTTGGGACGTTAAACCCCATAAACCAAACTAAACCGTCCTAAACCCTTTCCACATCCATGCCTACTTATTGGCTGGACTCCGGACAAATGCGCCGGTACTCTAAAGCCACGTCCGGACTGGATGCGACCGCATCTAAAAGCCACGTCCGGACTGGACTTGACCTCGGCCGTGTCCAGTCCGAACGTGGCACATCTTCCTCGCGCACGCGGAGAGATAAACCGAGTTGCGGGGATGCCACGTGTTGCGCCAGCGATCCGTGCGGCACGTGTGAGGAGATCCAATTCTGTCCCTTTCTCCAGGCCCACACCTTTCTCACCCCCGCACGTCTTGCCCTCCTCAACCCCAAAGCGTACTAGCCGGCCTGCCGCTTATGCGACAGCCCAAGAGCCGACTACATCATATCCTATTCTCCTGCCCAGCACACTTGCCCCCTGCCTCTTGGCACCTGAAAGTCCGCAGCAGTGGCAGGCTGTTTTGTCCAGCACCGAACCGAATCTCCAAATTCGGCTGGTGACCTGAGCAGAGGACGTCGCGACTGGGCACGGCCTGGACGCCACAACAGGCACCCTGAAGGCCGCCCGCAATGCTGCTGCATAATTTTCGTTTTTTTTAGGCCTTTAAATAAAAGTTTTTCACCACCACCACCACCCCCTTCGAGCCAATGTATTCCTCGCCAACACCAACACGCTCTCTCAGTGAAGCCGCTGCCGGGTCCTCGTCTAATTCGCGCGGGCCTTTCGTAAAAGACCCCTCCACACGGCGTGTCGAAAGCGCGCTCTTCGCTTCCTCGGCCAGCAAGGAGGGGAGGCATAAGGTCCGCCTCTGTCGCAACGGCGTCTGTCTCGCGTGTGGCCCATCATCCCGTTTCTGCTGGCGTCGGCGATTTCTCACGTGCCACCCCTACACAACCGCGTCTCGCCCCGCAGTTGCCAAACTGGATCACGCCGTCCCGACGGCAGTCCCTGGGCTTCGCAGTGACCCGTCTACGCGAGACTGCTGCGTCTCCGTCCGCCCGCGGATAACTGGCCGAACCGAAGTATACGCGAGATGCTGCCACCCACGCATTTTCGTCCGATCGCTCGGTCGGCTGACTCCGCGTGCGCAATTGAGGTCATCTTTCACGTAAAAGCTGGAGCGGACACTGAAGCTTCGCCTTAAGGTGACGTGACCTAGATGGACTGCCTTCCCCCTAGGTTGCTAAGCCATGCTAACTAGTAGACTGGTTAGAACTAAGATTGCGCCGTCAACTTTTTAACTATTACTGCTAGTCTTCTAAGTTTATTGAGAGGCGCGTAGCCCACCGTGAGTAATATCCATATCAGCTTTTAGAATTTCGAAAACGCAGTTACCCTCGGCGTTGTGACCCAGCACATTTTGGCTGTTTCGACGAGTTATGTGCGCTGGAGGGAATGCTTCGTTTGCAAGGTTCTCGAAAGCGCATGTATTTTGGCGCGATGTATAGCGAAACTTTGTTGGGCCACAGCGCCAAGGGTAAATGCGTTTTCGAAATTCTAAAAACTGATAAGGATATTACTTACGGATCCGCCACGGTGGCTCAGTGGTTAGGACGCTCGTCTACCGAGCCGGAGCACCCGGTTCGAACCCGACCGCGGCGGCCGTGTTTCGATGGAGGCGAAATGCAAGAGGCGCATGTGTGCTGTGCGACGTCGGTGCACGTTAAAGATCCCCAGGTGGTCGAAATTATTCCGGAGATCTCCACTACGGCACCACTTTCTGCATTTCTTCTTTCATTCCCTCCTTCCTCCCTTCCCTTACGGCGCGGTTCAGGTGTCCACCGAGATATGTGAGACAGATACTGCGTCGTTTCCTTCCCTCAAAAACCTATTTACCAAATTTCATTTTTACTTACGGTGGGCTACACACGTCACCAAATAAGGAGACTAATAGTAATAGTTAAAAAGTTACTCAGTATTAGCATAGTCCTTCAATGCTTAGCATTGAAGGACTATGGTATTAGTTAACCAGCCTACCAGCCAGCACGTGTTAGCTGTATTCCAATGCGTTCGCTGACAATGCTCTGCCGAAAAAAAAGCGGCCTTCTACCTCAAAGGCCTGTGTTCAAAAATTTGTGAACATCTTAGATGAAACACACGCGGTGTAAAGCAGCAACGGGGCGCTTCTTCTGTTTCAGCATTTCCCTCGTGATGCAGGCTTCTCGCTGGCCGACTGAAGTTTTCGAGACCACCCCAGGCGCGCCAGCAAAGCGAACCATTCGCATCGGAACGTCGCCAAAAAAGGAAATAAACAAGGAAATAAAAGCGGAAGAGCCGCTGTATACCCGTCACGAAGGAACGTTAGGTCACGTTGCCACTAGTCCCAACGAAAAAAAAAGAAAAGCGAAGCAAAACAAGAGGCATCCGCAGCGGGAGACGTTGCAAAGCCTAGCACAGAAAAACAGGGCGCATAGCATCGTGTACAGCAGTCATCGAGTTGGCGTGCTTGCGCCGGCAAGGAAGGAAGGGAAGGCGATTTTTGGACGTTCTCGCGAGGTCCCTTCGGTCCGACCGGGTCAGCCTTCTCACGCGTTCGGCCACCCGTCGACACACTATTGCAGCCAGGGGCAACGACTCTGACGTGCGTTCGGCGCGTTTTTTTTTTTTTTTTGAGGCCGTCACGTCCGCACAAGAAGACACGTGCTTCGTCCGGCAGAACACGAGTCATTTGTCCGCGCCGACGCACACGCGCGGACGATCACGCGCATGACCTTGGGAGTATTACATAGTTCGAGTTTGTAAACGCTGTAGAATGCATCGGGACACGTGCGCAATGCGTTTCAGTGCCGGCGCTTTAGACGAATTCGCACACGCCATTCATTGATTCCTAGAAAAGTTAAACGAACCCTGCGGACAAGTCCGTGCAATTACTGTTCTCAGAAAAAAAAAAGGAAAAAATATCCTCTGCCTCTTTACGGCCATGTCCACATTTCTCCGGCAGCAAAAAGACCCGTTTATCGCAGAAAAAAAAAAAAGAACTTAAAAATCTTCCCGCCAGTGGATTCAAAGTCGTGACGTCATTACTGAAAAGGACGGGTTTCGACCGGTTTGAAGCGAATGGCTGCGTAGCGTAGCCTCTGAGATCCGCACCAAAAATTGCTATCGACGCACGCAGTTTACTTGCGAAATCGGCCGCTTACGGCGACACCTATAGTTCGATTTTTGCTCTTTTTCTAGCTTATGCCGCCACGGGGGCTCAGTGGTTATGGTGCTCGGCTGCTGGCCCGAAAGACGCGGGTTCGATCCCGGCCGCGGCGGTTGAATTTCTTTGGAGGAGAAATTCGAGGCCCGTGTACTGTGCGTTGTCAGTGCACGTTAAAGAACCCCAGGTGGTCGAAATTTCCGGAGCCCTCTACTACGGCGTCTCTCATAGCCTTAGTCGCTTTGGGACGTTAAACCCCATAAACCAACCAACCAATCATTACAGAAAAGGACGGGTTGCCACCGGTTTGAAGCGAATGGCTGCGTAGCGTAGCCTCTGAGATCAGCACCCAAAAATTGGTATCGACGCACGCAGTTCACTTGCGAAATCGGCCGCTTGCGGCGACACCTGCATTTCGTTTTTTTTTTTTTTGCTATTCTTATAGCTATAAAAGCTCCGTTTTCGGTGAGAGTGGTCTTCCTGCGATTAGATCGAGCTGTCCTGTCTATACAGGCCGAATTCAATTTGCCTTCAGTGTCCCTTTCAATTTCCAGGTCTCTATGGACCAACAATAGACTCCCCATCTGTTTTTTTTTTGTTGTTGTTGTTTCCCGTTCCACGAGACAGGACCCGTGGCGTTATTAATGACGTCATTATTCAAGCAACATGATGGACGAATTTCACTTGCCGTGTTCCGATCGAAACCGCGTTCTTCTCTCTGCTTGGTCCCGTTGGTTCAGTTAACAGCGAGCGCTACAGTGCTAGCTGGCCGAGCCAATTAGCTCAAGCCAAACACGGAGAAAATGGTATGACACTTAACACAACTTCAGAGATGGTATATTTACAGCGCAATCACAGATGAAGTCTATGTGTTGTCTTTCTTTATTTTTCTCCCCTTTTATTAATTATATTAATGAGAGCTTTCATGAACCCGCCAGTGATTCAGTGGCTTTGCCGTTCAGCTGTTCATTTCATTTATTGAACCCTCAAGGCCAAAGGCATTACAGAGGGGAGTGGTTACAAAACATGAAGATACATAAACAGATGCAATGCATAATACAAAACAAAGTATTATCATACTCCTGTTATACAATGTTAGCTAGTGCAGAACGAAAATGCTGGTTATCACTTATGTCCACGATATCTGCGGGAAGGCGGTTCCATTCGCGTGATGTACGAGGCAAGAAAGACTGAAATGCAGTTGCAGTGTTACACGTTTCAATGCCAACTTTGTGACGATGATCAATGCGGTTTGACACGTATCTGGGGGACGAAATGAGGGCATCATGTAGCATGGGATGATGGTATCTCAAACGAATTGTCTGCCGGCGGGATGCTAAAAGAGGCAAAGAAAGATTAGCTTTCATGCTTGTTACACTTGCGGTACGGTTAAAGTTGGACAGGATAAAACGAGCAGCGTTATTTTGAACTAGCTCAAGCAAAGTTATCAGTTTTTCGTGATGGGGATCCCATATGGCGGTGGCGTATTCTAGATTAGGACGTATTAGGGTTTTATAAAGCAATAATTTCAAGGAAGACGGAGTTTTGGAAAAGTTACGGCGCACGTAGCCCAACATGCGGATAGCTTTGTTAGCAATGTACTCAATATGGCGCGTCCAGTTAAGGTCAGCAGAAATATGACCACCCAGGTATTTATATGAAGTAACCGCTTCTAAGGGAACGTTATTTAGGTAGTACACAGGCGGAGCGTTGGCACTTCTTCATATTCGCATAATTTTGCGCTTCATAGTGTTAAGTTCCGTAAGCCATTCATTACACCAAAGAGAAATGTTAGAGAGATCACGCTGAAGAAGGTTAGCATCGTCGGGGAATTGTATTGATTCCAAGGTGGCGGGATTCATTTCTATGAATACAACACGTATACAGGTGCCCGCGTACTGTCAAAATTAATCCAAAGCCCTCCACTGCGGCGAACCTCACAGCCCATGTGCCGCTTCGGGACGTTTTAAACCGCAGGTGCTATAAAGTCGCATGCGTGTCTGGTCACAGTATAACTGTCACCAAGCATCGTGCAGACACTATACTCGCCCGAATCCCAACATCCCCCCAAGGCGTAAAAAATTGCGAGGACACTTTGGCAACTGAAGCGTTGAGAGGCGAAACCAGAGGGCACTATGCCGTAACGACTTCCGGTGGATGTGACGTCACACCTTTCCCGTGGCTATATCGGTACCCAAATTATACATCTTTCGAGGATCTTAAGTGTTAATTGTGCTTAATTAGACATTTTTCTATCTAATTTGACACAAATCCGACGTGTTTCCGATCATTCTGTGATAATTTTCACTATGCCGTGACGACTTCCGGGGGAAGTGACGTCACACCGTCCCGTGGCTATATCGACGTCTGCGCTATTTCGACGCAATTTCGACATTTTTGCCTATAAATAATTAACTAATTAATCTGCAGTCACCAAACTTGGCTTCTAGGTTCATTTTTTCCTCCTATATCTGAAGCAACCATTGGTTTTCTACACTGATCTCCACTAGGGGAGCTGGATGCCGCATCGGGCGATCGAAAGTGAAGCCACCGGAAGTAAGTGGCCTTGTCCCGGAAGTCAGCCTTTGGCAGTGCATGAAATCGGACCTCAGCACGGTTTTTCAGTTCCAGTTTTGTTTTCCCACTTAGCATTTCGTCTTTTCGCCGTTCTCGTCTTTTTCCATGACAATGCCTTCCTGTTGCGCCGTCAACTGAGCGAGGAAACCAGCGGAATCTTCGGGAATGGCGTTTCAAAAATAAGGGCCCATTGCATCTCAATGGGACTACAGTAGCAGACGACAGGACGCCGCTACGCACAGCAAGTATGGAGCCTCGTCTACTCGGCTCGGTGTCGTCTCGTTTGCCTAGCTTCGCCAACTGTGCTCTTTACTGCGATGCTTGTTCCCACGCTCAAGCCCAAGTTATGCTATCAATGGGGGATAAATGTAAGAAAGAATAGGTGGAAACATTCACCAGGCATCTGACTTTGCAGCGACCATCTTACCGAATTATGTGTAGACCGAACCAGAGCGAGGGTTAGGTTACTATCTGGTGAGGTGTCGAAGGTGTTCTGTTGGTTCACATTAGCGCCTCCGAAAGGTATGGTACTGCTTTTTCGACGGAGCGTGTCATGTACTGTTTCGTATCGTAGCAAGTTAAGCCTGAATGGTCTTTAATTCGTGGTGCTTGGTGCAGTTGACTTCTAACAGCGCTTCTCACGCGCACTGCACCATTCGCCTTTCTTGTCAGTCGTTCCTCTCGCGCTGTGCCTTTTCTTTGCTGCACGAAAATTCGGTTTTAAGGTGACCTAGCCTCATCGTCATTCCACTACTTCTCCTTTACGCTCGGAATACAAGAACCAGGCAAGAACATAGTGTTTAATGCACGTACCCCTTTGCGAGGCAGGGTGAGACCTGCATGCCTGTTTTCTTCACTTTCGAAGAAATTACAGGGTTCTGCACACAATGCTCACATTTCTCGCGTTCAGCTTGCTTGTTCCTTTCATATAACAGCAGACATCACACGAAAACAACGCAAAAAACTGAGAACGAAAGGGCGAAAGACACGACTTTTTGCATTGAAATACACAGCAGACACCCGACTTCCGGGACAAGCGGTCCAACTTCCGGTGGCTTCACTCGCGCTCGTCTCGGAAAGCGGGAATGCGGCATCCAGCCACCTAGTGGAGATCAGTGGTTTTCTATCTCTTTTTAGCTCGGGAGTTAAACGCGTGTGACACGCTTTGTTAACAGACGACCGTAAGAGCCATTAAAGGCTTTCGCTTTTAATACAGGATGGGCCCTCGTCTGTCGTGGACGGCCTTCGCAAGACGACTGCGCCATCGGACCAGCGCTCCCTCGCGTCTGGGAGCTTCATTTGAGCGGTCGCACGCATCGCGGCAGACAGACCGCTGGCACGGCCTCAAGCCAGTTCAAAACATGTGGCACCGTGCTTTAGCAAATACGCTGCACTTCTGATAAGACGGCACATTCTGACAGTTGAAAAATGGGTGAGAGACGGAGGGAGACTTAATGGGCAACTATATATGTATTCGAGAACAAAAAAAAGAAGAAAACAAAACAAGCGGCCGGTACAGTAAACACGGGTGAAGGGCATACGCAAATAGAAAAGCGAAACTATGCTGATATAACTACTCGGGAGAGGGAATTACGTTTTTCTTTCTGTTTTTCTCGACACAGAGGAAGAAACGGGCACTGCTCCTTCCGAACAAAGAGTCAAGCAGCGGATGCACCTCGCAAAAGTCGCGTGACCGTGACGCATACTCCGAACAGCGAACACGCGGAGCAGCCTCCCCCCTGGCGGCCAAGTAGTGCAAGCGCGAGCCAGGCAGAGCCCTTAAACGGCGCAGCCAGGCATGACGCGGGCATTGTGGGTCCAGACAAGCCAGCTAGGAGCGCCGGGGGGGGGGGGCACGAGGATGGCGAGTCGCCGGCCCGCATTACGGCCACCGGTATAATGGACGCACTCTTTTAAGGAGAAAGGGAGGAGCGCAAACTTCGCAGCGAGCGTGGGACAGTGCACCGCGGGAGGTCTCGGAGGTCACGTGATGTCAGGGAGCTAATTCGGTTGTCTCCGGAGTCCTTCCCGGGGTAGGTGAAGACCCAGCGCGACAGCCTAATCTCAGTTTGCGGAGTAGTAAATCAGTGCGCATTCTGTACAGTCATGGACAACTTAACCTGAGACGGCGAAGCGCCGTCCAAAAATTGCTTCATAAAACCCACAAAATCAAAAACAAGCTTGTCTGCACCTCCTTGCCGGTATTTATTTTCGGACGCCATCAACTAAATACACGGGTGCTCCTCTTGTTATCCACGTGACCTTTGACCTATATCGGTGTGGTGAGGGGTTCCGGCTAAGGCGAAGTGGGCTCCGGACGTTGACCTGCTCCACGGCGTTCGGCTTCCGCGAACAGGTGCAGAGCAGAGGCAGATCGAGGTTTACACTGGTGCGCCCGAGTGGATGGACGGACAAGAACGGGAGGACACCGGGAGACCGGACACGGGAAATTCGAAATGTAACTGTGCAATGCGTTGCAAATTTGTATGGCGAAATCATTACTGCCCCCGGATGCACCTACACGCACCCACACCCGCGCGCGTATGAAGCGCTGTACGACGAACGGCTGCATCACAATTTTGATACAAGTTTTTGAGGGAACTGTATTACATGTCGGTGGACACCTCAACCGCGCCTTAAGCGAAGCGGTAAAGAGTTTCGGAAGGCATACAGTTGAAGGTACACATGTCGTCGGTTCGAATCCCTGTCGCAAGCTAGCCTCCAACTGAACTAGCACATGTAAGCTGTACGCAACGAGAAATTGTATGACACCATCCGCAACGCTCTACGACGAACGCTACAATTTTAAGGCGGAAGCTTTTAATGCCCCATCATTGTGCACAGAAGGTTGCCAGCAGAGGTGTCACGCTTTTCTAGTCAGACCAGAAAAAAAAAATCTTTGTGCACGATGGGCTTCGAACCACCGTCCTTCCGTTCCGCAGCCGAGCGTGCTAATGGGTATACGCTACTTCCTGCCAACGCGCATGTAGTTCTCCTTGCTAGGACGCTGGAGAGTGTTTGCAGAAAGGCGTCGAATCAGACGGATGCCTCCCAAACGCCCTCCAGTGTCTCCAGCATTTAAGATTCACAAACAATTGTGCACTTAACATCTTAACCACACATCAGGGACACAAGCAGTGACACAAGCAGTGACACAAGCAGTGACACAAGCAGTGACACAAGCAGTGACACAAGCAGTGACACAAGCAGTGACACAAGCAGTGACACAAGCAGTGATACAAGCAGTGATACAAGCAGTGATACAAGCAGTGACACAAGCAGCAACACCGCGCTTAAGGCCTTACCGCACTTTAGGTCACCAAAGTGCCCCCCTGAATTTTTTGGTAGGCATGTTGTCACAACTGCCGCCACATGGAGGTCGGCCAGTGGAAGGTATATATAGACGAACGACATGTACAATTGTGTGACGTGGCGGTGCTCGGCTTAATGACGTCATCCTATTTTTCTTGCCATCGCTGGGATTTTCTAGTTTAGTTTAGTTTAGTTTATGGGGTTTAACGTCCCAAAGCGACTAAGGCTATGAGAGACGCCGTAGTGGAGGGCTCCGGAAATTTCGACCACCTGGGGTTCTTTAACGTGCACTGACATCGCACAGTACACGGGCCTCTAGAATTTCTCCTCCAAAGAAATTCCAGCCGCCGCGGCCGGGATCGAACCCGCGTCTTTTGGGTCAGCAGCCGAGCACCATAACCGCTGAGCCACCGCGGCGGCCTGGGATTTTCTGTACTATCCACGAGTGCACACACATACACACACAAACACACGCCGCTAGCTTTTCTCGTAATGGTACTAGTAATACTTTCGTATTAAAACTGCAGGTTCAGACCCCAGGGTCACAACCCTGCAGCGCTCACCCATTCCAGCGTACACAGGGCAGATGGGCGGACTCGACCTTGGCCGCTGCCCTCGGCGACTTTGCTGCCACTGCCCCTGACAGCCAATTACGACTACGGCAGACACGCACACAGCGAGCGAGGCAGTTTAATCAACGTCGCTGAAATATTTATACACGGCGCCTGACCCATATTTCGCAACAGCCGGAGATCGGGCTCTCACTCCGCGAGAAGCCAGCGCGCCTTGTTCGCGAGATTCCCGCTAAGCGGCGCTATATACTTTACTTGCAGGCCTAACAGTAAAACAGTGGGTGCACGGTTTCAAACCGAGAAGCCAATCAGCAGTCTAGTTTGCGGGGATTGATTGATTGATTGATTGATTGATTGATTGATTGATTGATTGATTGATTGATTGATTGATTGATTGAAAACATCTTTATTTGCTCAATATTCTTAGAGCATGTGGGTGGGCCGCCTAGTCCGGTAGTCCATTGGCTGCTGCTGCTGCGCTGGCCCTCCCCACCAGCCAGTGCTGACGGTCAGGATCGTAGCTGAGCAGAATAGCCTCCCACTGCTCCTCCGAGGGGTTGGGAATGTGGTCAACTAAGGGATTATATTGGCATGCCCACACCATGTGGTAGAGGTTAGCTACCTCTCCACAGTGTGGGCACTGCATGCGGAGAGTATAGAGTAGGGCATAACGGTTCACGAATCTCAATTGGCCAGCCGCTTTATAGGGTGTCGTCCGGTTTGGCTTTGGTCGATTCGGGATAGAACGCGAAGCGCTGCTCGCATCTGAGTGAAGTGGGCCCGTTATTGGCCCACGTTATTGGCCCGCACGCTATTGACGGGAGGGAACGTAGATGTCTGACTATATAGGCGAGGCTTCAAAGGGAAACAAAAGGAAGCTAACAGCGCATATAGCCTGACTGGCCGATGGCGTAACCCGAACGAAAGTATACTGCGAGTACCGAGGTCAATAACGCCTTCTCCGCGGAAAAAAATCCGAAGGAACAAACAGGCTGCTCCCAACATATACCCGTGGGCGTGCCCGACTGCATGCCCAGCAAGACAGATATGGTTGCACACGCCTTGCGAGCTATAATTTTTTTTGTTTGAAATCATAATTATCACCATTATCAGCAGCATCAGCAGGAGCAGCAGCCCGGCAACGCCCATAGGAAGCCGCCAAAATAAGCCTCTTCCACTGGTTCCTAGCTAACCCGACCCTGCACCAGCCGTGAACATCCCACCCCAGCAAATAGCCTAATCTCACCTCCCCATCCGACCCTCGGACGCTTACACCATCATCATAACAATCTCTTATTATGAAACCGCCACCGTAATGACTGATATGGGACGAGAGATAACGTCGAGGCACAAACGATAAAGGAACGAACCTTGCAATAAAAGAGCTCATTGCCTGCGACCTCGATGTACGCGGATGTCAGCGGTATACCACGCCCACGGCATTAGTGTATAACTTCCACACGCGATTCCCATGCACGCGAGAGGAAATACGTGGCTTCGTGTAACACCGGTTGTCGTGAGTGCGTGCGTGCGTGCGTGCGTGCGTGCGTGCGTGCGTGGTTTCGTACGCGAGCGCTCGAACCTCGCTTTCGCCGCAGTTTCGATGTGGACGCGCACACAGTTCGACGCGAGTACGAGAAGGAACACAATAACAAAAACAAAAAAGGACGCACGAGGCGTTCATTTCCTGTGTCCTTGTTTAGAGAACGTGCCAAGATTCGGCGCCCAGTGACGTCACTGCACTTTAACACCGCACGCAAAACCTCCCGTTTTCTTCAGCGGCTAGGAATACTGTGACTCTCTCCAGCGTTGCCGGAGATATGCCCGGCTGCGTATTCGCCAACTGCAGCCTGTACAGCCACAAGGCTTGAAACCACGGTGAATTGATCACGGTGACTGAAGATTGTCACAACGGCTTACCTAAAACGGATAATTATTCCCTGAATAATGCTTAAAAGTCTATACCAACCTATTGTTACTAGCCATGTAATATTTAGTTGAAATTCAAAACTGATATTCCAGCGCTGTGAATAATGTGTAAAAGTATGCAGAAAATGTTTTGAAAATCTTAAACGGCGTTCTATGCCACTAAGCATCACGATTTGCGACCTAAAAGGTAAAGGAAATAAAAAATGAATTAAAAAAACAATAAAATTACAGTACAGAGAGCGGAGTCGAACGGCCGACCTTCCATACGCAACACGTGCCTCTAATCCACTGCGCCATAGCGGCGATGTCAAGCCGTCGTTCCGAATGAATATTTATAACCTGCCTTAATGGTAGCTGCTACCTGCCGGTGGGCGGCGCTGTCATCGCTGGCTGTACCGGCTGCATTTGGCGAACACGCTGCCCGGCTATGCATGGGCACACTGCTGCAGATTAGAAAAACGCAAGCTAACACGCGCACACACAAAAACTCGTGTCTATATATGTCCACCGAACTTTCTGCCGCCCCCTGCTACGCCTGCCTTCTCTATGAATCCACTCCGTTACCCTTAAGGACCAGCGGTTATCTTGCCTTCGCAGTACATGCCCTGCCCAAGCCCATTTCTTCCTCTTTATTTCTACTAGGATGCCATTAACCCGCGTTTGTTAATGAGATTAAGAAGTTTGCGGGGATACGGTGGCCGCAACTGCCAAACGACAGGGTTAATTGGAGAGACATGCGAAAGGCCTTTGCCCTGCAGTGGGCGTAATCAGGCTGATGATGATGATGATGATGATGATAAATGTTCACGAGTCGTGCGACGCTGCGATGCATTTGTTTTTACTTTGCCATTACCTCTTTTTTTTTCTTTTCGCCTTTATTCGATGCACCACCGCACGTATAGTGTCCGCTTTCCTTCTCAATTTGGCACAGTGTTTTTTTTTTCTTTTTCCTTGCTCCGATGCGATCCCACTCCCTTCTATTATAAGTGGCTCGGTCCCCACCCCGTTCCCATGTGCCCACTGAGCCGTGTCCCGCGGAAAAGAACACCAAAAGAATAAAAACAAGACTCCCTGGCCTACATCCCAGTTCTAATTGCACTACCTGCCCGGTGGACATCCCGGTACATACACTCACGTACACACACGCGCTCGCGGTCGCGTACCCGATACGCTCACAACAGGCAAGGTCGCACCGCTACGACACACAGTAGCAGGGCGTCCGGAGCAGTGCGAGAGCGAGAGAGAGAGAGAGGTCAGTGCCTCTTGGCACGCCTGCCGATCTAAGCACGGGCACGGAGGACCCGTTATCGGCAGACGACGCCGTGCATGCAAGAATGCGAGAGCGAACACTGTGTGTACGCGCGATACAACGGAAGCAAGCATCCCCCCCCCCCCCTCCGCTTTCTTCGACCAGAGGAGAACTTCGACCCGCCCTCAAAGAACAAACACACCCGGGAACGCAACCGACAGACGCACAAACATTGCGTGCATGTCGGCCACAGGAGACGGTTATCGTGCCCGGAAACCCAAGGCGAATCTTTCTTCGACTACGAAGTTTTGAAGCTGTCGCGTTTGACGTTGTTTCCAAAGCTGTTTTCCTTTGAAGCCGTATACATGGCTCCGCTTGGGTGGATGAGACGACTTCGAGCCTATTATGAGATGTGGTTACCCTTTCCGACCTGTCAGCGCTGGTGGGCTTGGTTTAGTCCATCTTTACGAGCGGCAAGTTGTTTCTATCGCTTGATGCTTTTCGCGAGGCACGTCTAACTCGATGGTTCGTTTACTCTGGCAGACCAGTTTAGTCCATGCTTTGCCCAGCCTGACTGTTTCCGCTCGCTCTTGCGACCATCCTACTTCAAGGGGCTTTATGCTGTTTTTCGTGGTACGCCTTCTATATGGCCGGATACGACTCAAGAATGAAGTGGCAGACGCCTTTCAAAGGAGGTCCTTCAGCCAATTAAGTCAATCGATTTGCATGACGCCGCGGTTAATCCGATTAAACCGTGGTTAATCCCATTTCATCTGTCACCCTCCGCAATCTCACGCTCTCAGGTCATAGAATCTGAAACCTTTGGCCCAGACTGTACAGCTGCACGCGGGGTGCCACGCAACCAGCGACACCTTCTCGGTCCGCAGCCATGAGCAGAGGTCTATACCCAGCGATGCGCAACGCTACAGCACCTCCCTCCGGCAACGATTTCGTAAGACGGGGGAGCGTACGAGTTAACACACACGGGCGTCATGGTGCCCGACTATCTGGCGGCGTTTCCTTGTATAGATACATGTGTTAATGGCTCATACTGTCGTTCGTTAACAAAGCGTGTCACACGCGTTTAACTCGGGAACTAAAAAAGATAGAAGAAAACCAATGGTTGCTTCAGATAGAGGAGGAAGAAATGAACCTAGAAGCCAAGTTTTATGACTGAAGATTAATTAGTTAATTAATTATAGGCATAAATGTCGAAATTGGGTCGAAATAGCGGGGACGCCGATATGGCCACGGGAACGGTGTGACGTCACATCCACCCGAAGTCGTCACGGCATAGTGAAAATTGTCACAGAATGGTCGGAAAAACGTCGCATTTGTGTCAAATTCGGTTGAAAAACGTGTAATTAAGCGTAATGTACACTTAAGATCCCCGAAAGGTGCATAATTTAGGTATCGATACAGCCACGGGAACGATGTGACGTCATATCCACCAGAAGTCGTCACGGCACAGTGTCCTCGGCTTTCGCCTCTCAACACTTTAGTTGCCAAAGTGTCGTTTATTCTTTGACTGGTTTCAGCCGGTTGCAGCTCAGCTTGTGCAAGCTTATCTCCGTATAGTATATTTTTTGTTCCCTATTCTGTTCTTCCGTAGAGGGACATACGTGTGCCTCTGTGCGTGCGTGTGCAGAGACGCGTACTCAGAAGAACGTACGTGGCCGGAGGGTCGTACAGCAGCATCCATCCACAAAATGCGCGCTGTCCTCGACGGAGGGCCCAAATGATCGCGCACGCAATGTTTTGCCTCCGTGCCGAGTACACACGCACCGCTAAAGCACGCGGCGTCGTACCCCGAACTCGCGAGAACAAAGGAGGCATTACCGGCCGCGTAACGGCCAGCGTACAAGGTCGATGGGCCTCGGCAAACGCGTACGCGCGATCGGCGGAAGGGCAGAGAGAGAGAAACTGTGACGTCAGAAAGAAAGCGGCAGGGCGTGTACGCACAATGCGCTTGTTTTTATTATTGTTTTTTTAATTTCACTCTCTGTTAGTTGTCCGCTCGCCCTACGCTCTACGCTCGCATGCTCCAATGATTCCGAATTGTTAACGAGTCCCGAGTAACGAACACGTACTGGGATCAGACGCTTCGTTTGCATTTCGCCGCTTTCGCAAGCCGCCTCCGGGTACGGGACGGTCTATGCGCGTGGGCGAGACGCTAGTTGCTGTATAGGCGGCCGTCTACGTAAAGCGTCGGTGACGCGCTCACCAACGACCGAAATCGCCTCGCAGCAAAACGACCTGCGTGAAAGAGACTCGCAAACAAGTTTGTTGTCCATCTCCTCCACTTTCCGTCATGGCTTTCCCCCGTGGTCATGGCGTTCATTCGGCTGCTCAGAATGAGTTCCCGCGTGCCCTTCGCACGGGCGCTCCGACAGAATCACATGCATTCTGTCACGGGTTATCACTATCCGTTCTTAATTCCTCTACTGTTAGCCAATGTTTATAGTGTTCAGTGCGTTAGTAACCAGAATGCATGGTTCCCTCAAGCGCGATTCAGAGGAAGAATTCAACCCCTCTCGAACGGGGACTTGCGACCATATCATCAAGATGTGAGGCTCTTGCGTGCCGCGGGGCGGCTCTAGCGTGGGAGCGCCAACCTCCCCGGAGGGTCGTCACAAACACTCCCTGCCTCCGCGGGGAGGCGCCCACCGCCGGCGAAGGCGATCAAAGCGATCCCGTTTGCCATGTAATGAATGAATTAATCTTCCTAAAAGCTCAGCTGGATAACACCAATTCTCTCATCCCCCAGCTAGCCCCTTGTTGGGCCTAGAATTTTTTTTTTCTTGTGCTCGGGCAGAAAACCGCGGAAACTTACAGGCCCGCGAATTTACACAGTAAATGCATCCTAGCATTTAAAAGAAAAAAACCTGCACCGTCGTTTATTCGCCACGTCACTGAAAGCTGTGCTGTTTGCCACACTTCGAAAGAAGCCGCACAGGCACACCACTACTTTTTTTTTTCTTTTTCATTTGTTGATTTATCGCCCAATGAGCGAAATGACCGTGTATGTATTATTTTCCTATGCTAGCCTGCAGGTGCTACCCGGGCCTTTAGTTTCGCCAGCCACACCGGCGACGCGTCCCAGAAGGTCTAGAAAGGACAAAAACATGCAGCCTACGTATATTTGCACCCAATTACGTCAGATAAGAGCGAACAATAAGCCGTTCCAAAACGTGGACACAGTCACCTCGGCACGACTCACGAAGTGTTCAGCCAAGGAAGCACAAAAACATGAAGCCTACGTATACCTGCACCCAATTCCGTCAGATGAGATCGAATAATAAGCGGTTCCAAAACGTGCTCACATTCACCTACGCACGACTCACGAAGTGTTCAGCCACGCAGAAAGTATTACAAACGAACGCAAAAGCGCATTCACAGTCCGATTCGTTTCAGAAGCGAGTTCGCTGCCTTTATAGAACGCGTTCGATCCCGTAACCGGGCGACCGAATTTCGAGGCATGCGGGCGAAATGCAACAAACGGTTTCGCTTCTTGCATCCGTCCGCATCGCGGTGGACGGTCGTCGAACGGCGTGAATATCGAGGTAACGCCGTGACTGGTGGCTCGTGACCAGGGCGGGCGTCTGGACGAACATTCAAGCCATTGTATATATAATCGCCATTCGATGTTACGTTCACGCCGACACGTGCAGAAAGCAACGTGCAACGGAGCAGTTCAAACAGTACATAGCCAGCAGTCGCCTCACCATACTCGCCTCAAGCATGTTTTTTTTTTTTTTTCAAGGAGTTTCTCCGCGTTCGTGCGTACACGTGCGTGTATGTGACTGCTTTTACATGCAGGTAATCGTAATACCCGAAGGCGTTACGCAGTTAGGACGAGCGCGGTTCACGCCGAAAAAACCAGGGCAAAGCACGCAGCTTTTGTTTTCCTCGAGCGCACGAGAAAAAAGAGTTTCCAAGTTTGTTTTTCCAACCGAGCGCGTGAGGCAGCTCGATGAGCCAGATCCTCGCTGCGAGACAGCCTCATGCATATACGCCGATAACCCGCAGCGCCCTGAATTCTTTCGGGGGGAAAAAAAAGAAAAAGAATTCACGAGGGTTTGGTCACGTGAAGTTCTTACCAACACTATACACGGCGGAGCATGCATGGCAGGGCTACAGCTGGAGCTAAACGTAAACAGGACGCCTGCCGGCCTATCTATCGGGCCTTGAGGGAAATGAGGCAGCTGACGCCGCCGCCCGCGCGCTCTCTCACCGGACATTCCCCTCCGACCCTGACGATCAGGAACTCGAATTTATTCCAGCTTACACCTTCAATGACATCGTTTTACTCTATCAATCTGGCCATGGTCTTTATCCCCGTCCGTGTAAAGGTCTGTCAAAGGCGGAGGAGCGGCTTCTGCTTCGCCTGTATGCTAATACTTTGCTGCGCCCGGCAGCTCCCAAACACTTCGACCCTCCTTTCTCGGGCAGCTGTCCGCACTGTGCGGAGAAGTCTTCGGACATCTACCACATGGTGTGGGCCTGCCCCTCCAACCTTGCTATCCCCCCTCACCCCAACCCAACCCGGGAGGACTGGGAGGCGACCCTGCTCGGCTGCTCTGACCTGCAGGCCCAACGGGCCTTGGTCGCGCGAGCCTGGGCGGCGGCCGATGCCACTGGGGTCCCGAACTAGGGACCTCCACCTAGTACTTGTGAGGGCTGGCCCCCTCTGGGTCAGCTCATGCATAACCTCCTGTATTATACCTGTACATAAATGTTTTCCACCACCACCATGCCGGCCTATCTGCCTAACGTCGCCACCTGCGCACTGACCGCCGGCTATACTGTCAACACTCGCTACAACGAAGCGGCCTTCAACGACGTAACGGACATAACGAAGAAAACAACGGATACCACAGTGGCGAAGGGTATACCGAAAAAAGCTTTTCTCTGGCCGAATAATGCCGATGAGACGGTTACGTACACCTCAGCCGCAAAAGTAACAACTGAATTACATCTTGTGTACAAGCAGGCTGTTCCCTTTCCTGTTGGAGCTATCTGTATACCTGCAGCGGCAGCGCATGACTGGTGCATGCTGCGACTGAAATGATCGCGCGCAATGAAAAACTCTTCCAATTAGATTGAACAAGGCCTATGCCTCCGGGTTTATTATACCGGAGGTGCTTGATGCCTATAAGGACATCTGCAGTGCTTACGCAGATGAGTAAAACGTACCGCGCGCCCTTTGTACTGTAGCGAGCACGTGCAGAGAGCATGTGTAACCGTTCCCGTCGTGCTGCGCGCCAGCTGCGCGCAACAGTCCAGAGAGAAATATGGCAACGCCCAGGGAGCCCTTTTGGGAAGCATCTACAAGGCTGACGTGCTTCCCTTAATGGCAAGCACTGAGCGATTTGCACGCACACAAATCGCACGCGGCGCCACACAGTGCTCACATAAACGCAATTAAAGGTGTTCTCGTGTGACTGAGCCCCGCGTGACGTCACGCAGGGCTCGTAAAAAGTAGGATCGAGCGTGACGTCCCACAACCCTACTTGTGACGCCACAGGCGCCGTTCGACAGCTGAAAACGAAACTATGCGCATGAAAGAAGAAATTGCATTTTTAATTACTTGCCGGGCACACCGACCAATTCTACGCGGTGATTCGTATTTGCCAACCTGCTCCTCATTCCAAAGAAAGAAAAAAAAATTTAGACTCCGCCCCTTTAACGATTAGTCACGTTTCCAGTAAGCGCGTCCACTCGAACACATCCGTTCCATGAGTCGTTTCGGCAAGCAGCCATCGCGCGTAAGCAGGGGGCAATTATGCACGCCCAGGAAATCCTCCGGCGCCGCGCGGGACATATCTCGGAGGAATACGTGCCTCGCCGGAAACCGAAAAAAAAAAAAAACAGAAGCGAGGAACGAAGGCGAAGGAAAGGTGCACGCAATCAACGTCTCTTGAGAGCCGCGCTTTCGAGCTGAGCCTCCGCAGGCTGCGCCACATAAACATTGCGCTGGGGGCGAGCAACTAGATCCGCCGAACGGGGCCGGACGGTTTTGCCGGGGAAACCCGCTTTTTCTTCAGTTTTTTTTATTCTATAATCGCTTAAAAAAAAACAAAACAAGAAGACAAGACAATGACCTTGAGCACCCCTTCATCGATGCAGCCAGACCGTTGCTGCCTGTGAGGTGGGATGTTCCGCTGAACCAGTCGCCGCAAGCGACTGCCGGGAATCACGCACACGTTGATGGGAGTTTGTTGAAACATTTTAATCACAGATGGCGCCACAGTCAATCGGAAGCCAAGGAAGATTCATAGTCTGGGAGAGCATAAACGTTACTGGAATCTTGGCTTCAAACGGGATGAATTTCACCGCAGTACTTCTGAAGGTTAAAAGAAACAGTTTACAAAGAGAGAGAGATGGAAATATACAGAGCCACGTGTATCCTGTTGTCACCGTCAGGAAGCTGCTGTGGCGCGGCACACCGCTTAGCGACATGGCCGACTCATTTGGTTCGCACGACCTGTTTTGTTGGCATAACATGACGACTGCATATTATAATTCTAGACCATTTCTACCTTTTCGCTGTTCTTAACCAAACGCACATCACGTCATCGCTATCACCAAGACCTACCATAAAGATAACGTAAGGACAGAACGGAATCGGAACAGAACAAAACAAGGAATAGAACACAGCAGGCACAAAACTAGGAAGCCAGTGCAATGGTACAGAATATACCAGACGGGTTGATACTCGTATAAACGCAAGCAGTTGCTTCATCCAACGCGCCCTGCGAGCCACAAGCCTCTCGCGCCAGCTGCGCTCGAGAGACTGCCGCGCGCCGTCCGTCAAACGGAAGGCACGCGGAACATGCTAGGCACGCGTGGTTATATCGCCGGCACAGAGCTACGCTGCAGATATGGCCAGCCAGCGTCAGTCTACGATGCGTCTGCTGCGAGCATGCATCGCGAACGCCGGAAGCTATTGCACGCATGGGGTCTGCCACTTGTTCTTATCTCTCTCTCTCTCTCTCTCTCTCTCGAGTGCTCGTCACGCAATCTCCGGCGTTCACCGAAAGCTTTCCAGTGTGCAGTCCATCTCTCTATCTCCTATATATCTTCTCGTTTTCCGCGTCTGTCTTCTCCGAGTGCACACTGATTAAGTCTTTCCGTCGAGTGACGAACACCGTGAAACTATCGGTTAGTCACCCACGCCGAACCCTCCGTTAGTGTCTTGCACTGTTTGCTGTCTGAACAGTCACCCGCCAAGCAGCGAACACTGCATGGCGGCCAAAGGCCTCCTTCAGCACCGCCACTGGAATGTTCCACTCTGGCTGCGCTGTATAGCGACGTCCGAACGTGAAACTTTCCTATATGTAGAAGTTTTACAGAGTAAATGAGCGTTGGCTATTGTTTCACGACGTCCAGAGTCCGCACTGGTGCAGCGCAGGGAAAGACTGAGCTTTAAGCTTATAACAGCCTATCCCTTGCATAGACTAAGCTTCAAGCCAATCCCAGCCTATCCCGTTCAGCCCACGCGCCGACCCACAAGGGAAGCCTCTGGGATGACAGCTATGAAGCCAGCCAATCACGAACCTATAATATACAGGGTGTTTCACCTAAGACTTTCTGCAATTTTTAAAAATAAGCTATTTGAATTAGACGCGCGCTTTTTCTGGCATAGCATTGTCAGTGGTGTAGTACATCATAATGCAGCTAAGACGTGCTAACTAGCAGGCTTGTTAACCAATATTTAATAGTAAACTTTTAAACTATTACCGTTGGGCTCCTTAATTATTGAGAGGCATGTAGCCCGCCGTAAGTAATGTCCATATCCGTTTTTAGAATTTCGAGAACGCGATTATCCTCGGCGCTGTGGCCCAACAAATTTTGGCTATCTCGACGAGTTAGGTTCACTGGAGAGGTTGCTTTGCCTGCAAGCTTCTCAAACCGCATGTATTTTGGCGCGATGTAGGCGAAATTTGTTGGGCCACAGCGCCGAGGATAATCGCGTTATCGAAATTCTAAAACGGATATGGACATTACTTACGGTGGGCCTCTCAATAATTAAAGAGCCCAACGGAGTTAACTATTAAATATTGGTTAACAAGCCTGCTAGTTAGCACGTCTTAGCTGCATTATGATGTACTACACCACTGACAATGCTATGCCAGAAAAAGCGCGCATCTAATTCAAATAGCTTATTTTTAAAAATTGCATAAAGTCTTAGGTGAAACACCCTGTATACATGCACATGCTTACGAAGAGGTGCGAACTTTTCATTAGCCTGAACCGGCTAATCAGGGTACGTAGTAGCTTTAAACACGCTGCCTCGCTGCCTGTAGAGGACGGTGTTGGGCGTAAGGAAGGCGTGATAAGAGTAGTTTTAAAACAAGTGTACGATGATTAAAAAATAAGAATCAAATGGTGGTATACAAGAAGATTTCAACGTATACGTACGAGGCCAATGTGTTGCAGCTAGGCAAACAAAGAGCTCAAGGCAAGGGGGCGCAGCATACACCCCACGGTCGGTATACACCCAATGGGCACTGGAATTCTCTTGGACGTCCCATGGACGTCCTAAACATCCATAGGACGTCCAAGGGAGTTTCAGTGCCCATTGGGTAGCAGTTGCGTAAGTGCCTTCGTAATGTGCTGTTTCGTCCAAATAGGCTGCGCCTCCGCGGCGGGGCCGATGTGGCGCCGTTGTCGAACGCTATGTCGAAACGAGACCGATCGTAAAATGACATCTGCCTGCGGAAACACACTATACGCGGCTCCTCCAGGCCTGGCCTTGTCGACTTCGATCGATATCCAGTAAACACCGGCCGCGGAGGACTTTACGCGGCATTCACGAAAGGAGAAGGACAGGGCAGCAGAAACGCCTGCATTCCCAAGAGCACGTATACACTGCTGCGCTTGGGATATGTTTGTTTGTTTGGTGCTACTGATCAGGACAGCTGCTGTACAGTCGCTCACGCACTTGTCTATACAGGGCGCTCGAACCGCGAGTTTTACATGTTCTGCAGTTATGATAATCGCCGTTGCCTGGTGGGCTCGATACAGCTTTTAAAGACATGAGGAGTTAAATATGTTCCACGGGAATGTTACAATACGAATTGTTAACCAGTAATACTCAGTACTCGTACTTACAACTGCACCAACTACAAAGAAATATAATAGAATTATAAATGAACTGGAAGAGAATTACAATAAAATTAGAAAAAAGAACTGAATAGAATTGGAATAGAGCGTGAATAGAACTGAAATGCTTTCATATTACTCGCTCTTAAGTTCCTTAACCGCCCTCAGAAATTTTCTACCGCACCAGCAGCTATTACTTTTGTCTCCTCGTTTTCGCTTTGTGGTTAATCGTGCTCGCGTTTCGTATTCGCCACCGACAGTACAGCAGTTGACGCCTGGTGTGGGTGCGGTGACTGTATAATAGTCTATCACCCACTCACGCTGATGACGGCATACGCTAAATCGTCCCATCATATGCATGCCTTCCCGTCCACACCCAGCGGTAGACATGGAGCCCACACCTATCCGCATGCCCACTGAGAGCTGTCCAGGCGTCATCGTGGTAGAAGGCGAGGGCAGAAACTGTGCAGCATACGAAAAAGGCGCGCCAAGCAGCCGTATATACGTCTCCCCGCGTCGCATATGCCTTTCATCGCGTGCATTACCATCCATTACCACAAACGCGGGCTGCGTCCCCGCTACTATGACGAGTCACACCCGAAAAGAAGGAAGATTAAAAACTAAAGAAAAAAAAGGTTGGGGGGGGGGGGGGGGGGGGGGCGCTTAGGCTCACAGAAGTGGCCATAAAATGAAACGAGCCGCAGCTGGTGAAAGGCTTACTATACAGGCGGCCTCTTCTCTTCAGGCAGCGGTCATGAATACGAGATGAAGAGCGCGATGTAGTATAGTAGTGCTGCGTGTACGCTAATAACGGGAATGGTCCCGACGGCGGCATCAGCCCGGGCACAGGAGAGCTGCCGCTTAGCTCTCCTCTGTGTATAGGGCTGCTCTCGTGATGAACGTTACTCATTCCCTCCACTGGAATCTACACCATCTCGGCGCGTTTCCGCACAGCACGTTGGGGTATATCTATACGACGTGAATGGACGTAACTCGCTGCAGAATGAGAGAGAACAATGGGGGGGGGGGTGAAACGAGCGTTGTCTCTTGTACTGCCATGCAGCTGCAAATGTAAAAAAAGAACTTGGGGCCTTTTAAACCACATTCTTAGAGAAGACAATGCGATAGCTTTGGAAGTTGGAAGCCCACCCCCAAATATTCCAAAGGACTCACCCTCCCCCCCCCCCCCCCCTCCCTAAAGTTCGGAAGTAGGCCCACCCCCGAAAATTGATAAAGATGGATTAGTGGGAATTAGTAGGTGGATCGATGTAGATTAGTGGGGTTTGCTGGTGGATTAGTGGGTGGGTTAAGGTGGGTGGGGTTAGTATAATCCCGTGTGATAATCCAATAGAAGGTACTCCAACATTCTTGTCCATAGATTTTTTGGCAGTGCTGATGTCATCATGACACTTTCGACCAGTCAGGGAAATTAGTTACGGAAACCGGGTGGATTAGTGGTTGGGTTAAGGTTAAAAAGTGGGTCACGTTAGTATAATCCAATATAATAATCCAATGAAAGGTACACCAACAATCTTGTCCTCAGATTTTTTGGCAGTGCTGACGGCATCCCGACCCTCCCGACCAATCAGGCAATTTAGCTACCGAGAAACCAGGTGGTTTTCGCAAGACGAACGCCTAAATGTTGTCGCATGAAAAGGAAAAAAAGATAAAGGACATGAAAACGCCGGTCTTGCATCGCACCAGATGTGGCCTTCTCCGGGTTCTGCAGAGAGTTGCAAGACGAGTAAAAACCTCCGGCAGCCGACGAAGGGCGTCAAAATAGAGGGAGCGGGCGACGGAAAAACCATGTTCCCTCATCCTTCTTTCCACCTCTCTCTCTCCTTGTCTGCGCGAGCACTGCACGTGGTGCTACGCCTTGAAGCCAAACAAACAGCCGACTGCGTGAAGGAACGCGCGCCCATCTGAGGTGCACGTGAGGTACGGTACAAGTACAAAAAGAAAAAAAGAGTTCCTCAAAACGGATGCAGATAAAGAGCACGAGCAACGAAGTCGCAGATCCGAGGGCGAGCAGCAGAGGAATCGCAAACGTGGGCGCTTTTAAGAATCGCCGCAGCGCCAGCGATACAAACAACTCCCTTGCCTCCCCCCCCCCCCCCCCCTCTCCATCGATGTGCTTGTTTATTAGGAGGAGAAGGAATAAGCAAGTGGGCGCCATGAAGCGAGCATCAGTGCACGCACACACACCGCTCCAGCAAACAGGGAGGTCGTTTGACCCTCCCTCCCAGCATGCTCCTTCGGAGAGTTTGCCGACGGTGCGTTATACGGCTCGATAATATATTACGAGCCGAGCCGCATTCTCCACTGTGGCGCCCGGGTGCTCCGTCGGAAGTCCAGAGGGAAGCTTTGTTCACTCTGCAAAGATTGTAACGCTGAGGCAGGCCTATTCGGGTTTCGCATAAAGGCCGGGCGCATCACATACCTCCACGTACAGTACGAGTAAGACGCGACGACCTGCGCGGTTCCGAGTCGTCGCAGTTAAAGGGTCAGTCTACTGAATTTTATCAACCATATTTTCTTTGCGGCAACCGATAGCTCTTTACTCAAATTACCGTTTAGCCAGCTGTGGTGCCAAGAAGTGCGGTAGAACATTTTAAAACAGAATTTATTGATGTGGGAACACATCTGTATGAGATGGTAGTCTCATCTGGCAACCATCTGGATTTCCGCCGCGCGGCGACAAACATGGCGGCGCCCGTCGAAGCCGGACCTCTCGCTTCGGACTGAATTCTCGTTGTTGCAGCCTTTTTCAGTGCGTTCACTGGCCATAAATGGGGCGCCGGTCTTTCGCTTCGTCTCATCTCGCCTATAAGAAAACATATAAGAGATAAATTTGCATTATTTTAATAATTAGAGTGACGATTCTGCCGCTCCTAGGCTTAAGTGGAGAGTCGGTTTCTCTATAGCAATGGTTCCCGTCCTGACAACCAGATGGCGCCACTATAGGCTGAGTTTATTTTTGCGTCTCTGCTAGCATACGCTGAACTGAAAGTGGGAATGTGCCTCCGTTTAGCGTACGTGTAACTATAAATATTCGTGTGATTTACAGAAAAAGCGAGCGGTATGCCTTCTACAGTTTACTAGAACAAAACGTGCGTTTCTCTGTCATAGGGACATACAAATGATATTCAGTATATTCACTTATGCTTCTACAAAAAAAAAGACTACCACCTTCTTGAACAAAATGAACGTTTGGGGTCGCCACCATGCATTTTTACGCGACTTTTAACGCCGAAATAAAATACAAATTCCTGCCTAAATCGGGAGCAGTTCCCTCGTTATTGATGTTATAGGGTGCCAACTACCAGAATATGCCATTATTTATACACTCATCTCGGTGAGTAGACTGACCCTTTAACTGGACGGAGTTAGCTGGACGTACAGTTAACCAGGCTGCATGGTTTGCTTCTCATTCGAATAGTAGAGCCCTCACGGCTTCCCTAAAGATCAAACACTTCTTTGAAGATGAGGACAGGGGTTCTGCTTACCATACAGAGGCAGGGCTGGCATAATAGCTTCAATATACGACTGATAAGCAAACCGCCCAGCCTGGTTACTTTTGGCAAAGACTACTTTCACGCGCGAGCCAGACAGCGCCTCGTTACGAGTGAAATTGGCGCGACTAGGAGAGAGTTTTAGAACAGGGGGACCCTATCGAAAAGGGGGATAAGAGAACAGTGGTGCGCATGCGCAGAACAACAAACCGAAGGCAAAGCCACCTAGACTACTCAAGGCCTCTCCGCTTGCTCCGTGACGTCACGCTAGTTGTCCGACCTCCGCTCGGGACTGCGGGGGTTCGCCGGCAGTTTTAAGCGCACTTTTTTACTATCCGAGGTACAATGGCTTTAGAAGTGAGTCAATAAATATGGATTAGCGACTAAACAACAGCTTTTTAACCGCCAGCATAATTTTGCTAATTATCTTCCTTATTAATTTATAATTTATGCTATCTTTCGTGGCCCTTACAATATACTTCGTATTGGAGCTAAGTGCTTCGTTTTTATAGCTGCATGATAATACTTGTGACAGAGCATTGCATAGCTATAGTTCCTGCTCTTCAGTTCATCGTATTTAGTTCATATTGACTTCAAAATATTTTTTTCCTAGACAGAAAAGCAGTAGAATGAAGCAGAATGCATGACATGCAGTACCTGCTACATCTCATGCATTCGGTTGCTTTTTAAATAAATGTACGTTTTTTTTGTTATGTTCGAAAGCGGATGGCGTGTTAGACATTAAAATAAACAAAATGAATGAAGTCATGCAAAACAGTAACATGAATACTTTATGGACATTTTATTGGTCAGAGTGCTCTGCATTAAAATATTTCAATTCTTTTATTTTTTTTAGTTTCCTGGCAACTGCCTTCTTCTGACTGCTGTTCTGAATGGCGTCATCCTTCAATTTACAAAAATTTACATTTTCCCGACGTGCCCTCATGAAGGTGTAGAAGGAAGATATGATGGGCAATTGGGGAACACGGAAGGCACTGCACCCTTTTGAAGTTGAACACGATCGCGGTTGAGCTCTATGGTTCTTCCTGTTTGTTTATCATCATGTGAGAGCTTGGTGATGAAGTCTTGCTTATGGAAATGGAGCTCGCATACCTGCATGAGAAAGCTTAATTATTTACATCCGGTTCTCCCGAAACTATTCTTCAAAAACTTTTAAAGTTACAGAAGGTTTTTACTTTTTACCTTGGAATGTACGGTTGGCGTAAAATCCTTGCGAGGAACTGCTCTCATCCAAGCTTTTCTGTGAGCTTCATCTTAGGAAAAACCAAACACTCTAACTTTTGGGCCACCGACATAATTTCCGCGGCACCCCGGCACACAGCAACGGCCCATGTTGCAGCGATTACAAATGTGCTTTTCTTTAGCACCACATCATGATTTCAACGTGCACAAGCCAGGAGAATACGGTATGACGCACTGCAGCTCGAAAACCTAGAAGCCGGAAAAGAGAAATGTCAGCACGTTCGCTGCCTAACCTAACCACAGGCCTGCGTTTCTATGAGCCTGTGCTGTGTTTCACCGAACTCTCACCGTCGTTCGCGGTCGGACCGGTCGGGCGGGTCGGGCAACTAGTGTGACGTAGGCCCCTGTGGAGAGGAGGAGCGAACAGGCCTTGTCTAGTCTAGGTGGCTTTGCCGAAGGGCGCTATTGTTCTGCGCATGCGCACTGGTGCTTCGCTGTTCCCCTATCGCCCTAACCGATAGGGTCCCCCTAATCTAAAATAATCCATCATATATGAATCATGCAAATGAGTTTCAACGAACGGTTACGCGATAATGCCTATTTTGGGAGCCAGCACTGCTATCTTCGGAATGCGAAATAGTCTGCCACCTTTCGGAGCGTTAGCTCTACTACTCGCATTACTCAAGTTCGCGTTAGTATGAAACACAGGGTCATCCAAGTGGGACCAGTGGGTAGCACCACTGGCACACAGATTGTGGACCATCTAACTGACGCAGAATGTTCGGAGTGGTACCAAACGATTCAGCGCGTTAAGGAGCATACGATTACTTGCCGAACCAAAACATAGCGCATCACAGGGATTCGCACCGACGACCTTTGTTTCCCCAAAACCGTGACTTCTTGAAACTTCAAACGTCCATTACGGCCAAACTGATTGACGTAGGTCATTCGAAGTGGAGTCAAACGATTTGTCTTCTTGCGCTGTGTACGTTGGCATCAAAAAAAGTAGACATTCGGATATAACGAAAAATTTGTACCGGATATGGCGTAGATGGCTAATGACGCAATATTCGTTCGATACCGGTACCTACCCACACCTGCACAAACTACACAGGATTTTCCCTACACAATATGCAGACGAATGCCCGTGGTTTCAGGGTAAACCTACATTAGAACATGTCACATGGACCTGCCCTAAGGCAGAGCCAAGAATAAACAACCCGAGTGTGATGCAGTGGGAGCACTTGCTGGCCAGCGAGGACGAGAAAGCGCAACGGTTTCTCGTACTCCGAGCCACGATGGCAGCAGTCAAGTGCGGCATCCTGGACCAAGGATCGACCACGGCGCCCAGTGACCCGCAAGGGTCAAGAACACCAATTTATTAACAATTAAGTTTTTTCCATCCGTCCATCCTACTGCTAACGCTCGATACTCACGCGCTGCCTCAGCGTTTTACTATCTTTTTTTAATATCCGCGCAAACACGGCAGCTCGGCTCGACACTTTCGAATTCTGTCGCCTCTTTCCTCCGTTGGCCCCTAGACGCTCTGTAATTCCAGGCCCGCACTCGTTTCCCGGACTCCCGTCCCAGCAAGTGGCAGAACGGAGCGGGAACGCCGTGTTATACGATCCAGCATCAAAAAGAGAGCGGCACCTGATATAGGGAGGGGTGTACGTTCTCCGCGAAGGACCTGCCCATTAAGCGCGATGCGGAATGACAACAGCTGCATGCATGCGCTCGGCGCACACCCAACGCGCGCTCTCCTTCCCGGAGCCGCTTCAATGAGCCGTTCTACGCGCACACGCTGCAGCAGGGCTAAATATAATGGCCGCGCTTCACTATCTCCTCCCGACAGACATCAGCCTCCCCCCCACCCCCCCCCCCCCCACCCCTCCCCTCGCCGGCGATTCTGGGAGTTTTGCTCTTTGGAGGCCCCTATACGTCATAAACTTTCGCTTCTCGCCAGCCCGTATTTAGGGCACAGCGCGAAGTTTGCGGACCGCCCTCACAACGGCGTCAGTTACAAAGACTTATACAAGGGTTCTTTTACTTCTCCTTCTTCTTGTTCTCTTTTCCAAGTGTGATTTGTGCCTTATTCAGCGTAACTTGATGTCTAATTTTTATTTGTAACATGGAATAACGTCCGCGAGATTCAGACGCGGGTTAACGTCGGGTGATTTATGAAAATTACTATACGGCCACTATATACTATACAGAACTCCGCCGCGGTGGCTCAGTGGTTATGGCGCTCGGCTGCTGACCCAAAAGACGCGGGTTCGATCCCGGCCGCGGCGGCTAGAATTTCTTTGGAGGAGAAATTCTAGAGGCCCGTGTACTGTGCGATGTCAGTGCATGTTAAAGAACCCCAGGTGGTCGAAATTTCCGGAGCCCTCCACTACGGCGTCTCTCATAGCCTTAGTCGTTTTGGGACGCGTTAAACCCCATAAACCAAACCAAACCAAACCATCTTGTTCTTCTCTTTTCCAAGTGTGATATGTGCCTTATTCAGAGTGACTTGATATCCAATTTTTATTCGTAACAAGAAATAACGCCCGCAAGATTCAGACGCGGGTTAACGTCGGTTGATTTATGAAAATGAGTACACGGCCACTACTATATACAGCCCCGCTGCGGTGGCTCAGTGGTTACGGCGCTCGGCTGCTGGTCCGGAAGACAGGGGTTCGATCCCGGTTCGGCGGCCGAATTTCTATGGAGGCGAAATTCTAGGGGCCCGTGTGCTGTGCGATGTCAGTGCACGTTAAAGAACCCCAGGTGGTCGAAATGTCCGGAGCCCTTCACTACGGCGTCTCTCATAGCCTGGGTCGCTTTGGGACGTTAAACCCCATAAACCTAAATTACTGCATATAGTCTAAACAAACAGGAGTAAAAAGACAGTAATCTGTCCTCTAGCACACTCCCTTTCATAAAAGGGAGTAAGTTAGAGGACAGCTTATACTCCCTTTTTAGTCCCATGTAGAAGTATTCGTGCTTAGAGTGTAATGCTCTATGAGCCCGTATAGGTGTACGTTGTTATTTGTTCTGTGTAATAAGTTTGCCAAATTTGAAGCTTCGTTCGCATAACTACTTTCCACTATTTCGTCTTGTTCCTAAATATCTTTCTCCTCTCTCTTGGTGTAGGGTAGCAAACCGATTATTCTTTCGGTTAACCTCCCTGCCTTTCCTCTTCTACCTCCTCCTCTCTCTTGGTAGTTAGTGGCAGCGCTGTTAAGGACAAGGTGCCACGATCTTTCAAATGCAGCTTCTAAAGACGCAGTCACCTCATTCTCCGTATACGCAAAGAACTGAATCAAACTAAAATTTTCACCTTCAACGTCTGGAAACTTAATTACGACACAGCGAGCTTCCACTGCGTCGGCTTCTTCATCTGTTAATACGGCGCAGGTTTTTGCCGGCGTGTGACATTACCACAGAGAGGCGAGGCGCCTGCAATCCTCTCCGTCTCCTATCACACATCATCACCGACTCGCGAGGGGCCTGTCGGAACTACGAGTTGGGCTGGGCTCCCCCGCTTGCCTGGCGCATACTGGAATATAGCTGTCGATCTGAAGATCCAACTCCACGCAACCTGATTTGGGCCCCCGGTCACCAGGGACTCCAGGGAAACGAACAGGCCGATCAGGCCGCCCGCGCACTCTCTCCCCGGGCTATCTCCCTGTCCTTGGAAGGGTACTCCCAATCAGACAATCTGGCCCTTACATTCAAACAAATCACCGATTACTACAAGGAGGAGCACCGGCGCTACCCGGCCCCTTGTAAGGGTCTGGATCGCGCTGACGAGCGCCTCCTCATCAAAATTCTTACTAACACTGTGCTGTGCCCGGCGGTGCTTAAACACTTCAATACATCCTTTGATGGCGCGTGCCAGTTCTGTGGGGAGGTGGCTGACACCTTCCACATGGTTTGGGCGTGTCAGTCAAACCCATCTATCCCCCCCAACCCCAACCCCACCAGAGAGGACTGGGAGGCGGCCCTGCTCGGCTGTCAAGACCTAAAAAGTCAACAGGCTTTGGTTCAACGGACGCGGGCGGCGTTGCTTGCCAATGGGGCACCGGAATAGGGGCTCCACCCAGTATTGTAAGGGGAAAGGGCCAATAGGGTCCTACCCCAATCATCTTTCTGTAAAAAACTTAATTTCCCATAAATGTTTTTCACCACCACCACCTATCACTCCGTTCACCTGTTTCCTCACGGACTGGGTCAAATAATTCAGGTGCGGGACAATCGCAATGCTCTTCTTATTAACCTCTTCTCCCCCCTCCCCGCAAATCTCATATCGGACATGTGGAATGGCGCCATATGCGTGTTGAAGTTAAATGCAACGGCGAATGTACACTCTAGTCAGGGGCGGATTTATGGAAAGAGGGGGGGGGGGGGGGGGGCAGTCTTACCTCGTCCCAAAGCGAGAAATTTTACGTACATGCTAAACCTCATTTTCCGGTGAAAAAAAAAAAAGTCTAAGAAATGCATGGTTGAAACGGAACCTCCCCCCACCCCCTCAACCGCGCCCTTCAAAAGTGACCTATAAAACCGCCCTGACTCCTTGGTCCTCGGAACTTTGGTTCGGGCTAGTTGGTTCACAGTTGAGGAGAGCAGGACGCGACAGGGGACAAGGACAAACAGGCCCACAAAAAACCACAGGGCCGGTACGAGTATACAGTCTTGGTCAAAAGTCTTAGGGCCAAATGCTAGCAAAAGGCTTCTTCTGGATGCAGAGAAACTTCTTGCTTGTCTTGTGCTTTCAACGATCCGCTACATGGAGCATTCTAGGAACACTCATTTCGCTGCAGCTGAACGCTGTGGCCTTAAGTCTTTTGACTAAGACTGTACACTCAGCGAACGTTATATAGCGGAATGCCGTCCGTTCAGTGAGCTCACACTTGCTTTACAGGTGCACCGAAGCAGCCCGCCTCAGTTCCGCGTGCCTCGGGGCCTAGTCAAATGGACTCTTTCCCGAATTGCTAAGGCAGCTTTCCCGCGAGGGTGTGTGCCACGGGCGCGAAGAGCGCATGGGCACTGCGGCAAGGCAGGGACGCCAACGACATTGTCGGCTACAGAATGCTATAAAAACTCCTCACAACAGTTTTTTTTTATTTGAGGTATACATACAACCGAATCAACACCGCTTTTTTGTTTTTTTTTTGTATTTAATCACGTCGCGTAATGTAATACATAATGCAGCCTCCAGCGGACCCTGACGGTTCCATGGAAGCACTGCGTGGTACGCATTTACAGCCGCGCCGAGTTTGTCTTTCTGATGAACACAGATTTCAACAACGGAGCTGTAAAAACACGTGCTAATTATAACTTGCTCCGCGTTTTGTGTTCGTGAAGAAATGGACTCCCGCGAGGTCCTTAGAGCGACATACGCGCATCGGTCTATTAGCACCAAACAGGTCATGCCACGCGGTGTCCACTGGCGCCCCTAGCGGAGAAGTGAGGCAACGCGGCTCTGCTAACGGGCCAGTCGGGGAGGGGGGGGCAGAAAGGGGGTCTGTGACCCAAGGCCGCGTTAGGTGTCGTTGTACGACTTGCTTCGGCAGAAGCGCGCAGGTATAGGTACGTCAGCGTAGAGGCGTCACTAGGTCACGTGACACGCGTCACCACAGCTCTTTAGTCACGCGTCACTGCGTGCACGTCGAGTCATGCGACGCCAGCGCAGTCGACGGCGATGCGGCGCGCGCCTCGTCTGTCGCGTCGGGCGAAAACCGACCCAGCCGGGCCTGGTGGCGAAATCTGTCCCCCGCTGGCGTTTCCCCTTATTTTCGAAATTCACGGAAGACGGCCGCGTCCGAGCGGCGCCTAGAGGAGTTCGGCGCAGCGGCACAAGAATGGGAAAAAAAAAACTGAGATCGCTGCGGCGACCCTCACTGGAGCAATGCGAAAGCTAAACGCTCACATACTATATCGACGTCAGTGGCTGTTCTGACGTTCATGTCCATGGCTATTTCGACGTCTGAACATAGTTTTTCGCGTTTAATTAATGAACTAATTAAACCTCATCAACCAAATTTTTCCCACGGCAACATTTCATCTCACACTATCTGTCACAATCACACTTTCACACATTTATCTTAGGAGAACGACGTATTCGTGCGGGCCGAATCGCGGACACTTCTTGCTGACGCGACAGAGCCATATAATGCTCTCGCGTTAATAATAGCAATCAATCACCTGCCATATAGTGGTTGAGTGGCAATGGAGGTTTACTGTACCGAGCTCAAGGTCGCGGGTTCGACGTCTGCATTTCAGATGGAGGCGACAAGCGATAGAGCCCGTGTATACGGAGGTTCCAGTGAAAGCTGAAGAACCCCAGGAGGCCGAAAATTAATCCAAAACCCTGCACTACGGCCTACCTCATGACTCGGAGCATCGCTTTGGCACGATTCATCGTAGCTCACTACACCAAGATGCCAGTGTCTGCCTCTGTTCCGTCATCACTCTTTCCTACAACTGGAGCGCAAAAATGCATTTTTTTTTATGTGGATCACCCTAAAAAAATTGCCATTTTGCGGGCAGTAAAGGCGCAGTAACCGTCTCACTTTCCGCGGACACCTCAGCCGCGCCTTGGGAGAACGGAAGAAGGAGGGAGTGAAAGAAGGAAAAGAGAGAGAGAGAGAGAGAGAAGCCGTAGTGGACGCCGCATTTCCGTCGTGTACCTAGCTGCAACCGAAAATTCCAGCCTTTACCCCCTGCCCGAAGATCATTTAAGCATTAGAAACATGTGGGGCGGGCAGACGGCGCTCTCGTAAGAGTGGCCGAGAGAAGAGATCACTGGGCGACTTGGTTCGAGGCTCATTCATATCCCCAGCGCAACGGAACAAAGACAAACGACGCACTAGAAAAGGTCAGACCAAAAGGCGCTAATGTGTTGCACTGCACTATATACACCACACTGCATCACATGTATACTACACAACGCTACGCTTCACAACACATTATAAAAGCTATTTGGTCCCCGTGGCTACTTCGCAGAGATTACCTTACGGTGCCGGCCTGCAACTTTCCTTTCTTTATTACATTCGTGTTTCGACCATCACTGATCAATTCATCTGAACACCGCAGGTCAGGTGGCGCGACAGTCTGCAAACCTCCGAGAGAGAGAAAAAAGTTTATTGCCATAGATTGGCGGGATTTAGGGCAGGTGGGCTTGGTGTGGCCCCCAGGTGGGGGCGACTTCCTGGGCCCACGAAATGAGTGCCAGTTGGATGCTCTTGTCTGGCCTTCTGAGGAGTTGGTTCCATCCGTCTTCGGAGGGAGCTGGCAGTAAGGTTCGAGGGGGCGGATTTCCCGCGCAACCCCAGAGGATGTGAGCCTGGGTGGCGATTTCTCCCTGGTAACAATTTTGGCAGACGGGGTCGTATTCCCCGTCTGTGATGAGTGAAAGTCTAGAATGGCTAAGGATGGAGTGTGTCCGCAACCTGCGAAGCATATATGGTGGTCTGCGCTCGATTTCAGTCGGGGTGGGGAGGCGGAAACTGGCGTCTCATCTCTCTATGGAGGTTGGTGATTTCGGCAAGAGCGTCTGGGTCCGTGGGGCCGACCGCCCGGTTGGTTAGTCCTCGGGCTAGTCGGTCGACACCTTCGTTTCCAGGGTTTCCCGCGTGGGCGGGTACCCAGACCAGGTTGATCTCATGGTCGGGAGTGCAGCCGCGAAGGATGCGTGCAGCGGGGTGGCAGATAAAAAACCTGCCGAGTAATTTTGGATCGCTCTTTCGGAGTCGCTGAGGACTGTGCGCGTACGTGGGTCAGCGATGGCCAGCGCGATGGCGATTTCTTCTGCCGCTGTCGGAGAGTGGGCTCGTATACTGTGGCGGTGGTGACCAGAGTGGATTGTGCGAACCTCCGAATTAAGGCACAATATGACAGCCAAGTTTTCATGCATGGGTTCTGTGGAGGAGATTCGCAAACTGGCATAATTAGAGCCGTGACACACACTGTACACTACATTACACTACACTACTACACTGCACTTATGGCGCTCGGCTGCTGGTATTTGCGCTTAGAGTGTAATGCTCTATGAGCACGTATAGGTGTACGTTGTTATTTGTTCTGTGTAATAAGTTTGCCATCTACTTTGAAGTTTCGTTCGCATAACTACTTTCCACTATTTCGCCTTGTTCCTACAATATCCGCCCGCGGCGGCTGAATTTCGATGGAGGCGAAATTCTAGAGGCCCGTGTACTATACGATGTCAGTGCACGTCAAAGAACTCCAGGTGGTCGAAATTTCCGGAGCCCTTCCCTACGGCGTACCTCATAGCCCGAGTCGCTTTGGGACGTTAAACCCCAATAAACCAATAAAATTAACCAACCAAACTACACTACACTACTGTACAACAATACAAGGTGAGTGTGCGCCGTACATCATGTGGTGCACGGAGACCTGAGAAAATGGCATTTTCACAGACAACTGCCAAAACCTTTTGCTGTCATTTCTTCCGAATCGTAGGGGGTGGTTTTTTTTTTCTTCTGCTATCCATAAAACAGCTTACTGTATCCAGGCTGTCGATTATACCGCTGGCAGCAGCTCGGGCATTCCGCCACGCTGAACGGTTTTAGCGAGTTGAGAGACGCGGTTTTAGTGGACCGCGGGCGCTCGACGACAGACGCGGGCTCAACAGAGACGACACGACGGTAACCGCGGAGGGACAGCGTAAGTACGTGCGGCAACCATCGGCGGCGACGACGACGAGGGACCGGGCGTGCGTCCAACGGGACCACCGGGCACAGCCAGGCAGCGGCGGGCGACAAGCGCGTCACACACTGCGTCACGGGGACGCCGGGCCGTGCCAAGATATTCGGTGACCGAAGCCAAACCTAAACCCAGTATATATACGCCGGGGAGAAAGAAGGGGGGGGGGGGGGGGGGGGCGACACAGACGGCGAAGCTAACAACACCGTGCGCTCGCTGGAAAACGAGCTTATAATGACAAAAAAAAAAAGAGAAAACGCAAACACCCAGCACACCAGGACCGAACGAGAGAAGTGGGAGCCAAAGCGAGGCCCGAGGGAACTAATAAATCAGGAAAAAAATGTGAAAATGGCGTCGTACGCCTCAAAGGGTTGTTCTACTGGCCCCTCTCTGTTGCTACACTATATGCATAGTAGAGAGCTCGCTGAAGCCAGGCGCTCGTTGCATTATAACGGCACTGTGCATACGTCACCGGAACAAGCTGTCTACTTTTTCTTGATTCCTCTTCACCTTTTGATCATTTTTTTTTCTCTTTTCGCTTATTCAGCGGCACGCAAAAAGCGGGATGCTAAAAGGCATGACACAAAAGCCAGGAACCGCGCTTAAATTAAAAAAAAAAAAGAAAATGAGCGGCGGTTTTCGTCTGCGTCAATGCGAGCCGGCCGAGCCGCGCGGCGTAGCGCAGGTTTTTTGTCGTCTGCGTCAGCGGAAGTTTCGTATCTCGCGTACATACCGTCCGTCTGTCAGGCACAATGGCGGATTTGCTTTACAAAAGCGAGCAGGTTTTTCGTCTGACCACCATCCTGTAGCGTCACATTGTATATTCTGGTAGCACCCACCACTTTTGTATGCCCTTTTTTTTGTGTGTGAGCGCATAAATATAGCACCTTCTCCGTTTGTATATTTTTTTAGCACCTCCTCTGACCTGCTGCATGCAAAGACCGCGTTTAGCGCCGTTCCTTTGTTTTTGTTCTTTTCTTTTTCTTACAGCCCTCTTGACGTCGAGAACGTTTGCAGCTCGACACAAAGCTGCGAATGCTGTCGGCGTTCGCGAACGCTAGGACCGTGACGTATGTCGTGACGCTAAAGAACGTCACAGCATGGGGGAGGGGAGGCGGGGTGGAGGGGTTCGTACTTAAAGACACGCATCCAAGACATTCGCTCAAACAAGTGCCATACCTATATTAATCCCTCCTGTTTACATTAGTCTGCGAAAGAAAACATCCAGCAATTATTTGCCCACCAATCTTTTCGTGGTCAGAATAATAATACTACGTTCAAACGGTTTGGTTTTTTTTTTTTTTCGAGGAAAGGAAATGGCGCAGTATCTGTCTCACATATCTCGGCGGACACCTGAACCGCGCCGTAAGGGAAGGGAGGAAGGTAGCAGTGAAAGAAGGAAGAGAAAAAGAGGTGCCGTAGTGGAGGTCGTAGTGGAGGTCTCCGGAATAATTTCGACCACCTGGGGATCTTTAACGTGCACTGACATCGCACAGCACATAAGCGCCTCTTGCGTTTCGCCTCCGGTTGAAAAGGAATTTTTTCCCCTAACCTGTACGTAGTTTGTTTGCGGTCAAAGTATCGCGCAGACATGGCGTACGATGGCAGGTTGGCAAGTTCTTCCCATAACCGCGTTCAATAAACACAATATCTGGACATACACAGCAACAGCGTACCAGGCGTCCTATAGCATTATGGAAATCGATTTCACGAAGCGTCCCCCCATTAGGTGCTCGAGGTGAACGTTCTCGAGTTCCCGGCGCCTTTACTGTCGAAAGCTTTTCAGAGTACCAGGAAGCAATCACGTCAAACTCTGCAGAGCAGTAACGGAAGGGCGGCAGACCATATCGCGGGCGGACACGCGCGTTAATAGCCTGCACTCTCTGCATTTACTTCTTGCGTCCTGCGTTTTAGAAAGTATTTATAGCGCTTATAGTTCGTCTTGCCTGAGGTCCGTTGCCATCGTCACGTGACCTCCCGTTACCTGCGTAGGCAATGCGAACGAGCGCCACTGCTTTTCCAAATAAAACGCGCTCTCCCCACCAATCTGACGTCCCACATCAGAAGACAGCCTATAGCAGCAGTTCATCAGCGCACCGAAAGGTGACGCGACAATCTGTAAAAGCTCCCGCTACGCTTTCTTTTTTTGTATATCACGTCCTTATCGTCCGTCAGAGTTTGCAATAGTAGGGAAAGTTCGTAACAGTAACTTGTAAAAGTACAGTGGAACGTCGCGCTACTTTGTGTAACATAGCGTTACATAGCGTTGTTTTACATAGCGCTGTCTTACATATCGTTATAGCGTTACTTCGTTACAGCCGTAGCTTCGTTATAGCCTGTGTTGACCAAGCTTCCAAGGGGAATCGTCATTCCTTCGTTATATCCATTATTTCGTTACGAACCGTTTCGTTATAGCGAGGTCCGACTGTAGTTAAGTAAAATGAGCTTGCGAGTTAGTTGCTTCAAGGAAAATAGAAGTACACGTAAATACGCAGCGCACAAACGACTGCAAGGACATATATTGTGCCTGCTGCCATTTCTTCGTGCCTTTCCAATGTCCCCGCCATACTTTCGCAGTTCAGGCTTCCTAGACAATATGTGATTTCATCCACAATGAAACTGATGAGTCGCAATTAATTGAGCGTCGCTGCGGCTTCGTATAGCGCATTTTTTTTAGACGATTCGTCAGCACAACGCGTGTATATATGAGCAAATTAATTTGCTCTCTGCACTGTACACTTCCTATC
This sequence comes from Amblyomma mixtum, assembly GCF_055824585.1. NCBI lineage: Eukaryota > Metazoa > Arthropoda > Arachnida > Ixodida > Ixodidae > Amblyomma > Amblyomma mixtum. The sequence continues at coordinate 86,955,724 of NC_143018.1, forward strand.
TACTGCCTTCCTGGCAAAGCTTGAAACAGAACTCTGCGCTTTAAGGATTAAAATTAACACATGGTCCGGGTATTACCAAACACGAAATATTGTTTACGTTACTGGGTTGATAAAAATGATTATGATGATTATGGTGGTGGGTTTTAATGGTTCTAGGGCATATATCAGGCCAAAGAGCTCCAAACAAAAGGTGAACGGTCAACTCAGGTTAATAAGATGCGATCGGTGTGTAGCTTCATGAAGTAATAAAACAGTGGTGTATAAGGACAAAAAAATTATTCGTGGTGTATAATGACTAGTGGATAAATTAAAGGGGGACATGCATATGCTTTAAAAGGCTAAAATGTTTCGGAAAACAGTTCTTTCCGGGGCAAAGCACCAGATGCGTTACAATAAAAGGTAAGCTCAGCCGTCGTCTCAAGAGAGAGGAAAAGGGCTGAGGCCCACGTCGGGAGGAGATTTCTCGTAAAAAGCCTACTTCTGATAAAAGTTTTAAAAACTCTTTTGAAAGAAAACATTGGACTGTCACCAAGAAAGAGGTATAAAAATGGCTAATTGCTTACTATATTTAACTAATCATTAATAAGACGGTTTCTTTGATGCTATATAGCATCTAACGAAGTTTGTTCTTGGAAACGCTGCGCAATAAAGTCAAGGACCACACAACAGACGGGACTGGCGCTGACTTTCAATTTTTCAACTTTCAACTAACTTAGCCCTAGTCCTGGCTGGTGCTTCGTCCTTATCTTTTTTGCGCTGTTTCCAAGAAACTCAAACCATCTAGCCCAAACCAAGCTTTAGCCAAGTTCGTTATTTGTTGTTTTGCAGTTAGCGCTTTTGTTCTGCTGCTTACAAGTCCACCGTGCTGCTTAATAGTTAATAGTTACTAACAGGAGGTCCGCATACAACTTCATGCTTTGGAGCCACCCTAATAAATATTCAGTGATGTACTCGACCCTGTTTACCGAATAAACGATCTTCCCGACCAAGATACCGAGCACCCGTATGAAATCGCTTAGAAAGATACGATAAAGCTACAAGCGTGTCCGAAATGCTAACACGATTAAGACGACGATGGCTCAGGCCTAAAGTGAAACGTTCCAAACTAGGATCTCCATAAATCCATATACTATGCTTTGTATAGCTCACATGGAAATCCACACGGATCTTGATTTGTTTTCTACGGCCCACATGGATTTCCGTACAAAGTCAGTGTTTCCGTTTGATTCGTAGAGCACAGACAGAACCTGTATAACGACTCAACGGGCAACACATGCAGACACCAACACGTCACGCACATCGTGCGGAAATTACGGGGAGACAACGCAGACATCAATTTATAAGAACGATACAGAAAACGCACGGAAAGCACTTCCGTGTATTTTCCACACCAAAAAAGGCCAGCGTTCTCATTATTCCGTACGCGCGACTCATGCGGAACATTTCAACAGGGTTAACGACCGCGACGCCAAAATGTCACGCCCTCTAGTATCCCAGTATAAAACACTCATTGCCGTCTGTCTCTGTCGCGTATAGAGGGTGGTGGTGGTGGTGAAAACATTTATTTCGAATGAACTGGAGGTATGTTTGGATCAGCCCGTAAGGGACCGATCCTTACAAACACTAGGTGGAGGTCCCTAGTATGGGACCCCAGTGGCGGTTGCCGCCGCCCGGGCGCGCCCGACTAAGGCTTGTTGGGCCTGTAAGTCGTGGCAGCCGAGCAGGGTCGCCTCCCAGTCCTCCCGGGTTGGGTTGGGGATGGGGGGAATAGCGGGGTTGGAGGGGCAGGCCCACACCATGTGATAGGTGTCAGAAGACACTGCACTACAGTGTGGGCAGCTGCCGCTAAAGGAGGGGTCAAAGTGTTTTAGCGCTGCCGGGCACAGCAAAGTATTGGTGAGAAGGCGGAGAAGGAGCCGCTCATCCGCCTTCTTCAGGCCTTTACATGGGCTAGGGTAAAGGCGATGACAATTTTGATAATATGTTGTAATATCTTTGAATGTATAGACCGGAATAAAATCGGGTTCCTGATCGGATGGGGAGGAGAAAACAGCCCGGTGAGAGAGCGCGCGGGCGGCTGCGTCTGCTGCCTCGTTTCCTACCAACCCCTGATGAGCAGGGGCCCATATGAGGTAACGGTGTGCGGGGTCCGTATCCCGTATGCAATTTTGATATATTCGATAGGCTAGGAAGGGAGTGCAGCCTTGTTCGACGTTCCGACAGGCCCCTCGCGAGTCGGTGATTATGTATTTTGAATTGGAATGTGAGGCCGCGAGAGCAATCGCGACCTCTTCTGCTTGTGTTGCACTGCGAGCTCTAAAAGTTAGGCCGTTAACTGTGTTGCTGTTGTGAACTACCGCGGCCGTGTACCATCCCCCATGGTGAGGGCCGGAGGCGTCCACGTAGTATACACCTGATTTGTTGCCATAATATCGGGCTAGCGCTTCCGCTCGTGCCAGGCGCCGACCATTATGGTCTTCATGTGACATGTTTGCTGGAAGAGGCCGCACGTGGAGGGCACGTCTCCACAGTTCCGGGATGCGAAACCTGTCTTCCATTGGAGGGGTGTGTTGGATATGGAGTCGAGCAAGAAGGCGGCGACCCGACTCCGTTAGCGACAAGCGCGTGTACTGGTTTGTAAGGTGCGCCTCCCGGAGCTCCCGGAAAGTATTCACCACCCCAAGAGCCATAAGCCGGCTGTTTGAAGTAGTGATAGGGAGGTCAAGGGCACGTTTAACAATTTTGCGAAGGATGACCTCAAGGGCGTCCTCCTCTTGTTTCCGTAGGTGGAGATAAGGAGTCGAATAGAGAATTCGACTAGTTACGAAGGCGTTTGCCAGCCGCAAGGCATCCTTACTTCGTAACCCACCGCGTTTGTTGGAAACCCGGCGGACCATGCGGCCCACCTGGTCCCCCACCTTACGGAGTTTGGCCAATGTAGTGTCTGACCGCCTGTGTTTGTGGATGTAGAGTCCGAGTACCCGTATCTCATCACTTTCGCGTATGGGACCACTCTCAAGAGAGAGAGATATTTTAGTTGTGCACTTCTGTGAGGGGCGGAGGTGCACAAATTCCGATTTTTGAGGGGAACATTGAAGACCGCAGCGGCGGGCGTAGCGGTCTACTATCGTCGCCGCTGTTTGCAGGCTGGTTTCAATGTCTCCTGTGCTGCCCTGCGTGGCCCACAGAGTGATGTCATCAGCGTACAGGGCGTGCTGCACGCCGGCGACACCACTCAGCTGGGCCGGCAGGTGCATCATGGCCAGATTGAAGAGCAGCGGGGAAAGTACCGCGCCTTGAGGGGTTCCCCGCGTGCCGAGTAGGTAAGGACCATGGTCTCTATCTTGAATTCGAATGTAGGATTGACGATCCATTAAAAATTGGCTTATGTATTGGAATGTGTTGAGGCCACAGTCGGTGTGACTTAGGTTAGTGAGTATGATCTCATGTGTTACATTGTCAAATGCCCCTTTAAGATCCAAGGCGAGTACTACCCGGTCATTATGGGGGCATTCGAGGGGGTCAAGGACTTCCCGATTGAGTTGCAGGAGGACATCCTGTGCGGATCTGTGTGGGCGGAATCCGAACATGGTGCTCGCAAAGACTTGTTTGTGTTCAAGATATGTAGATAACCGATCCCGCACCATCGTCTCCATTAGTTTGCCCACGCATGAGGTGAGAGAGATGGGGCGGAGGTTATCTGTGTCAATTGGTTTGCCAGCTTTAGGAATAAATGTGACCAAAGCCGTTTTCCATTCGATTGGCAGGGGGGTGTCCCCGCGCCAAATCGCATTTACGTATTCCAGGAGGGACTGGTATGCCAAGTCGGGAAGGTTCGTCAAAAGCTTGACGGTGACCTTATCCCGTCCTGGCGCAGTGCCCCGTTTCATTTTGGCGAGAGCCGCCCGCAGATCATGGAGCTGGAAAGGTTGATCCAGCTCCGTGTTCTCTCTGCCTGCATAAGAGTACGCAGATCCACGGGGGTCTTGGGCTGTACACAGATACTGGTCCCGAAGTTTCTGTGCCAGTTGAGTCGTGTTGCCAGGAAAAGCGTGCAGTGCTCGCTGCAAATGTTTTTGTGTTTCGGATCGTGTTTGGGTTGGGTCGATTAGGGCTCGAAAGAGACGCCACGTGTTTCGGCTGGACATTTGTCGCGCGGCCGTGTTGCATCTATCTACCCAGTTGGAGTCGGCGAGTTGGGCCGCGTACTCTGCCGCTTTCTGGGTAAGCTCGGCAATTCGAGCTTTAAGCTTTCTATTGTGTTTCTGCCGTCGCCAACGGCGGACGAGGCTGCGACGGGCTTCCCAGAGGTGTAGAAGGTGGTTATCCACGTCCGTGATCGCCTCTGAGAGCTGGATGTGTGTTTCATGCGAGGAAAGGTGTGCCAGCAGCTGTTGGGACCATGCTGTGTAGCCTTGCGCGGAAATGGGTGTATTATCAAGTGAGTTAAAATTTTGCCTGAATTTCGTCCAATCTGGGATATGGGCTTGTGTTCTTGGACGCTTGAGGGGGCGTGTGCGTAGTGTAGTGTTAATGATGCAGTGGTCGCTACCGAGGGTCTCCTCGGTGTTGAGCCAGTCTGCGTGTCGTATGTTGCGAGTGAAGGTTAAGTCCGGACACGTATCCCGTGTCACGGAATTTCCTAGCCGGGTTGGGTGGACAGGGTCCGTGTGGAGGGTGAGGCCCAACGTGGACGCAAGCTCCGCCAGCTTACGCCCGCGCGACTCCTCCTTGCGATACCCCCACTGCTGACTGGGAGCGTTAAAGTCGCCCACAATCAGCAGGGGATCGCGGCCCGCTACTCTTAGCGCGCGGCTAAAGAGGTCCGCAAAAGTCACTCGCTTTAGTTTGGGAGAGCAGTACACGTTGAGTATATGCAACGGTGGGTCCCTGCGGCGGACTGGTAGGAGGGTCACCATTACATAGAGGCAGATGCTCCGGCGATATAATGGGCGAATGCGTGGCATCGCATGTGCCTTACTTTTAGCGCGCTGCTGTGGAGCTGGATGTTTGAGGGCGAAATGTTATACCGGCGAAAATCAGACGCCACAGACGATGTTTGTTTGTTGCTGTACGCAAAGACCATAAGCGGAAATTTTGGACAAGCGCATTTTTCAACGGGGAATTGTTTATGAATCCAATCTTTTTCACATCTGTAAAATTCCACTATAATAACCAATACATCCGCAGAACGCCACTCGGCAGGATTGCATTTTTTTTTTGCTATTCACGTTTTAGCTAGTCAAAACCGTACCCTGATGGTTTCCTAATGACAGTCTTAACTACTGGATGCGAGCGACGGATAAAATTTAAAAGGACATTCCCATGCATCGGAAGAATGAACCATTACCTTCAATATTTTCACAACAGCTAGTAACTTAAAATATTCCACAGTATCCTTGCAATTAAAATTGATGTCCAAGAATCCTGGACTTGAGCGAGACCATAAACTGCACTCTTGTACACGTGCCATGACCTCCGATACATGAGGCCTCCGGAAATATATACGAGACACCGAGGGATTTAAAAACGGACAAGTACAAAAAAAAGCAGATATTAGAGGATTGGTAAAAGACAGCGAGAAAGCAGTTAAGCCAGGAAGGGAAGGAAATTGGTTTATTAGGGTTTAACGTCCCAGAGCGACTCAGGCTATGAAGGACAGAAGGAAATTGGTATGGTATGGTATGGTATGGTATGGTATGGTATGGTATGGTATGGTATGGTATGGTATGGTATGGTATAATATGGTATGGTATGGTATGGTATGGTATGGTATGGTATGGTATGGTATGTGGGGTTTAACGTCCCGGCGATGCACATGGGACATGAGGGGCGCCGTAGTGGATGGTTCCGGAAATAATTTCGACCACCCGGGGATCGGCACACCGGTTTTGGAGGACATTAGTAGGAGTTGTACCTAAAGGCTACCGGCGACAATTTGCACCAACCCGATACGAAGAAAAAGCTGGCAATTATCCATTGAATGACGAAAGGTAAATAAAAATCAAGAGCGAGCATAATGGAAATATAGATTACGACGGCACTGATTACGTGCTTTGAATGTGAAAGCAGTTTTTTCTTTTATTTATTTTCCCCTTCCTTTCCAATGATAGACCAACCCATTAGCATACAGCCGTAAGGCAACGCATATGCTAGCTTCACGTTTTTTCCGCCGAGAAGCAACCCGGTTTATAGTAGGATACAAGAAACCAAGGAAATAATTTCATTGCAACATTATCGAACCTCATGAGAAATGATAATGTTTATGAAGCACGTCACCATGAAATCTGGCACATTCCATCAGTGCGCACCAACTATGGAACTCAGTTGTTGCGCGTGAGATTGCCGTCTCTATTGAATATTCGCAATCCATAAAAAAAAATTCAGTTAGCTAAAAGCAAACCTAGAAGAAAGTCTACGTCTTTTCCTACACATTTTAAACTTTCATCAACGTGTCACTTTCTCTTGTTTTTCCTAACGTTCTTATTGCTCGCTTTGTTATCCTGTATTCACCAGTGCCTTCGTGCTGTCGTCCTCTGTTTGTTTTGCTTAGCTATTATCCACGTATCTGCCTTGCATCATTACCGAGAATGTTTTTACTAGTACATTGTGAATTGTTCGTCTTATTAATAACAGAATTGTTCATTTAGTTTTCAGTCATGACTTTTTTATGTTCTGAATTACAAATTTGCAACTGACGATGCCAAATATCATTTCTACATGTCTGTACGCACATGAATTGTTAAGGGGCACAGACCCCGTCAAGCTGTCGTCTTCAGATTTTTGTCTGTGCTCCAGACCTCTGTAAAGATGTCGAATAAAGATGAATGAATGAATGAATGAATGAATGAATGAATGAATGAATGAATGAATGAATGAATGAACTTAAAAAAACAGCAGTTGCTAACACTGGGCCGCGGTCCGCGGCGTCCTGTATTACTCCGATGGCCAATCGCAACTGTAAACGAAATCAGCTTGTTAATGTTTGACTACCTCAAACAATTCGTGAATAAAAATTGTAGAGCTTATAATTTTTTTCTTCTGATAAGCTACTTTGACACCATGGTGACGTCATCTGGGATTTTTGGGACCACTGCTGCTGGTCAACGTTGCCGATGAGCCATAAAATACATTACCAATGTCACAAGCTATCCCGGCGGCCCCGTAATTAATACGCCAGTTGCCCCAAAGGGGTCGCCACAATCTGCAAAACCCCGAAATTTCGGGCCTGGCTCCAGTGAAACGCGGAGAGCTTCGCAACCACTGTCACGACGACCGAAGAAAAATTTCCCACCGACTTCTGAGACGTCGGCTTGGCATAGAGACGGCCATTGATTACGCATAACCGGTGACTATTACATCCCCCCCCCCCCCTGATGCTCTTCACCGAAGGGAGCGCGGCAGTGACGTTTTTCGGCAACTCCGGGCGAAACGGGGCCAACTCTCTCCTCGTTGGCAAGCGGACAAGAAAAGACGCTGCGGCAACGTTTCGCGAGCATGAGTCACGGCGACGAGTCATACGAGCGGACGAAGCGTGGCTCCGACGCTAGTCATCGGGGGCACTTTTTGACGCACGTGTTGCGTCTTGTCTTACTTACTCCTGGGCCCGCATTCTAGAAGCGTCCACTCTGACACCCAGGTCAACTCCGTCCAGTTTTTCTTCTTAGTATGAAGACAGAGATACGGCTCTTCGTGGCAAAGTCGACGTTTGTTTGCGGAGGCAAAATATTTATTTCTGAGAAAATTGGATTTCAAAAAAAAAATTAACATGTTTTTTTTTTTTTTTCACTCTATTCAAACTCGCGACGTGAAGACCCAAAATGACTCCGTGACCACCGTTTGGAAATGAACGGTGCTGAATGTATAGCCTTATAGGTATCCGTGAATAAAAAGATGCCTCGATGCGCCCGCAGTTTGGTCGCGAAAAAGGCCGGTGGCAGCGACACGTGAATAGTGTTTCATTTTTGTTTTTACCCTTCTTACCCCACATACCAACAGCTGTGTTTTCAGTGAGACAAAACATGTTTTGTCATTAGAATGCGATGCAATTTATCGATATAAGCCAGCTCGAATTGCTCCCCGCCGCGGTGGCTCAGTGTTTACGGCGCTCGGCCGCTGGCCCGCGAAAGACACGGGTTCGATCCCGGTCGTGGCGGTCGAATTTCGACGGAGGCGAAATTCTAAAGGCCCGTGTGCTGTGCGATGTCAGTGCACGTTAAAGAACCCCAGGTGGTCGAAATTTCCGGAGCCCTCCACTACGGCGTCCCTCATAGCCTGAGTCGGCTTCGGGACGTTAAACCCCAATAAACCAAACCATTCCGATGGAGGCAAAATGCTAGACAGGCCTGTGTATACTCGTACATACGAGCGATGTCGGTGCACTCCAGGTGGTCGAAATTATCCGGAGCCCTTCACTACGGCGTCCCTCATGGCCTGAGCCGCTTCGGGACGTTAAACCCCGTAAACCTTAAACCAAGCCAAGTTCCAGCCTTTTATTCTCATATAGTATACTACCAGAGTCTTTCAAATCACTGAAGCCGATGGCACGGCAAGTTATTAGCTTAATTCATTAAATGCTTCGCAGTTACAGAGCCGATCGCTAGCACTTCCCTATAGTAAACGTTAGTCGCAGGGAGTAGCACCGATATTGGTATCCAGGCAGAGAAATTGCCCCAATAAAACCGCGGAACTACACTGGCTGCAAGCCAGACTAACGTATCTATGTTTTCCTCCGGCATGATATTCGTATTAAAATGAAAGCACAGCCGCTGAGACAGGAAATGAAGGAATACGAAAGATACACGGGACAGATAGGGCGTTATCGCTGCGGATGTCAGCGCTGGATGACGCATGCACCATAATGCGCTCCCCTGTCCCACACATCTCTGGCATTTCCAATAAACTATCGCTCGTTCTATTTTCTTCTTATTTGTATCTTGTCCACAGTCCTATCTCGCGCTTGTTCGGTAGACGAACTAATACGTCACAGAAACAGCTTTTTTTTTTGCGTGCGTGCGTGCGTTGACGAAATGATGCATGTGTAATGTCACGTGCAGATCTGCTGTCCCTAAAAATGTTGACAAACAGGACTAAACGGATGAGAACATCCGCTGATACGGGTGCACAATAATCCATTCCTTAAATTTTCAATGGAGAAGAAAAAAAACAGGAGCCAGGAAATTGTTTGAAAATTGGTTTTCGAGGAAAACAGATGGCGCAGTAATTGTGTCACATCTCGGCGGACACCTGAACCGCTAAGAATAAGGTTTGGTTTGGTTTGGTTTATGGGGTTTAACGTCCCGAAGCGACTCAGGCTATGAGAGACGCCGTAGTGGAGGGCTCGGGAAATTTCGACTACCTGGGGTCGAAATTTAAGGGAGGAAGGTGATAGTGGAAGAAAAAAAAGAAAGAAGTGCCATGGTGGAGGTCTCCTGAATAATTTCGACCCCCTGGGGAATTTTCACGTGCACTCGCAGCGGTGGCTCAGTGGTTAGAGCGCTCGGCTCAGAGGTTACGGCGCTCGGCTCAGTGGTTACGGCGCTCGGCTACTGAGCCAGAGTTTCTGGCTTCGATACCAGCCGCGGCGGCCGCGTTTCGATGGAGGCGAAACACAAAGACGCCCGTGTGCGGTGCGATGCCAGCGGCCATGGCCTGTGTTGAATTTTAAGCTTGCTCGAAGAGTTAGCGTTGTGTTCATCTGGATGCTATAGAATTTCTTCGGGTCGCCCTTTTCCGCCTTCTTTATTTGTGCTGCAGTTTCATTATAACTGTATACTATGCACGCCTGGTCTTTTTGCGCAGTAAGTTCTCGAATGCTTGTCGAACTCTACTGAGAAATGCCATTAATACAGTTCCACAGACGACCATTCCACTGCGACACAAGTACAATAACAGTGGGGAAATGTAAGGTGCAATAACTTTCATTCTCGGTGGACACCTGAACCGCGTCGTAACGGAGAGGAGGAGGAAGGAATGAGAGAATGAAAAAGAATCGCCATAGTGGAGGACTGATTAATTTCGACCAGCTGGGGTTCTTTAAAGAGTGCTGACAACTCACAGCACACGGGCGTGTTTGGGATTTCGCCTCCATATCCACAAGAAGCATATATGTATACCAGCATCGCACACATGTACAAGGTCAGTTTCTTTTATAAACCTCTTTTTCTATGCGAGACCTCGACAGAGGCAGCGAGCCGCACCCTGCATAGTGTCTCGCCACCTGTTTTCACAGGCGACAACTTTAACGCTCCCGGCGCCTCGTCGGCTATTCACCTCGCTGACAACGGCAGACGGACAGATTCCACAACGCTCCTGTCGCCCCTCTGAGCACAAGACAATGCCGCTAGTTGGGGTAAGGTATACCTGTATACGTATCAACCCGGGGAGAACGGCACCTCTGTCCGGAGTTCGCCGTACCCTGTCCATTCCTCCGACCTCTTCCTAGTCCGAACCAACGTTTCTAGATAAAGACAGTTGGAAAACTCTGTCCGGGTATGCGGCCCCTTTCTGTCGCCGATTTCATCTCAAAGAGATGCGAGCGCCATCTCTTGGGTGGTGGGAGTACCGCGTTTGTTTTCTATGGCCTCCGTGACCACCTCAAGCATCGGTACTTTAACATCGCGCTTGATCTCAGAGGCCACGATTTCTCTTCACCGCCGCGGCGCCCATTGGCTCATTGCATTGCGCCCATTGCGCTCTACGTCTGGGGTACGTGAGGTAAGGATGCTCGAGGTTGAGCTTTTGGCTGTAAATATCGGAAAAAATTGGAAGCCCTTCTTTCCGCGGTTTAGAGAAACATGACGTACCGATTGCCTCATCGTAGTTTATGTTGATTATATTATCTAAAAACGTTGAACTGGGAGTAGCAGACGACGCGGTCATCCTAAAGCGACCGCAGCGCCACCGCGTAGACGGCGATCGCGAGGGGCCGCTCGGCTCCCTGGCTCGCCGGCGAAGTTTCCCAACTGTCTTAATCTAGAAACGTTGGTCCGAACTGTACAAAGCCTCGAACGGGCATCGTTCCGCCCGTTTTCGCCCAGGGAAGATTTCGCTCCCGATTTCGCTACGGAGCTCTCGCAGGGCGGACGCAGCATGCACAGCGAAGCGAAACAGCGCGAACAGAAGAAAGAAACCCGCAAGACGAGGCACAAAGTCAGCGTCGCCTATTTTTGGCTTTTCACGCCCTCTTGTCGGCGCGAGCACAAGGGTCCGCGCTACACGAAGCCAGCAGACGACGGTACACAGCTCCGTAGCAGACGACGTCGTACGCGTAGTGCAGACGACGACGCGGCCGTTCGCAGACGACGCGCGCCTCGCGCTGCAGCAGACGACGGGACAGCGCTTGACTGACTGCACAGCGGCCGCGTTTATTTACTTTTCTTTTTCCCTTTTTTTCTCGTTTCCCCGCGCTAGCGAGGCGTCACGAGCAACGGTCCATAACGAATAGCGGCTGTTCCGACGAGCACGAGCGGCCTGCGTTTAATCAATCTTTCGCGCGGGCGGCGCGCTGTCGCGACGCTGGTAAGACAAGAGGGTCGCCTGTTCGCGTCCGTAGCGTCGCGTCACTAGATCTTGGAGAAACTGCCCGTCCCTCGCATCTTGCCGCCCGTTCCCTGCTTATTTACTCGAATGCGCGTTCCCCCACGTCAACCTTTTTATTTTTCTTGATTTCGGCGCTAGAGCGAGCGTACACACAGTGCATGCCTGACGTTCTCGCTGTCACACAACCATGCCCTCTAGCAGCAACAAGCAGTTTCTTCCCACAGCGACCCGTTTGTTGAACTTTCGCGTGAAGCTCATTCCTTTTCTTCGCTTTGTGTGAGCTTTTCTTTCTTTTTTTTTCCATCATCACGCAACGTTCTTCCGAGCGCAATATCAATTCGTCTGCTCTGCACTGCACAGCGAATCCATCAGTCCACGAAAGTATGATGCCAACCACGCGTGCTTCCTTTCCGATGCGCACGAAAAGGCGCTCCGTATGACTCTGCAGACAGATGTCTGCAAGTATGCAAGACACCCTTCACCCGGGACAAAAAGAACTGCAGGAAGGAAGGCGGCAAGCACGCATTCGGCCCACGCACTGGACGCTGATGAAGCTGCCGTCTGTTTTTGCCGAGCGCGAGCAGACGAGCAATAATCGTCGTCGTCTGCTACCCGTCCTTCACTGCAGAACGTACGTTGCTTCTGCTGCAGATTTTCCTGTTTACTTTGCCTTTGAGGCTTTCTCCGGAAGCAATTGGTTAATGGTATTCCTTACGCGGTGAAACGTTGAGCGGCATGAGGCACACCGTATAGTGGAGTGCACCGGGCACCAGTTATGGAGCTCCGCTTGGCCACTTCGCAAAGGATAAGTGACGTTCTGCAACTTCTTGTTTCTCTTCTAAATCCGTGATTACGCAGCCGCTTAGCCGTTCGTATCATAGTTTCTTACTATTTAGAAACTCTATGGCAAAGGACAGGGTTAATTGGAAAGACATGGGAGAGGCCTTTTGCCCTGCAGTGGGCGTAGTCCGGCTGATGATGATGATGATGGTTCGTATGAATAGTACGAATGCAGCAGGTGGCGCGACAGTCTGCTAACAGCCAAATTTTGGCCCAATCAGAGCGCCATCATATGTTGATATACGGATCCTCAAAAAGAGCTGTTGGTGCACTCATGAGGGTAGTTCTTTGCCCATGGAGTATGAAAAGTACACCATTTTTTTCCCCTTCGTCTTCGCGCACAGCGTGCTCGCACATATGACCGTCATTCACCTTTTCCCCTCCACCCTTCCCATCCCGTCGCTTGCCGAACTCCAAAGGTAAATGGGTGCCGCCGCGGCTCGGTCATCGTAGTCGGCAACAATGAAGTAGAAAATGACCGCAACGCGCGGAAAGACAGGCTCGCACACGCGGTCCTTCTGAAAGCACAAAGAAGCCCCGGGCACCCGCGGCAACGACGAGTTTGCCGCAGTCCACAGGACAGAGACAACAATCACGCGACATGGCCGCTGACCCCGGACAAAAGAGGCGCTCGTCGTCGCCACTGTCAAGGCCAGAAACGAAGAAGACAATAGCGCCCACTTGAGAGGCAAACGACACACGCAACTCGTGGAGGAGACGACAAAACTGCGCCTCTTCCTGGAAGCATGCATGTACGCTGTCCAGCGGCAAGTCAAGGGCTCCTGGTACACGGTCATTGGGCTCTTTCTGGCCTAGAGGTCAGTGTCTAAGGGACGTTGCTCCTTGCGCCCGTTCGCGATGAGCCTCTTGGACTGCGACAAAAGAGAACTCGAACAGCTGCTCGGTCCTGTCTTTCGAAATGGACGAAGCCTCTCAAGCTTCAAAGCCTCTCTCGGCACTCTTAAGAACACCAGCATCTGAAAAAATAACCACGCACGCAGAAGAGGCTGTAATTTGCGGACATCTGCCCACTGTCTTTCTTTTGAAAGGACTATAACGCCCTGCGGTGGGGATGGAGCTCTTTCTGCCCTCAATACGCCTCTGCCACGGCCCGCACCGGCGAGTTTCGTGCAAGCTCGGATCTCAGAAGCGGTGGGCGCGAGCAACAATAGCGGACTCTCGGCAGAAACGACGAGGCAGCACGACACACGGACGAGAAGCGAAAGTACCGCCAGGTCGAGGCGAAGGAGAATCCGTGGGCTCCCCACGGAAGTATATGCCTATGTACAAACGCACGCACAAAGCCAGAGGCGATTATGCCAGCCCGGGAGACCTTCAGCGCTCTACGCAACAAGCGCAGGCGTGCGCGCAGGTAACACGTATGCGTTACGGCGCCGAGACACCCCCGTGTATCCCGTCACGGCCAAAACGACGACGCTCACGCCCAACGATCGAAGACAGCCCGTTGGCGCAAGTTACGCTTCCGCGCCGCACGGAACGTCGCTGCCTGCAGAGAGCGGGTCTCAAGTTTCACTTGTGCCGCTCTAATAGCTTCAAGCGGCTTTCGCCGAGCACTGTCAAGTGCCATTAAGCCGACGACTGCGATCGGTAGCGTCAAGCGAAACAATCGGTCGTTTCAGACCACCGATACGCTACACAGATGATTGACGCGGATGCGACCGCACGGCAAACGCACTTGATTGTTTCAAATTGGTGTCGCCGTCGATCTACACGTGCCAGACACGACGCAAATGAATTCCGTCTCGTCTATGCTTGCGGGGAACGGAGGGGCCTACGTCGTCGGATCAAGGTTGGCCAGCCGCGAACCGCTTTCCGCCCTACAGATCCGCTGACACCTCGCGATCGACGGTGAAAACGGGAACACCGACGACTGCCGCATGGAAATGAGGCTTGCGCAATGATAACGCGCAGCTCTCGCCCGTAGCGAGCGCGTACTCGGTAAGCAGCATTCGTGTCGGGCGAGAATCACACGAAAGACGCGCCTGTTACCTACTCGCAGTCGAAAGAAATCAAATAGAAAATAGAATTCAAATAGTAAAAATGGAAATGCCTAGCGACAGACCAACAGCTGTTGCCAGGTGTGTCGTCTGCTTTTCCAGGCGTGTTCGAGTTTGACGTATCGATCACAGGTGATAAGATGAAATTCGAAACTGACGCAACACTATGTAGTGGTATAACAGCTAAAGCTGCATCAAAGAGGAAACACAGCAATCTACGTGCGAGCAAACCGCCGCAGTTGGCGGACGAGAGAGAGAAGCGCTCGTGCATGACTCACCTCCTGGTTTGTCGCCCTATTAATGGCCAGTTGCACCTTGCCATAAGTCCCCTGTCCTAGCTTGCGAATCACCTGGAACCGCTGTTTCAACTTGTGCTTCTTCTCAGCCTTTTCCTCGGCCGGAGGTGGTTCGACGTTTTGCTGTACCACCATGGTCGTGGCTTCGCTGTCCTCTCTGGAGTGGACGCCCGCGCGCTATTTCACTTTTTGAATCCCGATCAGCGTCGGCGAGCAGCGCGCGACATCTGACCTAAGCGCGCACACCGAAGCACCGTCGCAGAGACGACGACACGCGGGGTGGGAAGATGCTGGGATCCTCGACGCTCTTGACGTAGTAGTACACACTCCGGATGAAAGGCTGGGGCATGTGGTCGTTCACGTAGCACGTGCAGCGGGGGCTGTTCGATTATGCGGAGCGCGTGGTAGCGCTCTGGCGGTGGTAGCGACGGCACAAGCGCGACGACAACGACGAGCAACCGTCGCGGCAGCACGCTGCTGTCACCGAGCGACGGAGGAAATAAGCGGTGCCCACCGCTGCCTCTCCGGCGCTAGGCTGCGGAAGGGACGCTGCGGACGACGTCATCGCCGAAAAGTGATGCTAATTTTAGCGGCCCGATCTCATGTTACGAACTTAGCCCAGTGATCGCCCCAGCCTCAGCGTCCGCCCGTTCTTGCACTCCAAAGTCTGTGGTGCTGCGACTCCCAGCGGAATGCCCTTTCCTTCCTCCGTCTCTCGCTCTCGTTTGGGCGAAGGGTGCACTGCTCGGCGCGACCAACCGATCAGCCGCGCACCTGTCGGCTGCTCGTCTCGGCCTTCGCAACTGTGAACGCGATCTCCTTTGACAACTGCCTTAGTGCGTCCAGTTTTCGCTCATACTGAAGGCAATCACCGTCCTGTGCTAAAATAACGCTCCACACCCAGTGTCAAGTCGTAAAAGCCGTAAACTAGTTCGTATGGTTCGGCAAGGTGCCGGTGCGTACGTTGTGACTGAGTTCGAATTTGTTTTCTCGCTGAATCAGTTTTGCGCGCAGTGGTTTGAGGGGCTTGAAAAATACAGAGTAACGAGAAGGCGATTGTCTTTCGAATTTTGTGACCTACATGATTACGCGTTTCAAGCGAATAAATTTTGCTTAGTCGCGGATTCGCGAGCGGCGTTTTGTTTTTTGCTTATCAATTAATCTGTTCGGCTTTTCTCAGTGTGGCCAAGGAAACTTCGTTCTAGGCTGTTTCAAAAAAAAAAAATTGAGCGAGTAAAAAAATTTTTGTTTAATGGTTTCTTTTGTGCTTAAGCTGTAACAGTTTCTTACACCAGTAAATTTTTAAAAAAATATTTTTATTAACGCAGTTAGGCGTGTGTTTGGTACCTGTCTTTCACTTTGTGGTCTTAATTCCTTCGCCCAATCGCCATCATGATCAACAATTATTGGCGTCACCATGGCGACAGTCACCAAAACGTGTGTTTTGAAGTCGCGTTTTCTGTCACGATGTGACGATGTAACCATCTTGGACAGAAATTATCCAAGTCTTCACGCTGTCTTCGACGATGCGGGCTGTTGCGCTGTGGGTGGACAAAGTCCACGACCGCGAAAACAACGAGCAATGGTAAAAACGGCACGCGTTACTCATGTCACCGTCGATTCGCAGCCCCAATGCATCGCGCAATACACAATAATCTAACGCAATGCCTTAGGAGCCTGTGAATCGCCCCTTTTCGAACTTTGAAAACAAAATTACCTATGTGCTTTATATTTAATGTGCTTGGCGTCCTTAGTTCTGCAAATGTTTAATGAGTTGAGTCGTCATGAGCATCGAACAGGGGCAATCTCGTCATTTGACCAACCATTCTCATTTAGGCACGGTTTCCTTTAGATTACCGATATTTAATGAAGCCACTGGCTGTGAACACATAAATGGCTTCTCGTCCTTTGACCAACCTTCACGTATGAGCAGTGTCCTTTAGATTTGCGAAATCTTAATGAAGCCACTGGCTATAAACACGTAGATGTTCAGACATAAGCTTTTACCATGCAGTACGCAGTATTTAATGCAATCGTTTGCGAACTACCCCCACAGCATTTACGACCTGGCCTTCAAGCCAGACGGCAGTCAGCTCATCGTGGCAGCCGGGACACGCGTCTTGGTTTACGACACCTCGGACGGCGCTCTCGTTCAGCCGCTGAAAGGTCACAAGGATGCCGTCTACTGCGTCTCCTACGCGAGGGACGGGAAGCGCTTCGCGTCGGGAGGTGCCGACAAGCAGGTCATCATCTGGACATCGACCCTTGAAGGCATTCTCAAATATTCGTATGTACAGCACGCATCTTCGTCGGAAATTGTGCTTGGTATTCATCCTGACAGCATGGGGAATAATTTAATGAAAGGAAGACTCGCCATTGTCTTGTTTGCGCGCTGCCCACCCTGTTTGCTTAGTTTTTAATTTTGCTAAATACCTTGCTGGCCGCTTTTCTAAAGCACGCAATTCCTGAAAGCATTGTCTGGCACGTATCAAGCCTTAAAATGTTTGGTTTTGTGAATAAGAAATAAGCTTATTCACTAAACCAAAAATTTGTCCATTTCTGATGCTGTCAAAGACGCACTAAAGAAAGTTTCAAGTGACGGAGAAGGATGTGGTTGTAGGCCAGGTGGTAGGACACCGTGAGAAGCAAAACCGCAAAACAGGACGGGCTCAGAGGCAGCACATGCATCTGTTGTTCACACAGACTTGAATGTATTACCAGATTTTTCTTTGCCCATCTTTGCACTCGAATGATGACTTGGACATAAGTGAACGTGGATTGCCATATGAAATTCGCCTATGCTCAGTAAATCATTTATAATGAAATCTCTTCTCCATGCAGTTTTGGTTTCAGTATCCAAACGATAGTTGTGACATCATGCGTAGGTTTGAAATCACACAAGGGACATAAAAGCTACAATAGCTCTTTGTTCACTTGCTGTGAACTTCTTGAGCAGGTTAGCATAAGAGTTGGAGCAAGTTTAAATGACAGAAGCAGCGATTTATTGCAATTTTTTATGGCTGACGTGATCTCATACCTACTTCTAACGCCAAAACCATCGTTCGGTTGCTGAAATGAAGACCAAGATTGTATGGGAGAAGAAATTCAATTATAAATTATTTAATGAGCATAGCAAAATTTCACACAATGCTCGATGTTTACTAATCTCTTGCACATCCCAGTCAAAAAAAAACCATTGGAACCAATTGGACATTCCAGTTGGAACTAAATGGACATTCCCATTGCTTCCAATTGGATTTCCCAATTGGAACCAATTGGTTCCAGTTGTGTTTTTAGCCCCTGACCAATTGGATCCAACTGGACTAGCCAATTGGACCCATTAGGCCAGGCAGTTATTTGACCCAGAAAATATTCACAAAATATGTTACATTCATTGAGAAAGGTAGCTAAATGTTTGAATAATATGCTCTAGGATCTTGGATGAATATTTCTACAACTTAACACATTGTAATGTGCATTAGGAAAACTGATTTATGAGGACTGCAGGGAGACACTCTGCCTAGTGCCAATCAACATTTTTCTACGGAATTGAAATTAACATGCTTTTATGGAAATCAAAGCCAACAGACACACATGCATCACACACAAGCAACACTGCACATTCAGGCACTCGTAGCATACATTAGCTCAATATGTACATCCAGAGAACACACTTCTGCTCCAACTTATATACCCAATTTATTAGGCTCTCATGCTGGGGCCGGTAGCGCTTGCCCACTGAGTGCAGTTATTTAATTTAATTTCAGCTCCAGTGGTGGTGTAGGTGATGAGTACAATTTATTAGGCTAAGCTGCTGATAGCTCTTATTGTAAGTACCATATTAGTTCTACTTTTTTCGTCAAACATGCAAACATTCATTGGATAAATTGGGTGCAGTTCGGCGGACCAATTGGATGCAATGGGTAAGACCAATTGGGCTCACCAATTGGAAATCCAAATGGTCCAATTGGGTAGTCCATTTGGACCATCCAATTGGAACACCATTCCAATTGGATCCAATTGGAAACTGAACTTGTCCAATTGGGACCCATTGGAAATCCAATTGGTTCCAATGGTTTTTTTGACTGGGATCATTTGAGCCCAGAAACTGACTATGGTGTATCATACTGACAGTGTGTGGGAAACAAAGATTGGCCACCACATTGAGACCCATAATTCAGCAGATGGCAACACGAACTTGTGCATGCCCTTATCTTTTCTTTCTTTTTAGATTAGCGAAACCAACAGCGCCATAACCTCTGCTAGGATGCGCGGCTGATTAAGTGCTATGGATGAACAAGTGTCTGATGTTGCCTTTTTTATATTTATTTTTCTACAGGCACCATGATTCCATCCAGTGCCTCACCTACAATCCACTCACTCACACACTTGTCAGCTGCTCTTGCTCTGATTTTGGTGAGTGTTGATCATATTTCCTTTGACACGCCAATGTCACTAAAATACGAGGTCTGTTAGAAAAGTATCCGACTTTATTTTTTTTTGCGAACACCTGATGGATATGAGACAAGCGCGCTTGCATCAGGCGACCTTGAACCTTCATGCGCATGCATGAATTTTTTCCCGCCTGCCGATAGCGTCAGTCGCTGGGAAGCAGCGTTTGAGTGAGGCAGTGTGCAGTGCTCTCGTCGGTTTTTTATTGGAAGGAAAATGGCGGAGTGAAAGGAGCAGCGCTACTGCAACAAATTTTGCCATAAACTTGGCGACAGCCGAGTGGAAACCATTCGAAATATTCAGACGGCTTTCGGTGAAGATGCTATGAGCAGCACACAGTTTAAGCAGTGTTACAATTGTTTTAAAGATGGCCGCACATCGGTGGAGAACGAGCCACGCTCCAATCGGCCATCAACATGCCAAAATGACCAGGTCATTGCCGAACTGAACGCTATGGTGATGCGGGACTGTCGCGTGACTATCCGAGAAATTGAGGAAGAGGTGGACACGAGCAATTTCTCCGCACATTCTATTATCACCGAAGATTTGGCCATGGAGAGAGTTGCGGCGAAATTCGTGCCGAAGCTGCTCACGGTGGAGCAAAAGCAGCTTCGTGTTGAAGTCTCACAGGACATGCTGGATTCCGCAAACAGTGACCCCGACTTCATCAACATCATAATCACTAGTGACGAGTCTTGGGTGTACAGGTACGACCCGGAAACCAGATCCCAGTCGTCAGAGTGGAAGCATTCCACGTCACCAAGACTAAAGAAGGCCCGCCAATTGCGCAGCAATGTGAAAGTGATGCTGACTGCTTTCTTTGACACCCTCTGTGTGGCAGACCACGAGTATGCACTCTACAGGGTCAAACAATGACCAAAGAGTACTACAGGGATGTCCTCCGTTGCCTACGTGATGCTGTGCGGCGCAAGAACCCGGAGCTGAGGTCAACAGGAAATTGGCGCACCCATCGTGCCAATGCTCTTGCACATTCCTCGCACTCGAATCAGATTTTTTGGTGAAAAACCAGACTCCTGTAGTTCAACAGACTCCTTACTGTCCTGTTATGGCCCCTGCGATTTCTGGCTGGTTCCCAAAATCAAAAGGCCATTGAAAGGAGCGCGATTTCAGACAAGGAAGAACATTATGGCTGCAACGACAGCTGAGCTAAACTCCATTCCGAAAGGGGCCTTTTTGGAATACTTCCCACAATGGCAGCACCGCTGGGAGAAGTATGTGGAGTCCCGAGTACACTACTTTAAAGATGACTAGGTTTGCAACGCTCCAGTTCTGCAAGTTTTTTTTCAACGGCCAAAGGTCGGATACTTTTCTAACAGACCTCGTACATCGAAGTGAACGAACCATTGTCACCTGTCATGCATGTTTTTGTAACCATGAAATGTTTGCACTTTGGGTTACTTTCTCTCCAAATCCTGTAGTTCTTTATGAGTGTAAGTCTATTATGATTTATAGTTTGCAACTGATCTGATACTTTTATGACTTAAGAATGCGTCATCGCATTTGTAAGTAAGTCGGCAGAATTTTGAAATGCAGGAAATGTGTGCCCCTGAACGCTTTATTATTTTCGTTTTACGTTGGCACATTTAAGTAAAACTTTGCTTCAGCGCTGTGACTTGAAAGCCGTGTTGTTTTTGTTCATTACATGTCCAGGAAAATGTCTAAAGAAATATAAATCAGTTCTTTATATTGAGTGGTTAGTTGAAATGTTAATTCCACATCCTACATTTGTGACTATAAGGAAGAGAAAAATTAATTGAAAAGGAATAGCGAGATAGCCTCCAGCCATATAATAACACGCTTCAACACCTCGGGGCTAATAAAGCAAGAATGTCTCCAGGAACTAAGGTGGCAGCTGTCTTATAGTTTAAATACTTAGTGGTGCGGGCTGGGACACATTTTCCTTTTTTCTTTTTTTTTTAGTCCCAATATAATCTATGTCTTATAGTTGTCTCATGCTGTATGCAATGCAGAAAAGCAACTTATACGTCCGCTTCTAACTGAGCCTGCAATCATAACTGGCACTATAACAGCAAATTGAAAAGTTTGGATATGTATTCTCTTTTTTTTGTATGTGTATTTCAAGGGGCTTCGTCTAATCATATATTCCTGTTTATACTGAACTGAATAAAAACTGAGTCAAAAACTTGGCACTTTATGATCTGACTGCGGCAAGGTATTGGCAGCAAAATAATTACTTTTCTAGCATTCTGTTTACACTGATGCTCAGAAAATTCGTTAGATTCTCATATGCTGTAAAATAGGACTTCAATCTAAAGATTTTCAATTTAGTGGCTAATTACTTGATTAACCCATTGTCTTTCAAAGCCATCGGATTGGCGCCTATGGAAAGCAGGGCCATACTAGCAAAGTAGTCAAGAGGATGGCTCGTTTCTTTTAACGGTTCTTATAGCTTCCCCGAGATGGGGCACTATGACAAATTTTTGGACGGATGTTGGATACTTTGCCGACAGCTGGCAGCAGTGAATCCATCTTTTCAAAGTATTTTTGTTTGCATCTGTTGATAATTCAGTTCGCTGTTTTCTAATGTAAAGATAGCCATCGTAGGGAGCAAATGTGGAAGCGGCCTTTCTATTCAAATATAATGGACTTTCTTTTGGACAATGATGGCAACGTTGACTGCAGCAATGAAAGCAACTTTTCGATGCATTCTACTGATAACAGAAGTGACTGCAGTAATAAGGATGAGCAGTTCTGTCGAGCCACCAAACATCATCCTTCAACTTGGAATACTTCCGCTGTAGCAATGTAGCATTCACAAAATTTGGGAATAGTGCTTATCATCATCCTTCGTTACCCTTCTTGAAGAGCTTCTGTTCTATAGTGTGCCTTTTTTTTTAGTGCAAAAAATGCATTGATTTAGTAGCTGCACTCTGGTTTGAAAATGAAATCTATGCGAAAGTCACTGTGCCTTGTTGATGGCTGTGGGAAGAGGTTGTAATTTGTATCTCGAATGGTGAAGTTTAGTATAATCAAGCAGTATTTGACGATAATGCTGTCCTACTTGGCTCTTCTGTCATTTGCAGGGCTATGGTCCTCCGAACAGAAATCGGTCTCCAAGCATCGCACCAGCGGGAGAGTGACCAGCGCTAGCTGGAACCCTGATGGCCAGTACCTTGCCTTGGGACTGGCGACTGGCATGGTCACCATTCGTGGAAGGGTACGGAATCTCTCGTTTGTTTCGTTCTCAGAGAAGCTGAATTAACACGAAGGAAGCAGCAGCAAAGAAGATTAATTTACATAAGCCAAGCAACACTGCTGTGTTTGCTGGAAAGTCTTGCTGAAATTTCTGCAATGTTTCTTTTGCGTTATTAAGGCGAAAGCCTTTAATGGCTCATACTGTCGTCCGTTAACAAAGCGTGTCACACGCGTTTAACTCGGGAAATAAAAATAAGATGGAATAAAACCAATAGTAGTTGCATCAGATAGAGGAGGAAAAAATGAACCTAGAAGCCAAGTTTGATGACTGTAGATTAATTAGTTAATTATAGGCAAAAGTGTCAAAACTGCGTCAAAATAGCACGGACGTCGATATAGTAACCACGGGAACGATGTGACGTCACATCAACCGGAAGTTGTCACGGCATAGTGTCCTCGGCTTTAGCCTCTCAACACTTTAGTAGCTAAATTGTCCTCGCAATTTTATTAACAACATTCTGTGATACACTGCAAAATTCCTCTCAATTTTAAATTGCAAAGATGCCAGTACCAATAACAACAAATCCACCAGCTCAGCTGGCTACAGCACCTAAGCATGTTTTCACAGTTTCAGCAGAAAAGAATGTCTGCAGTGAGGAAAGAGTATTACATATGAGAAAATAAACTACAGGTATTGACTGCAGAAATGATTCTCTCTTGCTTTTTCTTGAAAACAACGGCCACTGAGTAATGGAAGCACATTTCGAGTATGCTGTTCTTACTGACAAGTAACTTAGAGGAGGCCTCAAGCATCTGCTTCTCTTGCTTATCCTGGATGGTCAGCTTATAGCAGGCGTCCCAGCTAAATGTAACTAAGTTTTTGAAAAAGACGGAGTCTTCTAGGTAAGTGATACCAACTCAGTGCTGTTGAGAGTTATATGGCCTAGTCTGCAGTATTGTTTCGTTCCACAGTGTTAGTCAGCTAGTTCTTAAGACTAACTGGCCAGCTTTTAAAACAGCGGCTTCAGGAAAAAAATGTTAGTTCGAGAGTTGTAGATCACCTTGAAAAACAGACGGCTGAAATGTTTGTAACAAGGTATCGTTTAAGTAGCTTTTTGTAACATCTCTAAAAGAAAGCTTGTAAAATCAGAAGTTACCCCTTGACAGTGGTACTATACTCTAGCACCCGAAGATGCATTAGCAGAGAACAAAATGCTTTTATCTTATATCCTATGCCCAGTGCATTAGATGGGAAGCTTGTTGGAGACAATGTTCCAGAGATAAACAGATTTTTTTTTTTCACTTCCAGGGCGTATTGAGGCGCTCAAGTAGCATCACATTGAAGTGGTAGATTTTCAATTTTGCACGCTTTCTCATAGGGCCTCTAAGAAAAATTATGTAAATGGTAACCTGTTAAAAACATTTCAGCCGGCTGTTTTGTCAAGGCTACCCACAAATTCCTTATTGACGCTTTTTTCCACAAGCTAGTACTTAAAAGCTAGCTAGTTAGTTTTACCAAAAATTGCAGAATGAAAAAAAAATACTGCAGACTAGGTCATACGACTATCAATAGTGCTGAGTTGGTTTTACTCATCTAGGAAATCACTTTTTTATAAACGTGGTTACATTTAGCTGGGACACCCTGTATATATTTGAGTTAACATGGAAAGCAGTTGATTAACCAGACTGTAACTGTTTGCCTCTCTTGGTTTAGCTAGATGGTACTAAATTGTGTGTGCTGATCCCAACTTGCACAAAACCAAATAAAGGGGCAGCTTGTAATTTTTTTACTCATTTTGATTTCCTCTTTGCATTTACATTATTGGTGAGACTAATCATTTGAATAGAAGTTATTGCTCAGTTCTAGCAGAGTTCAACTTGCACACCTAAACCGTCACGCTGAACTGGTGAAGCTTTCTGAACTCTTAAACCAGGGATGAAATTCTCTGCATATTTTCTGGAGGAAAACAATTAATGAGAACTATTATTAATTATCTTTTCACTGCTCTGTGAGACAGAATTATCTTAAATCTAGGGTACTGTATCTACCCACTTTGGTATCAGCATTGAGAACTGCAAAGTTCCTTGCCTATGCCTTACCACCCATGCAGCATTCCTTATAAACATTTGCTCATCACTCCTTTCTTTGATAATTTACTTGAATGGGTTGTTTGTCATAAGTAAAATAATCATGATGTACGCATTTAACTCTGTATATATTCCCCTAAAAGTTAAGTGTTTTAACCTGTTCCAATTCCACAGAGTGTTTTATTTTTGTTTTTCATTTACGAATTGAACAAGCATCGCTTCATCATTGCATTCAGCATCACAACACCCATGGAACAATTAGCTGTGAAGTAAGCAAACAAAAATTAATTACGAATGAGCTGATATTGTAATTTTTATTTCTGTCAGTGATCATGATGTTGTCAGCAGCAGAGTAGGCAGTACAAAATTAATTTGGTTGAGTTTCACTTGCATACTGTGGAATATAGACACCTTGTATGCAAACTGAGCGCAACTTTTTTATTTTTCACAGTCTGGAGAAGAAGTCGTGCGAATAGACAGACCTGGTGGACCAAAAGCAGCGGTGTGGGGCGTCTGTTGGAGCCCCGTGCGGTAAGCGCCTGAGGGGTGTATTCGAACCCAGTATGAACTGTTTTCGAGTGAGAAGAATTAACCACAACTGCAAGATTAGTGGAACTCCAAGGGACCATGAAGACTGTTCATCTTATCAGAAGTTCATCTAATTAGGAGTGCTTCTTAAAATGATGTTAGAGCATGCAGTGTGTGTCCAAATACTTCGTATATGTGAACAAAGCCATGAAATAGTCTTTTAGGAAAAAAATAATTGCAACATAAGCATTTATAGCACTACCACGGCCGCTTGATGCAAAGCGCAAAGCGAGGTGCGGCCAGCCACGTCGCGCCGCCGACAATGGGTGAGCATGTCCTGGCGGAGTTTACAGTCGCGGCCGCTGTTTTCGGTGGGGGCGCCACTGTTCGGGGACAGGTCCCGGGAGTGGACTCCCGAAGCGCTAATTGCTTCGTCGTGTTCGAGCGCGTTTGCGTCATGTAAAACCGCGTTTGCGTCGTGTAAAACCGCCTTTGCCTTCCATATTTAATGCGAAATAAAAACTACTACTACTACTACTCACGTTCCTCATGTCTGCAGTGCTTTATTTGGATTTTCTGCTGTGCGCGTGAGTGAGCACGTTTGCCTCGCGTCTGCGGTGCTGGATTTGGACTTTTCGCGTGCGCGTGAATTAATGTTTGCCTCGTGTCTGCCGTGCACTCTTTGGGATTTTCGTGCATGCGTGTGTGGAGGTCAGGGACGTGTATGGGGCACGATGCCGCGCATCTGCCGTGTGCCACTGTCCGTCACGAACTCCAGAAAACAGCCAACTGTGAGATATCATGAGTTTCCCTCTGAACTACAGCGTCGAGAAGCGTGGCTGAAAATATCGCTCGCCAAGGACTGTCAGGGAAAGGAAGAGAGTGGGTGCCAAGCAACAGGTCTCTGGCATGTTCCTTGCATTTTACAGAGAATGACTACAAAAAGTAAGGTCAAGGAAGGTTCTTGTGAATGGTTCCTTCCTTTCTTGTATGACCATGCAATAAAAGTGTCAAGTACTTTGTGGTTTTCTCGGCTGCAGGTGGGCTTATGAAGTTCCACAACTTCAGCTATGATCGTTTTTTTTTTATAAATTGCAATAACTTGTGTATATAAGAGCCAAAATTCGACGTGACACGAAACGGAAATTTACTGCGTGTGACCAGCTGTGCGTGTCCGTCTCATTCACGGTCTACATGGGGTAGCGAGAAGTGAATAAAAATCAGGGAGCACTTTGACGATCTAAAGTGCGAAGAGGCGAAAGCCTTTAACCGCCTCTGTCGCTGCCCTCTGCTTGGCGACTGTTGAAGATCGTTTGGCGACTCTTGAACGCTTCCGTACGGCATCGCGAGCGCGTTTCGTAGCGGGCGACATTGGAGCGCGCGCGGGCTGCATCCTTCTTCGATCAACGTTCAGAGAGCACCTGAGAGAGCTCTGGGTGATACGACCATTGTGCAAACTTTTGACGTCAGTGTGCATGCGCCGTTGTTAAACCACCTGAAAATTGCGCATAGGGCACTGCGCATGCGCAGTGTGCGCGTTTAGTGGGTATCATTAACTAATCATCATTACTGCTCGTACATCTACTGTTTCGCTCCTGTTTCGCTCCTGTGCACCGTTAGCAAGGTAATGGAGCACTTTATTTTTAAGCATATAAGCAGTTTTCTGGAAAATAATAATTTCTTTTCTGAGGGACAGCACGGTTTTCGACGTGGCCTATCCACGGTTACGCAACTACTACACACTACTAATGATCTCATGGTAGCTTTGGATCAGGGTGGGCAAATTGATATACTGTTCCTCGACTTCGAAAAGGCGTTTGACCGAGTCTGTCACAAAAGGTTATTACTTAAGCTAAAAAGTGTATTGCAAAGTGAACAAATTTTGAATTGGCTTGATTGTTACTTATCCAATCGACAACAGTATGTCTGCATTGAAAACTCACTTTCTTCATCTGCCCCAGTATTATCCGGTGTACCACAAGGTTCTGTCCTTGGACCTCTTCTTTTTCTGATCTATTTAAATGACCTGTCTTTGGATTCCTCTGTACAATGCCGGTTCTTCGCCGATGACTGCATCGTGTACCAGGTCATCGAATCTGTGCAAGATCAAATTGTGCTACGTGATTACCTCTCTGCAATTAACAGTTGGTGCCAATCCTGGCGTATGAACCTAAATGTCTCTAAATGTGCCCACATGATGGTCACAAGAAAGAAAAAAAACCGTTAATATATACTTACAAAATTAACAATGCTGATGTCAAGCGGGTTGACAACTTCAAATATCTTGGTGTTATAATTGACTCCAAATTAACGTGGAACGCACATGTTGTATATGTTGTGTCGGCGTCACTAAAAAAGCTGTGGTTATTAAAGCACCGCATGAGGCACTGCACTAGTGCAACAAAACTTGCAGCATTCACGACACTCGTTAGGCCAATTCTTGATTATGCTGACACTGTTTGGGACCCTCATACTAAGAAAAACATTAATCACATTGAAGGGGTACAAAAGAAAGCACTTCGACTCATTTTTAACGCTTACCATAGAAGTATCTCTGCTTCAGACCTGAGAACACGAGCTGGGCTCCCGTCGCTAGAAATGCGCCGTAAACTACACCGCCTACACATGATGTACAGTATTGTCAACCACCATGTCAAAATAAATTTTCATGGTTACATGCACTTCAACGAATCCAGGAAAACGAGAGGCAAGCACAGCAAAACAATTGCAATGCCGCAGGTTAAAACTAACGCCTACCGCTCATCATTCTCCCCTCGAACCACAGCCGAGTGCCTTACCCTATGAAGTAGCTGACATGCCCTCAGTTGAATCTTTTGTTACGGCCGTGTCATCTTACCTATGATGCAGCAAGTATTTCTTTACAACGCTTCTTGCTTTGCCGTCCGCCTTTCAAAGTGTATTCCTTCTTTCTTTTTTTTGTGTGTTTTTTTATTCTGCACATTCCTTCGTGGCTGATTGTCAATAGCATGTTTTCTTTCCTTGCCGCTGTTAAACTCACCTTAGCAATTGTTCAAGAACAATGTATCCACTCCTACTTTGACTGCCAAGAGGCAGTTGGCAGTATTTGATAAATAAAAAAGTAAAAAATACTACTACACCATTAACTATCATTACTGACTTTTCAAGTAACCATTATTGACAGCTGCCGCGGACGCATGGACGGACGGACACGCTGGCGAGTCATGAGCCATAAAAGGCTTACGCCTTAAAAGTAGATCGAAAGCTTCAGGCGCATTAATGCAACATCCTCAGGTACAGCCGCGCTCGCCGTCGTGCATCGTATAGGCGGCCGTTATGGACAGCGTTCAGGCATACACTTCCTACCTGCTGCGGTGATTGTGACATAATCGGCGTTTGCCGCCGCGGTGGCTCAGCGGTTATGGTGCTCGGCTGCTGACCCGAAAGACGCGGGTTCGATCCCGGCCGCGGCGGCTGGAATTTCTTTGGAGGAGAAATTCTAGAGGCCCGTGTACTGTGCGATGTCAGTGCACGTTAAAGAACCCCAGGTGGTCGAAATTTCCGGAGCCCTCCACTACGGCGTCTCTCATAGCCTTAGTCGCTTTGGGACGTTAAACCCCATAATCCAATCCAATAATCGGCGTTTTCAATGACTACTTAAAAATGCAATCTTTAATGAGCAAGTAGAAAGTGCACTGTTTACGCCCTCAAACAGTGAGCAACGGGCGTACCGGCGCAGCTGTCGCGGCGTTTCCCTGCGAGCAGTTGTCCCCGAGCAGTGGCGCCGCGGCGGGCGCACGGAGAACTAGGCCCAAGACGCCGTTTCTGTGCGACGTGGCGGGCCGCACCTCGCTTTGCGCTTTGTATCTAGCGGCCGTGGCACTACTGGTGCAGTGCATCAGGCACTGTTGAGTGTTGCCCAGTCTGTTATTTTTTTTTGTGTCTATCGAGAAAATCGTCTGCTTGCTACAAGCGTAGGCATATCACTTAACCTTCCAAGATATCCTTCAGTGCCCTCACAGGGGAGGAGCGGCGACAGTTCTGCTTTCACAGAATCACCCTTTCAACGGAGACGTGGTTAGATCTCTGTGCCTCCCCGCGTCGCATGGATTGTCGGCGGTGCAAAAAAGCTTTCAATTTTTTAGCTTTTTTTTTCTTTCCTTCCGCTGAAATACTGCTCGAATGGTCGAGTAAAGCTGCATGGCTTGGGCACGGCTGGTCGTGAAAGTTCATCTTAACCAATTAGCACGTGTGCAGTGTACATCTTAAGCAGATTTTTGATCTGCTTTTGATCTGCTACATCTTAAGCAGATTTTTGAAGCAGATCTTAAGCAGATTGACTCTATGGGAAACCAAACAAATGACCACCACTGTTCATCTTAACCAAGGGTTCATCTTAAGCGAGTTCGTCTTAACGGGAATCTACTGTATTAGGGTGTGTAATTGTGAACATGTGTTTCGTATCATAAGCTCGTTTTTTTTATTTTCACTTGTATTTTCAAATACAACTTTCTCTTCTGGCAACAAGAGTGTCGACTAGAGAAGCAAATAAAATCGCAGCCATCGAGCTTGAGTGGAATCTGTTGCCGTGGCATTTGTTTGAATAATCGACAGCTTAGGCATTCAGAATCAGACATAGAAGCATTAGTATAGTACCCAAAAATAAATGAAGCCAACACACTGCTGTGAAGACACTGCAGCTGTCTGTTACTTTATGGCCCTTCTTCTCATTGTGAAAGCCTAAGCGTGACCCAGCTTTAAACAAATTGAGTACGTAAGTGCACTGCATTCTACACGCATTAATGTGCATATTACTCATTATCTTGGCAAGCGACATCCACATTTGCCACTCTCTGGCATTCAGTATTGAATTTGGTTGCTGATGATCACTTATTTATTTATTTATTTATTTATTTATTTAACAATACTGTCAACCCTCGTGTGAGGGTCCTTACAGAGAGGGTATAAAAATTTCATAGAAAAACAGCACTATTCACAAGCATTGAATACATCAGCATGACACGGTACATCATTCAGTCAAGCATCAAATGGTACTTTCAAGCAGGTGGTTATCCAGAGATCGTTCGAATGCATGCACATCACTCTGTTTCACAACACTCATTGGCAAATCATTCCACATTTCAACTGCATGAGGGAAGAAGGAATGTTTGAAAGTTTCACTACGGGCGTTGTAAGGCTGAATTACCCGACCATGATTTGTTCTAGAGCTGCGTTTGCCTGGTGCTTGTATGTATGTTTCCTTCTGAATATTTATCTGTCCTTGGAGCATCTGGAACAATAACTTCAGCCGATTTTTTTGTCGTCGTGTTTCTAATAAATCCAGGTTACAGGAAGAGAGCATATCCGCAACTGAGTCTGTCCTTCGATATCGGCAGCAAATAAAGCGTACTGCGTACCTCTGAACTCTTTCTAATTGTTTCTTTAAATAATTCTGTTTAGGACTCCATACTACTGACGCATACTCAAGGACTGGCCTCACAAAAGCTTTATATGCAATTAGTCTTACATCCCGTGTAGCATGCTCCAATTTTTTTCTCAGAAAATATAACTTCTGGTATGCTTTAGAACAAACCTCTTCTATATGTGTGCCCCAATTTAAGTTTTGTGTTATTGTCATTCCTAGGTACTTAAACTGAGTTACATTTACCAAACATTTGTCACCAATGACATATGGGAACAAAAGAACAGACTTCTTCGTTGTAATGTGCGTGTATGTTGATTTCGAATAATTTATTTCCATGTTCCATTTTTTGCACCATTCGCTTAAAGCCTGTAAAGAGTTGTTAATTCTAAGCTGGTCGTCCTTGTTTCTAACTGTAGAATAAATTAAACAGTCATCTGCAAATAGCTTTAGTCGTACATTTGGTTCCAGAACAGCAGAGATATCATTAATATAGACTAAAAATAACAATGGTCCCAGAACAGAACCCTGCGGAACTCCTGAAAGCACTGCTAGTGGGCTGGACACATGACCATCCACTTTGACCACTTGGTTACGATTTGTTAAATAAGCTTTAATCCATTTCACAATATTCAAATTAATTCCAGCTCTTTCCAGTTTAAAAACTAATTTATTGTGCGGCACTTTGTCAAAAGCTTTGGCAAAGTCTACAGCGATTACGTCAATCTGCTGCTTCCCATCAATCGTCATTGCAAAATCATGAATTGTCTCTACAAGTTGTGTAGTGGTGGAAAGGCCTGCTCTGAATCCGTGTTGGTGAGGGTAAAGTAAACCGTTTGTTTCTAGGTGATGAAAGATGTGCTTCGCTATAATATGTTCCATAAGTTTACAAGAAATCGATGTAAGAGATATTGGGCGGTAGTTATTTACAAGTTCTCGGTTTCCCCCTTTAAACACCGGAATTACTAGTGCATTGCGCCAATCTTGTGGTACACAATGGGTGTGCAAAGATTTTTGAAAAATAAGTATAAGGTATCTCGACGCCCACTCGGCATATCTTCGGAGAAACTGGGTTGGTATGTTGTCTGGTCCATTGGCCTTCTTAGCATCCAAATTGAGGAGCTGCTGAAATACACCCTCCTGCGTAATTATGACGTCATTCATACAGTGCACTAAACATTCAAACAGTTAGCTGACCACTCCTGGATGCATAAAATTTCTTGCCTTATGGCTTTCAGTGTACTGCATGCACCTTTGAAATGGTGCTAGGACTTAGGAAAAGTTTTCCCCGTTTTTCTAGTAAAGATTACCTGTGTTGTCAGCTCTTCGCTGGTAGAATTGCCCCACCTTTGCATATGTTGTGTTTTTTGACGAAATTTAATGTTATGAACTGCGGCTGTATCGAATTATTTTATGACATTTTTCCTGTTCGCTGTAATGAGGTTCAACTAGTTGCTAGTTCGCCAGTTTTTGTTTCTTCTCGTTTAGTTGTCTTGCTTGAGTGGTCCCAGGGAGGCTACTAAGCTATATCTCTGGCCCTCTCCTTTGCCTCTTCACCAACCTCAATTTGCGTCATCATCCTTTGTCGTGGCTTTTATCACATATCTGAAAAAAGAAATGCATCCTTCTCTAGAGGAGAGCTTATTCACAGGCTCATTATTAAAGGAAAATGAAAGGAAGGGATTGAATATGAATGGCCAAGCATTGGACCATTGTATTTGTTGCAGTGCGCCATGTTTTCTAGCATCCTGGTAAGGGCCATGGTGAGTTCAGAGCATCAGACACAGGTAGGCAACACCTTTCGCAAAGTACTTTTCAAGGCCTCTGGGTACCACGAATGAGAAATTGCCTGTTAATGTACAGTAGCCTACAGAAGTTTTCGGAAGACAGAATTCACGAAAAGGCTGTATTTCCTCGTGGCCTGTAGGCACAGCTTGACATCGAGTTGTGTACTGTGGAGGTCACTAAGGAAAGTGCAGGGCATATCCTTGAGGTCGTGGTACAGGCTTTGACTACCAAGCAGTTAATCTTTTTCCACCCCGCTGCGGTGGCTCAGTGGTTACGGCTCTCGGCTGCTGGCTCTATGGACGCGGGTTCTATCCCAGCTGTGGTGGCCGAATTTTGACGGAGGTGAAATTCTAGAGGCCCGTGTACTGTGCGATGTCAGTGCATGCTAAAGAACCCCAGGTGGTCGAAATTTCTGGAGCCCTTCACTACGATGTCCCTCATAGCCCGAGTTGCTTTGAGACGTTAAACCCCAATAAACCAAACCAGTTAATCTTTTCCATGGTTTGTACACCTAGACAACATCTTGGAAATGTGTTCTTGTGCAATTATGAGAACGAAGCTTCGCTCCCCGTCAGTTTACTGTTTTGATTGGGCCGCCGTTACATCATCTTGCTGCTTGATCGAAACGCGCAGGGAGGAAGGTGGTGGCGACGTCCTCGCCGTGGCCGACTGGGCGCAGACACTCAGCTTCTACAACGTGGCGGGCCAGCAGACGGGCCGGGAGCGGGCGCTGGGCTTTGATCCGACCTTCGTCAGCTACTTCCCGGGCGGGGAGTACCTGGTGGTGGGCGGCTCGAGCCGTGAGGCCCGCGTCTACACCCGAGACGGCATCTGCGTTGGCCCCGTCTCCCAGCAGGCCTCCTGGGTGTGGTGTTGCCAGGCGCGCCCAGATGCGAGTCACCTGGTGAGTCCAGATTGACTGATTCTTGTTACATGTAGTAAAAGCTCGTTAATAATCAAACTTCAAGGGACCGGAAAGAGTGTTCGCATTGTATTCAGAAGGTTAGATTATCGAATAACCCTGAAAAAGCTGTCAAGAAATGCTTGCATCGCGGCAAATTTATCTTTTGGAAGACGACTGGGCAATGGGTGCTTTTGAGATAAGACTGGCGCAGTAATGATGTCCGTCTTCCACATTTCCATCAATGCTTTATTGCATGCATACTGTCAGGAGTGCCAAAGCAGAACTTCTTCAAAATCGTAAAAGTCTCCCTGGCATCCTTCTCAGTGAGGCACCATTGCAGACGCTTACAAAAGTAAAGAATAAAAACAGGAGTGCTGTTGTTACATTGGAGCCTGTAGATGCTGCTTTAGTGAAACTTTAAAACTATTATCAGTGGCTGAAACAACATCTTCAGGTAACCTGTTCCACTTGTTTATCATGGAAGGAAAGAAGGATGTTTGGGATAGAGATGTATGGGAGGGAACTTCATGTATTTTGCAGATGTCTTTTCTAGTGAAAGTAAATGTTTGGTTTGGCTTGGTTTATGGGGTTTAACGTCCCAAAGCGACTCAGGCTCTGAGAGACGCCGTAGTGGAGGGCTCCGGATAATTTCGACCACCTGGGGTTCTTTAACGAGCACTGACATCGCACAGTACACGGGCCTCTAGAATTTCTCCTCCAAAGAAATTCAACCGCCGCGGCCGGGATCGAACCCGCGTCTTTCGGGTCAGCAGCCGAGCACCATAGCCACTGAGCCACCGCGGCGGCGAAAGTAAATGTGGGCTGCTTTATCTTTATTTAGCGGAAATATCTCCCCGTGAAATTTACTTCAGCAGCCTAAGCCTAGATAAGGAGCGCCCTATCTTAATGCTCAGCAGCAATGCCAGCAGTGCGAGAAAATACGAGCAGTATCGTCCCGATGGAATCCTTCTTGTATGCACAGCAAGAGCATTAGAAGTACAATGTTGAGCTTTTGCCATTTCTCATTAATTCATATTCCTTCCTCCATTTTCTTTTAGTGTGTACCTTCGGTAATGATGATGCCCAATTGTTGTTGTCAGCAATGATGCAATACTGCTCTTGCCACTGTCATGAGGTGCTATGTCGTAGGTGTCATTAAGGAGTGTTCACATGTGGCATGTGGAAAAGTTTCTATTATACTAATAAAAAAAGAGTACTGTCCTTTGTTTGCGAGCTCTGTTCATCACATAGGACTGGGAAGCTTGGCAGGGATGTTCGCGGCAGCATAGTATGTACTTTACCCACTGAGTGTGCAACTCATCACACTTTGGAGATCTTTCGGGGCCTCTTTAAGTGTAGCTGTTATATCTGTTTTTAGCCTTATTGATTTAGTCATTTCCTGGAACCTTTTATGCCTTGTGTCATATTGTTTGTTTCGGCCTCTGTCTGAAAAGTGGTTTTGGCATTGGTTCATATCGACTTTGTTGATTTAAAAAATTTTTGAAAATTGACACACAGGGCTCTTTCTGCTCATGTGCGAGCATTCGAGGAGCCCACGTGGCACAAACTCTGCATTATTGCTACTTTATTTACATTTTTTTCAATATCTCGATGCCATTTCTATACCGAACACCCTCGGGATGATTTTCAGGTTTATGTCTGCCAGCTGGCCACTGCTCGCTTCGTTATGTTGCGTGGCATAACTATCTGACACATCATGAGGTGGTGATAATGAGGTGATTTTCATCACCTCAGTGGGCTCAAGCCTGATACTTGATCTCCACACACTGTACAGGCATTAGTGAATGCCAGCAGAGGCAAGAACTTGATTGCAAATCAGGAGAAGGTTAATTGGAAAGACCTGGGAAAGGCCTTTGCCCTGCAGTGGGCATTGTCAAGCTGCTGATGATGGTGATGACTTGCTTCATAAACCTGTCAACATTAAGTACTATTTTTTTCAGGCTGTCCCTTTGCACAGCAGCAGAATTGAGTGAATATTTTTGGATTTTGGAGCGGTTCAGACTTGACTGCAATACTCCCAACATCCACCTTTGGTATCCTGAGCCAACATTATGCAGTAGGGACCTTCGCTTTCGAAGCAACCCCTGTGGCACACATTCACTTATGTCCATATCGATGTTGCAGCCTCAGTGTAGAAGCTGAACCCCAGTCTCGGTCGACATTAGCCCTCTAAAAGTGACATTTTTTAAAAAATAATGCCAAAGTAGCCATTTAGTACAGCAAAACCTCGTTATAGCAAACAGGTAAAGAAATCATAACATTGTCGATAGAGCCTAAATTTATGATACAAAATTTCACTAAAAATGTGCTTGAGAGTAACACAGCTTAGTGAGTGACTGCGATGGCAACTCGAGCTACCCTTGCCAGAGTTAGAGAGAGTAGGGAGCGACCTTTTCTGAAGCTTTAGTGTTGTTTTGAAGATGCTCGCTGCGATACCAGAGGTCGCTAAAGACCAAGCGCCAGACGGCAGTTAAGTTGGCTTCCCTCACAGCACCACCAGCATGCATCAATGGCAGACCAAACACTAGCTAGACTGATGAAGCCTGCCTCCTACCAATCGATTAGGCACTGCTTCATACTGGAGCATTCGCTATATTCGTTCTGTGGCCTACCGCGTTAGTACATAAGGTAAAATTGCACGTATTTGTTAAAGAATATTGAGCATGAGTTTGATATAGCCAATAATTTGTTAAACCCGGACTCGATATCTGGAGATTTCACTGTATATTTTTCTTTCTCCAAATCTAAAATGAAATCTTTTCAACACCAGGCCCTTGGCTGCCAGGATGGCACAACCGCCTACTTCGAGCTGGGCTTCTCCACTGTGCACAGCCTGTATCGTGAACGGTACGCATACAGAGACAACATGACTGACGTCATCATCCAGCATCTCGTGACCGATGAGAAAGGTGATTGCCTTTTGCAGCAATAAATGCTCAAGCAGCTTCCTCTGGAGTGAATGTTTACATGTTCTTCAGAATGTGCTCTGTGTCTTCGTGTGACCTAAGTGTGCCTAACCTTTTACTGATTTTTGGAGGGGTCGGCAGGGCACAGTACAGCTGTTGGCATCATTTTATCGCCCCTGTAGAGAGCAAGACTTCTTGGAGTGTTTTCCCTTTGTGTCCTACGCATTAACTCATGTTTAGGATCTGTAGCAGATGTCTTGGTTAATGTCGTGGGACTGTTTATTTATTTTATTTATTTATACAGAATACCCCTAAAGGCCCTCGAGAGGGTATTACATAGGGGGGGGGCACAGGCAATTGAACAGGATAAAACAAAAACAAAAAAAACCACAAATATAAAACAAACAACAAAAGCACAAATAAGACACTTTGGATGACAAGCAAAAGAAAAAAAAAGCACAACTAAGACACTTGCATGACATATAAGTAAGCAAAAGAATCAAAAGAATGGCAGCGCGGCAAAGAACGAAGATTAGTGCAAGATTAAAATTATACAAACAGAACACTAATACAATGAATCTTTTTAGTAACAAACCCTGCAAAAAAGGAAGCCATGAACAAATAAATTAACAATGTATGCGAAGAGTTAAGCAGTAGTTATTGAAGATATAAGTTTAAAATATTTATCAGGATCAGTGGTGGTTGCGATATATGAAGGCAGAGTGTTCCAGTCAGATATTGTGCGTGGTAAGAATGAATGCGCATAGATAAATGTTCTGCACGTGAAACGTCTAACTTTAAAGGGATGATCGCGGCGGTCAAAAATCGAAGGAGGCAAAGAAAAAAAGTCGTTATGAAGTGATGGATGATGATAAAGTTTATGAAAAAGTGATAGTCGTGCAATTTTACGGCGGAGACATAAATCCTGGAGACCTGCGCGTTTCTTTAAGGCTGTGACGCTGGTGTTACGTGAATAATCGGAGTAAATAAAACGAACGGCGCGGGTCTGCAATGATTCAATGTTATTTATTAGGTAAGATTGGTAAGGGTCCCAAATAGCCGAGGCATATTCAATTTTAGGTCGAATTAGAGTGGTATAGGCATGAGCACGGAGGTGAGGAGGAGCATGCTTTAGGTTATGTTTTAAGAGACCTAATGACCGATTAGCAGATGCAAGCATAAGGTTAATATGGTGGTTCCATGCTAAGTCTGAATGAAGGTGAAGTCCTAAGTACTTATACGTGGTGACTAGCTCGAGTGAGCTATTATTTAAGGAGTATGCTGTTTGAATTCGAGACTTTCGGTTAGTAAAAGACATCAATTTAGTTTTTGAATGATTAAGTTGCATAAGCCAGGTT
The DNA here is from genome assembly GCF_055824585.1 of Amblyomma mixtum. NCBI lineage: Eukaryota > Metazoa > Arthropoda > Arachnida > Ixodida > Ixodidae > Amblyomma > Amblyomma mixtum. The sequence continues at coordinate 86,993,042 of NC_143018.1, forward strand.
GAGCACCATGCTGTTACTGAATCCAGGTCAGATTGAAGGGATTGGCAATCGGTGTTAGAATAAATTTTGCGATAAATTACACAATCATCAGCAAAAAGTCTGATATGGGAAGAAATGGAATCCGGTAAATCGTTGATAAATATTAGGAAAAGTAAGGGGCCAAGCACACTTCCTTGTGGGACGCCAGAGTGTACTTGGCTGAAAGACGAATTGTGGTTATTGACAGTTGTAAATTGAGACCTGGAAAAGAGAAAATCTTTAACCCATGCAATGACAAGAGGGTGAATATTAAGCAGTGCTAGTTTCATTAATAACCGGTTGTGAGGTACTCTGTCGAAAGCTTTAGAAAAATCAAGAAATATGGAGTCTACTTGAATGCCAGCATCAATCGATGAATGTATGTCTTGAATGAATCCGGCAAGTTGCGTTTCGCAAGAGTAGCCTTTACGGAACCCATGTTGATATTTAAAGATAATGTTATGTTCTTCAAGATAGTTAATTACCTGCGAGTGAATTACGTGTTCAAGAAGTTTGCAAACAGTGCTAGTTAATGAAATGGGTCGGTAATTTAGTGGTGAGGAACGATCGCCAGACTTGAAAATTGGCACAACTTTAGCTAGGCGCCAGTCCAGCGGAATCACGCCTGATGATAGAGATTGTGAAAAAATAGCGGACAAGATGCGATGAATACCATCAGATGAATTTTTGAGTATTTTGTTATTTAAGCCAAGGTGATCTGATGCTGATGTTGTTTTAAGCTTCCCTAGTAAGGATAAGATACCGGTCTCACTGATAAATATTTCGGACATTGATGTATTAGAAGTGCTGACAGAAATAGGAGGTAGAGGGAGATCTTCACGGGTAAAAACGGATGTGAATGCGTTATTGAAAAGTTCGGCGCATTCGGCCACTGGAACACTGCTGCCTTCCGCGTTGGTAAGAGTAATGTCAGGATGATTAGCGGGGTTTATTATCTGCCAGAACTTCCGTGGATTGTTTGTTAGCATTGCCGGTAGATCGTGTGTGAAGAAGTGCCTACGTGCAGATATCAGCTCAGACTGATATTCCTTATCACATAGTTTGTACCGTTGCCAAGATGCGGAGTGTCTGTTCTTGTCGGCTTGTCTGTAAAGGCGCTTTTTCTTGTTATTGTTTGTTACTAGCTCATGGTTGATTGTTTGTTTGTGTGTGTTTTTGTATCATGCAACTGTGCAGGTAAATCGGCTCGCGCTCCAATAAAAATATTTATCAAACAACCCTAAACAACCCTTTTGCAGCAGACTTATAAGTTGTGCCATTTAGGCGAGTTCTTTCAGTATTGTCAGAAAAGCCATTGTTCATCCCTTTTGTGGTCTGTCTCAGCCTAAAAGGCATGTGTGCCTATATCTGACAAATACTATTTAACCAGTTTCTCGTCGCGGGGCTTCATGCTGCATGTTGACTAGTTCTTCGAGGTAAATGATGTCTTCTTCTTAAAATCCTTTTCTCAAACCGTGCAGTTCGAATCAAGTGCCGTGACCTGGTCAAGAAACTAGCAATCTACAAGCACCGTCTTGCTGTGAGTTGACCCATGGAGAAGTTGCCCTCGTTAATCTAATCGGGACAGGTTTTACTGGTGGTGAAGTTATTCAAAGTCCCTTGCTTTAATGCACTTATAGTCAGTGTGGGCAAATTTTATTTTGCTAAACTTCATTCCTCTAGTATTTCATCTAAGCAAGCAAGCTTCTTGCAATCTGGGCTGTAATGTATTGAGTGCTGCCTTACTTTGCCATTCTGTGAGCATTAGCATTTTACACAAGGTGGCTTTCTGGGTAATATCTGCGTTGTTTTCGGTCTTGTTCAGGAGCCTCGGCTACCTGTTATGTTCAAATTAAACTTCTTGGCTTTTTTTTTTTGCATTAAGGCTAACAGCTCAGTATTTTGCTTCTTGAAATGACTTATCACCTTCTTTATATAAAGACAAGACCTGTCGCACCTTGTGTAAACAGCCATGTGTAAACAGCCCTCCTTGTGCCAATGTCACATAACACAATGGATTTGAATACAAGCACATAGGACCTGTTGTCATTAATTTCCATCTGTGCATGGTTGACAACATGCTGATGGCATGTAACATAAATACATTTGACATATTCTTATGTTTTGAAGCCACGCTGTGGGGAGTAGGGAATGCTGTACTGGAGGGCTCTAGCTACATGTCATCAACCCTAAAGTTGGTGAACAAAGACACTCAAGATCTCAGTGTGTGTGTTTTTTTGCATTCTGGCTCCCTCAGAGTCTGGCTGCTGTGGCCGAGCATCAAATTTATGATCTCATTTTCAGAGGCTCTTTAGCTATGGAGCCATTGGCCGCATTTGTTTTTCCAGTCCCGGGCTACTTGCTGGCAGGTCTCGGCTTCCTCTCGGACAGGAAAAGCGTCATGGTCACATGACCTACTTGCCATAGGCTGCTTTCGAACACGGCGCCAGAGCCGGGCTCCCCCTCGGTTACCGTACAAGGACGCTGTCATCTGCTAGCAGACGATGCAAGCCACGGCCACTACGACGCCGAAGCAACGCCGTGCGCTCGATCATGATACTGAGTCGATTTAAAGACTGTACTGTCAGCTTAGCGTAGGTGCATTACAGAACTCAGCTTCGGAGGTATGCTCGCCGCTACTGCTTGCGGCGAAGTTCGCACAAAGTAGCCCAACTCGTTGCGGAAAGGCGGATAGACGAAAGCCTCCGCAAAAATGTTGACAACAAGCTCTATAGCTGCTCCAGTATGCGAGTGGTTCACCTGCGATGCTTTCAGGTAAGCGTACAGACAGCATGTGGCAAAACAAGTGAACAAGAACCTCTTGACGACACGAGCAAACAATACGCGCTTGCAGCTCCGAACGCGCGTCCGTGTGCGGTGGATTTCAAGAAAATAAACGAAGATGCAAGAACAAAAAGTCTTGCGATGGCTCAGAGAGGAGCTACGGAGCTCATGTGAAGGTTTAACGCATGATATCGACCTCCAGGAACACGAAAAGCACTCAAAATGCACACGGAGTCTAACTTAATATGGCTGCCAGCGCGGCGCGCAGCTATCGTCTGCTGCCTTCTCAGCAGCCCCAAGCAGCCCGCGGACTGCCATAGGCTAAAAACGAACGCGTTGCTATGGCGATGCAAGCAGGTGGGCGGAGCTTTCGGGCTGCCCGAGAAAAACAAATACCGGACTCGAGTCCGCAAGTAGTCCCGGACAGTCCGGGACTGAAAAACAAATGCGCCCATTGTGTCAAGTAAATAGATATACGGGGTGTTGCACGCTTTGTCTCGTCCCTTTGTGCTAGTGCACTGCTTTTTCATAAGTACAGACGAACCCGGATATATCGAACCCGCATATTTCGAATTATTGGCTATATCGAACACACAGATTACCCCCTTGAAAATACTATGTTAAAGTATAGGACAGTTGCGTTGTATATCAAATTCCATTTTCGCCGGACATTGGACATATCGAACTCCGCGCCGCGCCCCTGGAAGGTGCGCTTTCCCCAAAGACATTCCTGTCCGGTCCTCAGCCGCCTCAGCCAACGTTTATAGATACTTTAGCCTCAGCGGCGAATATTTCCCCAGTCAGTCAGCAGGCGCAGGACCTTTTTTTTTTTTTGTTCCCCCGTTTTTGCGTCCCACCGGCGCGAGCTTTCCCGCTCCTCCTGTACCGCTGCGTGTGCTTGGTCAAGGTCATTGGAGCTCAGCGAAGGGAGTGCGCGGCATCAAGACGCGCGTCCACGTTTCCAAGCCACGCTTCCTGGGGAGAGGAAGAGAGAGAAAACAGTCGCTCGAAGGTGTGGGGAAAAGAGAGAGCTCAGAAAAAAAAAAAAGCGAAGCCCAGAGCGCCGATCTTTCTCCCTGCTCTTTCTTTTCCCTCTGTCCAGTGCTGCCAGCCCTAGGGATTTTTCCCTAGATCTAGGTAATTTGGATGTTGTTTAGGGGAAAAGGGATTTTTTGTATGATCTAGGGAAATTTCATCTGCTCACAGAATTATTTTTCTTCTTCCTCAAATTGTGAAGACAGTGCAAGCTTTTCGTTATTTTTTCTCTACAGCTGACGGAGGCCCGCACAACACCGCCGCGCACTCGAGTAAAACCTGTTTCACATGCAAGTGAAAACGCTTTGTTGCTGCTGTGCAAAAGCTTCTTAGAGCCATCGCGGTGGCTCCAGCACTCATAGCGGCGATGTTCCAACAAGTTCAAAATTTTTCGCTGCACTGTGCGGCTCAATATTCAGTCGCTTACATGCATGTGAACCAGCCTTTACACGGACGTAGTCGGACTTGTATGGTCCCTGACATGGCCTGTGGCACCCGCTGCTGTGATCTGGTATCCAACCACCTTCCCTCAACACGCGCGCCCCTTCCTCTCGCTGTATTTGGAGCTCACTGCACAACGTGAAACTTCTATTTAGTAAGCATATCTGCATGTTTATTTTGATAATTAGGAAAGAACAAAGGTGCCATTTCTTTGATAAAGGAGCGCCGGGTTGGAAATCTTAGCTAGACTAACTAAGGGAACGATTCCCAGTTCACCCGCCGCGGTGGCTCGGTGGTTATGGTGCTCGGCTGCTGACCCAAAAGACGAGGCTTCGATCCCGGCCTCAGCGGTTGAATTTCGATGAAGGAGAAATTCTAGAGGCCTGTGCACTGTGCGATATGAGTGCATGTCAAAGAACCCCAGGTGGTCGAAATTTTCTGGATCCCTTCACTACAGCGTCCCTCATAGCCTGAGTCACTTTGGGACGTTAAACCCCAATAAACCAAACAAATCAAACTGTTACGTCAGCCACCTTCTAGAGAAATCGCAGCAAATGAACAAGCAGCTTTTATGTCACAGTTTCTGTTCACTCCTCAAGCAACCTCCAGGCCTTTTGTACGTGGTATCCTTCAGCTGAAGTCTAAACTGACCCAACATGAGGGAAAAAAAATTCAGTTAATTCCACATGCCGATGCATGTTTACTAATATCTTGCGTACAGTGAAAAAAAAAAAACATACACGATATAGAGCATTCAATTTGCAATTTCCAAAGAGCGCTACAGTTTATCTTGTAGCTTCATTTAGAAGTTCTTCATTTCAGATCCTTCATTTCAAATTTACAGCTAATTTGCTTACCAACGTCTGGTAATAGGGTAGTTGCATCATAAAACTTGCTACTGAACTATGCATAAATATACATTTTTTCACAATTGAACACTATTTTTCGTATCTAGGGATTTTTTGTTTGCAAATTTGGGGAGAAGTGGCTCTGGAGGTTGGCAGCACTGCCTCTGTCATTCCTTCGCAGCCGGGTTGACTGCCGCTCGCATAGGCTTCGCTCGGACCGCTCCATCTGCGCCTCGCATGTTTTTCTCGAGTGTGCCTGTGTTTTAACGCGCGACGTGAAGCAACAGTAGCCAACTGTTTTGGCAAGGCAGGCCTTGAAGTGGCCAGAGACGAATGTCCGGAACATTTAGATGACGATGAGTGCTTGGACGACGCGTTTTGTGACTTGTTCAATTTTCCCGGCGCCGTTCCGTCCGAAGTGACTGACAGCGAAGTTCAAGCGGTAGCCGACCTCGCTGATGAGGACATTGTGGCCGGAATAGCTGGCGTTCAAGACGCCAATTCTAGCGACGACAAGGACTGCTGTGTTGTCGAAGAAATGCGTCCGTGCACAGCCACTGAACTGGCGTCAGCGTTCAGCTTGATTCGGCGCTGTTGCGGCGAAATGGAAGGCACTGGGCTCTCGCACCTGGACAGTCTCGAGAAGATCGAGACCAGTGTTTTGAATTTCGTTTCCCAGAGGAAAAAGCAGCCCAAAATTAGTGAATTTTTTTTTCCGCGAAATAAAGCGCTTTCACATTGCGTGCCCATACTATGTGATTTGCGGCTGTTCCAAACGGTAAGCCACAATTTGTTATGATTGGGAGTGCAGTTTAAGCCTGTATCTGTATATCGAATTTTCGCTATATCGAACTATTTTCTAATCCCCTTCGAATTCGATATATCCGGGTTCGACTGTATATGTTATAGGATCTTCCAGCCAGCTGAGCCAATAGTTGGAGACTCTGTGTGCACAGCTCTGTCCAATATATTAGTTCTTGGTAAAGATGTATTCTACGACTCTTTCTGGCTATGCTGATGTCTGTCCCTGTCCAATATATTAGTTCTTGGTAAAAATGAATTCTATAACTCTTGCTGGCTATTCTGATGTCTGTCCAGCAGCAAAAAAAAAAAAGGACGTGAGTAATGCACTTGCACAGGTGCAGCTTCCCGAGCGCATCATGGTGTACGAGCTGAGCGGGGAGGCCACTGACCCCAACGACATGCACTACCGGCTGCGGGACAAGATCGTCCGCCGAGTGGAGTGCACCCTGCTGGTGGTCTGCTCCGAGCACCTGGTTCTCTGCCAGGTGGGCTTCCCGTCTTCCTCCTCTCTCGTCCATCGTGGGCAGCCCTCGCATTGAACTACTCCTACACATCAGGCTGAACTGTACCAGTGCAGCCATTGATGCTGAAAACCCCAATGTGGAGTGAATCTGGGTGGTTAAATTAATTTTGGCTTATAAGTAGTAGAATTTCAGCATTATGACTGCCAATTTGTAAGGGGGCAGGACCCGCATCAAGCTGTTGTCACAGCTTTTTGTCCTGTCTCCTCCTCTGGAAAAGGAAATAAAAGGAATTGAATTGAAGGGGGGGACTCTTGTCTTTAAAAAAAGATTTATCAAGGAAGTCACAATTATGCAATCTTCAGGGAACATGTATTTTTGTGTGTGGATTTTAAATATGTCATTTACTTTCTCGTAAAGCAAGTCCTTGTGCACTTATGCATTGTGTTATGCAAGTGTTCTGGAGAGAGCGTTTAAGCAATTTTGCTTCAGGGAAATAGCTGAAATGCATGCCATTGGTTTGTCTTGACGTCAAGGAATGCAGTGAGGGTAAAATAATCATCCATCATAGAAGTTGAGTTGTGGAGTTTTGAAGTTGCCTCTTCAGAAACGGGAAGAAAAGTTTGGATCCCTGTTCTTGGAGTGCAACTTAAGAACACTGTAACTCATGCTCTACAATAGGCAGGATGATAATTTTGCCCTTGTTGCATTCCTTGATGTCCTAAAAATGTAATGCCATGCATTTGAAAAAGTTCATTGCAAGAAACCTTCTTCAAAGCTCTCTTCAAAAAATTATATAACATATTTTGTAAGTGCATAAGCACTTATTTTACATGAAATTGAATGACATATTTAGAATTGGCACTCAAAAATTCATGTTCCTTGAAGGTTGCACAATGGTGACTTCATTAATAAATTCTTTTTCAAAAAATATCCTTAATTGAACTCAAAGGAGACCAAAAATTTGTTTGAATATTATGGAGTGTGGATTAAGAGGATTGTAATGCACTTGATGTTGACGGGACTGAAGCCTTAGTTTAAATAAACCATACGTTCAAATGAAGTGATTTCAAATAGATAAAATCCACAGAGTAGCGAAAGGGATGACTTGGATCGAATTTCAGTATTTCAATTCACACAGAGTAGTCAAAAACAAATGAACCAAAGGAAGCGATCTACACTGCAAAAGAAGCCTAGTTCAGTTTTTTTATTTTTATTTTACCGTATCAATCATTTCGAGCTATGAACTCACCATGTGCTATTCTGCGTTACGAGTGCTGGTGGTTCGGAAACTCACAAGTTCATTATTTGCTCACCGGAAATTTTTCTGCGAAATAACACCAGTTGTAGCTCAATAAAACGAGATGGTTATGGCACTTAGGCTGCTTACTTTCATGTTGAGCATGAATCTGTCTCTCCAATGCACTGAAGAATCAAAACAGGAAAAAAAGTTGCAGTTGAGCCAGCACATTCAGCTGACTCAATCACCATGTAGGTTGCATGACATCACAGGTAACGTTACAATTCTAACCGATCTACAACAAAATGAAACTTCATTCCTTCAGAGCATTTCTTTGATAAAAAAGTGGCTTTTGGTCCTGAATGAAGGGGGAATTAAATTCGAGGGGTTGGATTTTTCAAATTGCACTAAAAAAAACAGATGTTGTAGTGTTCAATTCATAGCGCCTTTAATCCCTGGAAGTTTAAATATTTTCGCGGGCAACTACTAACAAGCTCGACTTGTCAGTTGGTTTCTTTGCAACAGTTACCTATCCATTTCTGGCATAAAGTTTGGTTTGGTTTTATGGGGTTTAACGTCCCAAAGCGACTCAGGCTATGAGGGACGCCGTAGTGGAGGGCTCCGGAAATTTCGACCACCTGGGGTTCTTTAACGTGCACTGATATCGCACAGCACTTGGGCCTCTAGAATTTCGCCTCCATCGAAATTCGACTGCCGTGGTCGGGATCGAACCCGCGTCTTTTGGGTCAGCAGCCGAGCGCCGTAACCACTGAGCCACTGCGGCGGCACTTGGCATGAAATGGCAGCAAATGATTTATTTGGTCACATTTGCACACCGCTGTTTTCCAACTTGCTGTTGGCCGTACTGGCGGAAGTGAAGGAAAATGGCCAGTAAATTTCATGCAGTTTTGTTCATGTCTTCAAGTGTGAAAAGGTTAATGATACACAAACTGATAAGTCTTTTCGTTTCATTTCATTTATTTTACTCCTCAAGGCCAGTTAGTTGCATTACAGATGGGGAGTGGTGAAAAAAAAAAGAGAGATATGTATCAAAAACATAAGAAATGAAATGCGCTGTACAAAATACATAATGTTAGAAAGAACCTGAATATACAACGTTAGCTAAAGCAGCTCACAATGTTAGCTGCTATATATTATACAATGTTAGTAGCTAAAAGTTGCTTGTCATTAATATTCACGATTTCTGTGGGAAGGTGGTTTCATTCCCTTTGCAGTATGGGGTATGAATGGTCTAGCAAAAACTTTTGTTCTTGATGATTCAGTCGCAACTTTATGGCGATGGTCGATACGGTTTGATGTGTATAGAGGGGATTGTTTGTGATTATGGCTCAGTATGGGATCACGGCAAAATTTGCGAAAAATTTTTTATGTTGAAGAATGGTAGCTTTAAAAAGGAAAAGGCAGAACAGTGCAAGCATGCATACATGGGTTAGATGGCAAATCACAGTGCTGTTTCACATTTTTTTCAAGGCTATACTATTCCAGTCAACCTTTAAAGCTATTTGTTTTCCAGAACAGTGTTGTTTTCCCTAATCAAACATACCTTGTTCGCATGCATTGACCTCCTGCTGTAGCTCAGGAGCTACGGCGTTTGGCTCCTAAGCACAAATCTGTGGGTTCAGTTCCAGGCTACAGTGGCCACGTTTTAACGCAGGCAAAATGCAAAAGCCACTTTACCGATAGTTCATGTCTGTTGAAGAAACCCAGGTGGCTGAAAAAAAATCTGAAGTCCTTCACCACATCGTGCCTCAGAGTGCGCAGCGTTGCTTTCGCATGCAGGAAAGAAAATATTATTAATTAACCTGTTTGCACGTGGACAACACGTGCAGGAGCGACGGCTGCAGTGCTTACGCCTTCGCGGTGGTGCCTGCGAGCGGGAGTGGGTCCTCTCATCGGCCATCCGCTACATCCGAGCCCTCGGAGGTCCATCCGGCCGTGAGGGCCTCCTGGTTGGCCTCCGTGATGGACAGGTGCTCCAGCTTCTGCTGGACAACCCATTCCCACTCTTCCTGGTCAAGGTGCGTCCTTGCTGGCCGCACTAGTGACCAATGCCAGTGGAGCGACCATAATGTGAAGAATGGCTTGCAATGTGCATGAAGAGAGAAAGAAAACTTATTTTCAACGCAGCAATGACCATCGAGGATGTCCTATGCCAGAGTTGCTAAGGCCAGCTGATCCGAGGCTAGCCAAACCCGCCCTGTTGGGGCAGAAGGGTATTGATAATTGGGGAACTGATTGGCAATGGGGCGGAGGAAAAAAGAGAATGCTCCAGGTGATCATAGAGCTTAGGACACTTGGGGCATGCAGGGCCAATGGGTCGGACCTCTTTCGGTGTTGTTTTGGGATAAAACGTGAGCATTGCGTGATGTCACTATTGACTGTGCAAAAATGCAGAGCTGGTCTGCTCGCAGAAACAGACCTTGGAACAGGAGGCAAGAGCCTTTGTGTAGCCTGCTTACAGTGTCGTCACAATTTTCCACTCTGCATTTGTTGGCCCACCTTCAGGTGACGAGCCCCGTCCGATGCCTCGACCTCAGTGCCGACCGTACGCGCCTCGCAGTCGTGGACGAGAAGGGCACCTGCCTTGTCTACCAGCTGGACTCGAGGCAGCTTCTCTTTCAGGTGCAGATCTCATGTTTATGTCACACACCACGATGGCAAGGTGTGCATGCCTGTCTATGTGCTCTTGTTTTAGTGATTGATTTATTGCCTCTCTTGCTGATCTGCTTGCGTGTTTGTACGTGCGTGCAACACATGCGGGCGTGTGGCAGGGGGTGAGTGACCGCTATGGCCTGAGATATCTTTAGTGTGACGCAATATATATACAGTCTTTGCCAAAAGTAACCAGGCTGCATGGTTTACTTCTCAGTCGTATTGTAGAGCCCTCACCTATTCTATAACTATCAAAAAGTTGTTTGAAGGTGGGGACAGTGTTTCTCCTCACCATACAGAGATTTAGGGCTTGATGGCTGATATTAATAGCTTTACTATAGTACTGAGAAGCAAACCGTGCAGCCTGGTTACTTTTGGCAAAGACTGCACATAGCAACCATGTGCAAAAGTAAACTCAGAGGTACTTACTCCCTCACCATCTTTTTACCAGAAGCGATGATCAAGACATGTGATGGTGAGAAGAAGCAACTTGTGCTGTATCAGAGGTGCAGAATGGGCACCAAGGAAGGGAAAATATAATCACGGGTGGAGAATAGCTGTCGGATAATGGGGTGTTATTTGTTGGGATATGGGATGGCCACAGCTGCCAAATGGCTGGGCTAATTATAGATTGATGGGAGAGGCCTGCGTCCTTCACGGGGCTTGGCTTGTGGTTGTTGATGATGATGATGATGCCACTCCACTCCAGGAGCCCAATGCGAACAGCGTGGCGTGGAACACGGAGAACGCCAACCTTCTGTGCTTCACGGGCGGTGGGGCGCTGGCCATCAAAGCTGGGGAATTTCCTGTGCTCAGGCAAAAACTGGAGGTCAGTTGCAATTCCAAAGCTACCTTTCCACCATTTGATCTCTCTCTTTTTTTTATGTCTGTTATTGTAGTTTGAGCTGACATTGTTGCTGTTATCTTTACAACGTTACGCAGCTTCATTTGGTTGAAGAAGAGCAACATGATGCTTGCAGTCAATACTGGAGCTAATTTTAGCCTTTTCTGTGAGGTACTGTTGTGATTGCCATTAGTTCCAACTGCAAAGTGTAACTTTTTCACTCACTCCTATGCAGGGCTTCGTGGTTGGCTTCGGAGGCTGCAAGCTCTTTTGCCTCCAGCACAACAGTGTCACCACAGTTGAGGTGCCGCTTTCTCCGTGCTTGTACCAGTACATCGAGAAGAATCGCTTCAAGTGAGTGCTGCATGGCTTCCACATCGAAAAGTGCCAAAGCACAAATACCAATGCATTCTCTTTGCTACGTATTAATTAAGGAGGGAAGAGGGGATCGAAGGTGAGCTTTCTATTTTTCGACTTAGAGCATTGAAATTTGGCAGACTGGCTTGAAACAGCATCAAACAACCAGATACAAAGTTTCACAATGACAGCTTCAGTAGGTTCCCTTTTACATTGTTTATATGTTGTCTCTATGTTGCTTGCTTGTGGAAAGCCTAGCGTGACAAAAAAACAGGCTACGGGTCTGTAAATGTTTTTAATATTTACCAAGAAGTATGGTCTAAATCAAGACCCTCTTAATTTTTTTAAAATTTCTCTGCTCTTTTTTTTTTTTTAAGGAACACAATATGCACCTTCTCTTTATGTTTAGAATGCATCATGCTCTGATTACCATGTAATAAAAACGTGAGCTTAAGTGGTAAATCTGAGACTGTCTCGACGTAAACCACATTTCAGTGATCAGAGCAAAACAAGCGGGTAAAAATCCGTGCATCCATTGCTGTGCTACACTTTCCATGAGCAAGGTGTTAAGCTCAAAACAAACTTTCGAGAAAACAAGTCTGAAAGTTCTAAGCTAGCACACACTGTCTATGTGCAGATGCCGACAAATATATTTATTTGGAGCACTTAAAGTTTAGTTCTGGGTGAAATATTTCGATACAACATAAAAACAGTGTTGGAGATGCCAAAAAGTGTACTTTTCAAAAATCAACGTTTTTCGCGATTTTTGCAATCTGATCCCCTCATAACCCCTTAAAAGGCCATCTATATTATATAGGTTGGCCAAGTTGTGCAGTCGGTAAAATATAATTATAGAATGCACCCTTGGGGTGATTTCAGCTGAGAGCGGTGGAACCTTTGCACCAAACTGCTCCAAATGGCAAATTTGGCTGCATGGTGCTACAAAATCCAGTTTTTGCCCACTTTTGCGTCACATCTTCCCAAAGGATCACTCTAAAATATGTGGCGATTGTTGCTGTACATCCGTCGGCTGATTTTTTTCCCACTTGCTCTCAGTGTGGATGGCTCTCAGCTGCAATGTCCTTCATGAAGTCGAAAGGTCAGAACACGGTACGATATATCAAGTGAAAACAGTGAAAGTGGGTTATATGAGCACACGCCTCACTTGTCACGTACATAAGCTTGTCATTTTGTCCTAAGATTGATTGCTAGTGCTTTGCAAAAGTGCATGCGCTGTAATGTTAGGCCTTACTTAAAAGAGATGCGGTGGTGGCTGGCGTTCATTAGCTGAAAAATGAAATGCAGCACCACACAACATGTCGTTACGTTGTGCCAAACAAAACACATTTGATGGCTGGCTGTGAATGCATCAGCCAGGGAAGTGAACAGGTGCGGCACTCTTATCATGTTTTTTTTTACCAGTATGAGTCACGCTACACACGCAAATGGAAGGGGGTGGGGCTTGAGCAGGGTAACTGGTGTGTCGAAGCTGTGGTACGAATGCACATCAACGGGGCTTTCACAGCCCAACATCTGTCGTCCTATGCAGTTTCTGTCAATTAGAATTTGAAAACATATTCCATCAAGCTATTCAGGATGAGAAGAAGTGGGTGATAGACGTAAACGCTTCAGAGTCAGGGAATGGTGCCACTCGTGTTGTGACTCAAGCTGCCAATATATATTCATCCGTTTTGCGAGCCGTCTCGTAGTGTTTCATTAGCAGTGCAGCATGCCGTGCTTCTTGGACAACATCCTCGAATTTCATTCCTCCAGTTTCATTGCTTGCACTGGCATTCTTAAGCTAGAACCATTGCAGAAAGGCAGGAACCAAAATCATCAAATTTCAGCTTCAAGTACATGGGGTAACTATATTTGCATTTTGTGTTGTTTCTTCTTATATGCCTTGTTGCTTTTTCTTGCTGAATAGAAATAAGATTGTGTTCGGAGAAATCGTAAAGACACTGTTTGCGTTTAGGGTGTCTACATATTTGCATAGCTACTGTGGTCATAGTAAACATCCGGCCTTGCATGTCCAAGCACTCAAATTTTGTCACAGGAACTGAAGTTTTGCCATGAAATGGAATTTTTTCTGCTACAAAACTTGAAATTGGTGCTGTATATAGAAACTCAGTCTACAAAACCTGCTGTGAGAAGTGTGTCGTCAGTTCCACCACTGTATGCTGGAAGTGTTGAGGCAAAAACAAAAAAAAGAAACATAAGCACAGAAGGTGCAAGCACATAACTATGAGTTTAAATGTAATTTGCATCACTTCATTTACTAGTTTGTTGATGTACAATACATACCATTGTCTATAATTAAGCGATGGACATTGAATTATGCCAGTCTATCAAAAGAGCAACTTTGTTCACACACGAGCCTTGACCGGACACATGCAGTTCCAGTGGGCCTTAGCATCCAGCTGTGATGTTTCATAATGGGAATAGGAGTCGATTCACTGCAAAACTGTAAGCTTTGAAAACTGCTCAAATGATTCGTATGCCCTGAACAGTCTTGAGAGTATTCACTGGCTCCAACCATGGCTCGCTCATGTGATCATCTTCTTTCTCGTTGCTCATTGCATTGTGGGCTCTTCTACACCATGTTTATACTATGCAAGCAAACAAATCTCCTTTTTGTTGCTCGCTGCTTGAGTATATGCACACTGCACCTCCAAGGGAGGCCCTGTCCATTGCCTGCCTTGGAGTGCCAGAGGAGGACTGGCGGTTCTTCGCCAAGGAGGCGCTGGAAGCCCTTGACCTGGTCGTCGCCAAGCGGGCTGCCGTCCGCCTAGGGGAGCCGTCCTTGCTCCGCCTAGTGCGTTCGCTCCAGGTCTGCTGGCTTCCATTTTCCTCAACGTTTCATTGCATCACGGTTGGGTTTTCATTACAGTACAGAACTGTAGACCTTATCATTCTGTCATGGGCCAAGCGAGGTTACATTTCATGCTCAAGAAGCCTCGCACTTCCTACATCTGCAAAGGTGCCCTGCAACTGCCCTTATGATCATGGTCTTAAGCTCTGGTGTACATTGTTGCAAGTTGAAAGCATAACTACCCCTTTACCAGTATTCTCAAGTATCCACGAAGCACCTATAATGTGTTCTAGTTGAAAGTATAGTTTGTAACTGTCTAGAAGTGTGTTTTGTATCTTACTGGTACTCACTTATGAGGCAAAAACGTGGAGGCTAACAAAGAGGGTTCAGCTTAAGTTAAGGACAACGCAGTGAGCTAGGGAAAGAAAAATGATAGGTGTAACGTTAAGAGATTGGAAGCGGGTGGAGTGGGTGAGGGAACAAACGCGGGTTAAGTAATGACATCCTAGTTGAAATCAAGAGGAAGAAGTGGACTTGGGCAGGGCATGTAATGCGAAGGCAAGATAACTGCTGGTCCTTAAAGGGTAACGGAGTGGATTTCAAGAGAAGGCAAGCATAGCAGGGGACGGCAGAAAGTTAGGTGGGCGGATGAGATAAAGAAGTTTGCGGGGATACAGTGGCCGCAACTGGCGAAGGACAGGGTTAATTGGAGAGACATGGGAGAGGCCTTTGCCCTGCAGTGGGTGTAGTCAGGCTGATGATGATGATGATGAACGTTCCAAAGCGACCCAGGCTGTGAGAGACTGCATAGTGGAGGGCTCCAGAGATTTCGACCACCTGGGGTTCTTTAATGTGCACTGACATCACACAGTACACGGGCCTCTAGAATCTCACCTCCATTGAAATTTGACTGCCGTGGCCGGGATCGAACCCGCATCTTCCAGGTCAGCAGCCAAGCTTCATAACCACTGAGCCACCGTGGCGGCCCCGTCTAGAAGTGCGTTTCTGCACTGTGAACCGAAGCCAGCTGATGGCTGCTGAGGTCTGTGACAGGCAACCATCTGTTTTACTTGTTTTAGTCTTTTCTTTAACTGTTCCACAGGAGCAAGAGGCCCGTGGTGAGAAACGCGAGTGCCTGCTTGGCGACGTGATGGCCCAGCAGGGACGGTTTGCCGAGGCCGCCAGGCTGTACAAGAAGGCTGGCCGCAACTCCAAGGCCGTGGACATGTACACGGACCTGCGCATGTTCGACCTTGCCCAGGTGACACATCTCTTTTGGTTTCCGTTTCTCACGTGGACATGTATCACCACTGCTGCCAGTTGGCCAATCAGAGTAAACACTATTGCATATAAATTCTTTGTGTACCGAAGTTGATGGGATGCAGGGTCACAAAAAAAGTTATTCTGTGCAGTCAGGCAAAGCAGTCGTACAAAAAGCCTGGAACCACAAGAGAATCAGCTTGCTTCATCTGTTGGAACAGTTTCTAGCTGACGGGGTAGTGAGGGAACGGAGATGTAAATTTTCTTTCCGTGAATGCGATTCCTATAAACTTCTGTCCTTGACTGCAGAGTTGTGCAAAGCGGGGTGTTTGTTTTGTAGAGAAATGGCATAAAAAGGGGGAAGCCTGGGGACGTCTTTGATGATTTTGTCCACATAATTGCCATCACTCAACCAGCCACAGCAGAAAAAATTGAAGTAGCAGGATGCCTGTACTGCTCTTGCACTTCAGTGTTTGTTTTCAGGTGGCACTGCAGTATAAGCTCTTTAATTCGAACTTCAGGGGACTAAAATAAATTTTCTAATTATCCAAAGGTTTGAATTATCGAATTTCCCCAAAGAAACTAACATGAACTGCTTGCATCATGGTAAATTTATTCGGAGAAAGACTGCTTGCTTTTGAGGGGAGAACGGCATGAAAATTGCTGTTTTTACTGGTGGAGCTCCTTCCATAGTGCGTCGCACACCTTGCAATCGGCAGCGTTGCTTGTGAAGAGACCACTGCAAAGACTGCGAACGGCACGTGACGAGCGCACAATTTTAGCGCACTGGAAGAACAGAAGAACCACAGAGGTGGAAACACAGAGAAGCGACAAAGCGGCAAGATAAAAAAAATGGTGCAAAGCGCGGAAAAGTAAAACCGAAACTATGTGATGTGCCTGTTCTTAAAGATGGGGCTGTCCGTTCATCGTCACGCCTACTGTTGTGCACACGTCAGAGGTGCGCAAGCGCTCCCTGTAGCATCGGATTCAGGTTTGAATAAGGCTATTTGGATGATCACTTGCCACGCTGGTCATACCTGGGCACGACCTTCTTTCCGAAGTCCATTCGAACTAACTGGTGCGAGACCCATGATGTGTGAATTAGCAAGCCTGCGACACCTTAGACTTATGTACGTGGGGGTTGGCTGGGACTGTGCCGGTAACTTAAATTATCTGGATTTTCGAATGAACGAGGGTCGAATTAACGGGCTTTTATTGTAATATTACACTGCATCTCCACCACTAATCTTACTGATCATGAAACTTTTCTGTGAAGTGGTCCATGTAGTCAAATCAAATTGAACATGCCGTAACAGTGGCTGCATTTTACGACATCTTTTTTGCCTACATTGTGGACCATGATTATGGTATGGCGCGAACTTCAGAGTGTCATTTTGAAACCAAAGCTGCGCTACATGGTTGCATCTCCAGTAGACGTTTTTCTGTAATACTATATGGTTTGCTGCAGAAGATGTCTTCACTAGGCAGATTAGATGCAAATTTATCTCTTGGTCTGAGTTTTATTCATTTGGCAGACTTTAGTCAGCTGTCGTGACTAAGATGAGAATGTGCTAACTGAAGCTGAGAAAATACATTTTCTTGTCTCCCCAGGCTGCAGCTTATGACGCACAGCTTGCTTGGTCACCATCTCAGCATAGAGCTTTTTACATTGAATAACGTTGAAGTCTCTTCAGATGGCTTACCTACCGTCGCATCTGCCTTCACATGCTCTTGATAAACAAATGAACGAACATTGAGAGCCTCCCACTGCTTCCTGGGTGACAGGAGTACCTTGGCTCGGACGAGACCCTGGATACCCGTCAGCTGATGCTCAAGAAGGCTGACTGGGCACGCAGCATCAATGATCCCAAGGCAGCCGCAGACTTTTACCTGCTTGCCGGGGAACCCCTGAAGGCAGTCGAGATTGCTGGAAAGCAGGGCTGGACCAACATGTGAGTGGGTAGAGAGCAAAAGTGGCATGGGCGCTGCTTTTGTCTCGACAGTTGACAAGCATCATAGAAGTTAGTCAACCTTTCCGTTAACACACCACCATGAACACCTTCGCCTAAACTTGGGAGCAGCCTCTAGACCAAAAGTTCTCAAATTGGGTTCTCCATTCAACTAAATCCATGCAATAGCAATCCCCCCCCCCACCCCCCTTCACCTTTTGTGTTCTCCCTTTAGCTACTTTATTTTGGGGCTGCTCATACGCCAATTGCTCATCGCTAATTGTTTCACTCTACAGCCAGTCGTTAGCTGAATCGGGGTGAGGGCATATTGTGAAAGGCATTTGATCTACATGCTTTTTTTTGCATGCACTTTAGGCAGAAAGAAATGAAGCCAAGGGTCTCTCCTATTTGTCACCCCGAACTGCTCGGAACTGCCTGGGACCCCTGTTTGCTATTCGATTTGACAGCGCCGACCACCAGTATGATTGTTCCAGAGTGTATTCTTTGGCCAATGGATAGTTCCCAGTGAGGCTGGGGACTCTCCTCAGCTGCCCTGCGATGACGCAGTATGCGCTGCTTGCTGCCATATTGAGAGAGAACTGTACAGAGGCGAGTGAAAAAGAAGCATTCACGTTGTTCAAAAACGCTTTCGGTGCATGTGACGTTGCTGCAGGCGCTTCAAATTTGCGCTCATTTTGTTTCTCGTCTGCTTCGCTGCAATGTGTAGTGGGGGTGGGTGGCGATAAGTGGCAACGCAGCGACGGGAGTTTTCTGCCTGTCAGTTACAAATGGGTACGTGTTCTCAGGAAGAGAAAGCAGGCTTGTTTCATGGAACATACTTGTGTATCACAAAGGGTCCGCATAGCAGAGTAGCAAGTGACAATTTTCGCTGACAGCATCGAACACTGGTAAAGTATCTCCTTGGTGACACCGAGGAGAGAGAGATAGTCCTTTATTCTTTAAAGTCGCTCTCTCTCCTTGGTTTCGCAAGAATGTTAGGTCTGAGACACCCCCCCCCCCCCCCCCCCCCCCCCCGCAGCCTGAAGGTCCCTTTATGCGTAATGTGATTCTGCTTCTGGTATAGACACAGTCTTGATCCCAAGCTGCCTAAGAACAGCTCTGAGCTTGGCAAATTGAAGAGACAACAAAACATGCAGGGTTCCGTAGCACATTTTGGAAATCAGAGGGGTTCGCTGAGGCTAAACATAATCAGTACAGCTGTGCTAGCCAGTGAGCACGGACTCTGTCCACCTGCCTTGTGCAGACTGGTCGACCTGTCCCAGAGGCTGGACAAGCGTGACAAGGAGGCTCTGTCCCTCTGTGCTCGGCTGCTGGTCGAGCAGCAGCAACTGCTGGCAGCTGCAGACGCCTTTCGCAGGATTGGCGACTCGGACAGCCTGGTCAAGCTCTACGTGGACGCAGGCCAGTGGGACGAGGTGAGCACAAGGGGTTCGCAAACTTTTTGTCTGTTTATTCACTTACAGAGCAAACCTGCAGGGTGCCTAAAACTGCAGTGGTATATGTATAGTAAAGAATATAGTAGAAGCTTGTTCGAACCTGCCCTATGGCAAGATCTCTCAGATCATGAATGGCAATTTATCAATATCGCTCAAGAGAAAAGTATACAACAGCTGTATCTTACCGGTGCTATAATGTTAGGAGATCGGAAGTGGGCGGAGCGGGTGAGTGAGCAAATGCAGGCTAATGACATCCTGGTCGAAATCAAGAAGAAGAAATGGGCTTGGGCAGGGCATGTGATGCGAAGGCAAGATAACCGTTGGTCCTTAAGGGTAACGGAGTTGATTCCGCTAGAAGGCAAGCGTAGCAGGGGGCGGCAGAAAGATAGGCGGGTGAATGAGATTAAGAAGTTTGCGGAGATACAGTGGCTGCAGCTGGCAAAGGACAGGATTAATCGAAGAGACATGGGAGAGGCCTTTGCCTTGCAGTGGGTTTTGTCAGGCTGTTGATGATAATGACATACGAACATTGTTTGTGATTTGTGATTTGCTATTTGGTGCATTCCACCAATAGTTGATCTTTACAGGCGTTTGCTGCCGTGGGGCAGAATGCCGAACTCCGCGCCAAGATCTGCGGCGACTATGCCAACTGGCTTGCTGAGAATGACCGTTTCGTCGATGCTCAAAAAGGTAAGCGTGTTCAGCACTGGCCAGCAGTGAGCACTGTTGTCACATTGCCCGACAACAAACTGATGCGCAGCATTCTACGAGGCTGGCCGTCAAGACGAGGCACTCAAAGTTCTGGAGCGTCTGACTCAGTATGCTGTCGACGAGTGTCGGTTTCGGGATGCCGGCTACTATTACTGGCTCCTCTCGAGGCAGATCCTTGAATCCGCTGGTAGGGAAAGTAAGTACACACCGAGTTTTTGTTTGGTTAGTATTCAAAAGCAACAATTAATTTGCTCTACAGACGCATCACCAGTAGAACCGGCAGCAGCAGTAAAAGCTGTGTTAAGTCCACAGTAGAACAGAGACCATGTTCAATGATATCTTCAGTTACCACTGCCCTATGTCAGCCAATGCTCCACTGTTCTTAACTTCGTAATCTTATCACTCCCCTTGTTTTGTTGCTCTTATCTATGTTTTCCTCTCCGTGATATCCATATTGTCGCTCCTGTGTACCACTTGTTACCACTGTGTACAAGCTTGTGTACCATTGTGCACTTACAAGCTTGTACAAGCTTGTACAAGCTTGTGAATGCATGTTCTTGTTGGCATTTGAGGCCTTACTGCAGCTTATTATCAGTGGTTCCTTCATTCTTGTGCTTATGGCTAATGTAAAATTTTTTCTTCTACTTGTTTTAGGATGCACGTTGGCAAAGATCCAGTGTGCATTGTTTCCTTCCTTTTTTCTCTTTCTTTCTTGAAAACTAAGTCAGTATAGACTGATAACTTATCTTTTGTAATACATTCTAAATCATCTCTGTCTCCACTGCTGTGCTCACCCCACATTGTGCTGAAAGGAGACGCTGATAGCCTAAGCATGGAAAGCAGTACGGATTGACATTGGGTGGTTGTGTCAGGGGGGACTTCAAAGATGCTGTTAATGAGACAGGTTAATGCTAATTTGATGCTACTCAGGTGATGCTGCAAGCAGAGATGCCCTCATAAGCCGCTCGGCCAAGCTTCAGGATCTGGCTGACATTTACTACATCTACCACAACATTCATCGCTACATTGTGAGCTGCTGTTTCCCACATTCTCATGTGGTCTTTATGATGTTATGTTTGTGCGATTTGTTTTAATGTTTATTGTGTTCAGGCAGGTTCTATTTTTGTTTCTTGCTTGTGCATGCTCCAGGACGAAAAGGAGAGGGTTCTGTCATTCCAGGGATGCACTCCAGTACCCAAGCTTTCTTTCCAGCTTCCTCCTCGGCTTAGAAGTTTGGTTCATAAGAATAGCAGTCGTCATTCTTCATGGGATAAGGAGTTTAATACTAATGGTTTCAACTGTGTTTAAAACTTAAGTGGTGATCTAAAGATTCTCAAAAACGTTCATCTTAATCATCATCATTTCATCTTTCAGGAGGAACCCTTCACAGCTTACCTGCCCGAAGCATTGTTCAACATGTCCCGTTATCTGTTCCACGAGCTCATGGATCGGTCAATACGGGGCATCTCACTTGTGTATCCTTTATAAACTTTTCGATTTGCACATCCTTGTTTTGTTGATTATTGTAGCTGTGTTATGACACTTTTTTTTATTTCTTTCGGACTATAAATTGATGCTTTGTAGCATTTTCTGTACCCACGCTGGCAGCTTTTTCCTTCCTCATCGATGGAGACAGTGCTCGCTGGTCCAATCTGTATGTCCGTAGAGTATGGTGCCTTTGCCCTTGTTTTTATGCAGTTTGCCTGGCACGGAAGTTTTGTAAAGGGCTCTTGCTGAGGTAACCAATTTGCAAGAACCGTGCATTGTGCAGTGCTTCTCAATGTCTTGTGGCCATCAGTGTCACCCTTGACACGTGGATGACACAGTGGCGTGCTCTATGCACTCTCAAAGCAGAGTCGAAACCTCGGCGCTCACCGGGTCGCACGACACTGTTACGAGCGGCTACAGAGTCTTCACGTGCCCGTCCGATTTCGCGACACCCTGGACCTGGCTGCACTGACAGTTCGGTCAAAGCCCTTCAGTGATGCCCAGGTTTGGCTATGTTACATTGCCACTTTTAAAACTGGTAACAGTGTTAGAGAACTTGTCTAGTGTTTATAGCATCCTTCTCTCATCAGTAAGCATGAGTGTGAAAACTCACTGATGTCCCCCTTACCAGTGAATGAGCCACATTAACGTTGCTCATTCACTGGTGTCAGCCAATGAGAATGCGTCATTTGTAAGCCATATGATTCACATATGTCAGGGCATGGGTCCTTCGGTAAAGAGGAGTGAAAAGCCTGGAAGTATATTTTTATTCAAATATGGTATACTATAATAACATGAATTTAAGCACCCTCGTTTTACATCCACCGTGGTGGCTCAGTAGGTTTGGAATTCTGCTGCTGATCCCAAGGTGGCAGATTTAATCCCGGCTGTGGTGACCTTATTTGAATAGAGGTGAAATGCGAAATGCCCATATGCAGTGCAATGTCAGTGCAAGTTAAAGGACTGCAGGTGGTCTAAATTGATCCGGAGCCCTCCACTACAGCGTCCCTCATAGCTAGGGGCTGAACTTTCTAGTTTTCACCGAGAAACTCCAATAAAAGTATGCCAAATTCACTCCTTGAAATTCGGTTTTAACTGAAGAACACCTGTTGAAGTAATACCGAATTCACCTTTTGAAATTCAGTTTAAACCGAAAAACACCAATAAAAGTACACCGAATGACGCCGATTGACTCAGTGACAAGTGGGAAATAAATACGTTCACACCGTTCTTCTCTCAGTTCTGTCTCAGAGCTTTCTTTGGCTATTTCAGAGCAAATGTGTGAACCTTAATTTCATTGCTTGCATCCCCCCCCTCTTTTTTTTTTTACAGCGATATCGGTATAGGAGACTGTCATGGCTAAATGACATCGCTGGTGTAGCATGTCATAGCCAAAAACTCGCTTCCACTGACCAGTTAGCAAGGATGTGATTTAGATGGCCCCACTATCATATTGGTCATATGCACTGAAGAGTGTGTGTGGGGGGGGCTTTATAATATTTCACCTTTGTTTGTACTGATGCCTTAACAGTGCAAATACAAGCATAATTGCCTGTGTACTTTGCATTTTTACACGCTGACTTCGTCATCATATCGCCTTCCAAAAGTGCACAGTGCCCTCTTAGCTCTTTTTCAGCATTAAAGGTGCACTGAAGAGGAATCTGAACTCATCTTTTTGCCACGGGAACTCAATCTACACGTTCCTAGCATTCTTAGAAACTTCTAATTATCACCCTGTGCAGCCGATTTCCGTAATTTAAATCGGGTTAATGTCCTGCTCCCACCTTTTTTTTTTTTTTTAAATTCCCTGCATACGGTGGGAGGAGTCGACAAACGCATGGAGTGCCTTTCAGGCAGTCACGTGGAGACTTTGTTTTTGCTTTTATTTTTTTTTCTTTTAGGTTTCTGTGAATAAATAGGCCCACTCAGAGACTACATAGCTGCAAATTAGGCCCACGGAAATAAAATATGTGTGCACTCTTTGCTTTCAGCGATCGCTACGTATCGCTCCACCGATGGCAGAGCGGCAAGCTGCCACAGGACTGGTTGAAAGGTTGTTCCACTCCTCCCATCGTATGCGGGGAATTCAAAAAAAAAGAAAGGCGGGAGCCGGGACGTTTAATCGGATTTAAATTAGGAAAATTGGCCGCACAGGGCAATAATTTGAATTTCGAACAACGCTCGGAACGTGTAGATTGAGTTCCAGTGGTAAAAATACGAGTTCAGATTCCTCTTCAGTGCACCTTTAAACTTTATTTGGTTTTATGAGTTTTGCGTTGCTTTAAATACCAGGCTACACAATGAACACGAGAATGCTGCTTGACTGCATTGGTGTTGCTGGCTGCTGCATTATAAGCCAAGAGAGCAACTGTGTAGGATCACTCTCTCTCTTCCACTCTCTCTAGTCGTGTCCGACAACCCTCGTATATTTTACAGGACCTGTTGCCCCTGTGCTATCGTTGTTCCTCGACCAACCCGATCATCAATCCACGTGGCCGCTGCTGCGTGAACTGCAGTCAGCCCTTCGTCCATTCGTTCATTGCATTCGGTAGGCTCATCATTCCCGACTGTGTTAGGACAGTATTAGAATGAAGTGCTTGTAGTGCCTTCACTATAGAGAAGTGAATAGATCCCCAAAAGTTTTTTAACGATTGTGTACACCACAAAAGTGGTTTTTCAGCTGCCTGCCATAGACATCACATTATTGAAGGATAGGGCTGTGCTGCATTTTTTTGTGCCGCAGTTCACTTTGACCAGTTTGTGACAGCCTTTGATTGAAGCGTTGTTTTTTGTTTGCGCACCACTCTCTCCTGATCGTGCACAGCCCACAATGGCCGATTTGAGGTGA
The DNA here is from genome assembly GCF_055824585.1 of Amblyomma mixtum. Taxonomy (NCBI): domain Eukaryota; kingdom Metazoa; phylum Arthropoda; class Arachnida; order Ixodida; family Ixodidae; genus Amblyomma; species Amblyomma mixtum. Next base: position 87,017,072 of record NC_143018.1, read on the forward strand.
AGAAAGAAAAAGAAAACTTTCCCTCATGTATAGTTGGCCCTCAGTAATTGTAGCGTGACAGAGGACAGAAAATTTATTCAGTTATGGGGATTCCAAATTGCTAGAAGCATTTTCGAACACATTTGATGATGACATGATTAAAGCGCCAGTTTCATTAAACTGGCTGTTTGAATTCAGTAAGTTCAAATAATGAGAATGCATTGCAGTCTGTGTCCAGTGTGTATTCCACGTCTGCGAAAGGCTACTCATAAACACCCAGTCACCTGTGTGCTTTTTTAGAGCACAGAAACACTTGCACGTTGCATTCATCATGCATAGCCAACCGTCTAGTCTCAAGAATATGGTAGGTTGCCATCATCCAAGAAGAATGATTTATAGCTTATTCACACTACATGACACTTGCTGATCTACGGTTCCTTGTGTGTAAAGGCTCTACCCTGCTTTCTCGCATGCAAAGAAATCCTTCCCCTGGTGGAGTTCACACTGGCGGAGGGCATCTCTGACGCTGAGGCCTTGGAGATTCTCGAGGGCAAGACCAGGGTGCCAAGAGAGCAGAAAAAGAGGCCGGAGTCACCCAGCCGGCAGATCATCAATGGCAAGAGCTACCACACCTTCTATACTTCACAAGTTTTTTTTGAATAACAAATCTTTATGCCACTAGAAAGCTCCTCATTGTAATGGTCTACCAATGTTGCCAAGATCCATCTTCACACCACTGAGAGCTCCTCATTGTGATGGTCTACCAATGTTGCCAAGATCATCAGTGTAGTTTTTCGCAGTAAGGATGCAACGGTTGTCATTAGCCGCAGTTCTTGTAAAGCATTCATTTTTTTTTTTTGAAAAACAAACGTGTCTTGCCTGCATATGTTGCCAAGGCGCTTCCAAGCACTTGTTGCACCTACATCACTCACATTTAAGCCTTGTGTAAGCACAGCAGGTCAGAGACATTGTTAGCTAAGAATTTCTCTGTGCGTCTTTTAAGAAGTTTATAACCAAAATTACCTGTAAGCATGTCTGGAGTTAAGTGTAAAGTTAACAGCTCGCTTATCAATGTTCTTATGTGTTCTTTAACAAGGCGCAAAGTTCTTCACGGCTGCTCTTCTTTTTCACATTTCTTCAACTAGGGTACGATGCCCTGCAGATAAACCATGACGACCCATCAGATGAAGATCCTTTTGCATTCCAGCTTTCAAACTTGGAGGTGAGCTCGTCGTTTTTCGTAACATGGATCATCATTTCTTCTGTAATAGGATCTCGGAGAACAGCAGCACTGAAATCAGGTGCCAAAGAGCAAACTCCCAGTCATGTAGCTATTAAGATGCTTGCCCACTGTGCTAAAATTGCAACACTTGGCGGCAGCATACGAAAGCCATGACTGCAGTGAACTAACACTCTACCACAACTCCCGTGCCTTCAACAGCCGCCAAAAGCTGGAGCTGGTGATTCTGATGCCGATATGGGTAGCGGGAGAAAAAGATGATGATGATGATGAGGTGCGGCCTCGGGCGCCATCCGTGGGCGACACTTGGAAGCTTCTGTGCTGATGTGTGGTCTCCGCAATGAAGCGCGCCATTGCTCGCAGCCGGAGCTGATCGCAGAGGCCACGGTTTATACGGTATATGCTGCACTAAATTGTCAGTGTACAAGCAATCAGTGTTTTATGTAGCTCAGCTCTGTCTAGAAGTAAAGCAAGGTATAAATACGGAGAGCAGTTGCCGCGCATTTGGGACACTAGTTGTTGGATGTTAACTCTGATCTTAGCGTCCTCTCTGTCATGATCTCGCTTCTGGAATTGTTCTGCCATCACAATACAGATGCCTTCAAAGTTAGGTCTGCTCATTTTTTTTTTTTCAGGCGACGAAACAAGAGCGTTTAGTTGTCCTTGGTCACTCCGGTGCTTACTTTTGGTGCCTGCAGTCCTGTGGTGTCCTTCGTGCTTGCTTGCGATGAGCCAGGAAGTTGTAGTTTACAGCTTGTCAGAGCAGCACACATTGTAATGGGGAGCACTGACACGCATTCAGAATGAAGCCATTTATTTACGAACACTCAACACACTATGTTATGGGGAAAATAGTGTGACAGCCATGTCTTCAGTAGCCATTTTAGCGGGAACAGTACAGTAGGTGCGATGCCTGGCATGTGGTACTGTGGCGCCATCTAGCAACAAATATTGTAACTGCACACCTTCGTTTTTACACTGCTATGCACTTCTTCTTTCCCAGGAACAAGGAGAAATGAATGGTGGCCTGCCAGTGGTTTTAGATCGCGAAGCGCTGGCGAACCTGGGGCCTCGTGACATTGTCGTCTGCCAGCAGCCTGCACCCCTGCGCTACCGCTTCTACCGGAACGTCGTCCCCGATGTTGTCGTCGTGTCGTGTCCAAGTTGTGCCAAGGTGAGCAACCCTGCGTACTTGCACTTTGCTTTCCTGCACTGCTTGGCGTTTAGGAGATACGAAATTCAGCCCCTAACCGAGATCCTGGCATACCTGTTAGTTAAGCACCCTAGCCTTCCAGTAACTCTAACATAGACAACTCACACATTTCATCAGCTTGCACTTCAGTTTTAATTCCCAGGTTTTGGTTGGCCCACCACGGTTGTGATCCATTTACTATGTGTGTGCTTAATTCGAAGAATTGTTCACTTCAAATGCTACAGATGTTTTGCTTTCTTTTGCAAACTGGCAGTCAGAAGATACCACGTCTTCCATTGCCACAAAATTGACTAAACAAAGACGTTTGTAGACTGTTGGGTAATAAACACTATAGGGCCAGGCTTAGCATGAAAGTGCAAAGGACAGTTGAGAAATGCAGAACTGAGTGGTAATAGTTAACCATGTAGCATTGATAAACTGTTGTTCAGTGCTGTCTGCTAACATTTTTTACTTACGGTCATTGCCTGATTCTCACCTTTTTATCTCTTTGCTTAACCTCGATCATTGAGTCTCAGTGAAGAAGCTCCGTGTTGGAGAAGCTTGCTGCTGTAGACGGTTGGATCAGGTGTCGTGGAGAATGTGGTGCTGTTGAAATTTAACTTCTTCTTTAAACTTCTTCGTTAGTTCAGGCTTTGATCAGGCAGAATCTTTGGTCCCGAGGGGTTTGAATAGGGGATATTCAAAATTCCACAAGTGCGCTTTCCCACATAATTATGTTGCCAAAAACAAGATGGCCGACTTCGCTATAAAGAAACTACGTGGGCTACAGGACAGGCGTTAAAGGTGTGGATAGAATGTAAGAAACATTTTGGAAGAATCAAACAAAAAACCAGTCTTTCTTGCTTTGTTTCAGCTGGAAATGCATGGCCAGCCATCTTGTTTTGGGCAACATTGTTATGCGGGAAAGCGCACTTGCGGAATTTTGAATATGCTCTATTAAGCGCAAGTTGATTGCACAGCTCCAGTAAAGCGGCTTAACCACATTGCGCTAGCTCGGTCCGACCTTTATTAGGAAAGTCAGTTTATCAAAAGGAAAAGAACAGGCCATTTTTTGGCCCTGTTGTTCAAGGGCTCATGAGGCCACTTAACTGTTGCAGGTGTTCCACAACGATGACTTTGAGGTGCAGACGCTTCAGACAAATGCCTGCCCATTCTGCAGGACAAAACTCGAGGATGCTGGTGCCTAAAGCTTCGAGTCAGGGAAGAATTAGCTACTGCATTAGGCAAGTACACATGCTAGTCATGGAGTGTCTGCTGCCGGCACCTATAACTTGAGGTGAGAATGGTCACAGGGAGAAATCAGAGAAAATGTTTCAGATAACTTGTTGAATGGAGTCAAATGTGCACATTTTCTTGTTCATGTGCCTGCCAGAAGATGGTGTCAAGAGTTTTGGTTGCAGAGTTGGTTATTAAGCAGCATTGGAATCACAGATTTGAAAGGATCCCAGTTTGTGTAATTTAGTTCGTGCTTTTAAAGACAATGCTGTGTCGCCACGCATAGAGTTGTCTATCCTTGTGTTCTATCTGTTAGCATACTACGTTCCATCGCAACTAGTAACTTTAAACTTCAAGTGGTAATGAAAAGGAAATGAAAACAGAACCATGGATGTCACGATATGTGTTTCTGCATTTCTGGATTGACTGTATAATGCAAATCCTTACGGATTCCATACCTGTTCCATGGCAGGCACAAACTTGTAAAAGATTGCATAATGCCATCTTGAATAAACTTTATGTAAGGGTGCGTAATTTTTTTTTCTTAATTTAATTTAATTTTGTCTTAAGCTGTCTTGATTTTTGTGCCGGGACCCAGTTTTTAGTTAAACTCAGTTCACGAAGGGAAGTCTGCTAACCCTTTGAGGCAGGTTGGTGAAGGCATACAGAGTCCTGCCCTTTATTTGTAGGTTCACATCTTTTATGGGCCAAATAATATATAGTACCAAATGAAACCGCATTCATCCAGTTCAGTTCCATAGCAGTCAGAACAAGCCTTTTCTAGTCTCGTGTATTTTACAAAACTGGTTCAAAAACGCACCGTCCTAAAAAGTTACATGATGCAAGTTTTTTAGATGTTTCATTTGTCCGAGCCAATAAAGCTGGCCTGATACATTCTTGCAGTTATTAGTCTTATCACCTGTGCTTTGGTCATCATATTGCCTTTTCCGCCGACAGCAGCTTGAAGAGTTTTCTCATCACTTCCAATGGTATACAATGGACTCCGAGCACGAGCACGAGAAGTAGTCTAAAACATTTTTATTAACGTAATTGGCACATACTCATGGGAGTCGCTACAATGCTGAGGGAAAAAGACTTCCCGTAATCAGCTTTCAAGTCCACAGCTGATGAGCAGAAATGAAAGAAACCACAGGAAAGCTGAGTAATCAGTTACACAGGGAAAGGAAGACTTTGGAAGATGCTGAAGCGTTGTCAGGTTTACCAAGAGAGATTGCATAAAAGGCCGAGTCATTGCATGACAACAAATATAACACAACTGTCTAGTACTGGAAGGCAAAAATAGGGCACATAGAGGTCATACTGGCATGACAAACGATGTTCTGTACAATGACACTGACATGAAAACCGTGTGCATTAGTGTCTTCACTCACGCCAACAGGTTAAATCACAGCCTGGCATTGTGGGCTAAGCTACAGGGATACAGGCTGTTCGGCAATTTGGATTTTCATCACCACAAAGATTTAAATGTCACACCTAGACAGGATGTTGTAAACTCGAATGGCATGCCCAGGCACGTATCGCGATCAATATTATTCAGTTTAGATAAGTTTTTTGACACTCTGCATGTTGCCCACTGCCAAATCTCTCACTAAAAAACCCACCGCTCACATATCACTCGTGTGTAAATTGAGCCTGCTGAGAACAGAAGTGATGAGCCAGCATTGACTTCACCAAGACGTTCCAGCCACAAGGTGTCTCCCCCCACTGAGAAGCTTCTGTTTGAGCCCAATAATCTTTTTTCCATCAAAGTCCACAGGGCACTTAAGAATGCTGCATTAGGCAACGGCCAACCCTGACTCAGTGTAGTATGTTGTCATCAAAAAGGAAAAGGCTAGACTTGAGCAGCCAGTGGAAACAGTATCTTGATCTAGGTCCTCAGTTTTCTTTCATTGAATTAAAAAAAAAAAAAGTAGCTGTTCCGAGGCCCCCTTCCCCTGATAATTACCATTTTTTGCTCATGTGGCCTAGGCCTATCCAGAACATGTTACCATAGATGGCACATCCTGACTGCACAGACTTCAGGCCTGATGCACATTTATTGGCCAGGGCTGACACAAAAGGGGAGTCGGTGATATATGCTGTGCTCATATAACTACCTGTGAAGCCCTCAGAGCACTCCTCATGCTCTGCACTGCTGAAAAATCATCATCGTGCTGTACTGGAAAATCGCTGAAAGTCACAGACTCGAGAAGGCTCTTGAATTGTTAGTAATGCAGAATTCAGGGTGTGATTTAATATTGTGGTTCTCTAAGTCTCCGGGGTTCAACGTTTTTTTCCTGTAACGCAGCAAAGTCCACCTCAGTCAGAGTAGCTATTGCCTAGTGACAGCATTTCTTCTGCACATCCGAGGAAATCAGAGCTGGGCCCTAGCTAGAGCTCTCTCCTATGACCCAAACAAGATGGAGGCAATATTGCACTAGTGGTGGCATACTGTGCCCATTCTCTTAAAGTTGCACTGAAGGGAAATCTGAACTTGCCTTTTTGTCACGGGAACTCGATCTACACGTTCCCAGCATTCTTAGAAACTTCGATTTATTGCCCTGTGCGGCGAGTTTCCCTAATGAGATCGGATTAACGTCCGGCTCCCGCCTTTTTTTTTAATTCCCCGCATACGGTGGGAGGAGTCGACCAACGCATGGAGTGCCTTTCACCCAGTCCCGTGGCAACTTTGCTTTCGCTTTTATTTTGTTTCTTTTTTAGGTTTCTGTGGATAAATAGATTCAGTCAGAGACAGCATAGCTGCAAATTAGGCCCACGGAAATGAAAATACGCGTGGACTCTTTATACTTTCACCGATCACTACCTATTACTCCGCCAATGGCAGAGCAGCAAGCCGCCATAGGACTGGGTGAAAGGTTGGTCGACTCCTCCCACCATCTGCGGGGAATTAAAAAAAAAAAAAAGGTGGGAGCCCGACGTTAATCTGATTTAAATTACACTTTGATCTTAGCCAAAAGGCCGAGAACCCCAGGTGGTCGAAATTTCCGGAGCCCTCCACTACAGCGTCTCTCATAGCCTTAGTCGCTTTGGGACGTTAAACCCCATAAACCAAACCAAACCAACCAATTTAAATTAGGGAAATCGGCCGCACAGGGCAATAATTCGAAGTTTCCAAGAAAGCTCGGAACGTGTAGATCGAGTTCCAGTGGTAAAAATACGAGTTCAGATTCCTCTTCAGTGCACCTTTAAGCTTTCTCTCGGCACTGACAATTATACTGACAGAAAGGTCGAAAGTTGCCGCCACGGGCAATCTGGCAATGCTTAAAATCGACACAGGCCTGCATTTTGCGTTTGATGGCTCCTGCACCAGTTGGCACCCTCCCTCCTCAAAGTGAGATCTTTGTTCCGCGTTCAGAGGATGCAGTTTACGTATAATTTATGGTTACATATAATTTAACAGTTTGCATAAAATTTAAGGTGACATGTTTTTGCAAATGACCTTTGGACATCCTTGGCAGAAGGGGGACACTAAATGCATGCATGCATTTAAACTGCTTGAATCATTAATTAAATGCTTCTCATTTATGTACGTTCGAGTTTTCATTTTTCCCAGCTGTCAAAGCAAAACGCTCGAGACTGCATTTCAGGGTTGTTGCATTGGTTTGAATGACAATGTCTGCGAATGGTTATTAACCCTTTCGCTGTGGGGTGTTTCTGCCCGTGACGCACCCCCAGTGTCGCACACTTCCGGGATGATGGTCCCGCCGTTTCAACGTCAATCTGACGATGCGGAACTCGCCTCTTCCTCGGATGAGACACTGTCAGAGTCCGAATCCGAGCTCGGCTCGTATTTAGAATCTGCAGAGCCACCACTCCAATGTGCAGAGGAAGGTCCCGCGCGGTCAGCCATATCCGAAAGTAACCGCGCGCAGCGGGGGTGTGCTTTCAGTGGCCCGCAAAACGGAGAGAAATGGGACGCTGTGTAATAAAGATGAGAGAGGGGAGATGTAAAAAGCCTAAAACAAAGTTGAGGGGCTTTGCTTTTGCTGCTGCCAGCCGCAAGCGAGGGTGCGACGAGAGAGCGAAAGCAGCGATCGAGTCATGTGTCAGTCTCTGACTCTCGGAGTGGCAACAGCGCGCGCCCTTGAACTTGAAGCGCCGTAGCTCACACGCCGACAGAAGAAAAATAAAAACCTGCAAAACAGCGGCAGAAGGCAGAACAACCCTTGGACCCATAACCACACGCGGGCATCATGATCCGGCGAACGCGGAGCGACCACGCCACTCAGCAAAGAGAGAGGTGTGGGATGGCAGTCGCTCCGTACTCTTCAATACACGTACCAAAACAGTAAGGGGCGGAAATACGAACTTGTAGAAAGATTCAAGAGATGGCGCAGCTAGTCCAAGAGCGTCGCCTTTGCGCTCAAGCGCGAAATTTTGAACGCACGATAGAGAACGTACCGGTACGTCAGTGACACTGTGGGGGGGGAAGCGCGAAAACGTACCGGTACGTCCGTGACAGTGAAAGGGTTAACTGCATACTATGTTTTGCTTTCCTTGCAGGAGATATAAATGGGATGAGCGGTTTAAACTTTGAAATTGTAGAACAGGAACTCTTGCGGTTAAACACAGTATGTAACTATTTACAGAGAATAAGTTTTCGGGTAGAGGGCCTCATGTTATCTTGCGTCTTTTTTTTTTTTTCATTGCAAGATTCATGTAGGCTGAGTATCTTTATAGCACTGGAATTAAATATACCGTAAATGCAACAGTGTTTAGAAAGATCAAGATGGCTTGAAAATGTAATTTGAGTATTCTTGATGTTGAATACATTCAGGCTGTTGATTAATCCAGTTTTGCGCTACTCTCTACTAGTCCTGTCAATGTACAATCAATGAGGCAGCTGTAATACAGTTGTAGATGCCTGACCAGGAGGAATTTTTTTGTTTGCTTACTTAGTTCTATCTTAAGTACAGTGTTTTGACAGAAGCTAAATTTTCTCTCGTGGTTTTGGTAACTGCTTTAGTTTATAAAGCGCCGAGGTTTTATAGTGTAGAATGTCGGCTCCTTTTTATCTTTCCCCTTAAGTGTACATTAACTCAGGGAAGCCGGCACACCTTCCTGCCTCTCTACAGTACACATTCATTGTTGGTTTTAACAATCATACTGGAGTAGTTAAGATAACGAATTCTGTTACTTGCCCTCAAAGATGCTTAAAGACTAACAACAACAAGCAGTGGAACTGGTTATCCATGTGCATGTGGCTAATCACAACATCAGTTCTAAAGGCTTCTCTGAAAATGTGTGCAATCTGTGAAGATACACAGAAAAGCGTATATACTATGTGCTCTGATTCTTGTACTTTTGCCTAGCTAGATACACTATACTCGCAGGCACCTGAGTTGACACATTCCAGACCTATGTTGTTGGCGTACGAGTGCGTGTTAATAGCGCATTTGTTGAAGCCATCACCTCCTGCTTTCACTGAGCAGCTAGAGAGAGTTGTCCACAGTTTATACACTCGTAAAGTTCTGTGCATGTAACTACCATAAAATCTCATATCGACTGCCACGTTTATCTTTTGCATTCTTTACTCGATCTAATGTTTGTTTCAGCCGGTCTGTTGAAGCATAGATCATCAGAGTGGGAATAGTGATGGCAGGCAAGGCCTATACACATTAGAGAGGATGTAATGCAGGATAAGAACGGTTGTGAAAGACAGTCATGAATAACTAGTCTAGAATAACTGAATAAGTCTTTTCATGAGCAGTATGTGGATTTTCGCGACTATTTCGCATTGGAAGTTGATGAAACAGCACAAGGCAGGAAGCCTCACTATAGAAGCTCAAGGTTCAAGGCTAGAGGCATCAACAAATCATGCGACACCATCGGGAAACAAGAAAAGTTTAAACCACTACAGCAAATGGACACAGACTTCAGATGTCTGTTTGCTTTGTATTGTTTTAGCACTTAATTGACAACATCAAAAGGTGGCCGAGCAAAACTTTTCCGCAAGTAAACAGTCTGGCAAGTTGGGTGCCGTTTCAGGGTTCAGTGGCAATCACAGGCAACGAAAGACATTGTGCGGGAGTCAGATATTTCGCATCCTAGCAGAAAAGAGCACATGATGAACTGTGATGGTGTGCATGGTGCCTATTTATTATTAAATCATGGGCTGCAAATTGGAGCGCACAGTTGGTGTCTTTTATGGTTTTTAATGTCATATATTTGCTTTCTGCCTTGTTCTAGGTTGACACATTTTGTGGTTGTTGCTAACTGCAAACTGTATTGGTGCCACTACATGAGGTCCTCTTTCTTTACTTTTTAATGCATATGTGCTGAGTGAAAAAGTTCACAAGGACACCTAATTATATTACGAGTTAGCAGTGCAGTAGCATTAGAAGCTGTTGATGCCTTTACTGGAACTGACGTCAGTTCCCTCCAGCCATCTCATTGTTCTCGTAATAAATGCGGCTACTCTGAGTCTCAGAACTGAAACATCATGGCTGCCGTTCATCTTTTGTCAAACCCTATGAAGCAGTTTGAGTGGAATAAAGTGTGTAGAATTTAGTGGATTGATCGACAGACTTGCTGAATTCACGGCATGCGTTGGACTCACAAGTGTGTGCAGTAGCTGTGCTTAACCCCACTGTGCTTCCTGTGTTCCTCTGTGTTATGTGCAAGTGCATAAGACTGCCAAGTCCTGTTTCATTTACGTTCGGTTTCACTAGTACAATCTCTAACACAGGTGAACGGCTAATGCTGCGCTGTTCTGTGGAGCCTGCTGTTGGCAATGCTGAGCGTTTTAGGGGGTTGCAACTGTCTTTCACACCCTCTAAAGCTCCATGGTACATTCACATTTGGGCGTTCAACTTCAAGACCGAGAAAAATTCGCTCCCGCCGAAGTGCTGCTGCATTCACACTAGATATGCCTGTGCTGCCAGCGTGAAAGCGGATTTGTGTGAGGTGTTTACAGGCCTGAAGCACAGCAAAAACCTGCGCATTCCTGCAATCCAATTATCAACACCCAGCTGCTCCAGCTTGCCACCACGGCACCCATGACATCACACGCAAGCCATCTATTAGCTAGCGGCGAGCAACCAGTGTTTCCGGCACAGAAGTAGTTCCAAACTAAGCATGTTTTGCTGCCTAGTTTTCAGTCGAAATCTGAGCCGCTGCGGTGGGTTTTGCTCGACTTTAACGGGGCAGCTCCACGGGCGTTTCAGCATTACGAAATTTTAATTAAACTTATAACGTAGGTTATTATTTCATTCCTGATTACTTCAGCCAACTTTGGCAGCTGTGTGACATTTCATTCCGGTACGAATCAGTTGTAAAGTTTGCCGTTTCTGTGGCTGCAGTTCACATGATTTCTACAGACAACATTGCATTTTTGATGTCACAAACATTCCCCGCACATTAGAACCCACTTTCCACTGCAGTAACAAAATTTTGAAGCTTGTGTTAGGCCATCTGAGGCATTTTATGAAAGAACGCATCTTTCTCAGTCGCTGCTTCAATGACACATACGAATGTGTTTCTGTTAATTGTAACATCATCACTGCATCACACGAGACATCGTCTCTGGCCACCAACTTAGTTTCAGTCTTGGTTTGCAGTTTCCACTTTTTTTTTAAACTGGTTCCACTCGATATTTTGAATTTTTCTTTTTTTTTGGCTGCAAGAGGTGATCGTAATGAATGTGATGTGGCTATCAGCGCAGAATGTTCAAAAAACCTCCAGTAGCCCTTTGATGTCAAATTCCCAAGTGTGAATGCTTCATTACAGGGTAGAGTGTGTATCAAAAGACCCACCACACAGCCTGGAACCAGATTCTAGTCACAAGTGCAGTGAGCTCTTTACTTCTGGAAATCTTACTGCAGTATATAAGTGCGGCATGTAGTATTCAAAAATGCACAGCTAGCCATCGCATCTAAATGGTGAGATTCCTAGGGTTGAAGTGCAGCCTGATGTGTAAGAGCAGATTTTCTAGTTTAAAACAGCATCTTTGTGAACAATTCCATTCTTCAACAGGTAAATGCTATGCGGCTGTCGTTCACCTCCAAGTGGGTGCAATTTCTGTGACATTATCACACTATGCTATAACAAAAAAACATCCAGGGCAGTCTCGCAACAACCAACGTCACGGCTATGGCAATTCCTAAAGCTGTAAACACCGTACTTCCTTCTCAATACCTCTCTCTTCTGTTTGACAGCAAAACTGTTGGCATGGCATTTCCGACAAAGAGAGGTGGTTGGTATGGGAGGTATTTTGGGCAACAAACGGTAATGCTGATTAACGGTCATCACAGGAACAGTCTGCATCAGCCTATTTGGCTGCTTTACCTAACCACCATATAAGAAAAACTTAACAGGTTCATTACAATGAATCTACATATATTCATGTAAAATGAGCTGGTGGCTCAACAGGACAGCCTGATATAAGAGGGAATCCGTAAATAGTATGCAGGTGTCACCCACTGCTTGGGCACCTGTATGAACAAGTACATACATCGTTTTCTGTAATACAACTCTTTGGTGCACAGCTGCCATGGTAAGGGTATAACGACAATTAACATCCATTTCAGTGTAGCCAAATGGCTGCTGCAAGGAAAGTTAACAGCTTTCTCGGGTTGTAGGTCAAGAAAGATTTGTCTCATTCCCAGCTAGGACTAATTTTTTTTTTTTTTTTAACTACAAAGATGGGAGGAAACAATCTTTCACAGCCATTTGGATGCCGTCACAAAAATGTTAACTGCAATTATTCCTGCAGTACAAAACTTACGGCACGTTGTGGAGGTTTCCATCAAGACAGGTAATACATCTGTGCTCTCCTTCAGCGTTTATACAAGGGTAAAAATTACTTGAAAACAAAAATCAGAAGTTCCCTCCTGTATCGGGCTGCTGTCCACACTGTGAAGTGTGACAAGGGGCAATACACAACAGCAGCAGACACACGGCATGTGTCTCAAGTACAACACTGGCTCAGCTACGGTTATGCCAGAGGTAAGAGCAGCCCTGGTGTCCAGTCCAGTCGTCACAGGGGATGCGTGAGCGGCACTTTGCGGGAAGAGGCTAGGGCGGCCAATAGGAAGAAGGCCAGAGGGGCGTGGCCTCGCAAAGGGGGCGGGGCCGCGTTGCACCCGTCATTGTTGCACGTCAGGATGCACCCGCGTAGAATGTCGTCCCCGTATCGGAACACGCCGCACGAATTGTCCATGGTCTCCAGGGAGCAGATCCGGATCACCATCTCGACATTGGTGTCCACTGTGGTGGCGTCGGGGAAGAATTAATGCCAGAGGAGGTTCTTGAAGTTAGGGAGCGGTGCATGCACACACACTGTACTGGAATAGAAAAACGCATGTGTGGCAGCTGACACCGTAATTGCACGCTGGACGAGATTTTGCAGTTCGCTAGCTGTCATGCCGAAATTTAACAACCTGCAGTATACGACAGAATGTTTGTAGCAAAGTGGCCGAAATGTGGTTTACCTGAAAGGGACGCTTAGCAATGTGTGCACTGCTGCCATGTAGCTGCCATGCCACATGTTGGTGCTACAACTGCGCGCCAAGCACCGAAGAAATTTATCGGAAACGGAGGAAATTTTGTACTCGCTTGATTGCGACATCAGTAATTAAAATGCTCATAATTGCTCATGCGCGCCTTTGGTCAGTTTCAAACGTGATCTGTGTATCAATATTTTGTTGAGGGTGTTTTAAAAATTTACGATGCGCTAAAGAAACGAGGCTTTGACGAAAAAACCATCCCTTCCGGAATCTACCCCAATTGAAGAAGTTGGAATGGTCGCTGGCAGCTAGTAGTGCTGTAGTCAAGTAAATAATAATATATATTGTAATTCACTGTATTCCCACGCCTTTGAAAGCAATAAAAAAAAATCGTGGCGGAGTGGCAGCATGTCCGTCTCGCACGCCGGCGGCCCGGGTTCGATTCCCACCTAGACCCCTTATAATTTTCCTATGATTGACAGTTCGAGCGAACACTTTTGCGGACAGCCTCTGTCTACAACTTCAGTTCACGCTACTTATGAGCCAATAAAGGCTTCCGCTTTAAAATTGGCAGTGAATGTGAAGGAGCACGCTAGGAATTAATGACCACCCCGGTATAAAGGGAATGATACTAGTTTCTTCCATGGCCGTGATAGAACGCTCCCGCCTACCCGACTGCCTCTCTCAGCGGCATTCTGTTTCCCTGCTCAAGTTTCGCGTTTCTCAATCCACGTTGCTATTTTCGTCTCTTTAACGAACGTTTTCTTTCCATATTTCACAGCGTTTTAGTTCCTTCGGCCATATGAGTACATCTTTGTAACTACGTTGCTTGCAGGGCTGGAGGTGCAATTGAGAATTGTTTCAGTGGGCAACAGACCTAATTCAGAAGGACTCGGAAGTACTGAGTGTATACAATATGGCCGTAGAACATTAAAACAGATCTGTAAAGGGGGTCTTTGCGTCTTTGCGTGTATTCCAGTTTAATTTCAAAGTTCTGCATGGACTCTATAATTGAGAAATAATTTTAAAAAAAAGCTGTTCGTAATAGCTCGCCACCGAGGCGACACCTCACCGCCGCGTACCCCACTCCGATGACGTCAGTGGGCAGTCTGGGCGAGCCTTGAATATCCGCAAAGACCACATATACAGATCTGTTGCACTAGAATAAGCCCATCGAAATCATTTCAGGGTCCCTTCAAGCATACAGAGGTGGTTACGCAACGCGGGACCGCATCTGCGCGTATATCGAAGTGTATACTCACTGGTCCTGCCGACCACCTTGACGCAGAAGTGTGCCGGGAAGTGTCCCACATGGCCATCCTTGGGCACGGTGCAGTCGATCACGTAGCGGGCGTGAGCCGGGTGGAACGGGTCGTGGCAGTTTGGGTTGGTGCCGTTTACGCTGCTGCACATGTAGCAGTTGATGGCCACGGCTGCACGGTACGCGGGAGGAGAGAAGGAAAGCGTCATCTTCGTGCATAAGTACTAACTGTCATATCTCGCTATCGCTCCTCTCTTTACTTCACCTTTAGCATACCGTGTACAGTGTTGCCGGTATCGGAGCACCGAAAGACCACGCGCAGCCAATGCGCATGCGCAAATCTCCTTGACGTCGCCACGTATACGCGCGCGCGCCTGCAGCATCGGGACCAATCAGCGCGTGCTCAGTGGCTGCGCGTGGGCTCCCGGCTCTCCGGTAAAGGTAGCACGGTACACGGTTTGCTAAAGGTTTCTATTATCTTCTCCCTTTTCCTGCGGGCCGCAGATCGGGCGTTTAAGGTATCAGCAATATCCTCGGCCGGCATCATCTTCGTTTCCTTCTGCTTTTATTTCATTTATCAATAAGCCACTATACAGCCACCACAGGGGTCGAAGGACGTTTTGCTGTTCAGACGACAGAAAATACTTAAAACTAGGCTGAGTTTCATGCCTTTCTTGTTAATACCTTCCAATTCACAAGTTCACAGTAAAAGCAGTTGTGAAGCCTAGCTTATTTCTGCCCTTTTTCCAGGGCGGAGGCAGAGAAAAATAACACATAAAGAATGAGGCATATATGTAGCTGGGCTTGTAAAAAAACTTCGTAGCCGATAGAGGTCTAGAAGACGAGGTGTCGGTAATAAACGACCCAGGACTTTTTCACACGGCTTCCCTCAGGGTTGAGGGCATATGACTAAGGCCTAACACGTACTCATAGTCTCGGTCGTTTCTCGAAAAAGGAAGGGGCCCGCAGTGAGACCACTAGGTAAGCAGTTTGCCCCATGCGATCTTTCCGACCTCCCCTTCGACTGTTTTTAGATTCTGGGCCCTGTATGCCAGTCACTATAAGTGGTCCTCACATCATTACCTTGAGCAGACCAAACACGTTATACAGCCGAACTTAGTTATAACAAAGTCGAAGGGGTCCAGCGATTACTTCGTTATTGCCGCAACTTCGTTATAGCCCGTGTTGACCGAGCTTCGAAGGGGAACAGTCATTCGTTCGTTACATCCATTGTTTCGTTATAGTGAGTTTCGACTGAAGCCGCAACTTCATCATAGCCCGTGTTGACCGAGCTTCCAAGGGGAATAATTTCTTCGTTATTATCCATTGTTTCGTTATAGCGATGTGCGACTGAAGCCGCAACTTCATAGCCCACGATGACCGAGCTTCCAAGGGGAATCGCCATTCCTTCGTGATATCCATTATCTCGTTATACAAGGTTCGACTGTATCATGGAGCTTTTTAACCAAGTTGACCTCGCGCCATTAAAAGCAAATCATCATTAATGCAGGTAAATATTCTTTGTGCGTTCCCAGGGACTTACTGCAGTATACAAGACATTTGTCGAAATCAGCAAAGGTGCTTCAAGCCCCGCTAATTAAAGGGATACCTTTGCAGAGGCTTTGGACCGGTCTGTTTTTGCTGTAGTACACTTGTCAGTGGAAATAAAAATTATTATTACTATTATTGTTCATTATTATTATTATTGATGTAATTATTTGGGAAGACATTTCTTGGGCGGCTTAGCCATGTGTTCAATAGGCCGGTCTAATTTAAAACTCTGAGAGGTGTTATTTCGGTGAGAGACAGACCCTGGTGCTGGCATTCCCAGTGGATCAGGGCGGTATTCGGCCCGATCCACAAAAGATCGCTGCAGTGCGCGACTTTCCAGAACCTCGAAGCGTAAAGCATTCAAAAAGCTTCTTGGGCCTAAGTTCATACTTTAGCCGTTTCATCCAAGGATTCGCCCAAATTGCTTATCCACTCACTTCCCTGCTGCAAGAAAACGCCCCGTTTGTGTGGGGCCCCGGCTTGTGAGTCATCCTTTCCACAACTGAAGTTTCTGCTAACCTCTGGTCCTGTCCTACCACCGAGGCTCATACCGACGCCAGCGGCGTGGGCATCGGCGCGGTGCTCATGCAATTGCAGCACGACGCCCAGCATGTTATCTCTCATGATTTGAACAGCGCGAACTACAAGGGACAAGAAAAGAAGGGACACAAGACGAGCGCTGACTCGCAACTAAAAGGTTTATTCACTGAAACCTTCTTATATGAAGAAACAATCAAAGGGAAGAAACAACACACAAAAAAACCAAAAAGCATGAAACGCAACATTCGTCAGGTGCTCCCGAGAAAATTCATCTCCCTATCGCAAAGGAAAACAGATGGTTTGCTGACGCAATTCAGTTGATCCCCTGCGATGTGCCCTTGTAGTTCCCTTGTAGTTCGCGCTGTTCAAATCATGAATATCTACCAACTCGCCCAACTTAACGTTATGTTATCTCTTACGCAGGCCGCACGTTAACGAAAGCCGAGCGCAATTACAAGGTGACAGAAGTGGAATGTCTCGCCGTTGTCTTCGCTGCTAATGAGTTTCGTCCCTCTCTATGCACTCAACACAAAGGAGTAAAAATTTAATAAAGTGTCCACTAGCGAACACCCTTTTATAAAAGAGTGCGCGCTAGCTTTTTACTCCCACATAGGTGTACTCCTGCTGAGTGTACGGCCGCCACTTCAAGATATATAATCACCGATCATCCCTCCCTGTGTTGCTTGTTGGCCTGAAGGACCCTTCCGGTCGACTAGCTCGTTGGGCATTACGTCTCCGAGAATACCACTTTTCTGTGTCCTATAAGAGCGGTCGCCGCTACGCTGACGCTGACTGCTTGTCTAGATATCTTCTTCCTTGCACGGCAGCAGGTGAAGACGATCTACACGACTGTCTCGCACCTGTGACCGAATGTGTCCGGACCACGTAACGTTCCAGCACGAACGATGCCAAGATCGCACTCTTGACTCCATTGTTTGATAACGGGTGAAAGTCTGCACATACCCTTCGTTATTCGAGGTGGTGTGCTCTTCGAGGGCTACTCAGTTGATGGTGCCCGTCCGCTGCTTGTCGTCCCGGCTTCTCTCCGCGTCGCCGCCCTACATTCCATGCACAATGACATCACCTCAGGGCATCTCGGCTTTCCCTGCCTTCTCTCGGAAGTCCGACAATGTTTTTATTGGCCCAGGTTGTACGCAACAACAAAGCGCTGTGTCGCAAGTTGTGCACCCCGCCAACGCCTGAAGCAATGCACGTCACTGGCTGGTCGTCTTCAACCGGTCAAGACCCCTGCGTCACCTTTTGAGAAAATTGGAATTGACTTGACTGGTTCTTTTCCGAAGTCCTCTGATGGCCGCCGCTGGATTGTCGTGGCTGTTGACTACTTGACTCAATATGTGGAAACGGCGGCGCTCGTTTCTGCCAAAGCAGCCGACGTTTCCCACTTCTTGCTTGACCGAACCGTTCTTCGCCACAGCGCGCCCCGAGTGATCATCAGAGTCCACGGTCGACAGTTTACTGCTGACATGGAAGAACTGCTCTGCTCTGTGGCTCAGAGTACTACCATTCATCTCCCTACCATCCACAGACAAATGGCCTTACAGAGCGCCTTAACCGGACACTCAACTTGATCAACATAAGAACAGGCACACCGTCTAGCCGCTTGTGACGTACGCCTCTAACACCGCTAAGCATGAAGTCGCCGGATATTCTTCTTTCTTCCTTCTCTACGCACGCAATTACCGCAAACCTTCCTGGACCGTTCTTCCCTTCTCCGTACACGATGACCCTCCCGTCTCGTAACTTCTCTCCCTCGCTGCTGAAGCCCGTCGTCTTGCTCGTCTGCGCATCATCGCATCTCAAGACCGTTGCAAGGTCCGATACTATGCAGCTCATCTTACAGCCACCTACGAACCGGGAGACCTCGTTTGGCTTTGGACGCCATTAGGATGCCGTGGCTTGTACCAGAAGTTCTTGGGCCGGTAGACCTGAGCCTTTGTGATGATCCGTCGGCTGAGTGACGTCACCTGTCATCGCAGAGGTGACCTCGACGAATCGCTGCTCACGGAAGACAGCTCGCTCACGTGGCTCGATTGAAACGTTGCAATCCTATAGGTCTTCTTGACTCGCTCGAGGATGAGCTTCGTCTGCCCGGGGACAAGTATTACGCCGATTACGCTACGCGGCGCTGCGCTGCGCGCAGTGTAGGAGAAAACGAGGTTGAAGCGCGAGGGCTCTGGCTGTGGTTAGCCTGACGCTGGCCGTTCCCTGCTTTCAACCATTTTCCCGCTCGTTTTGTAAATGAACCCAACCCGTATAACGCTATTATTATTACTGTGGCCAGAAACTGCAAATGGTAGAATCAAATTGAGCAAACGCGTACACAGACTTTAACTGACATGAAACTGATGAGACGGTACCAGCTAAATTGCACAATAAAGAAAAAAAAACCGCGCTAAGTTCGTGCGCAACCGTAAACGAGGTTTGCATTTGAATGCTTCACTTCAAGCCATTCCGCTTCCAGAAAGGCTGCACAGATTTCAAGTTGCGCGGAGAGACATAACTCCATAAACACAAACCGCACATTATACGCATGAATTAACTGTTTCTCCTGCGTACAGCGTGCGCAACAATACAGGTCGTTTGCATCTAACGGGCCTGCCTTAGCCGTTTTGCTTCGATAAGATCTCGTATACCAACTCCATATCAAACAGCGGCCACAGTTTACGTTGCCCCGGAGCCGCCCTAACCCGTTTGACCTTCCTGTAGCTGTGGACAGCCTATGGCCGGCAGGACCTATCGATATATCGGCTCACCGAGCTGTCCGATCGAGGAGCGCACGTGTGTGTATGATACGCCCTGCCGTGCGTGTATCTGTACGCATCGACCGACACTCCCCACCTCTTCCGCCGCAATCGCTCCCTCGGGGCTGCGTCATTAATCATCGCAACGGGGACGCGGAATGCTTAACGCGGAAGCAGACTGGGTGAGGGGGTAACAAATGGGGTGCACGAGCAGCCGTCATAATCGTTACGCTGTAGCCGTGTAACTCCCACGGCACGTGTGAGGCTAAACGATCGTCGCAACTGGGGCCGGCGTTTGCATTTCTGAACTGAGATTTAGCACCGACGTATACGGTACATACCAGAACTACGATCGTACGGCAAATGTGGCTAGGCAAGCACGGCAACGTTAGCAACGGCGACATGTTACTTCAGCGTAGCCGGACAGCCGTAGGACAAAAAAAAAATCAGGGGGGCACTTTGTTGACCTAAAGTGCGGTGAGGCGAAAGCCTTTAGCGCGGTGTTGCTGCTTGTGTCACTGATGTGTGGCTAAGATGTTAATTAGGTACACAACTGTTTGTGAATCTTAAATGCTGGAGACACTGGAGGGCGTTTCCCTTACAAAAAAAGTTTTAGACAGTCTATAGAGTCTCTAGAGACTTCTGTCTATAAAGTCTATAGACTGACTATAGACAAAAGTCTATAGGCAATACAAATGTCATAGACAGCCTATAGACAATCTATAGATTCATGGCCATACATCTTTAGCAGACTTTTGTCTATAGACTATGAATAGACAAAAAGCAATATCTAAGGAAGTCAACAGAGTCAATAGACAATTTTTATAAGGACAATTGGGAGGCATCCGTCTGATTCGACGCCTTTCTGCAAACCCCCTCCAGCGTCCTAGACGAGGAGAAGTACATATGCGTTGGCTGGAAGTAGCGTATACCCATTAGCACGCTCGGCTGCGGAACGGAAGGATGGTGGTTTGAATCCCATCGTGCACAATTTTTTTTTTCTGGTCTGACTAGAAGAAGCCTGACACCTCCGCTGACAACATTTGCCGTAGGGTAGCAGTTGCTGTAGCTACCGTGTTTACCGTATGGTACAGCTAAAACTCTCTACTGTTTTGGCCGTGCTAACCGTACGAATGTGCTGAAACTCTCGGACATACGGTACATATTGCACTGAGGCCACACGCATGTGTGAAACATGGGGCGCGCCTCAGTGATTCGCGTTATCAGAAAGTTTTAGCACAACCTCACCTTGCACCGGGAACCGTATGCCGTTATACCGCCAACTGCGGAGTTCATGCGCAGCTGGCCCAACGGGGTAGTCTGCGCATGCGCCGTTGGCGGTACGGTACGGGTAGCGGTGTACGGTGCCGGTATTCTTGAGGTCTCTACTGCCAGGATGTCGTCGGAAACCGCCATTGTTTTGTCTCGTCGCTGCTGAGGGTGCGCGCGTGACACAGAGGTGGGTTTTGCTGGAGGTGATTGAACATAACTTTGTACAAGAGCCCGATCGATTTGTGGTTAACGGTTCTTAAGCTGTTGTTTATACCGCCATCCCTATACCCGGCAACTTTGGTATCTGAATGGCTGTGGCACTCGGCAGCCGAGCTGTACGCTATAGCACATGATCTGCGAACGACAGAACGCACCCAAGACCCAAGGGCTGCGCATACATGCGCATATAAGGTCTATATGCGGTCCCTTCGAGTCGCACTTTCACTGTGGTAACTGGAACGATGACTGCGCCGCACATCTGCACAATAGTCTGCGGTGGGATGTCGTTACGTTTTTTATTTTTTTTTTTCCGATCGCAGTGCGCAAATGAAGAGAATATCCGAGGAAGTTTCCGCGGAGACTGAAAAATGCTTAGATAAGGAGTTCGAAATAGAAAGAAAATCTTTTCAGGAACGAACCGCCAGCCGCGGCGGACTCTTAATTTGCAATGATATCTGACTCTGATAAATAGTGGTAACCTGTTAAGTATTTCTGCACTGTCGTTAGACAACCGAGGCAGTGAGATTTCCATGAACGATAGAAGGTGAATGCTTTCTTTGTAAATAAATATTTGTTACACGACGAATGGGTGAATTGGATGGCGATTGTGCGATGGTCATGTGACATGAGTTCCCTGTATATATTTGAGCTCCGATCTGATTAAAGTTGGCAGTACAGTCTCTTTCCTGTCATCTACCCAGTTTCCTGTGTGCTTCTTTTGGCTGGCGTTATTTTCCTTACTGCAATGCACCAACTAGCCCAAAAACGAGTTTTACTTTACTTACTGCGAAAATAATCCTAATAATGTGCTTGTTACCTGAAATTGAAGTGCAATTAGCTCAGTCCGGTGATTAGTGCCAGCGGCGGGTTCCTATAGCCACGGACTAGCTTTTGGTGCGAAGGGAAAATAAAGTCCTGCAGCGCAAGAAAATGCGGCGCATTTTTCACTTTTTCTTTTGCGCACAACACAAAAACTGAGCTCATGTGCAAACGCAACACCCGCTGGCGACGTCTTGCAGTTAGTAATGCAAAACTATCGATAGTACTATCCATAAGCTGAAGGGGTTGTGTATAAAGTGCCGTTCACGTGCGGGAAGACCTATATAGGTCAAACAGGAAGGTGCTTGAACACCAGCCTACGAGACCACAACACTTCTTTAAAAGGGGCTCCGTCGTCAAACTTGGCCTTGCATTACAGGAACTGTTCCCAGAATAACCAACCTGATTCTTCTGAAAAATCATGTACCCCTATTTTTAATGAAACTAGGATCCTGTACAAGCACAGATAAACTAACACGGGGAATCAGTGAAGCCTTTCATGTCCAAAAAAACAGTGACTCGTGCGTGAGCATCCCCTCTGTAACAGTTCATGACTGTGAACTAGAGTATCTTGATCCAGGTGATTGATGTATCATTGTAGCTTTTGGTGTTGCCATGCGCTCTTGGTTGTCGATGGAGTATATATTGCGTGTTGTTTCTAATAAAGCTTTCAGTTGATAGTCAGCGCCGGTCCTGTTGTCCTCTTTTCTTTGTCCTTCGTCTTAGCGCTGTTTTTTCCCAGCAGTACTATCCATAGTTAGTACTTTTGATAGTAGTATCGATAGTACTATCGATAGTGTTTTCGATAGTTCTATTGATAATACTATCGAAAGCCGTATCGATACTACTTATATATAGTACTATCGATTCTATAAAATCAACCACACGTACCCAGTGCATCCTAAACTTGGTTTTCCGAGTGTGTGGTATGGAGGTGGTGGTAAGAGTAACTCACAGGATCCGCCCGTTTTCGCGACCTACGCGTCACCGAGCTCTGCAGACATTCCCTACGTAAAGTTGCCGCATAAAATGTTGGCGTGCGAATGTCCTAGTTGCGAAGCATGTCTGCGAAAAACATTTCTGCGGTGGTTACGTCAGCAAGATGACGTCTGCAGTGCACGATAGCGTCGTGTAAGCCAGCACAACTTGTGCTGTTTGTCCTTTCATCGGATGGAGTTCCAGGTATTTTTCCGAACTGTCCCAGTGCTTGTTCTTTCATTGGATGCAGTACCGGGTATTTTTCCGAACTGTCGCAGTGCATGTTAAAGAACCACGGCTGGTCGAAATTTACCCGGAGACCTCTACGGCATCCCTCATAGCTTGAGCCTCTTTGGGACGTTCAGCGTCGTGGGACCGTGAAACCAATCAGGTATCGCAAATGTTTTGCTCATATCGCTGGCCAACAAATGCATAATAACAATATTGTTACTATCAATAGTCTCAATAGTCTTACCATCGACACTTCCACTATCAATAGTCTTGCTATCGATAGCGGTACTATCGGCAGTAATATTATCGATAGTATTACTATCGATAATACTATCGATAGTCTATCGATAGTAGCACTATCGATAGTTTTTTTACACTATCGATAGTTTCGAAGAAGTTCACTATCGATACTATCGATAGTCAATTTTCCGATAGTTTTGCATCAGTACTTGCAGTACCTGCGACGCCCATTTCGGACTAGGATGGATGGATGGAAACAACTTTATTACACACAAAAAAAAATCTTCCAGGGTGGTCCCTTACTGGTCCAGAAGTCCACGGGATTGGGGATGGGGGGTACTGCCTTTGGGGAAGAACATTCCCAAAGGTAGTGGAAAAGTGTGGATTTGGGCACGCCACAGGTGGTGCAATCAGGAGGAAAGGTGGGGTGAAAGCATGAGAGACGGTAGGGTGAAATAAAGGAGCCTGTCTAATTGTCGCCATGTGGCGCTGGATAAGGGCGACAAGGTACTGTGGGGTGGTGGCAGGGTCATGCGGATGAGTTTGTAAAATGTGGTGATTTGGTGATATGTAGAGAGGACCGATGGGGCTTCTTGTGCAGGGTTGGGTGCCTGCATCCTCCGGGGTCCGGGAGGAGAGTTCTCGGGCCAGCGCATGAACGCGCTCATTACCGGGCATCGAGGCATGCCCAGGGACCCACGACAGAGTAACCGTTCGGTCGTGAGAGGTGGCCGTAGTAAGAATACGGTGTGTTGCCGGCGTCGCCACGCCCTTTAGGTAGTGGCGATATTCGGACTGCATGCAGTTGTGATTTTCGCTTGTTGGACTGGTTGCATGATTAGGAGATGCGTCGCGAAACATTGAGGATAAACAAAAAAGCAAGCAGGACTGCTTCTTTGTTCCAACGGCTGCAGAACTTTTGCTGTCACGTGTCTACCGCTGTTGTTGAAATTGTTTTGGTGCAAAAGCGCTACTTCACGAGGTCAAACCGCCTCACTGGTTTGTGTGAAGCTTGTCCTTGAGGGCGACTTGGCCAAACCATAAATAAATATTGCTGCGACTGCGATTCGAACCCGCGGCCGCTGCACGAGAGCACTGTGCTATCGCCGCAGCCAGTCGCGCCTATTAAACTGCAACACACACACGCGCTGTGCATGGCACATCGTCTTCAACCACTAAAAAAAAAAAATTCAAGGGGCACTTCAATTGGTTTGAGGAAAGGAAATGGCGCGCAGAATCTGTCTCACATATCTCGGTCACCTGAACGGAGCCGTAAGGAACGCATTTAACAAGTCATTTATGCCTCTTGCCATTAATGAATGGAATTCGCTACCCGAATCTATTGTCACTGAAAGCCGCCGCGGTGGCTCAGTGGCTATGGTGCTCGGCTGCTGGCCCGAAAGACGCGGGTTCGATCCCGGCCGCGGCGGTTGAATTTCTTTGGAGGAGAAATTCGAGGCCCGTGCGATGTCAGTGCACGTTAAAGAACCCCAGGTGGTCGAAATTTCCGGAGCCCTCCACTACGGCGTCTCTCATAGCCTTTGTCGCTTTGGGACGTTAAACCCCATAAACCAAACCAAACCATTGTCACTGAACGCGATGCTTTTAAATTCCGCCAAATGCTGTCATTGCACTTGAAATCCCAATGTGCGTAACTGTTGCCTTTGCGTTTTATTTTTATGTTATCATTATTTGATCTACTACTGCACCTGTCTGCCTGATTTATAAACGCGTTTTTCTTTTTTTCTGTTCCCCAAGCAACGATTGTTTCACTGTATACTTTTTCTTCACTGTATACTTTTTTTTCACTGTTTGTTTTCTTCACTGTTTTACTGTATTTTTTTGCATATGTATTTTTTTTACCTAATAAATGTCATTGCTTGCTTCGATGTTCGCCCCCCCCATGTAATACCCCGCCAGGGGTCTTTAAGGGCCAATAAATGATGATGATGATGAGGAAGGTGGGAGTGAAAGAAGAAAGAGGTGCCGTAGTGGAGGTATAGTGCCTAGAATATAGTGGAGGGCTCCGGAATAATTTCGACCACCCGGGGATCTTTGACATCGCACAGCACACGGACGCCTTTATGCGTTTCGCCTCCATCGAAACGCGGCCGCCGCGTTCGGGTTCGAACCCGGGTGCTCCGACTCAGTAGACGAGCGTAAGGGTGAAAGCGTTTTCCGCACCACTTGACTGCCTTTGTGGCACCGGTGACGTCACCACTGTATGACGTCACATCTAATTGATGACTAATTACTAAGTAATGAGTAATTACTTATAAATGACTAATTACTAATTAACGTGTAATTAGTAATTAATGCCGCTTAAGCTTCGCTTTTAGGAGTGGAACGCGACAGAGTGTTGCAGCGCTGCGAGGGAGTCCACGGAACACTATCGCCCGTTCGGCGCGATGCCTTACCCTTTGGACACACCTCACAACGCAACGCATTTTTGAGGAGAGGAAATGGAGCAGTAATTCTCTCACATTTTGGTGGACACCCGAACAGCACCGTAGAGGAAGGGAGGAAGTGGGGGTGAAAAAAAGAAGAAGAGGTGCCGTAATGAAGAAAAATTGGCTGTGGCTTGGTTCAGTCCGGTAATTGCGAAAGCAATTTCCCCTGGCTGCGCCTATAGGTTGGCTGGTGGTGTGTCTTTGTGGTGCTCTTAGTAAGGGTTATGTTATCAAAGTTTGCCATTCGTTACACCCGAATCTTCTTCAGAGTTTCTACGTAGTCGCCGAGCTGCATATTCAGCACGTCGTCTCGAAAGTCGTTCTTCACGTTCTTCTTCTGTCCCCGTAGCTCGTTGTTTCTTCCTGGTTTTTAAAGGGACACTGAGGAGAAATTGAAGTTGGCTTGTATCGACAGAATACCAGTTCCTGATTACAAAAACGCCACTCATACTGACAACAAAGCTCTTGTAACATAGAAAAGAGCAAGAACCAAAATACAGGTATCGCCGCCACAGGCCAAACTCGCAAGTACAAGCGTGATGACGTCATAGGACAAAACAGTGTTGCTAGAACCAACAGTTCAAGAAACACTAGAACACGAGAAGCCACGAATCACTGAGGCGCAGCCAGTGCATGCGCAAATCTCCTTGAAGTCGCCAGATGGCGCCACGTATCCGGCAGCTACGCGCGCGCCTGCAATATCGGGAGGGACCAATCAGCGCCTGCTCACCGGCGTTAGGCGGGCTCCCGGTGTTCCGCTTACGGTAACAAGGTACACGGTATGCTAAAGGTGTCTTTTTGCTAGAACTTCGTTGACGACTTCGAGAACGGGATCCATCGCAACGCTGGCAAAACGCCGGTGCAAACGTAAACGAAGCGACGGTAGCGACGGCCGCAATAGCCGATAGATGCCTTCAACGTGCGGCCGGCGGTAGCTTTCTTTTCGGCTGCTGCCAGGCCGCACTGCTGGCAACCAGAAATCACGGAGTCTGCGATACGTCATGTGCACGTCATGTTTCACGTCACTTTGTCCTGTGTCGTCATAAGAGAATCCCAAGTTTGAATCAGAGCGGCGGGAAAAACTTTTTCAACTTCGAATCCAAATTTCCTAGAAATAAATGCATCTTTCGCTGCCGGCCAAGTGGCAACAAAGCCGTGAAATGCCGAACTATCGGATTTTTCCGTAAAAAAAATATCAATAGAGCTCTCCTCACTGTCCCTTTAAGCTTGGCAGTAGACGGCATCGTACACGGTACGGTGGTAGTGGTAAAAAACTTTAATATGCAAAGAGAGTTTGAGGGTCAAAAAATTACCGACGATTACGTTACTTCCTAATGCGAAATTTGAGCGCAGCAAATAAGCTGTTTCACCTTTTCGATAGATTGAGGCAAAGAAATCGAGCAACACATGTATGCGCTATCACAGATTTTTTTTTTTTTTTTCACACGTATTCCTTTAACAAAGACTCCACTAACAGTTCTTGACAGTCATGAAGGAAGCTTTGTGGTCGGAGAAATAGACTGATGTATGTTCGACTTGGTACACCAATGCTTGATTCTCAAGGACGAGATCTATACAAGTGCCTCGCGAGGTTGTCACAGCCGTGGGACGCGTTACGAGCGAGAGGAACGGGATGTTCTCCCGCATAAGTGTTAGGAAATTGCTGTTTGTCTTTATGTCAACATTAAAGTCCCCCACTACTAACATCGGTGTGGATCGATGGACGGTTAATGCGAGTTGCAGGAAGTGCACGACGTCTTTCGTGAGTGCGGTAGGGGCGAAGTAGGCAGCTACTACCAGCAAGCCGTTGGGCAACTTTGCGGCGCACAGTTCGGCAACTTCATGGGACGTGCCAAACATTTCGACTGGTATTGCAGAGAGACCTGTGCGCAAGTAGATAGCGACTCCCGCCGCTCTGTTGTGGTCTCTGCGAGCACCACAGCAGTATAGGAAATCTATGATTTCGAGAGGCTCTTCGGGATCCATCCAGGTTTCAGCAAAGCAAAGTACAGAGGAATGGCGCAGAATGTGATCGTGGTGTACGTCCTTGGCATGTGCGGCAAGGGAGCGTACGTTAAGAATGTGGTTGTGAATGATGAATCAAGTGCTGCCAGAGAATGACGCGTCCATTGGCTGTCTGCGTGTGTTACTGATGTGTGGTTAACATGTTAAGCTTCGCCTGTAAGAGTGGAACGCGACAGCGTCTTGCAACGCTGCCAGGGAATCCATAGAACGCCATCGCCAATTCGGCTGTACGCCTTGCTGGACGGTAAATTTATTTTTTGAGGAAAGGAAATGTATCTCTCTCGCATATCTGGGTGGACACCTGCACCTCGCCGTAAGGGAAAGGGGGAAGGTGGGAGTGAACGAAGACGTCGTATTAGCTAGACGCGCCTTTGTTCATTCCAAACCATTCAGCTGGCATTACGGAGTGGCTAGCGTGCTCGTATCGCACTCCGGAGACCCTGGTTCGATTCCCCAACTCGACCAATTTCGTTCTCGGTTTTATTGATTTATGCGGTCTAACTAGAAAGGTTAATTAGGCTATTTCATATTTATATTCTTGTATTTCTATCCATCGTGTTCTGTCATTAACCTGTCAATTGTTGGAACTGTCTAGGATGTTCGACACAACGTATATGAAACGAGCAACGTCTTACTGAGTGGGGAAGTGCGTGGTGGTGGAGGGAACGCGGCTTCGTACTTATGTTTTTTTCAGCAGCGTCTCCTTCCGCGGACGCTGTTGTCGCTGCGGCGCGCGTCTTTCTTTTCTTTTCTTTTCTTCTGACCTCTTCATTCTCCTCTATATTAATTAGGCTAATTGATTAATTAAGCAATTAACTAAACTCAGTCCAACTTAGTTGCAGCATCACTATACGATCCCTTTGATTGGTTGCATGGTTACTAGCCAAAGTACAATTGGCCCCATTTGAAATTCGCGCACTGTGACGTCACGAGCATTTCGACCAATTGAAAAGCGTTACATTGGGGGCGGAGCTGGTTACGAGGCCGACGCCGACGCCGACGACGACGCGAAACCCAGGAACGGACGCCAAAGAGCTGCGCTCTAAAAAACCCTGCTACATGGTCGGTATCCTTAGTCCGGGACACCGCACGACGAGGCCCCGGCCCTTTACTAGAGCCCTTTGAGACTCCAGTATGGTAGCTACCGCCGCTCCACACTGACGGCGCGTTGTTGTTGTTGTGACTGGGGAGAAGGATGAAAAGGAAATTGCACGGGCCTGCCTACTGGCTCGAGCCGATCCACCACCGCTGCCACGTGCAGACAGAGGAGAGTTAAAAGATCAGAGGAAAGAGAAAAAGAAAAGACGCGCGTCGGCGGACGCTGCTGAAAATTGTAGACAGAGGTCTATAGACTGTCTAAAAAAATTTGGCAGAGGCTCAGCTTGGTTAAGCCCGGTCACTTGCGAAAGCAATAGCCCTGGCTGCGCCTGGTTTGCCTGGTAATGTGTCTTGGTAGTGCTCTTAGTAAAGCTTATTTATGAAAGTTTTGCCCATTTGTTTTACATGGTATTATACTCACCACACGAGGGCCCCCACGTGCTGGGAGATTTATGCGTGCCTCGGTCGCCAAAACGAGCGGCTGATGCTAACGCATGATTGTCTAGAAGCTTCCCTCTTCTTTCACCCCCACTTCCTCCCTTCCTGTACGGTGCGGTTCGGGGGTCCACCGAGATGACAGAGAATTTCCTTTCCTCAAAAAGCGTTGCGTTCAAAGGGCAAGGCATCGCGCCGAACGGGTGGTGGCGTTCCTCCCTTCCTGTGGTTCGGGTGTCCACCGAGATGACAGAGAATTACTGCGCCATGCCTTGCCCTTTGAACGCACCGCTTTTTGAGGAAAGAAAATGGCGCAGTAATTCTCTGTCATCTCGGTGGACACCCGAACCGACCGCTAAGCGCGCCGCGCGCGGCAGGTGGTGGTGGTGAAAAACATTTATAATACAATAAATATTTACAGAGAGGTGATTGGGGTAGGCCCTATTGGAGTTAGGCCGCGCTTGGTAGCTGCGGCCTCGCTACGCGACGGTAAAGTGAGCTTTAGCGACGGCGCGAGTTGGAGCCCCGCTCTTGCAGCTGTGACGTCAGACCGCTAAGCGCGCCGCGCGTGGCAGGAGCAGGAGTTAGGCCGCGCTTGGTAGCTACCGGCCTCGCTACGCGACGGGCTGAAAGTGCAAGCAGTATTGTTTTCGCAATAAAACAGATAAGCGGCCGAAGCCGCGATCGCTCCACGACGGCGCGAGCTCAGGCCCTGGTTTTTGGATGGATGGATGGAAAAAACTTTATTGTCAATAAATTGGTGTTCTTGACCCTTACGGGTCACTGGGCGCCGTGGTCGATCCTTGGTGCAGGATGCCGCACTTGACTGCTGCCTTGGTTTTTAGCAGCTGGTGTGACGTCACTCCGGCTGTAGTGCCCCCTAGCGGCTCACCGTTGTTGGTAGCTACCGCCGCTCCACGTTAACGGCGCTAGCTGGGGCCCTGGTATTTCGCAGCTGGTGTGACGTCACTCCGGCTGTAGCGCCCCCTAGCGGGAGGAGCGCGAGGCTCACCGCTGTTAGAGTTACTGTATATGCTACCAAAGATGCTCCCTACGGGAGCATATACAGGAACTCTAACCGCTGTTGGTAGCTACCGCCGCTCCACACTGACGGCGCGAGATGGGGCCCTGGTTTTTCGCAGCTGGTGTGACGTTACAACAGAGGTCAAGCTAAAGGTCAATGGTAACTACCGCCGCGTCACGCTGAAGGCACAAACAGCTAGCAGTATTGCTTTCGCAATAAAAATGGAAATTGTATTTGAGGAACGGAAATGACGCAGTAAATGTCACATATTTCGGTAGACACCCGTTATCCGTTTGATTGATAGCCATTTACATGCGTCCCCTGAAACGCCCACTAACACAAGCTCGTGTCCCGGACTGGACGACTTTCGGCACCTCTCTACCTAACGTAGAGCCCCTCCAATCGGGATACGACGCCTGGTCCAAATCGCTCACGTCTACACTCACACAACACGAAAAGCAGATACAGCTCACAGAAACACAAATGGACGTGGACAACCACCTGCTCCACCTTTGGGAGGCCCGTCGCAGTCTCACGAAGCGATGGAAGAAACAAAAACATAACAGACGCCTAACGAAACGCATCCTCGAACTCACACAACAGGCAGCGGAATATGCTACTCAGCTAGCCGACACTAACTGGGTGGACCGGTGCAACGCGGCTGCGCGCCAGATGTCTGGCCGCGACACGTGGCGCCTATTCCGCGCTCTCATCGATCCAATACAAACACGCGCGGAAACCCAACGCCACATACATAGGGCCTTGCACAACTGGCCACTTCTGCGACGGTCTCAACAACTGTCCGAATCAAAACTCGCAACCTTAAAAAATACATCACGTCTAAGCCCAAGTAATCGTTACATTTGCGGACTGCTCATGCTGGAGTTGGCAGCTTTGGGTTGGGGACTGCATGCTATGTCAGAAAACTCGCGCAGATGCACCGGCTCCGTCCGCAACTTCTTAAGCGCAACTCACCAGCATCCGTTCCCACTTCGGCGGTCACGCAAAGTTCACATTTCATTTGTCGCAGAGCGCTAGGCTGTTATATTTAGCGCATGATAGAATTAGGGGGAGGGGGAAAAATGACAGACGATTGCAGTAGTCGGTAATGATAAATTTGAGCGCAGCGTTCCACACGACACCACCATGAAATTCAGGGAGCCAGACTCATCCGCTGCCCGGTCGACGGAGAGAGAGAAAGGAATTTTAATGAGAGGAAAAGGTGGAGAGGTCGGCCGGTGGTAACATGGCCCTGGCCTGCTACTCCACACGGGGGAAAGGGAAGGGGGGCTTTATTGTGCGCTGCCTCGTTCCTCGGATTCCCCGAATGGACTGGGACGCGTATCAGTTCGGAATAATTTGTCGATAATTTCACGAAGGACTCCATGATCATATATCATGATCGAACCAATAATTTTAAACTAGACAGGACAGATAGGATAGGATAACTTTATTTAGCTCTACCTCAAGTGCTTTTATGCGGTCAGATGAGTTCATCTCCGTAACGGTCGGTTGCCCCTATTCCAGGGCTCCGCTGGATGCTGCCGTCAGCTGAGCTCGCCATATCAGACCGATCTGGTCAACGTGGCAGTCGCTGGAGAGCAGACCATCCCATTGCTCCGCACTTGGGTTTGGGACGACGTCGACTTTCTGACATGCCTATGTTATGTGATACAGTGTAGGTTTTTCATGGCACCACGGACAACTGCGTGCGTAAAGTGTGAAGTGAATTTTATTTAGTGTGTTTAGATTTGGATATGACCCCGTTTGAAGTTGTCTCCATGTGACAGCCTGTGCGGTGGTGGGTACCGCATCCTGCTGCCTTTGTAGTTGTTGAGTATGGCCGAGTATTCCTGAGGTACTGGCAGGGATTCCTCAAGGTCGTTGACGTTGGATGCTCGGTAGTTAGTATATCCTCGAGCTATCCTGTCCGCCTCTTGGTCTCCTGCCACCCCCGTGTGCCCCGGTACCCAGATGATCTCATGTTTGATCGGCTTCCCCCTACGCACAAAAGCCTGACTAAAGAACAAGAGGTTACGTGGCACCGTCTACAGAGGAGGGCGATTCGCTCCCCTTCACTCATCGCGCATATTAAGGCGAAAGCCTTTATTGCCTTATCGTTGTCGACAGTAGACTGTCAGCAGAGGTGTCACGCTTTTGACGGGTGTCCACCGAGATATGTGAGACAGTTACTGCCTAATTCCCTTTCCTGAAATACAACTTTAATTTTCTTCGTTACGGCCCCGCTTTCTCTTTCTTCTATCACTCCCACTTTCTCCCTTCCTGTAAGGTGCGGTTCGGGTGTCCACCGAGGTGACAGAGAATTGCTGCGCCATTTCCTTCCCTCAAAAAGCATTGCGTTCAAAGGGGCGCCGAACGGGTGGTGGCGTTCCGTGGACTCCCTCGCAGCGCTGCAAGCCTGCAACACGCTGTCGCGTTCCACTCCTAGAGACGAAGCTAAGGCGTCATTAATAAGCAATTAATGAGTATTTAGTTACTAATCAGTAATTATCAATCAATTAGTAATCTATAATTACTTAGTAATTAGTCATTAATTGTGTGTGACGTCATCCAGTGGTGCCGTCACCAGTGCCACAGAGGCAGTCAAGGTGGTGCGGAAAACGCTTTCGCCTCTACGCACTTTAGACAGTCAAAGTGCCCCCTGAATTTATCTGTAATCACTGCGGCCAACGAGCCGACAACGATCATATCTTGTGTGATTGTAAAAAAGAAAAAAATAGGAAGACGCTTAAGCTTCGCCTTAAACAGTAGACGCAATAGCGCCTTCTCCCTTTTTTTCCCTCATCTCATTCCTTTCCTTTTACACTTATCACCTATAGAGATAAGTTGCAGTCGTAGTTCGTCGGCACTTCGTTCTCGACAAACCCGATACCACGAACGCCAGCATAGCTTCCGCGCCGGACGAACGGGCAGCAAGCCGCAAGCTTCGTAGTGAACGCGCCCTGGATGTGCGCTGCGTTGTCCGCCGCTCACCGCGTGATTCCTGCGTCCCAGCACGACCCCACTGCGCCCGAACGAGACGAGCGCGAGGCGCACGGCGGCGCGGCGGGCAGGCATCGAGGCACTCTAGGCGGCGCTGCCGTCGCGCGCTATCTGTTGGCTTAGGCTTAGACAAACTTTATTATATCAGATAATCAGGACGGCGTCCTCGCCATCCCGTCCTTGTCAGACGGCCGAGATCCCTTGGGACCGGGCGGCTTCGAAGGCATATCTGATGGTCTCTTTTTGTTCTTGGAGGTCCTGGCTGCGTAGCAAAACCTCCCATGACTCCTTGCAATTCACTAAAGGTGTGGATTGGGCGCACGCCCACATCATATGGGCTAAGGTGGCTCGGTCTCCACAAGCCGCACATTTCCCGTCATTGAAGCCGGGCATGAACCTACTCAGCGCGGCTGGATTCGGAAAAGTGCCCACCTGCAACTGCCGCCTTCTTGCTCAGCTTCTTGTGCGGTGCGGAGTATTCTCTTCGACTAAGCATGTAGAACTGTGTGATATCGCGGAAAGAGTATAACTGCTCGTTTTTTGAAATGCGTCCATCCTCGGACGGAGTCGGTGAGATCGGCCGGAAGGTCAGTCCTCGGACGAGCTCGTGGGCTCCCTCATTGCCTTGAAAGGTTTGGTGCGCAGGCGTCCAAAGCAAGAGGATTGGACTCTCAATTTTTTCCGTTCGACAGTATGCGTGCTGCCGCTGCTGATATTCTGCCTAAATCAAAATTGCGTATCGCTTCCTTAGAGTCGCTGATGACCACCTTTATGTCTTTTTGTGTGAGCGCGAGCGCGATGGCCGCCTCTTCTGTCGTAGTGACCGTAGCTCTTCTGATTGTGCAGCTGCTTACTAATCGGGCGCCCTCCTTTGCGACCACCGCTACCTTCGCTGTTCGTCCGTGGTACTTCGCCGCATCAGTGTACACGACGTCCTGGCGCCCTGTATATTTGCGATGCATCATTTCTGCCCTGTCTTTCCTACGTGCCTCATGAAAATCGGAATGCATATTCCGTGGCATAGGGGGGATTATTATTTTCTGCCTAACTTCCGCAGGAATTCCCACCTCAAGGTCTTTTGTCTGCGTGGGAGAATATCCCAGCTGACTTAGGATACACCTACCCGTCTTCGTGGTCGTTAATCGATTAAACTGCGCAGTGAGCGTAGTCGGATCCGATCCCATCTGTTGGGGTAGTAGCGTACATTGCAAGGAGGAGGAAGAGAGAGTGGTTTTAGTGGGCGCCGCGTGATGCCGCTGCGTGCGCGCCAAGCGAAGAGGAAATGTAGCGTAAACGTACTTTGCTACTCGGTTAACTGCGACTTCTGTAATTTCCACGCTCATAATTACTAATATACCCCACAGTACGTGTCTCTAAAGCACCCTTTTAATACAACACCGTATTGACTAGACGCGTCTTTTTTCATTCCAATCCATCCAGCTGGCGTGTCGGAGTGGTTAGCGTGCTCATCTCGCACTCCGGAGGTCCAGGTTCGATTCCCACACTCGACCAATATCCTCCTCGGTTTTACTTATTGATGCTTCTGGGATTTTTCGCTCACGGCCAACGCCGCCGACGACGGCACCACCTTTTCTGCGACACGGGGCCCCTAACGCTATCGCGTGAATGGAGCCACCTCCGGGTGATCTAGTTACCGCTCCTTCTCTCGAGCGGTGGGAGACCGTGCTGGCTAGCTCTGACCCCAGAACGCAAGTTTTGGCGGTGGAGTGGGCTGACAAAGTCGTCGAGGGCTATGTACTCTCGGCCACTTAACACGGCCTTCAAGCTCTTCCCGACGAATAAAATGTTTTACAATCAATCACACGCCACCTGCCACCGCTGGCAGTTAACAAATGGAGTGCACGAGCAGCCGTCATAATCGTTACGCTGTAGCCGTGTAACGCCCACTGCCCGTGTGAGGCTAAACGATCGTCGCAACTGCGTGGGGCCGGCGTTTGCATTTCTGAACCGAGATTTAGCACCGACGTATACGGTACATACGAGAACTATGGTTTGGTTTATGGGGTTTAACGTCCCAAAGCGACTCAGGCTATGACAGACGCCGTAGTGGAGGGCTCCGGAAATTTCGACCACCTGGGGTTCATTAACGTGCACTGACATCACACAGTACACGGGCCTCTAGAATTTCTCCTCCAAAGCAATTCCAGCCACCGCGGCCGGGATCGAACCCGCGTCTTTTGGGTCAGCAGCCGAGCACCATAACCACTGAGCCACCACGGCGGCATACGAGAACTATGATCGTACGGCAAATGTGGCTAGGCAAGTCTGGTAACGTAAGCAACGGCAACGCGTTACTTCTTCAGCGTAGCCAGACAGCCGTACGGCAAATACGGTAACGTGTTGCCGTTGCTAACGTTGCCGTGCTTTCCTAGCCGTACGGGAGCAGTTGCCGTAGCTGCCGTGTTTACCGTATGGTACAGCTAAAACTGTCGACTGTTTCGACCGTGCTAACCGTACAGATGTGCTGAAACTCTCGAACATACGGTATACATATTGCACTGAGGCCACACGCATGTGTGAAACATGGGGCGCTCTTCAGTGATTCGCGTTATCAGAAAGTTTTAGCACAACCTCACCTTGCACCAGGCACCGTACGCCGTTATATACCATTAGCCGCCAACAACTAGCCCAACGGGGTCGTCTGTGCATGCGCCGTTGGCGCTACGGTATACGGGTAGCAGTGTGCGGTGCCAGTATTCTTGAGACCTCTACTGCCAGGATGTCGTCAGAAACCGCCATTGTTTTGTCTCGTCGCTGTTGAGGGTGCGCGCGTGACACAGAGGTGGGTTTTGCTGGATGTGTTTAAACATTTGTACTAGAGCCCGATCGATTTGTGACTAGCGGTTCTTAACCTGTTCTTTATATCGCCATCCCTATACCCGGCATGCTTTGGTGTCTGAATGGCTGTGGCACTCGACAGCCGAGCTGTACGCTATATCACATGATCTGCGAACGACAGAACGCACCCAAGACCCAATTGCTGCGCCTACATGCGCATATAAGGTCTATATGCGGCCCCTTCGAGTCGCACTTTCGCTGTGGTAACTGGAACGATGACTGCGCCGCACATTTGCACAATAGTCAGCGGTGGCATGCCGTTACGTTTCTTTTTTTTTTTTCGATCGCAGTGCGCGAACGAAGTGAATATGCGCGGAAGTTTCAGCGAATACTCAAAAATTCTTAGACAAGGAGTTCGAAATAGAAACAAAAGCTTTTCACGAACAAACTGCCATCCGTGGCCGACTCTAATTTGCAATGATGTCTGACTCTGACCTCTGCTTTTGCAATTGTAACCTGTTAAGTTTTTCTGCACTGTCATTACAAAACCGAAGCAGTGAGATTTCCACGAAAGAGAGAAGGCGCATGCATTCTTTGTGAGTAAATTTTTTATCATTACTATATTTGTTCCACGACGGATGGGTGAATGAGATGGCGATTGTGCGATGGTCATGTGACTGAATGCCTTGTATATATTTGAGCTCCGATCTGATAAATAAAGTTGGCAGTATACGGCCTCTTTCCTGTCATCTTCCCAGTTTTCTATGTGCTTCTTCTTTTGGCTGGCGTTATTTTCCTTACTGCGATGCACCAACTAGCCCAACAACAAGTTTTACGACTTTAAATACTATGAAAATAATCCTGATAATGTGCTAGTTAACTAAAATGGCAGTGCAATTAGCTCAGTCCGGTGCGAAGTGCCAACGGCGGGCTCCTATAGCCACGGACAAGCTTACTAGCTTTCATACTAGCTTTTGGTGCGAAGAAAAAATTGTTCTATAAAGTTCTGCAGCGCGAGAAAATGTGGTGCATTTATCTTTTTTTTTTGCGCACAGCACCGAAACTGAGCTCATGTGCAAACTCAACACCCGCTCGCGACGTCAGTTAGTGATGCAAAACTGTCGGGAAATTTAGTTTCCTGAAAGTTTCCAAAGAACTATCGATCCTATCGATAGTTCTTTGGAAACTATCGATAGTGTAAAAAAACTATCGATAATACTACTATCGATCGACTATCGATAGTAGATAGAATCGGTAGTATTGCTATCGATATAGTATTACTACCGATAGTACCGCTATCGATTGTGAGACTGTCGATACTAAGACTATCGATAGTAACACTATTGATATTATGCATTTGTTGGCTAGCGATATAGCCAAAACATTTGCGATACCTGATTGGTTTCACGGTCTCATGGGCTTAACGTCTCAAAGAGACTGAAGCTATGAGGGATGCCGTTGTGGAGGTCTCCGGATAAATTTCGACCAGCTATCATTATTTAACGTGCACTGGGACAGTTCGGAAAAATAGCAGGAACTGCATCCAATGAAAGAACAAACAGCACAACTTGTGCAGGCTAGCACGACGCCATCGCTCACTTCAGACGTAGTCTTGCTGACGTAGCCGCTGCAGAAATGCTTTTCGTACACATGCTTCGCAACTGGGGCATTCGCACACTAACACTTTATCTAGTAACTTCACGCAGGGAACGTCTGCAGAGCTCGGTGACGCGTCCTGCGAAAACGGGCGAGTCTTGTCAGTCACTCATACCAGCACCTCCATATCACATACTCGGGAAACCAAGTTTAGGATGCAGTGGGTACGCGTGATTGACTTTAGAGAACCGATAGTACTATATATAGTAATTAGTATCGATACGGCTACCGATAGTACTATCGATAGTTTTGCATCACTTCTTACAGTGTCTGCGGCGCCCATTTCGGACTACATGCGCTGTTGCTCCACGTCCTGCACATTTTTTAGAGCGAAAGCTGTACTTTTCGCAATACATCTCCCAAGGTCAAGTTTGATGCGCGTTTGAACTTGAGTCGGCGGAGCAGAGAAGTGGCAAGTGACGTCATACCACGTGACCCGCTGTGGAGAGGCGCCGCAGCTGCGCTCGCTCGGAGCCTCGCCGCTGCTGTACCACGTGACCAGCGGGGGTATAACAGCTGCTTCGCTGGCTCTCGGTCGCTCAGTCTCGCCACGGATGAGGGGCGCGCCGGACCGACTCCGGCACCAAACCATGCGTAACCACGCTCGCATCGCCATCGTGTTCCTCGCCACCGGCGGAAGCGTTGAAGACTGCCCCGGAAAACCATCCCGATGCATCGGACACGCCTGCCGCCGATGTCGCCAACATGGCTCCCGGGCAGACTCGGCAAGACGCCGCGGCAACATCGCTACGCAGCGGCACAGATAACGCAGCGCAATCTATCGCTGTGCTTGACGCCGAAGCAAGCATGACGGATGAGGATTCCAGCCAAAGTGTCGCGGCGATACGCATCTCCAATCCCTTCTCTGTTCTTTCCACGGAAAGCATGCCTGGAACTAACCCTTCTCAGGTAGGACCCTGCACTTTTCCATTTTCGAAATTTGCCAAGCAACTTAGGATAGGGTTAGGCACTTCCCATATAGCTCAAGAAAACGCCAGCTTTGTGAGCAAACGACACGGTGTAAAAATTGGCCGCTCGCAGATAGCTTTAAATTCTCGCTACGCGGATGCACATTTTCAATCGCGGGGCTCTTTCTCGGCGCCCCGTGGCCACCACATTGGGCAGAATCGATCGCTTTGTTGATAATGACCATTCTGAAGAGGATGACGGGCAGCCTGATAGGCAAAAGAACAAAGCTACAGCTGCTGATACAATCAGAGTAAAGCACACTGTGATAATTCAGATAACCTCTCTTGGACAACTAGGCACACTGGCCGCATGGAGCCATTACCGATTAGCTTCAAAAAATCCATTTTCACTCAGGCTTTCAAGTACGGCCTCTTGAAAGAAGCAGTTTGCAGTCGACATATTGCATACGCATGCCAGGGACTATCTTCTCCGACTATTCTTTCGAAAAACGCACTGTAAAAAATTTAACGCTGACAGCAACTTATCTGAAGTAACCTAAAGTTCTTCCGGACAAATACTTTGTTCCCACAACAAAATCAGGCAAAACATGGCTCAACCTTAGTTGACACATAGTTCTCAAAAAAGGGTCACGAACATCTCGAAAAAAGAAAAACCTGTTGACAAGCTGGCGCAGAAATAGATGTCCTAGCCCAA
The DNA here is from genome assembly GCF_055824585.1 of Amblyomma mixtum. Lineage (NCBI taxonomy): Eukaryota > Metazoa > Arthropoda > Arachnida > Ixodida > Ixodidae > Amblyomma > Amblyomma mixtum. The sequence continues at coordinate 87,056,172 of NC_143018.1, forward strand.
GGCCACCATCTTTCACATGTCTAAACAAATTTGTCCGTCTGAACCGTTCCCAGGTCGATGACCAAACAAACACAGCTAAAATGCGATGTATCCTCTGTACATTTGCCCGGGAGCAGTGCAACACTTGCATGACATACCAGAGTTTGCTTAGAACAAGTTACACACCGTCGCTCTCGCAAAGATTGATAAATGTGCCCCCTTCCATCTATCTGCTTTTCCCCGTACTTCGTGCGCTTGTTCTTCCCAATATGCATCACTGTCCCGGTACCAATTTAGTGGCACTCCTGGGCATATTGCGGGGATTGTTACCCAAGTCACATTTGCAAGAAGATCTGGGGTCGATGGCCGACCCCCATGCCAAAGTCCCTGGCACTTTGCCCAGTTCACTTTACTTCCGGTTGGAAGGCAACCGGAAGTAACTGAAACTGTCCTGTTCCTGAAACTGTCAACACACAGAACAGCCTTGCGTATGCTATGCTGATTCACAGCAAACACCGCTAGGTCATCCGTGTACGCAAGCAACTTGACTTCAGCCGCCTGCAACCTATAACCTTGAACAGCCTCGTTTTTAATAATGTTCAAACATAGTGTCTCTATGTGGCAAACAAAAGGGGACAGAGGGGGCAGCCCTGGCGCACCGAACGTTGCACCCGAATGGGGCCCCCCAGACTCTTGTTTATAATTAATCTCGTAGTGCAGCCGCGGTACGCCATGGCCACGCCCTCTCGGATTACTGAACATACATTCGCGTGGTCAAGAATAATGAGCAAAATTTCGTGGTCTACACAGTCGAATGCTTTTTCGAGGTCTAGTTGGAGGATGGCCACACAGTCATTAGTCAGATCACAACACTCCAGAAGCGATCTTGCCGTGTGAATGTTAGTCATAATTGATCTCCCCTTTATACCGCACGTTTGGTGAGGACCAACAATATCCTGAATTACTGACTGCAGTATCCTTGCTAGCACTTTCATTAATATTTTGATAATCGGCGTTAGTCAAGGAAACTGGCCTGAAAGCTGTCACCTGCTGGAGCTTTTCCTCGTTATTTGTCTTTGGTATTAGAATCGTGTGAGATAACCCGTATGACAGCGGCAATCGGTTTATTTCGTAGGCTTCTTGGAACAACGCAGTCAATATTGGTTCTATTTCGTTCTTAAACCCCTTATAGAAAGCCGCACTTAGGCCGTCTGGCCCAGGCGACTTTCCCCTATTTAAACTATCGATCGCTTTTTCGACCTCGAGTTCTGTGATTGGCATCTCTAATATCTTTCCTTCGTGTCCTCGTCTAGTCGTGTCATAGCAATAAGAAACTTTGAAAGCGTTTATGTCGACCACATGTTTGTTAAAAAGCTGCTGATAATACTGGAGGAAGCCTTGTCTGATATGTTCGTCAGCTGACGATAGCACGCCGCCCCATTCAATCTTATCAATGTGGTTTTTCTCTGCATGAGCCTTTTCCAATCCCAGTGCCCTTTTCGAGGGCGTCTCGCCCATGGCCCAACTTTCCGCCCTTGCCCTCACTAACGAACCTCGGTATCTGTCTTCTCCCATATCAACGCAAACTGTTCTTTTGTTTTTCTATCTGCTATCCATCTGCCCGGTGCCTTACATTCTAGCTCCTGTAGTTTTTCCAGCAAATCCTTTAGCTGGGTTTCTTTAATTTTCTCCTGGTCCCGCAGGCAACTCGACCTATCAATGGCTTTTATTTTAATCTGTTCTTTGCACATCTCCCATTGCTTCCAGATTTCGTGCAATGTACCCGGCCTTACTTTAATAAGTTCATCCAGTACAACCCGTCTAAAGGCCTCATCACTGAGCAATTTGTTGTTAAATTTCCCTAACTCCCACCTAAATGCATTGCTTCGTTTTTTAGTGGCGAATAAGCATTTCACTAAACAGTGATCCGTGCATGTCATGAGCACAACTTGGTATTCATTGCATATGGGAATCAAATCCAGCGACACGTAAATTCTGTCGAGGCGCGCTTGGCTCGGACCTTGCAAGTGCGTGTACTGTACGGCACACGCTCCCCCCAGGCACTCAGCCACATCTTCCATATTCCACTCGTTTGTTAACTGGCTCAACACCTCAGTACTCTTGTCTCAGAAGCCGTGTGTGCTAGTTTTGTCCCGAGCATTTAGTACGCAATCAAAATCACCCAGCATTACTACCTGCCTTTCCGTACTTAATTGCCGCATAACATTCTCGAAAAATACTGTCCTTTCCTCAACAATGCTAGGAGCATACACACAAATAATGCGCCACTCAGCATTGCTGTATGCACAATCCGCTACAACACACCGTCTTGACAGACATGAGTATTGAGCCTGTACAATCAGTCCAGACAGCTTTTTTTGACAAGCAATACACACCCAGCCGATGTCCCTACCGCGTGGCTAACAATGGCGTAAAATCTAGCCGTGAAACGCTGCACCATGCTCCCGGTCTCTTCCTCCCCATCAACCTTTGTTTCTTGCACGGCAAGCACGTCGATATCATGGTCATTTAGCAGGCGGTGCACCTGGCTCTGTTTCTTTTTTGTTGCCATTAATCCCCTGACATTTAACGTGGCTACTCCCGAGGGGGTTTCAGGCGCCATTTTCATAGGGTGAAGAGACCGATAGCATGGTGCTTACCTTCCACGTCTAGCGCGTGGCTAAATGCCGTCGTTGGAACCGCGCCTCCGTCTGGTGCAAGCGGCTGAACTGGCAGCGGGGGCGCTTCATCCGCTGCAAGCCTCTCCGAAGAAAGGTTTGGCCGCGGACGTAGTGCGGACCGCCGGGCTTGGACTGTTTTATTGCGTTAGCAATACTACGGTAGGTTTCGCCTCGTCGACACCAGGGGCTGCTGCCTTGTCACCTTCGAGGTCGGTCTGTGTGTGGTGTCGCTTGGTTGGGGCTGTGACGCTTGACGAACGAGTACCGCTGGTGTCTGGGTGCTCCTCACCTTTATCCTGTTCCATGTCATTTGCCGGCTGAGGTGACGTCTCTTCCTCTGACCTCGGGAGGTCAGGTGTAGCGTCACTTCTCTCCGCATCGCTGGCAGCATTGATGTCTTGTGCGGAGTCCCCCGACGAGTCTGTCTCCCGTGCCTGCGTTCGCGCTTCTCCGGCTCCTTTTGCCGCCTCTTCCGCCTCGACTACGTCCATAGTGAGCTCCGCCGACCGTTCTCTCGTTCCAAGTCCCGCGGCCGAAGCGTACGTGAGCACAGAGTCAGCCTCCTCATGCCCGCAGCGCCTACATTTTGAACATCGGGACACCTTACATTCGCGGCGGACGTGTCCCGTGCCTCGACAGCGTAAGCACTGCATCGCCCGCCCAGGCACCATGACAAGGGCTAATTGCCCGGCGACTCGCAGCCGGTGCGGTAAATCATCTACCTTAATGCCGGACTTCAATTTCAGGAGCACGGTCCTCGTGGTGAACCCCTTCTCCTTGACGCCTTGAACTCGCCACCTCTCCCGGGTCACTTCGGTCACATTCCCAAAAGCAGCAAAGGCCGTCCGGATGTCATCATCTGCCACGCCGTGCAACATCCAGTGGAGTCGCAGTTTCACCTGTTGGTCCTCGGGATTGATTATGAGGCAGCGGCGACCTTTAACTTCCAGTTCCTTGAACGCCGGCAGCTTCTTTGTTGCTTCCGTGCTGGTTAACGTGACAGCCCAGACATGGTTGATCTGATACGCCTCCAACGCCAAAACGTCGGGTAGCGCACCAGCGTTGGCAAGGGCGTCACGGAAATCCTCGACCCTGTATGGCCTAACTCGCACATCGCCGTGCAAAAAACGGTGGGCAGAGTTGGCAGAATAATCTGGTACTCGCTTTCTTCGGTGTTCTCAAGCCTGTTTCCGCGGCTGGAAAGAGCCGCTATCGCCGCTCCGCTGGAGCACATGATTCTGCGACCGTTCCACCGGTGGCCGGAAGTAGAATACTTCGCTACTTCCTGCCAACGCATAGGTAGTTCTCCTTGTCTAGGACACTGGAGAGTGTTAGCAGAAAGGCGCCGAATCAGACGGATGCCTCCCAAGCGCACTCCAGTGTCTCCAGCATTTAAGATTAGCAAACAATTGTGTACTTAATTAACATCTTAACCACACATCAGTGACACAAGCAGCAACACCACGCCAAAGGCTTTCGCTTCACCACACTTTGGGTCAACAAAGTGCATGCCAGGGGGGTATTATCGCTCAATTGTTGGGCGAAAAGATCTATGGCTCACATTGTCAGCCGCCGCGGTGGCTCAGTGGTTATGGTGCTCGGCTGCTGACCCAAAAGACGCGGGTTCGATCCCGGCCGCGGCGGCTAGAATTTCTTTGGAGGAGAAATTCTAGAGGCCCGTGTACTGTGCGATGTCAGTGCACGTTAAAGAACCCCAGGTGGTCGAAATTTCCGGAGCCCTTCACCACGGCGTCTCTCATAGCCTTAGTCGCTTTGGGACGTTAACCCCAAACACATTGTCAAAGCCGAACTGATCATCGCCAACGAGCTCACGTTACCCACTGGCTTTGTCCAGCACAGAGGTCAACAAGGCACATCTCCAGACCTGACACTTGTTTCACATCCCAATGAGATCCTATGGTCACGGGCTGATGCTGTCATCCATGGGCAGTGATCACGATCCCGTGGTGGTATCATGGACCCCTCGACGGCGAAAATCACTACAGCGGCAACAAAGTCATCGAATTGAGGAGCACGTCTCATGGGACGATTTCCGTTGGATGCTCGGTGAGGTCATCGTCTTCACAGGATTAGACGAGTTTTACTCAAGTCAACAAGGCCAAGAAGAAAGCTGCAACGAAGCTTTCAGTCAAATTCGATCCCCCAAAGCCGGACTCCTACCATTTCAGTCTGTGGAATCGTAGGCTTCGTGCTCTCAAGGCGTATTGCCGATCTGGCCAGACATCCCAAAGTAGGCACGCTCTCACTCGCATTACTCAAGAGGTTGAGCAGTATAGTCTGCATCTCGCTCTCCAAGATTGGCAACTCCTGTGCCACTCGCTCAATGGAGCAGTTAACTAGTCTAAGGCCCGGCATATATTTCGAGCTATCCTTGGACGCAAAACGCCGAATTCTCCTTCCAAGGGCATGGCCCTGAAATTGAACGCCTCCCTATACAAGCAGGGGAGGTCTTTTTTCCCCAACCAGAAAATGTGGACGCCGTGCCTGCGGACCCCCTGTCAGATACATCGAAAGATTGCGACGTTCCCTTCACATTAGACGAACTGGAGGCAGCCTTGTATGACTAACCATAATAGCGCCATGGGACCGGATGGTGGAAGCTATTCAACACTTCTGAATCTTCCCAGGTCGCACAAACTTGCCCTGCTGAAATAGGTCAACGAATACTGGACGAATGGTGATCTTCCCCTTCCTGGAAGGAATCAGTGGTGATACCAATTCCAAAACCTGGCAAGCCAAGTCGGACATGACAAGATCTTGGGCCGATATCGCTAACGTCCAACCATAGTAAATTCATGGAGCGTATGGATCTAAGAACTCTTGAATGGTACTTAGACAAGTACAACGCCCTGTCCCTTATGCAAGCAGGTTTTCGTCGAGGGCTCCGCGCAAGATATTCTCAGAAGGCTTCATAACGACATTCTCGCTTACCCTAGCAGCGCACAGCTCCGGGTGTTTGTTAGGGTAGACGTCAAAAAGGCGTTTGATTCTGTGCCCCACTCGGCCATGCTTTACCGGCATCAGGAAGTGGGGATAGGCGGAAACCTCTACCGCTTCGTGAAAGCCTTTCTTGCGGACAGAAATTTCTCTGTAATGGTTGGGGAGGCTGAATGGCAACGCAATCAAATCGGTGTCCTCCAAGGCGCTGTCATATCGCCGGCTCTTGTTAACATCGCTATTTCAGGTTTCCAGCCAACGCCAACGTCGATACCCGGTCTTGGTTTTGTCGTGTATGCGGACGATATAACGCTATGTTCGGGGTCCCCAGCGGAGCAAGAACTATAGCCCTACAGGCAGGCCTCAATGTCGTCCACCTATACATCAAGGAGTACGGCATGAAAACCTCTCCGAAAAAAAACGGAGTACGTGGCTGTCATAAACGGTCCACGGCTGCAAGCCAAGGGCGAACGGAACCTTATCTCTCTTCATTTAGGGAACTCCGTTATTTGCCGGAAACAATCTGTATAATCGGCATGCTTATTGACGAGAATGGAGGAGCCAAAAGCTGGCCTCATAGCACGGTGCTTAGCTGCCATCAGGCACCTTATGCGCCGCGTCTCTGCGCGTGGGTGGGGAATCAGATAGGTGCATGGGGTTCCGTCAAATAGGCCTCATAACATCAGAAATCCTGTACGCATATTCGTACATGCGGCTTAATGCGACCCAACGCATTCAACTTGAGTTAATCAATCGTTAAGTCGGTGCTCCTGGTTACTGGTCTGGCGCAGTACTGCCCAGTAGTGGACCTACACGTATTCATCCAAATCAATGTCCTGCAGGATGTGACAGAGCAGCAATCGCTAGCCCAGCGCGTCCGTCTCTCCACAACGGTGGCTGGCCGTCAGATCCTGCGGGCATTAGGCTGCAACGCTAACAATTTATAATCGCTCTCGTCTCCTGCCTCACCATGGTAACTAATCGATTTAGTAGATGGTATGCCATTACCAAAGAGCATGACTTACCTAATCCCCAAAGGCGCAAAGCTGCCGCTAAACGTCACGAAATGTTGACAAGCAAACTATCCCAGGAAGGGGCCGTCGAACTATACACAGACGCCGCTCATGTTCAACATTCCGTCGCTTGTCACGACTCTGAGTCGGTACCTTGTAGTTTGACGGATCTCCGAGGAACACACTGTAACTAATCTACAGCTCATAGCTACACGGCTTGCCATTACTCGAATAGTAGAAAGACAGGATCCGGCTCCTTGCACCTGACATGTTTACACTTATTCACAAGCAGCGTACACCGCCTGCCGTGCAGAGGGAGCAGACTGTGCCTTTATTAACACTATTCGAACAGAAGCCCGTCGCCTGCGAGAGGAGGGTTAATAGTTATAAAATAGATTCCTGCATGCGTAGGAATCAGGAACGAAAACGCACACCAGGCAGCGCCCACTGCAGCTCCTTCCGCACCTTTGCCTGGATCCACACTCGTTTCCACTTCTTGGGCCCCTTCTGACATTGCACATCCGTCGTCGCCTCCTCCTATGCATACGGCCGAGACATGGCATTGCGCACAACGCTGTCGCCGCAGCGTTCTCTAGCATTTGGCCAACCCCGAGCATCCACCCACTTAGCGCATTCCGAAGAGTAGAGGCGATACTGCTTCGCCGAGCCCAGACTGGCCAACTTCAGTCACCATCAAAGTTGCACCCCGTAAACCCGCACTCACACCCGACCCCACAGTGCCCGGCATGCCCGGCCAGAGGGACGGCCAAACATCTACTGTGTCGTTGCCCTGCCTCTGACGTTCAGTCCCTGGGCGGTCACCGACCTGACGCCCTGCAGGAATGAATCGATCCGCCGTCGCACATCGGACCATCGGACTCACTCCGGCTCTGGCGGACTTTTCTTCAGTACTTCAAAGAAGAAAACGGGCATGACCGTATCTTCGCGGAGCCGACCTCGGGACCACCCCACCTCGAGGAAGAAGCGGCCACCGGTCCCCCTCCCCCGCCCCAACCTCCATGAGGCACCTTATTTCTGCCGCAAGGTTTTGGCCTATTAAATGCAGAAAATAAAAACGAATTAAAAAAAGCACTTGGTAGTTCAGTGCCAGTTATGTGCATTTTCATCCGGCCTCGTGGTTTCGCCTAATCCACAATTAGACAAACCCGAACAGAGCTGTTGGAAGAAGCTTTCTACCAGACGCCTCCATAATAGGAGAAGCGACGGCAGGACAACAAAAAGGGGTCAGTCGTTGGGGGGTTCAACAAAGAACGGGCGCAAAGGGGAGACCGCCAGACCGGATTTATGGAGGCTGGAGTTTAATTGAGTTTAATTGTGGTATGCGACAATGTAGTCACGTGAGCTAAGCATCATGCTCGCATTCTTTACTGCACCAGGGCAACACAAGATGCTGGTAGTCGAGAGAGGAAGTAAACGCTGGGCTTGCTAATTCTTTCAATGGCATACTCGTGCGAAATCTGGCGGCTGCAATATATGCACATGCAGAGAGAAGAGCAATGAGAACTGAGGGGAGTAATGAAATAGTCCAAACGTGTATGGAATCAGCGGACTGCATTACGGCAAAGTATAAATGCACACTAGCTGCGTAAACAGTTCTGAAGTGTAAGAAGCAGTTTTTGTCAGCCTATCTACTCATCGCCCTACCGCAACTTGTACCTTTTCAAAACCGGATCACGTACAGGGTCGTGAACGCGGCTCCGCGTGGTACCGCGCTCCGCGCAGCGCCGCTTGCAGCGCCCGCAGGAAGCGGCGGTGGATTCTCAGGCAGGCGCAGAGAGCGCGATGGGCGGGGCCACCAGGGCGTCGTCTGCTACTGCGCGTCGTCTGCTATTGCGTGTCGTCTGCTGTCGTGTGGAGCATCGCCGCGAAGAGTGCTTGCCTCAGGTGCTGATAGGAAACCGTCGACTGTTTCAGACCGATCAAAATGCTCGTTACGCAGTACACACTTTTATAAAACGGTAGCTCAATATTACTAAAACTCTCTCGGCGTGTAACAAGGCAATTCCATGGCTCTAACTTCGTACTGCAGGATTGCGAAATGGCTGGTGATTGGGAGCCGCATGCCGCGCTCCCTTCCTCGCCTATCTCTCGAGAGCAGCGAGCGAAAATAAAGTTCGAAGCATTGCTTCTTTATTTTATTTCCAACGAAAACGGCGCATGAAACTCCCACACGAACAAAACTTGCAGCGTCGCCAAGGAGCGCACATGTGGCGAACGAAAAAAAAAAACCTTAAGAAATGAATGGAAACGATGTCGATAAGTCGTCGCTTAATACCTGGTCATGTCGCCGTTTGCCTCAATGACGTCCCTGATTCTGGACGGGAGGGAAGAGTACAAAGATGTACAAAACGCAGTGTCTTGTCTCAGAACCTCACAGTCTGCGGCGATAGCATTCCAGTGGCGGTCTGATTAGAGTCCATGGATGGATTGGCGCGACAGAGAGATCTTCATTGGGCCCCATACGTTCTCAATTATATTGAGATCTGGAGACTGTGGTGGCAGTCCAGCAGTGTCGCGACGCGCTCCTCCAGGAGACCCTTCACAACGTGCGCTGTGTGAATCGGGGACCTGTCTTGTTGAAAGATGTAATCGCCTTCCGTAAACGGGCCACTCAGAACGTAGGGAATCATGATGTCGTCGATGGTGGCGCAATATCTCTCCGGGGTGAACTTCCCGTCAATTCTGACAAGTGGCCCAAGGCCGTCCTTGGTCACACATCCCCAAACGCTAACTACTGAGCGCCCGCTTGCTGTTAGCCTTTGGAGGTGTTCTGGGCGGTAGCTGGGGAAAATGTAAACAAAAAGAAAATGTTTAATCACTGCTTTTATATTGAAGTGATGACTAGAACTTTGATGTAAGTTTGAATGACAACTAATTTTTCGGTGACTTATTATTGGAAAATTATTATGTGGCTGCAGTTTCTCAATACTAGAGGGCATACATTAAAAGTGTTCCTCTTTCAAGGCTTTCTGCTCGTGGCAGTTTTCTTCTTACTAAAATCACCATTTGCCTATTGCACTGTATAGGCTGGAATCTAATGCCAGCCACTAATGGAGCGGTTGAGCATTGTTGAACTGTATATAGTTTGCGTCCTTAGGCATAAAATTTTGCCAATTGTTCTAAAGAGAGCAGCGGAATTGTTTTGTAGCCCTACGGTTACTAGGCAGAAATGGAGCATTTACAAAAACGATAAAAAACAAGCTTGGTGTACAGATGGTCTTACCGAGTGTTCTCGGGGCGCCAAACCCGTGCTCTTTGGTCCCACTTGGTGGTAAACGTCGATTCGTCACTAAACACGATTTTCTTCCACTCTTCAGTACTATACAGTTTTCGTGCTTGTAAGCAAACTGCAACCTCTTTTCTTAGTTTTCGTTCCGCAAGAGTGGCTTTTGCGCAGCAGGTCTACATTTAAGACCCGCATCATGTAGTCGGCGCCGCACAGTTGCCATTGAAGCTTTCAGGTGGAGAGTTTCTCTGATCTGCCTTGCTGATGCACGCGCGTTGTCAGTTACGAGTCAACAATGGCGAGGTCTTCATCTGTCGTCGTAGCCCGCTGCGGCCTCCCGCGGGGAGCATCCCTGATACGCTTTTCGTCGCGATATGCTTGAATAATTCTGTTCACAGTTTTGAGAGGGCGGCCTGAAAGTTCTTGAAACTTCTCGCTTGAAATTGCCCTTTCAAGCTTAACTCCATAATTTGTACTCTTTTTCTCCTCTGGGACACGAGACATTACGACGTGCTTCTCTGTTCACAGATTAACTGCTACTGCATTTAGGGGCTGCAGTTTCTGACTGAAAGCATATATTCCATTTATTTCTATCCAAGATGGGGGAGGCGAGGCAAAAAGCTGCGATGGCAGCTTGACAAGTCCTCGTCCCCTACAAAGCAGCACCAGTACACGCCGACAACCCGACACATATTACATCGAAGAATGAAAACAGAACAAAAAAAAGAGAAAGAAAAAACAGATATATCTGATAAAGTATAGAATGTACCGCTCGTACAATAAAAAAAGGGTAAAAAAAGAATGTACGACTTGCACGCACCAGAAGCATACACTTGTTAACAAAATGACAAGAAAGATATGTACACAGAACGCAGTTCTTTTATGCGAAAAAAAAAGGTGATTTGGTTTGGTTTTATGGAATTTAACGGCCCAAAGTGACTAAGGCTATGAGAGACGCCGTAGTGGAGGGCTCCGGAAATTTCGACCACCTGGGGTTCTTTAACGTGCACTGACATCGCACAGTACACGGGCCTCTGGAATTTCTCCTCCAATTCCTCCAATTTCTCCGCCTCCTCTGCCTCGACTACGTCCATAGTGAGCTCCGCCGTCCGCTCCCTCGTTCCAGGTCCCGCGGCCGAAGCGTACGTGAGCACACAGTCAGCCTCCTCATGTCCGTAGCGCCTACATTTTGAACATCGGGGCACCTTACATTCGCGGCGGACGTGTCCCGTGCCTCGACAGCGTAAGCACTGCATCGCCCGCCCAGGCACCACGACAAGGGCTAATTCCCCGGCGACTCGCAGCTGGTGCGGTAAATCATCAACCTTTATGGCCGGCTTCAATTTACGGAGCACGGTCCTCGTGGTGGACCCCTTCTCCTTGACGCCTTGAACTCGCCACCTCTCCCGGGTCACTTCGGTCACGTTTCCAAAAGCAGCAAAAGCCGTCCGGATGTCCTCATCTGCCACGCCGTGCAACATCCAGTGGAGACGCAGCTTCACTTGTTGGTCTTCGGAATCCATGATGAGGCAGCGGCGACCTTTCACTTCCAGTTCCTTGAACGCCGCCAGCTTCTTTGTTGCTTCTGTGCTGGTTAACGTGACAGCCCACACATGGTTGATCTGATACGCCCCCAACGCTAAAACATCGGGGAGCGCACCAGCGTTGGCAAGGGCGTCACGGAAATCCTCGACCCTGTATGGCCTAACCCGCACATCGCCGTGCAAAAAAAGCGTGTTAAAAACAACGCGTCCGGTGGGCAAAGTTGGCAGAATAATCTGGTACTCGCTATCTTCGTTGTCCTCGAGCCTGTTTCCGCGGCTGGAAAGGGCCGCTATCGCCGCTCCGCTGGAGCTCATGATCCTGCGTCCGTCACGCTCGGTGGCCGGAAGTAGAATGACGACCGCTAAGCCACGGCGTAATTGTGATAAGGACACTTATATTAATGCCCATAACGGTGGTAGCATATTCAAAACGCTTATGGAACGATCAAGTGCCAATCCTGCAAAGCATATTTCCACTCGAGCTGCGTAAACGGCTCTGAACGACTAAGGGCCAGTCATCTCTGTCTATCCACGCGTTGCCTGTACCGCAACGTGTACTTTGCGAAAGGGGCATCACATACGCCAGGTTCAAAAGCTATCCGATTTCCTTCAGAACACGGAAAGAACCTTAGAGACACCTTGGCCCCTTAAACAGTGTCAATGCTGAGGAAACCACTGATTTACATCGACAGATATCAATCTAAAGCTTTTCAACCAGGATATTTTGGCACACTTATGCGCGGACTTCACAATGCCCGTTAAATTGCATCTGAATATCGCAAAGTGTAGAGTGCGCCAACAATGTGAGAGCACATGTCACGTGCTGGCGTAGGTTGAAAAAAAAAACAATGTGCTTTCGCCACAGAGAACCCTTTATTATCAGCACCAAGGCTTGTCCAAAAAATGACGAGAACCGGTTTCTGTAGTCTCTTCGTTGTCCTTTCGCAGCAGTGCACAGCTCCCGGTGCGTACACATTCTTCGCCTTCGAGCCGTTTTCTTTTCCTTCCGGCGCCTCACAGATAACGACTCTATTGCGATAAAGGAATACACGGTAATGCTGGCCCCAACGCACGCCATCTGCTGCAGTGGCCGCATCTGGTGCGCAGGGCTGCAAGCAGATTTTTAATTGAGGGCGGCGGATGGGTAGCTCACGCACTTATCGCCCGCCTCCTTTATCGCTCTTGCCTCAATTATTTCGCGTTTTCGTCTGTTTTTTTCCGTGGCAATCACTAGGCATTTATTGAACATTGGACGACAACCGCATTCCAGGCAGTGTTGTGCGAGGGAGCTGCTCCAAGGGGCTGTACCGCGATGGTTCCTTTCTATGCTCTCGAGTAGCCGCAGGTGCTCCCTCAAGCGGTCGTTAATACACCGGCTTGTTTGACCGATGTAACACTTGCCCTGGCCACAAGTGAAGTATATTTTGTAAACAACGTCTGTTTTGCAGCTTACAAAATTTCGCTTATGGTTTCTACGGCACATGTTCCGACGAGACGGCATTCTGGCGAATCGCGGCTTTGATATTGTATATGTATATAAACAACTATCATCCTGAATTTAGAGACAAGTCGGTTTTTTTTCTCTCTCCAACGAAGCGAGCAAAGGATTCGTCGTGTGTGTTCATGGGCCCTGCGCCTACGAGTCGGCAGTTACTGGTGCTGCGGTTGCCGCCGAAGAGAATGGCGCTTGCGGATTGGATTGGATTGGAGTAAACTTTATTTGTGCCTGCGGTTGGACGCTCGCGCGCCCCGACGAGGGCCTACGTCGTCTACGAGGCTGCCGTTACTCGGCGCGGGTCTCCGCTCGCCGTTGCCGGCTCGCTGGATCCCTGCCTTTCGAGCGCCCCGAGGACCTGCTGGACGGCCCATAGCTGTTGGTCATGGTCGTTGCTCTTCGCGGCTGCCTCCAGCCGCGGCGGGATTGTTCCTGATCTTGCTTCCTTTGGATTTTTGATGCAGTCCCACAGGATGTGCGTGTGATCTGCCGGCTCCCTCCGGCAGACTCTACACGTATCGGTCGGGTAGGTCTCGGGGTACATGCGATGCATCAGTCTCGGGCTCGGTAGCGATCCGGTCTGGAGCTGTCTCAGTAGTACCGCCTCCGCTCGACTCAGCCTCGGGTGCGGGGGTGGGAGAGTCCTGCGAGCCAGGCGGTAGGCCTTCGTGATTTCGCTGTAGTCGGTCATGCGGTCCTTGGCTCCGAACCACGTCGGACGGTCTGTTGCCGGGGCGCGGTTGGTTAGCGCTCGCGCCGCTGCATGTGCCGTCTCATTGTGGTTCGCACTGCGTTCCGACGCGTCGCCCGCGTGCGCCGGAAACCACTTGATTCTTACTCTTCTGTCTTGCAGTTTAGTCGCTCGTAGTACGCGCTCGGCCTCCCTGCAGACTTGGCCTTTGGCGAAGTTTCGCACCGCCTGTCTCGAGTCACTCAGCACCGTGTAGCAGTCTGCGTCGGCAATGGCCAGGGCGATGGCCACCTCCTCCGCTTGTTCCGCTCCGGCGCCTCTCACGCTCGCTGCCGTCCTCGTGGCGCCGGTCGACGCCTCTATGACGACCGCTGCGAAGGCGTTCCGTTGGTATTCGGCCGCGTCCACGTACCGCGCGTGCTCGTCGTTGGCGTGCAGGTCGATGAGAGCCTTGGCCCTCGCCGCTCTTCTTTCCTTGTTATACTCGGGGTTCATGTTCTTGGGTATGGGGTCGATTCTGGTCTGGCGTCGGACCTCTTCGGGGACGGGGAGCTTCGTCTGCGCGTCGTTCGAGTGTCCTATTCCCAGGTCGTCCAGTATCTTCCTCCCGGCTTTGGTCGTGGACAGCCGCTCCAGTTGAGAGGTCCGTTGCGCTTCGGCTATTTCTTCGAGCGTGTTGTGGATCCCGAGTTGTAAGAGGCGGGTCGTGCTCGTGGACTCGAACAGGCCCAGCGCCGCCTTGTACGCTCTCCTGATGATTACATTAATTTTGTTGCGTTCGTGTTGCAGCCATCTATGGTAGGCTGCAACGTACGCGACGTGGCTGATGATGAAGGATTGGACGAGCCTGATTAGGCTCTCCTCTCTCATGCCAGCCTTCCGGGAAGTGACTCTTTTGAGGAGTCGCATAGCGTTGGCCGCTTTTGCCGTGAGACGGGCGATGGTTTCGCCGTTTCTTCCATGCTTTTCGATGACCATGCCTAGGATCCTGATTTTGCTGACCTCGGGGATCACGTTGCCGGATTTGGTTACGATTCTGATTTTTTCGCATTCGCGTTGTCTGCTCTTGCATCTGCCATTGTTGGTAGGTGGGAGTATGAGGAGCTCCGATTTGCTCGGCGAACATCTCAAGCCGGTGCCTTCCAGGTGGTCTTCTATCGCGTCGACGGCTGCTTGCAGAGCGCCCTCTATGTGGGCGTCACTGCCGCCGGTCACCCACAGTGTGATATCGTCCGCGTAGATGGTGTGCCTGACGTCTTCGATGTCCGCGAGCTTCTCGGCCACTCCGATCATTACCAGGTTGAACAGCATCGGCGAAATGACCGATCCCTGCGGTGTGCCGGTGCTCCCGAGCTTCTTCTCTTGCGTTTGTAGGTCGCCTGCGTGCCGCGGGAACGCTGGCTCCATGCCGCCGGAGCAGACGTGTTCACATCGGCTCTGTCACTGCTAACCAATTACGCAGTGCTAGTTGCCTCGAAACAAAGTTTTCCTTGCACCAATGTGTCCGTGAAGGCGAGCGGCATCGACCGATACCAGCTGACCCTAGAGGTGCGCTTGCGGAGTGTTTTTGAGCTACAGAGCCTAATGAGATTGTAAACAATGTTGTCTTGGTTCCAAATTCTTGCAGAGATTAAATAAAAAAGTTGCCCCCCAAACACCGGATTCGAACCTCACACCTCCACGTCCGCAGCTGGCGGCCGTAACCGCTAAGCCACGACAGAATTGTGATAAGGACATTTATATTAATGCACATAACGGTGGTAGCATATTTAAAACGCTTATGGAACGATCAAGTGCCAATCCTGCAAAGCATATTTGCACACGAGCTGCGTAAACGGCTCTGAACGACTAAGGGCCGGTCATCTCTGTCTATCCACGCGTTGCCCGTACCGCAACGTGTACTTTGCGAAAGGGGCATCACATACGCCAGGTTCAAAAGCTATCCGATTTCCTTCAGAACACGGAAAGAACCTTAGAGACACCTTGGCCCATTAAACAGTGTCAATGCTGAGGAAACCACTGATTTACATCGACAGATATCAATCTAAAGCTTTTCAACCAGGATATTTTGGCACACTTATGCGCGGACTTCACAATGTCCGTTAAATTGCATCTGAATATCGCAAAGTGTAGAGTGCGCCAACAATGTGAGAGCACATGTCACGTGCTGGCGTAGGTTGAATGAAAAACAATGTGCTTTCGCCACAGAGAACCCTTTATTATCAGCACCAAGGCTTGTCCAAAAAATGACGAGAACCGGTTTCTGTAGTCTCTTCGTTGTCCTTTCGCAGCAGTGCACAGCTCCTTTTTTTTTTTTTCTTTATTGCCTTCGAGAAAACAACTCAAAAATTACATAAACCAAACTTTGAAAACCAGCAACCTGCCAGATCTTCCTGGCAGGCCATGTCAAGTTTAAAATTCTCTCAACAGAGTCAAATTTTCCATCCTGGGTAGCCAATCGGGTACACAAGCTTGCAGTTTCATCACTTCAACAAATCTACGTACATTTTCCCGAATATACATACGGGCTGGTCTCGCGTCAGAATCGCAGTAATACCCCGCCATTCTGGAGCGCCATATACTATGGAGGCCCCACAGCATTACCTGATCAAACGGGAACCCGTCCTGGTTTTCAATTGCCAAATATCTGATACCGTAGGGATGAAGCGGGAGCTCTTTTTTAATTTAATTGTTCGTTGCAAAACGTCCCAAAAAAACACCCCCTCCCAACAGTGAAGAAACACATGGTCTATTGTTTCGGGACACTTGCAGATTAGGCAATGCGAACCCCACGGTAGGAATAAACCCCTTCCCTCTAAAAACCTTTTAACTGATAGTGTTTCTGTATGTAGCTTGAAGAAGAAAGTTTTGGTTCCTGGCAGTACTTGCATTCTTTTTACTCTTTTCAGAACATCCCCTCCGTGGCCTCCATCGTACAAAGCTCTGTACATTGGCACTGGAAAAACAACATCACACAGATCTGCGTATAGCTTTTTCCGCTTCACGTCACTTAAATATTCTCTCGAAAAACGCACAACAAGAAATTTAACGCTATCAGCAACTTCTCTGAAGTAACCGAAAGTTCTTGCGGAAAAATAATTTGTTCCCACAACAAAATCAGGCAAAACACCGGTCAACCTTAGTTGACACATAGTTCTCAAAAAAGGGTCACGCACATCTCGAAAAAAGAAAAACCTGTTTACAAGCTGGCGCATAAATAGATGTCCTAGCCCAAGGCCACCATCTTTCACACGTCTAAACAAATTCGTCCGTCGGCACCGTTCCCAGGTCGAGGACCAAACAAAAACAGCTAAAATGCGATGTATCTTCTGTACATTTGCCCGGGAACAGTGCAACACTTGCATGACGTACCACAGTTTGCTTAAAAAGAACAAATTACACACCGTCGCTCTCGCAAAGATTGACAAATGTGCCCCCTTCCATCTATCTGATTTTTCCCGTAGTTCGTTCACTTGTTCTTTCCAATATGCCTCACTGTCCCGGTAGCAGTTTAGTGGCACTCCTAGGTATTTTGGGGGGATAGTTACCCAAGTCACATTTGCAAAAAGATCTGGGGTTGATGGCCAACCCCCATGCCAAAGTCCCTGGCACTTTGCCCAGTTCACTTTACTTCCGGTTGCCTTCCGGAAACTGTCAACTGACACAACAGCCTCCCGTATGCTCTGCTGATTCGCAGCAAACACCGCTAGGTCATCCGCGTACGCTAGCAACTTGACTTCAGCTGCCTGCAACCTAAAACCTTGAACAGCCTCGTTCTTAATAATGCTCAAACATAGTGTCTCTATGTAAATGGCAAACAAAAGGGGACTGAGGGGGCAGCCCTGGCGTACCGAACGTTGCACCCGAATGGGGGCCCCCAGACTCTTGTTTATAATTAATCTCGTAGTGCAGCCGCGGTACGCCATGGCCACACCCTCTCGAATTACGGAACCTACATTCGCGTGGTCCAGAATACTGAGCAAAATTTCGTGGGCGACACAGTCAAATGCTTTTTCGAGGTCTAGTTGGAGGATGGCCACACATTCATTAGTCAGATCACAACACTCCAGAACCGATCTTGCCGTGTGTATGTTAGTCATAATTGATCTCCCCTTTATCCCGCACGTTTGATGAGGGCCGACAATATCCTGGATTACTGACTGCAGCCTCCTTGCTAGCACTTTCATTAATATTTTATAATCGACATTAGTCAAGGAAATTGGCCTGTAAGCTGTGACCTGCTGGAGCTTTTCCTCGTTATTTGTCTTGGGAATTAGAATAGTGTGAGATAACCCGTATGACAGCGGCAATCTGTTTATTTCGTAGGCTTCTTGGAACAACGCAGTCAATATTGGCGCTATTTCGTTCTTGAACCCCTTATAGAAAGCTGCACTTAAGCCGTCTGGCCCAGGCGACTTTCCCATATTTAAACTATCGATTGCTTTTTCGACCTCGAGTTCTGTGATTGGCATCTCTAATCTTTTCTTCGTGTCCTCGTCTAGTCGTGGCATAGCCATAAGAAACTTTTCTTTGAACAAGTTTATGTCGACCTCCTGTTTGTTAAAAAGCTGCTGATAATATTGGAAGAAGCCTTGTCTGATATGATCGTCATCTGACGATAGCATGCCGCCCCATGCAATCTTATCAATATGATTTTTCTCTGCATGAGCCTTTTCCAATGCCAGTGCTCTTTTCGAGGGCGTCTCGCCCATGTTCCAGCTTTCCGCCCTTGCCCTTACTAACGCTCCTTGGTATCTGTCTTCTTCCATCAACGCAAGCTGTTCTTTTATTTTCCTAATATCTTCTATCCATTTGCCGGGTGCCTTACATTCTTGCTCATGTAGTTTTTCCAGCAAAGCCTTTAGCTGGGTTTCTTTAATTTTCTCCTGATGCCGCAGGCAACTGGACCTATCAATGGCCTTTATTTTAATCTGTTCTTTGCACATCTCCCATTGCTTCCAGATTTCGTACAATGTGCCCGGCCTTACTTTAATGAGTTCAATCAGTACAACCCGTCTAAAGGCTTCATCGCTGAGCAATTTGTTGTTAAATTTCCATAACTCCCAGCTAAATGCATTCCTTCGTTTTCTGGTGCCGAATACGCATTTCACTAAGCAGTGATCCGTGAATGTCATGGGCACAACTTGGTATTCATTACATACGGGAATCAAATCCAGCGACACGTAAATTCTGTCAAGGCGCGCGTGGCTCGAACCTTGGAAGTGCGTGTACTGCACGGCACGCGCTCCCCCCAGGTACTCAGCCACATCTTCCATATTCCACTCGCTTGTTAACTGGCACAACACATCAGTACTCTTGTCTCTGAAGCCGCGTGTGCTGGTTTTGTCCCGAGCATTCAGTACACAGTTGAAATCGCCCAGCATTACCACCTGCCTCTCCGTACTTAACTGCTGCATAACATTCTCAAAAAACACTGCTCTTTCCTCAACAATGTTAGGTGCATACACACAAATAATGCGCCACTCAGCATTGGAATATGCAAAATCGGCTACAACACACCGTCCTGACAGACATGAGTAGTGAGCCTGTACAATCAGTCCGGGCAGCTTTTTGACAAGCAATACACACCCAGCCGATGTCCCTACCGCGTGGCTCACAATGGCGTAAAATCTAGCCGTGAAACGTTGCACCATGCTTCCGGTCTCTTCCTCCCCATCAACCTTTGTTTCTTGTACGGCAAGCACGTCGATATCATGGTCACTTAGCAGGCGGTGTACTTGGCTCTGCTTCTTTTTGGCTGCCAGTCCCCTGACATTTAACGTGGCTACACTCAAAGGGGTTTCAGGCGCCATTTCCATAAAGGGTGAATAGACCGAAAGCATGATGCTTACCTTCCTCGTCTAGCGCGCGGCTAGACGCCGTCGTTGGAACCGCCTCCGTCTGGTGCGAGCGGCTGAACTGGCAGCGGGGGCGCTTTATCCGCTGCACGCCTCTCCGAAGAAAGGTTTGGCCGCGGACGTAGTGCGGACCTCCGGGATTGGACTGTTTTTGCTGGCGGCTCGTCGACACCGGGGGCTGCTGCCTTGTCACCTTCGAGATCGGTCTGTATGTGGGGTCGCTTGGCTGGGGCTGTGACGCTTGGCGAACGAGTACCGCTGGTGTCCGGGTGCTCCTCACCGTTATCCTGCTCCATGTCGTCTGCCGGCTGAGGTGACGTCTCGTCCTCTGACCTCGGGAGGTCAGGTGTAGCGTCACTCCTCCCCGCATCGCTGGCCCCACTGATATCTCGTGCGGAGTCCCCCCACGAGTCTGTCTCCCGAGCCTGCGTTCGCGCTTCTCCGGCTCCTTTTGCCTCCTCCTCCGCCTCGACTACGTCCATAGTGAGCTCCGGCGACCGTGCCCTCGATCCAAGTCCCGCGGCCGAAGCGTACATGAGCACACAGTCAGCCTCCTCATGTCCGTAGCGCCTACATTTTGAACATCGGGGCACCTTACATTCTCGGCGGATGTGTCCCGTGCCTCGACAGCGTAAGCACTGCATCGTCCGCCCAGGCACCACGACAAGGGCTAATTCCCCGACGACTCGTAGCTGGTGCGGTAAATCATCTACCTTAATGCCGGGCTTCAATTTCAGGAGCACGGTCCTCGTGGTGAGCCCCTTCTCCTTGACGCCTTGAACTCGCTACCTCTCCCGGGTCACTTCGGTCACATTCCCAAAAGCAGCATAGGCCGTCCGGATGTCATCATCTGCCACGCCGTGCAACATCCAGTGGAGACGCAGCTTCACTTGTTGGTCTTCGGGATCGATGAGGCAGCGGCGACCTTTAACTTCCAGTTCCTTGAACGGTGCCAGCTTCTTTGTTGCTTCTGTGCTGGTTAACGTGACAGCCCAAACATGGTTGATCTGATATGCTCCCAACGCCAAAACGTCGGGTAGCGCACCAGCGTTGGCAACGACGTCGTGGAAATCCTCGACCCTGTATGGCCTAACTCGCACATCGCAGTGCAAAAAAAAAAAAGCGTGTTCAAAACAACGCGTCCGGTAGGCAAAGTTGGCAGAATAATCTGGTACTCGCTATCTTCGGTGTTCTCAAGCCTGTTTCCGCGGCTGAAAAGGGCCGCTACCACCGCTCCGCTGAAGCACATGATTCTGCGACCGTTCCACCAGTGGCCGGAAGTAGAATGCTTCCCTACTTCCTGCCAACACATAGGTAGTTCTCCTTGTCTAGGACACTGGAGAGTGTTTGCACACGATGTTTCCTTTTATTAACCAAATTGCATAGTGTCCCTTGTATTTCTGCCCTCCCCTCTACAATGCTTTTGTAAGCCCTGAGGGTAAAATAAATAAATAAATAAATAAATAAATAAATAAATAAATAAATAAATAAATAAATAAGTAGTGGACGTACACGCATTCATCCAAATCAATGCCCTGCAGGATCTGGCAGAGCAGCAATCGCAAGCCCAGCGCGTCCGTCTCTCCACAACGGTGGCTGGCCGTCAGATCCTGCGGGCATTAGGCTACAACGCTGACAATCTATATTCGCTCTCGTCTCCTGCCCCACCATGGTAACTAATCGATTTAGTAGATGGTATGCCATTACCGAAGAGCATGACTTACCTAATCCCCAAAGGCGCAAAGCTGCCGCTAAACGTCACGAGATGTTGACAAGCAAACTATCCCAGGAAGGGGCCGTCCAACTTTACACACACGCCGGTCGTGTTCAACATTCCGTACCTTGTCACGACTCTGAGTCAGGTACCTTGTAGTTCGACGGCTCTCCGAGGAACACACTGTAACTAATCTAGAGCTCATAGCTACACGCCTTGCCGTTACTCGAATAGTAGAAAGAGAGGATCCGGCTCCTTGCACCTGCATGTTTACGCTGATTCACAAGCAGCCTACACCGCCTGCCGTGCAGAGGGAGCGGACTGTGCCGTTCTTAGCACTATTCGAACAGAAGCCCGTCGCCTGCGAGAGGAGGGCTACACTATAGTTATAAAATAGAATCCTGCACGCGTAGGAATCACTGGGAACGAAAAGGCACACAGACAGCGCCCGCTGCAGCTCTTTCCGCAGCTTTGTCTGGATCCACACTCGCTTCCACTTCTTGGGTCCCTTCTGACGTTGCACATCCGTCATCGCCTCCTCCTATGGATGGGGCCGAGACATGGCATCGCGCACAACGGCGTCTCCGCAGCGTTCTCTAGCACTCGGCCAACCCAGAGCTTATCGCCGCCCACTTAGCACATTCCGAAGAGTAGAGGCGACACTTCATCGCCGAGCCCAGACTGGCCAGCTTCAGTCACCATCAAAGTTGCACCTCATAAACCCGCACTCACACCCGACCCCACAGTGCCCGGCCAAACATCTACTGTGTCGTTGCCCTGCCTCATCGTCCTGCCGCAACTTGTACCTTTTCAAAACCGGATCACGTACAGGGTCGTGAACGCGGCTCCGCGTGGCACCGCGCTCCGCGCAGCGCCGCTTGCAGCGCCCGCAGGAAGCGGCGGTGGATTCTCAGGCAGGCGCAGAGAGCGCGATGGGCGGGGCCACCAGAGCGTCGTCTGCTACTGCGCGTCGTCTGCTATTCCGTGTCGTCTGCTGTCGTGTGGAGCATCGCCGCGAAGAGTGCTTGCCTCAGGTGCTGATAGGAAACCGTCGACTGTTTCAGACCGATCAAAATGCTCGTTACGCAGTACACACGTTTATAAAACGGTAGCTCAATATTACTAAAACTCTCTCGGCGTGTAACAAGGCAATTCCATGGCTCTAACTTCGTACTGCAGGATTGCGAAATGACTGGTGATTGGCAGCCGCATGCCGCGCTCCCTTCCTCGCCTATCTCTCGAGAGCAGCGAGCGAAAATAAAGTTCGAAGCATTGCTTCTTTATTTTATTTCGAACGAAAACGGCGCATGAAACTCCCACACGAACAAAACTTGCAGCGTCGCCAAGGAGCGCACATGTGGCGAACGAAAAAAAAAAAACCTTAAGAAATGAATGGAAACGATGTCGATAAGTCGTCGCTTAATACCTGGTCATGTCGCCGTTTGCCTCAATGACGTCCCTGATTCTGGACGGGAGGGAAGAGTACAAAGATGTACAAAACGCAGTGTCTTGTCTCAGAACCTCACAGTCTGCGGTGATAGCATTCCAGTGGCGTTCTGCTTAGAGTTCATGGATGGATTGGCGTGACAGAGAGATCTTCATTGGGCCCCATACGTTCTCAATTATATTGAGATCTGGAGACTGCGGTGGCAGTCCAGCAGTGTCGCGACGCGCTCCTCCAGGAGACCCTTCACAACGTGCGCTGTGTGAATCGGGGACCTGTCTTGTTGAAAGATGTAATCGCCTTCCGGAAACGGGCCACTCAAAACGTAGGGAATCATGATGTCGTCGATGGTGGCGCAATATCTCTCCGGGGTGAACTTCCCGTCAATTCTGACAAGTGGCCCAAGGCCGTCCTTGGTCACACATCCCCAAACGCTAACTGCTGAGCGCCCGCTTGCTGTTAGCCTTTGGAGGTGTTCTGGGCGGTAGCTGGGGAAAATGTAAACAAAAAGAAAATGTTTAATCACTGCTTTTATATTGAAGTGATGACTAGAACTAATGATGTGAGTTTGAATGACAACTAATTTTTCGGTGACTTATTATTGGAAAATTATTATGTGGCTGCAGTTTCTCAATACTAGAGGGCATACATTAAAAGTGTTCCTCTTTCAAGGCTTTCTGCTCATGGCAGTTTTCTTCTTACTAAAATCACCATTTGCCTATTGCACTGTATAGGCTGGAATCTAATGCCAGCCACTAATGGAGCGGTTGAGCATTGTTGAACTGTATATAGTTAGCGTCCTTAGGCATAAAATTTTGCCAATTGTTCTAAAGAGAGCAGCGGAATTGTTTTGTAGCCCTACGGTTACTAGGCAGAAATGGAGCATTTACAAAAACGATAAAAAACAAGCTTGGTGTACAGATGGTCTTACCGAGTGTTCTCGGGGCGCCAAACCCGTGCTGTTTGGTCCCACTTGGTGGTAAACGTCGATTCGTCACTAAACACGATTTTCTTCCACTCTTCAGTACTATACAGTTTTCGTGCTTGTAAGCAAACTGCAACCTCTTTTCTTAGTTTTCGTTCCGCAAGAGTGGCTTTTGCGCAGCAGGTCTACATTTAAGACCCGCATCATGTAGTCGGCGCCGCACAGTTGCCATTGAAGCTTTAAGGTGGAGAGTTTCTCTGATCTGCCCTGCTGATGCACGCGCGTTGTCAGCTACGCGCCAACAATGGCGAGGTCTTCATCTGTCGTCGTAGCCCGCTGCGGCCTCCCGCGGGGAGCATCCCTGATACGCTTTTCGTCGCGATATGCTTGAATAATTCTGTTCACAGTTTTGAGAGGGCGGCCTGAAAGTTCTTGAAACTTCTCGCTTGAAATTGCCCTTTCAAGCTCAACTCCATAATTTGTACTCTTTTCTCCCCTGGGACACGAGACATTACGACGTGCTTCTCTGTTCACAGATTAACTGCTACTGCATTTAGGGGCTGCAGTTTCTGACTGAAAGCATATATTCCATTTATTTCTATCCAAGATGGGGGAGGCGAGGCAGAAAGCTGCGATGGCAGCTTGACAAGTCCTCGTCCCCTACAAAGCAGCAGCAGTACAAGCCGACAACCCGACACATATTACATCGAAGAACGAAAACAGAACAAAAAAAGAGAAAGAAAAAACAGATATATCTGATAAAGTATAGAATGTACCGCTCGTACAATAAAAAAAGGGTAAAAAAAGAATGTACGACTTGCACGCACCAGAAGCATACACTTGTTAACAAAATGATAAGAAAGATATGTACACAGAACGCAGTTCTTTTATGCGAAAAAAAAGGTGATTTGGTTTGGTTTTATGGAATTTAACGTCCCAAAGCGACTAAGGCTATGAGAGACGCCGTAGTGGAGGGCTCCGGAAATTTCGACCACCTGGGGTTCTTTAACGTGCACTGACATCGCACAGTACACGGGCCTCTGGAATTTCTCCTCCAAAGAAATTCAACCGCCGCGGCCGGGATCGAACCCGCGTCTTTTCGGGTCAGCAGCCGAGAACCATAACCACTGAGCCACCGCGGCGGCTAAAAAAAAAAAGGTGAATACAAGTATCTAAGTCGGAGGAAGATTTGATACTAAGCATTGAACACTGTAAATACACCGCAAAGAACAATGTGATGGTAAAAAGTAGCGCACAAATGTAATACAGCAACAGAAAGGCGACATTGGTTGATAGTTCATAATAAAGAAAGCATTCACAAATGTATGCATTCATGACAAGTGAATTAGACAAAGCTTAAGTATGAGTAAAAAGTTGGAGGCTTATCAAGGTTAAGCCCAGTGGGTGCGAAGCAGCCTTCGTTTTGCATTCTTATTATTAACGTCCTTAGCGTTTGGAGGCATCTTGACCGCATACACGCCCGGCGCAAAGACGCTGGCGCGGTTGCGGGCACAGAGACTGACGCGACGGCGGGCGCGCGCCGCTTCATCCCTGGCGTGACGTCAAATATCACGTGATGCAGCGATGGTGGCGCCGCCGCCGCGTCGCGCGCGACGGCGCGAACCGAAGCGTGGAGGCATGGAGGAAAAAAAAAACTGAGGAGGGAGCGTCCGGCGACAACCTTGAAGCCTAGTCTTTACAAGTAACGATATAGTAAAAAAAAAGAGAGTGTGTCCCCTCGTGATCGCACCACGTGATAGCGTGCGGTAAAGTCTAGCCCCGTTGCGCGCGCGCATGCGCCGATTAGCGCGGCAGACTAACTGTAGATCAACTTCCTTGCTGTAGGCGCCCGCGCCGCGGGTCGCGCATACGCGCGCACTAAAACATACCGGAATCAAAACATAAAGGACCGGCTCGGAGAGCGAAAAACTGAGGGAGAAAACGACTTCAAAACACTCGGCTTGCGAACGCTGGCCGCGTGACGTGATGCTCCCTCCTTAGTTTTTTTTCCTCCATGCGTGGAGGCCTCCGCCAGGCGACGTCCGACGGCGCGATATGAGGCCCCATCTGCAGCCGGTGTGACGTCATCACATGACGTCACATCATGTGATCTCACTTCAAGGTCAATGGTGGCCACCGCCAGGCGTCGCGCGAAGGCCCGAAACCTACGTTAATATGCTTCGCATAAAAATATTCAGAACACACAAAGGTAGCAAAGGTAGCAACCAGTGATAAGTCGATGATTGCCCTAAAATCTCTGCAAACTCACCACGCAACCTTTCCGCGAGTGCGCCATTCTGCTGCTCATTGCGCTGACTCGGCTGGCCAGCTGCCAGCGGCGCTTGGTATCGACCAGAGCGAGAACCACGACGCCTCTTTATGACACGTCGAGTACTTACCCTTAATAGCAAGCGCGCTACATGCAGCCACCGAGGTTTTCGCAGTGATCTAACATCACCATCAGTGGCGACTCCCGGACGAGGCAGCACAATGACTTGAAGAATACGGCTATCCGCGTTGCGTGATGAGTTTCCAGATATTTTGTTCAGCCAATAGAGACAGGAAAACCTTAGGCTTCAGTCAACCAAATGATCAGGCAGGCTTTCGTAAAGGATACTCGACAATAGACCACATTCACACGATCAATCAGGTGATAGTGAAATGCGCAGAATATAACCAACCCCTATGTATAGCCTTCACTGATTACGAGAAAGCATTTGACTCAGTGGAAACCTCAGCTGTCATGCAGGCATTGCGGAATTAAGGTGTGGAAGAGTGTTATGTGAGTATATTGGAAGATATAACGATTGTACAGCTTAAAATTCCAATACGGAAAGGTGCCAGGCAGGGAGACACGATCTCGCCAATGCTCTTCACAGCCTGCTTACAGGAGGTATCCCGAGCCCTGAAATGGGAACAGTTGGGGATAAGAGTTAATGGAGAATACCTATGCAATTTGCGATTCGCTGATGACATTGCCTTGCTAAGTCACTCAGGACAAGAACTACAAAGCATGATCAAGGAGTTAGACACGATGAGCAGAACGATGGGGCTAAAAATTAACATGCAGAAATCCAAAGTAATGTTTAACAACCTAGCAAGGGAACAGCAGTTCGCAGTTGGTAGCGAGGTGCTGGAAGTAGTGAGAGAATATGTCTACTTAGGGCAAGTAGTGACAGCAGGTCCGGATCATGAAAGGGAAATAACTAGAAGAATAAGAATGGGGTGGAGAGCATATGGCAGGTTCTCTCAGGTCATGAATGGCAGCTTACCAATATCCCTCAAGAGCTGAGCCGGATCATGAGAGAGAAATAACTAGAAGAAGGGATGGAGGTTCTCTCATAACATGAATGGCAGTTTACCAATATCCCTCAAGAGAAAAGTATACAACAGCTGTATCTTACCGGTACTCACCTATGGGGCAGAAACGTGGAGGCTAACAAAGAGGGTTCAGCTTAAGTTAAGGACAACGCAGCGAGCTATGGAAAGAAAAATGATAGGTGTAACTTTAAGAGATCGGAAGAGGGCGGAGTGGGTGAGGGAACAAACGCGGGTTAATGACATTTTAGTTGAAATCAAGAGGAATAAATGGGCTTGGGCAGGGCATGTAATGCGAAGGCAAGATAACCGCTGGTCCTTAAGGGTAACGGAGTGGATTCAAAGAGAAGGCGAACGTAGTAGGGAACGGCAGAAAGTTAGGTGGGCGGATGAGATTAAGACGTTTGCGGGGATACAGTGGCCGCAACTGGCAAATGACAGGGTTAACTGGAGAGACATGGGAGAGGCCTTTGCCCTGCAGTGGGTGTAGTCAGGCTGATGATGATGATGATGATGTTCAGCCATTTGCTTGTCTTTGGTGGCTTCAAGTCTGAAAACTCAGCTCGACTACATTCGCGTGTAACCAGCACTGAAATGCAGTAGTGCAACTAGGAGTTAAACACGCTTCGTGTGAGAGTTTCATGCGCCGTTCTCGTTCGAAATAAAATAAAGGAGCAATGATTCGAACTTTTATTTTCGCTCGCTGCTCTTGAGAGACAGGGGAGGAAGGGAGCGCGGCATGCGGCTCCCAATCACCAGCCATTTCGCATTCCTAGAGTATGAAGTTAGAGCCCTGGAATTGCCTTGTTACACGCCGAGACAGTTTTAGTAATAATGAGCTACCGTTTTATAAATGTGTGTGCTGCGTAACGAGCATTTTGATCGGTCTGAAACGGTCGACGGTTTCCTATCAGCAACTGAGGCAAACGCTCTTCGCGGCGATGCCCCACACGACAGCAGACGACGCGCAGTAGCAGACGACGCGCAGTAGCAGACGACGCGCAGTAGCCGACGACGCGCAGTAGCAGACGACGCGCAGTAGCAGACAACGCGCTGGTGGACCCGCCCATCGCGCTCTCTACGCCTGTCCTAGAATCCACCGCAGCTTGCAGCGGGCGCTGGAAGCGGCGCTGCGCTGAGCAGGGTGTCGAACCGGAACCGAACCTGAACCCGAAACCGGAACCGAACCCGAATTTTTGCCCGGAACTGGAACCGAACCGAACCCAAATTTTTTTCGCCATCTTGGAACTGAACCCGAACCGGAACAATTCAAAGGAACAGTTCAGAACCGGTTCGGGACTCGGTTCGGCCGCAAATGTTTTGCAACACGGCATACTTTTTTTTGTTTTTCAGACAAAATGGCGTGTACCAGGGCGTAGATTTACTCACCGAATGCTGTCTGTGCTATGGAGTCCGAAAATGGCATCCAGTCTAAATGGCATCCAGTTCGACAACAAAACTGAAAGAAGTCTCGTGTCTAGGAAGAAAGCTAATTAACGCTTTCGCAATGTGCTTTTGGTAATTCTAAAGTATTTTACGCCACATTGATGTGAAATGTTGGATTTTATAGTACCCCCCTTTCACATTCTTACGTACAGCTTTAATCGAATTGTTAGCACTGCTTTAACTCGTAAAGCAATGAGTGAGAATTGTTTCCTTTTCTTTGTGTCCTGTACCATAAATATGCGAAGCATAGGCGCAATGACCTAATCACGTTGAGTAACATTTACTTTCTGTGGCATTCCTTGTCTCAGACAGCAGATAATGAATAAGACCTTTCACGATGGCTCAGTGGCTGTGGTGCTCGGCTGCTGATGCCAAGGTCGCGGGTTCAATACCGGTAGCGAGGCCGCATTTTGATGGCGGCGAAATGCAAAAATGCGTGTGTGCTGTGCGATGTGAGAGTACTCAGAGGAGTACTCAGAGGAGAGTATTTTATATTATGTTGCATATTGAAATTTATTTTCATGGGAGGTCCCGCCCGCGGTCTTGTACCATGGGACCTCTCGCTGTATACAATTGTAACATTTATTGTATTACTCAATAAACTTTCAACTTTCAACTTTCAACCCCAGCTGGTCCATGATAATCTAGTGTCCTCCTCTACAGCGTTCTCTATAGACTCCGCGTCGCTCTGACGCGTTAAAAGAGACATAACACTATTATTACAAAACAAAGAAATATAAATATGTGTTTTCTTTTTAAAGAATCCCAACATTCTTTTTTGCACGCGGCGGAAATAAGCAAGGAAAGGCAGGCATATAGCAGCAGTATGATACTTAGAAAAAATAAATAAACAGGGATTACGCAAAGACGCATTCAGAACGCATAGAAAGGTGTTACTCAAAATGAAATGTAACTGCGATAAAGTGATTTTGTGTTATGCCGATGCATTGAAATTGTTCTGCTTATATATAAAAAAAAAATGCCCATCGCTAGCGGGCCGCTTCGTCAGGCTGTTCTCGGACTGCTGTATCTCGAATTCGATGACGGGAGACTTATATCTGCCGCTCGCTGCCAGACATGACGGAAGCGAACAGTCACCGTAACCGAGGAGCATAGGGGCCATCTGAGCCATCTGACTTTCTATAAATAATTGGTGGGGTTCGTCAATAGGAGCTTAACGAGGTGATTATTTTTAAGGATAATTGATTAAAAAGAAAAGAAACATATGCCGCCGGTAGGGTCCTAAACCTGACCTCCGAATTTTGCATCCGGTGATCTACCAACTGAGATACGGCGACGATTTTTTGCTTTAATGCATGGAAATAATGCCGAAAAGGAAACTCAGAGTATGCTCATGCCACAAAATACCACGCTGTGTAATACGAGCCCACCATACCCCTACACGTCCCCATCTCCCTAAACATGAAAAGTCTGGACGGCACACGGCGGCCCTTCCAAGGCAACGTACTCCCCGCACCAAAGCGCACTGTTCACGAAACAAAGATTTCGACGACCGTGGTGATTAGGCGTGGCGGTCCATCATGCCGCTCTTTCCAGACTAAATAGTCCCAGCAACATAAATAGATCATTAGGCACAACACAGTTTTTCTCCACAGGCAAAAAACAGATACTAACAGGTGTGATTAAAATGTCCTTCTTAAGTGTTCGCTGCAGAAATGTCCCAGAAGAACGTAGCATCCTTGCACAGAATAAACCAAGGGTCAATGGTCTTTGGCGCATTGCACATGCGGCAATTCACCGTCCATGACACAAACATCTCCTTAGCATGAAGCATGGAGACTCCAGACCCATATGGAGTCTCCATGAACCCCGGATGCACCTATCTATTCCGAGAATTAATAAGAAATCTGATTTATCATTGCCTGCTCTCAAGCAACTGACACTGCATCATTTGCATTTTAACCACAAACACCGCGTACATGTCTACACAGATAGCTCAGTGACTTCAACAAGCTCTGCTGGGTCTGTGGTGATACCGGCCAGGTCTATTTTAATGAAGGTGAGGACTACCTATCTCACCTCTTCAACTGGTGCAGAACTAGCTACCCTACGGGCTGCAGTTCAGTTCATCAGTCAGGAATCCGCACATGACTGGACAGTTTTTACCGACTCTAAAGCAGCCCTTCAAGGCCTGCAAACTGCACTACGCTGAGGGTCACACGAACAACTCGTTGCCGAAATCCGCAAGCTGTACCATGACGCCACATTGAAAGGCCATGACATAATTTTCCAATGGCTGCCGGGCCACTGCGGCATTCATGGCAATCACCAGGCTGACGAAGCTGCCCATTCTGCCCACAATGAGGGAATCCCCGTTAATATCCCCGTAAAGAGAGCTGACGTAGCGTGTGGGCTTCGTTCCTTGAAGCTGGAGCTCACACTTTCAGCGTGGAACACTGGAGAGTTGTGCAACCGTCGCCTCAGGACATTGGACCCTGGACTGCGCCTCCGTCTTCCGTGTAATGTAGCGCGTCGTGAAGCAACACTACTGTGTCGTCTATGGCTCGGTGTTGCCTTCACGAATAAGTATGCTTTCCGGATCGCGATGGCCGACAGCCCTTTTTGCGTCAACTGTGCCTGTGAAGAGACAATCACTCATCTCTTGTGTGAGTGCCCTGCCTTTGTGGCCGAAAGACTTAAGCTGCGCTGTGCTCTGGACCGCCTGGACCCTCGCCCTTTCACAGAGGCCAAGATCCTCGGGCCGTGGCCACAACAGTCAACTACCATCAGGGCTTACAAGGCACTCTTTCGCTTTTTGAGAGAGACTGCCTTGATTGACAGACTGTGATTATTTCCCGTTACTTCTGTCTTTCCTCTTTAATTCCCCTCATTCCCTTCCCCTGTGCAGGGTAGCCAACCGGAATCTTTTCTGGTTAACATCCCTGCCTTTCCCTCTCTCTCTCTCTATCTCTCTTAGCATGAAGCCATGCCTTCACAGACAGCGTAGATGTGTGGAGTTTAGAGAAGAATGTTTTTGCAGCAGAAGAAATGCACATTCGCCTAACACGTTTTAAAAAACTGGTTTCAAGGAACTCCAGATAAGGTTGCCGATACAACGGTATAGGAAACGATTACCCTGCAAGTGCCTGAGTCATCTGCTTTTTGGAGAGGCCATACAGGTAGCCTGAAGAAAAGCGCACAGTGAGGATATTTGAGGTTCCCGCTACTTCTGCACTGCGGCGACGACTGTCTAATGTTTTGGCTTTCGGCGGTACTTAAGTGCAACCGAATCATGAGAGTGTTCACCAGCGCCACCCTCGTCAACAGCAGCGAACTTAATGCGTCCTCTTTTACCGAGAGTGCCACATAGGAACGTGGTCGAACGGTGAGGGCTGAAGCTGTGCGAGAACCCTCGCTTCGGGTTGTTTGTGTCTGAAGCGTTGCTGGCGTTCATTTGTGGAACGGTTTGGCGACGGCACACGTGCAACATTCGCAGCATTCCAACTCACGTAAATCGGCTGCAGGTAGATGGGGCATTTTAGACCACAGCTCTTATGCGCCCGTTCCTGCGTTCCGTGTCGTAGCCGGCGTAACCGGTTGTCCAAGTAGCACAGCGAATTAAACGTCACCTGGAAGGTGTCTGACACGGGAAGACCCCGAGAGTGGCTAGCAGCGTAATACACCACATGGCAGGTGGCGTGTGATGTGTCGCGCTCAAACTTCGCATTACCGACAATTGCAACCGTCTGTCGATTTTTTATTAATGAGTGCCCGGACGTGCGCCCACCGATTTGTGCACGCGTGCACGCGCGCACACACACACGCACACGCGCACACACACGCACACACACGCGCGCGCACGCACACACACACAACACACACACACACCAAGGAAATTTTCGAATTTTTGAGAAAGGAGACTAAACTGCTCACTCAGTAAAGAAAGCAAGTATACAATACTCTAACCCTCAGTGGGAATCGAGCCAGTGACGGCGGGCGCAACTGAGAAACTTCGTTTACTGATGCCTTAGGCTACTCGGCCATGTTCGAAGATTCTTATTATTGTTGTCACATGGAATATCAGAAACCTCCGTGACCCCCTCTTGCCTTACTTGACTGTGTCGAATGCTTCAGCGATCTCGGCATACGGCCTCAAGCCACCATCACTCCCTTAACTCTGCCCGCACATAAATATTTCTGAAGGCGCACACGTCTAGAAAGGGCGACCAGTCAGGAGGTTGAACTTTCGCAGGATATACGCTCTGAGATAAAATGAACTATCTTCTGAACAGTGACCTCGCTGAAAGCGGTGATAGTGCGTGTTTATCAAGCATACGGCTTTCTCGCACGCTAAGCAGTCTTATTAACAGGAAAAGTTCTCATGGAATTCCGGTGCCCTTCATTACACGCACAAATATTATAGTGTAAGGCTTGACCTCAATGTCCTTTTTAAGAGACTGCTGAAGGGAGCTATTTCTCAAATGAACATAGCATCAGAAATAATTTCGTTGTTGAATAGTTCCCCGTTGCTTGCAGATGTAGCAAGTCACTGATCACGGCACAAACGTCCCCTTGGCTCGATGGCATATCCTAACACGTAAGGTCGATGTTTGAAGTCTAAGAAAGGTTTTGGGGGCCTATTGAGTGTAGTATCGAGGACAAAAGTGGTATACTCCACTCGGCTGAAGCCGGAGCATCGGAAAACTGCGTTGCAACGCCACCTACCGGCGGCATCTGGGATCAAGGCAGCCAATGCGTGACCTTTATTATCAGCAGGCATGTCGCTTGGCTCTTTTCAATGTTTCGTGCTTTAGCTCGCCAAAATGCCGCAGTTTTCCGTTGCTCCGGCTCCCGCCGCGTGGAGTATACCACTTTTGTCTCCGATAGTACATCCTCTGAACTAGCCTTAATACACTGCCGTCAAGAAAGGCGAGGTGAGGTAAGGCTGCACGAAGAGGAGGTAATGATCGATCAGAACCTTTGGTAGCTGCTTTCTGGAGGAGCGGTACAGGTAATCTAAGAAAAAGCGAAAATAAGTAAATGGAATGTGTCAGCACGAAATTACCTCACGACTATGTATAGAAAAGACAGATGAGCATTTCGTCACCTAATAAGCACAGCTGCCAAGAAGCGATGGTTTTCGGTTTTCAAAAACAAAAATCCTGAAACAAGTTAGTGGACAAAAACTGCACGAAAGATTCACCAGACTGTATGAAGGTAGCAAGAAATTCTGCCCACACATGGGCTTCCTTTGAAAGCGCCCCAGAAAAGTCACAAACATTCTATTTAATGATATACGTTCCTCCTCGCATAATGCACCAATTGCAACAGTGCCACAACGCAACGTCGCAACGAAGACGTCGCAAGTTTCTGTCCGTACAGACACGAAGTGCTCCCAACCAATCCAAGCCTGCTTTTTTATCATATTCTTTTAGTCAGAGCATGAGATGGCGACGACATCAGCATAGACCAAGATCTTAATTTTACACTGACTAGCGAGAAGCCACAATTAGCTGTGGTTTTGAAGAAACTGAGCTATAAGTGGTCAAGATATATAAAGCGAGTTAAAAAGGCGATGTAGAGCATGTTGATGCGAATTGAATATTTTTGGTAAACTCTCTACATGCATGCTACAGGTGTGCCGGAAGGGGGGGGGGGGGGGGTGTGACCGGCAAGCCGCTTTTGTGGTGACAGAAATATGTCTTGAATGCATATACCTGCAAATACAGAACAGCTTCCGCTCATAGTGGGCGCATGCAGCGGTCCTGGCGGCGCCCGCGTAAGCACTCAGCGCTGGAGAAATTCCCGACTGACCCGAGCTTCAAGAGAAACCTATTACTCGCCTGACGAGGTCTCCGAATGTGCTGAAGCTTGAAGGTTTTATAGATAAAAATCCACCAGCTTCTCTTCTTATGTACCTCGACAGCTAGAGACTAGCACACACAGCCGATGTGCACTAATGCTGAGTTCATTTGATTTCGCGGTTCTTGCGTAAATTTAAATCGTTTTGCCGCCGACAGTAATTTAAAGTGGGTAAAGACAAAACATCTTGCATTGAGCAAATTTCGCAGTGCTGTTCTATATGCTGATATCACTAAGAAAAGTAAACAGAAAAACAAGGTTGAATAAAAACAACCTACATTCAGCATTTTTTATAGTCTGAACCCGTTTGAACCCGTTTGAACCGGTTCAACGCGATCCGGAGCGGTTCGAACCGGAACGGAATGTCGCTCCGGAGCCGAACCCGGAACTGAACCGAACCCGAAAGAATTCCGGTTCGACACCCTGGCGCTGAGCGCGGTGCCACGCGGAGCCGTGTTCACGCTAAGTATGATTGATCCAGTACATGGCATGCAAAAACCATGTAACCTTTTTCAGAAACGGAAATGACCTTACAGACACCTTGGCGCCTTAACCAGTGTCAGCGGTGAGGAAACCTCCGATTTACATCGACAGATATTAAGCCAGCATTCTAACCAGGCAGTTATGACTATACTCGCGCTTCACTATGCACAATAAGTTGCGTCTACCTATCTTTATTACCCGCACTGTGAGAAAGTGTGCATCGAAAACTGCGGAGTCCGCCAACAAGATGAGAGCACATTTCTCATGCTTGCACAGATCGAAAAAAAAAAAAACATTGCGCATTCGCCACAGTGGCCAGTGACTGGTGTTTTATAATATTTGTTCCTGTTTTTTTTCTTTTTGACAATGTTGTTCATACAGAAAACTTTTACTTCTCACTGCCTTTATTATCATCATACAGGTGTTTTGTAGTGTTTGTCTGTTTTCTCTTTTTCGTTTGAAGTTTGCTGTGGTGATCTTTGGCTGTTATTATAATGCCCACTCTG
The DNA here is from genome assembly GCF_055824585.1 of Amblyomma mixtum. Classification (NCBI taxonomy): domain Eukaryota; kingdom Metazoa; phylum Arthropoda; class Arachnida; order Ixodida; family Ixodidae; genus Amblyomma; species Amblyomma mixtum. Next base: position 87,091,297 of record NC_143018.1, read on the forward strand.
TTTGGCCGTCGGGCTGCAGTACTTTGTAAATAAATAAATAAATAAATAAATAAATAAATAAATAAATAAATAAATAAATAAATAAATAAATAAACAAATAAATAAATAAAACCCCTTTATTATCAGCACCAAGCCTTGTCGCGCGCTTCACTATGCGCAATGAGTTGCGCCTAACTATCTTTATTACCCGCATTGTGAGAAAGTGTGCATCGGAAAGTGCGGAGTCCGCCAACAAGATGAGAGCACATGTCACGTGCTCGCATAGATTTAAAAAAAAAAACATTGCGCATTCGCCACAGTGAACCCTTTATTATCAGCACCAAGGCTTGTCCGAAAAATGACGAGGACCGGTTTCTGCAGTCTCTTCGCTGTCTTCTCGCAGCAGTGCATAACTCCCGGCGCATACACATTCTCCACCTTCGAGCTTTGTGCATTACCTTGCCGCGCTTGAGGTATAGCGACTGTATTGCGATAAAGGAATGCACGGTAATGCTGGCCCCAACGCACACCATCCGCTGCAGTGGCGGCATCTGGTGCGCAGGGCCGCAAGCAGATTTTAATTGAGGGCGGCGGATGGGTAGCTCACGCACTTATCGCCCGCCTCCTTTATCGCTCTTGCCTCAATTATTTCGCGCTTTCGTCTGTTTTTTTCCGTGGCAATCACTTGGCATTTATTGAAGAGTGGACGACAACCGCATTCCAGGCAGTGTTGTGCGAGGGAGCTGCTCCAAGGGGCTGTACCGCGATGGTTCCTTTCTATGCTCTCGAGTAGCCGCAGGTGCTCCCTCAAGCGGTCGTTAATACACCGGCTTGTTTGACCGATGTAACACTTGCCCTGGCCACAAGTGAAGTATATTTTGTAAACAACGTCTGTTTTGCAGCTTACAAAATTTCGCTTATGGTTTGTAGGGCACATGTTCCGACGAGACGGCATTCTGGCGAATCGCGGCTTTGATATTGTGTATGTATATAAACAACTATCATCCTGAATTTGGAGACAGGTCGGCTTTTTCCTCTCTCCAACGAAGCGAGCAAAGGATTCGTCGTGTGTGTTCATGGGCCCTGCGCCTACGAGTCGGCAGTTACTGGTAGAGCACTGCACGGGCCTCAATCTGAGGCCCGAGCCCGGCCCGGGCCCGAGACCTGAAGCCCGAGCCCGGCCCAGGCCCGCGGCTTCAAGCCCGGGCCCGGCCCGGGCCCGCTAAATTATCGCTCTAGCGAGCCCGGCCCGGCCCGTGAAACCCGGAGTGAAGCCCATCCCGGGCCCGTCCAGCCCCTTTCACAGTAACGCATGAGGTATACTGCTCACTCTGAGCAAGTAGACTGCTACTAGACCGATAAGAAACTGCCCGACAAAGGTTCTGAAACCAGTTTGGCTTGCAGAAAGTTGGTTCTTTTTAACCCAGAAGGAAGTGATTAAGAGTACCACGATAATGGAGCAGCCCCAGTGGAATATTTTTCGGCTTTTGTTCATCGAGGGTCAGTGCTCGCCAGGCCCGTCTTTTGGACAGTGATCTCGTGTAGGTGCGCAAAGATAAACTCGGAAGTTCCGAGAGCCAACTAAAAAGGGCTGCATACATGCGTAATAGACTACTTTGCATTCCCCATGATTTTAATGTTATATTTGGCCGCCCGCAAAGTATAAACATTAAAGCTGCCTAGCGAGCAGTGGGATGGTATTTTTTTAGTGAACGCGATCTCACAGGAAGAACTCATAGCCCAACTGGTCGCCTTTCAGCAGAAACGAAAAGCTAAAAGGCTTGAGTATTTCACGGTGTGTGTTTGAAGACTATAAGAATTCTAAACTAATATGTTCTTCCCGAATGCATTTCTAATAGTGTATAGGTATGTTTTGGGATGACGAACGATCAATGGCCAATTAAGGCCGGTTGAATTTTTTTCTTACTGCACCTCGACCTGGAAATAAGGAAATAAGTAAGACAATGAGTAAAGCTTAGTTTTTTTCTCAGCGCGTACTATAACTCATAGGTCTTCCGTGTCGCTGCTTCAATGCGGCATTTGTGTACTTCACTCTGCAATAGTGAATGAAAAGTCGTACACCAGCCATTTCTGTACGGACCCTAGCCCGGCGCGGGCCCGCAGCTTTAAGCCCGGGCCCGGCCCGCGGGCCGGGACGGGCCCGGGCTTTCGGGATGGCCCGAGCCCGTGCAGTGCACTAGTTACTGGTGCTGCTGTTGCCGCCGAAGAGAATGGCGCTTGCGGATTGTTATTGAGCTACAGAGCCTAATGAGATTGTAAACAATGTTGTCTGGGTTCCAAATTCTTGCAGAGATTATATAAAAAGTTGCCCCCCAAACACCGGATTCGAACCTCACACCTCCACGACCGCAGCTGGCGGCCGTAACCGCTAAGCCACGACTTTTTTTTTTTCTTTATTGCCTGGCTTTGACATTACACAACAAAATGGCGGGACACAATGAACACTTGGTGTTGATATAGTCAGCCTGCCAGGGGCTGGCTTCGTCACATTAAAATTCCTTTAGGGCCATCAAAGGCTCCACCCTTGACAGCCACTCGGGAGCCTCGCCAACAGATTTGACACTCTCAACAAACCGGTGCACAGTTTCACGAAAATAAATTCGTGCTGGCCTCGCGTCGGGATCACAGTAATATCCTGCCATTCTCGCGCGCCAAATACTGTGGAGGCCCAGTAACATTATCAGATCGAAAGGTACTCCGTCCTCGTTTTCAATGGGCAGATACCGTATTCCATGGGGCTGAAGTGGAAATTGTTTCTTTATAGTCCTTTGAAGTACGTCCCAAAAGTAAACCCCTTCCCAACAATACAGAAAAACGTGATCTATCGTTTCTGGTTGCTTGCAGATAAGGCAGTGATGACCCCACGGAAGAAATAAGCCCTTATCCTGTAAAAACATTTTGACTGATAACGTTCCTGTGTGCAACTTGAAAAAAAAAGTTTTAACCCCTGGGTCGACGTGCATTCCCTTTACCCTCTTTAACACATTCCTTCCAGGGCCTCCACTGTACAAGGCCCTATACATGGGTTCCGGCAAGACAACTTCACATAAATCCTTATACAATTTTTTCTTGTTCACTGTAGATAAATATTCGTTGGAAAACCTCGTTGAGAGAAATCGGACACTTGCGACAACTTCTCTGAAGTACCCAAAAATTCCGCCCGATAGGGTTTCGGTTGCAACAACAAAGTCAGGCAGCGCGCGCCCCAGCCTTACTTGGCACACGGTGCGCAAAAACGGATCACTGACATCACGCAGAAACATAAATCTGTTAACAATCTGCCTCAAGAAAAGGTGTCCCAGACCCACTCCACCATCCTTCACTTTTCTACGCTAAGCCACGACGGAATGCGATAAGGTCACTTATATTAAAGGTGCACTGAAGAGGATTCTGAACATGTCTTTTTGCCGCGGGAACTCGATCCACACGTTTCTAGCATTCTTAGAAACAGTGACTTATTGCCCTGTGTGGCCGATTTCCCCAATTAAAACGAATTAACGTCCGGCTCCCGCCTTTTTTTTTTGAATTCAGCCTCGTACGGTGGGCGGAGTCGACCAACGCGTGGAGCGCCTTTCACCCTGTCCCATGGACGCTTTGCTTTCGCTTTATTTTGTTTTTTAGGTTTCCATGAATAAATAGTTTCATTCGCAGATAAAATAGCCGCAAAATAAGCCCGAATAAATAACAATACGCGCGGACTATTTGCTACTACGGACTACTACGTATTACTCCGCGCCAATGGCAGAGCGGCAAGCCGCCACGGGACTGGGTGAAAGGCGCTCCACGCGTTGGTCGACTCCGCCCACCGTACGAGGCAGAATTAAAAAAAAAAAAGGCGGGAGCCGGACGTAAATTTGATGTAATTTGGGAAATCGGCCACACAGGGCAGTAAGTCGCCGTTTCTAAGAATGCTGGGGACGTGTAGATCGAATTCCCGCGGCAAAAAGACAAGTTCAGATTCCTCTTCAGTGCACCTTTAATGCCTATAACGGTGGTAGCATATTCGAAACGCTTATGGAACGATCAAGTGCCAATCCTGCAAAGCATATTTGCACACGAGCTGCGTAAACGGCTCTGAACGACTAAGGGCCGGTCATCTCTGTCTATCCACGCGTTGCCCGTACCGCAACGTGTACTTTGCGAAAGGGACATAACGCACGCCAGATTCAAAAGCTATCCGATTTCTTTCAGAACACGGAAATAACCTTAGAGACACCTTGGCCCCTTAAACAGTTTCAATGCTGAGGAAACCATTGATTTACATCGACAGATATCAATCTAGATCTTTTCAACCAGCATATATTTTGGCGCACTTATGCGCGGACTTAACAATGCCCGTTAAATTGCATCTGAATATCGCAAAGTGCAGAGTGCACCAACAATGTGAGAGCACATGTCACGTGCTGGCGTAGGTTGAGAGAAAAACAATGTGCTTTCGCCACAGTGAACCCTTTATTATCAGCACCAAGGCTTGTCCAAAAAATGACGGGGACCGGTTTCTGTAGTCTCTTCGTTGTCCTTTCGCAGCAGTGCATAGCTCCCGGTGCGTACACATTCTTCGCCTTCGAGCCGTATTGCTTTCCTTCCGGCGCCTCACAGATAACGACTCTATTGCGATAAAGGAATACAAGGTAATGCTGGCCCCAACGCACACCATCTGCTGCAGTGGCGGCATCTGGTGCGCAGGGCCGCAAGCAGATTTTAATTGAGGGCGGTGGATGGGTAGCTCACGCACGTATCGCCCGCCTCCTTTTTTTTTTTTTTATGGGGTTTAACGTCCCAAAGCGACTGAGGCTATGAGAGACGCCGTAGTGAAGTTCTCCGGAAATTTCGACCACCTGGGGTTCTTTAACGTGCACTGACATCGCACAGTACACGGGCCTCTAGAATTTCTCCTCCAAAGAAATTCCAGCCGCCGCGGCCGGGATCGAACCCGCGTCTTTCGGGTCAGCAGCCGAGCACCATAGCCACTGAGCCACCGCGGCGGCTGACCCGCCTCCTTTATCGCTCTTGCCTCAATTATTTCGCGTTTTCGTCTGTTTTTTTCCGTGGCGATCACTTCGCATTTATTGAAGAGTGGACGACAACCGCATTCCAGGCAGTGTTGTGCGAGGGAGCTGCTCCAAGGGGCTGTACTGCGATGGTGCCTTTCTATGCTCTCGAGTAGCCGGCGGTGTTCCCTCAAGCGGTCGTTAATACACCGGCTTGTTTGACCGATGTAACACTTGCCCTGGCCACAAGTGAAGTATATTTTGTAAACAACGTCTGTCTTGCAGCTTACAAAATTTCGCTTATGATTTGTAGGGCACATGTTCCGACGAGACGGCATTCTGGCGAATCGCGGCTTTGATATTGTATATGTGTATAAACAACTATCATCCTGAATTTAGAGACAAGTCGGTTTTTTCTCTCTCCAACGAAGCGTGCAAAGGACTCGTCGTGTGTGTTCATGGGCCCTGCGCCTACGAGTCGGCAGTTACTGGTGCTGCGGTTGCCGCCGAAGAGAATGGCGCTTGCGGAGTGTTTTTGAGCTACAGAGACTAAGGAGTTTGTAAACAATGTTGTCTTGGTTCCAAATTCTTGCAGAGATTAAATAAAAAAAGTCGCCCCCCAAACACCGGATTCGAACCTCACACCTCCACGACCGCAGCTGGCGGCCGTAACCGCTAAGCCACGGCTGAATTTTTTTTTTCTTTCATGGTATTTATTTACATGGTTTTGTATACAAAGCATATATATACATATGTGTGTGTGCATATACACACACAAAAACAACTATTTACAGAGCACCTAGGTAGGCGCTAGGTGGCAGAAACATAATAGTAACATATTATAACTAAAAGGCCGGTAAAGATATACAGCGCATCAGGAGAGGAAACCAATCCGGTACAAAGTCCGATTTTTTGTAAATGTCCGTTACCTGCAGCAACATTCGGCTAAAGTGAATTCTGGGCGAAACAACAGGTTCAACGTTGCGATCTTGCATGCGTGTTTTCCAAAGACTATGAAGTCCAATCAGAAGAATCATATCATAAGGATTCGAGTCAGGTTGGGAAACAACAAGGTAGCGCACACTGTAGGAATTTAGGAGAAAATCTTTCTGTAGCGTCCTTTGCAACACATCCCAAAACAAAATCGCGTCTTTGATGTCTATAAAACAATGTTCAATTGTTTCAGGCACATTGCACAAGCGACAGTTTACAGAAGACACAAAAATGTTTTTCCTATCGAGCCACGTCTTGACAGGTAGAGTTTCAGTGTGTAATTTATAGAAAAATGTTTTGGTGCAAGGAGAAATTGGCATTTTACGCACTCGCTTTAAAACATCATGACCCATGAGCCCAACGTAGACGGAACGATACAGTGGGGGCGGGAAGAGCATGGATATCAAATCCCTGTACAGATTTTTGCGCGAAACAGAATATAAGTACTCATTTGAAAACCGAACTGTCAAAAAACGCACGGAGGCATAAACTTCCTGCATAAAGCCTAGTAAACGGGGTCGTTCAGTAAAATTGGAAGAAACTACTAAGTTCGGAAGTAAAGTCATGAAGTTAACCTGCAAGAATGCTCTAATAATCGGAAGGGAACAAGCACGAAAAAAGAAGAAACGGGCAACCAACTGTCTCACATACAGGTGTTCTAGGCCCAGGCCTCCTGCGCAAACAGGCCTGAAAAGGTTATCACGCCGCATGGGCTCAAATTTGGAGGACCAAATAAACGTCGCAAATATACGATGGAAACGCTGTATGTAATGTCTGGCGCAGTGAAGGACCTGGAGTACGTAATAAATTCTTGTTGCCAGAAAGGTGTTGCAAGCCTGGGCTCGACCAAAAATTGAGAGGCGATGCGGTACAAATGTCTGAGCATAACGCTCAACAGCCGGAACTCGATCTCTCCAGTAATGGGCACTGGATTTGTAGGCATGAAGTGGAACGCCAAGATATTTAGGAGGCACACAAGACCATTCTATGCCAGCGTACAGAGGTGGAGTTGTGCCCCATGAACCAAACCATAGGCCAGAACTTTTGGAGCGATTCATTTGAGCACCAGAAACGATGCCGAATTGATCTATTGTGGACAACACATTATCAATGCTGGGCTTGTCAACGCAGAAAAATGCAAGGTCGTCAGCATATGCCAGCAATTTGACTTCATTACCCAAAATAGGGAACCCATGGATATTACTGTTACGCAAAACACTCAAACAAAGCGGTTCCAGGTAAAGAGCAAAAAGCAGAGGAGACATCGGACAGCCTTGCTTCACAGAAGAGCGGATTGGCACAGGGTTCGAGAGCTGGCCATTAATGATCAATCGTGTTGAACAGTTGCTGTAGCAAAGCTGCACCCCTTTAAGTACAGTAGAACCCACGTTTGCTCACTCTAGAAGTGAAAACAGAATATTTTGCCAGGATATTTTGGCACACTTATGCGCGGACTTCACAATGCCCGTTAAATTGCATCTGAATATCGCAAAGTGTAGAGTGCGCCAACAATGTGAGAGCACATGTCACGTGCTGGCGTAGGTTGAAAAAAAAAAACAATGTGCTTTCGCCACAGAGAACCCTTTATTATCAGCACCAAGGCTTGTCCAAAAAATGACGAGAACCGGTTTCTGTAGTCTCTTCGTTGTCCTTTCGCAGCAGTGCACAGCTCCCGGTGCGTACACATTCTTCGCCTTGGAGCCGTTTTCTTTTCCTTCCGGCGCTTCACAGATAACGACTCTATTGCGATAAAGGAATACACGGTAATGCTGGCCCGAACGCACGCCATCTGCTGCAGTGGCCGCATCTGGTGCGCAGGGCTGCAAGCAGATTTTTAATTGAGGGCGGCGGATGGGTAGCTCACGCACTTATCGCCCGCCTCCTTTATCGCTCTTGCCTCAATTATTTCGCGTTTTCGTCTGTTTTTTTCCGTATCAATCACTAGGCATTTATTGAACATTGGACGACAACCGCATTCCAGGCAGTGTTGAACGAGGGAGCTGCTCCAAGGGGCTGTACCGCGATGGTTCCTTTCTATGCTCTCGAGTAGCCGCAGGTGCTCCCTCAAGCGGTCGTTAATACATCGGCTTGTTTGACCGATGTAACACTTGCCCTGGCCACAAGTGAAGTATATTTTGTAAACAACGTCTGTTTTGCAGCTTACAAAATTTCGCTTATGGTTTGTACGGCACATGTTCCGACGAGACGGCATTCTGGCGAATCGCGGCTTTGATATTGTATATGTATATAAACAACTATCATCCTGAATTTAGAGACAAGTCGGTTTTTTTTCTCTCTCCAACGAAGCGAGCAAAGGATTCGTCGTGTGTGTTCATGGGCCCTGCGCCTACGAGTCGGCAGTTACTGGTGCTGCGGTTGCCGCCGAAGAGAATGGCGCTTGCGGAGTGTTTTTGAGCTACAGAGCCTAATGAGATTGTAAACAATGTTGTCTTGGTTCCAAATTCTTGCAGAGATTAAATAAAAAAGTTGCCCCCCAAACACCGGATTCGAACCTCACACCTCCACGTCCGCAGCTGGCGGCCGTAACCGCTAAGCCACGACAGAATTGTGATAAGGACATTTATATTAATGCACATAACGGTGGTAGCATATTTAAAACGCTTATGGAACGATCAAGTGCCAATCCTGCAAAGCATATTTGCACACGAGCTGCGTAAACGGCTCTGAACGACTAAGGGCCGGTCATCTCTGTCTATCCACGCGTTGGCCGTACCGCAACGTGTACTTTGCGAAAGGGGCATCACATACGCCAGGTTCAAAAGCTATCCGATTTCCTTCAGAACACGGAAAGAACCTTAGAGACACCTTGGCCCCTTAAACAGTGTCAATGCTGAGGAAACCACTGATTTACATCGACAGATATCAATCTAAAGCTTTTCAACCAGGATATTTTGGCACACTTATGCGCGGACTTCACAATGCCCGTTAAATTGCATCTGAATATCGCAAAGTGTAGAGTGCGCCAACAATGTGAGAGCACATGTCACGTGCTGGCGTAGGTTGAAAAAAAAAAACAATGTGCTTTCGCCACAGAGAACCCTTTATTATCAGCACCAAGGCTTGTCCAAAAAATGACGAGAACCGGTTTCTGTAGTCTCTTCGTTGTCCTTTCGCAGCAGTGCACAGCTCCCGGTGCGTACACATTCTTCGCCTTGGAGCCGTTTTCTTTTCCTTCCGGCGCTTCACAGATAACGACTCTATTGCGATAAAGGAATACACGGTAATGCTGGCCCCAACGCACGCCATCTGCTGCAGTGGCCGCATCTGGTGCGCAGGGCTGCAAGCAGATTTTTAATTGAGGGCGGCGGATGGGTAGCTCACGCACTTATCGCCCGCCTCCTTTATCGCTCTTGCCTCAATTATTTCGCGTTTTCGTCTGTTTTTTTTCCGTGGCAATCACTAGGCATTTATTGAACATTGGACGACAACCGCATTCCAGGCAGTGTTGAACGAGGGAGCTGCTCCAAGGGGCTGTACCGCGATGGTTCCTTTCTATGCTCTCGAGTAGCCGCAGGTGCTCCCTCAAGCGGTCGTTAATACATCGGCTTGTTTGACCGATGTAACACTTGCCCTGGCCACAAGTGAAGTATATTTTGTAAACAACGTCTGTTTTGCAGCTTACAAAATTTCGCTTATGGTTTGTACGGCACATGTTCCGACGAGACGGCATTCTGGCGAATCGCGGCTTTGATATTGTATATGTATATAAACAACTATCATCCTGAATTTAGAGACAAGTCGGTTTTTTTTCTCTCTCCAACGAAGCGAGCAAAGGATTCGTCGTGTGTGTTCATGGGCCCTGCGCCTACGAGTCGGCAGTTACTGGTGCTGCGGTTGCCGCCGAAGAGAATGGCGCTTGCGGAGTGTTTTTGAGCTACAGAGCCTAATGAGATTGTAAACAATGTTGTCTTGGTTCCAAATTCTTGCAGAGATTAAATAAAAAAGTTGCCCCCCAAACACCGGATTCGAACCTTACACCTCCACGTCCGCAGCTGGCGGCCGTAACCGCTAAGCCACGACAGAATTGTGATAAGGACATTTATATTAATGCACATAACGGTGGTAGCATATTTAAAACGCTTATGGAACGATCAAGTGCCAATCCTGCAAAGCATATTTGCACTCGAGCTGCGTAAACGGCTCTGAACGACTAAGGGCCGGTCATCTCTGTCTATCCACGCGTTGCCCGTACCGCAACGTGTACTTTGCGAAAGGGGCATCACATACGCCAGGTTCAAAAGCTATCCGATTTCTTTCAGAACACGGAAAGAACCTTAGAGACACCTTGGCCCCTTAAACAGTGTCAATGCTGAGGAAACCACTGATTTACATCGACAGATATCAATCTAAAGATTTTCAACCAGGATATTTTGGCACACTTATGCGCGGACTTCACAATGCCCGTTAAATTGCATCTGAATATCGCAAAGTGTAGAGTGCGCCAACAATGTGAGAGCACATGTCACGTGCTGGCGTAGGTTGAAAAAAAAACAATGTGCTTTCGCCACAGAGAACCCTTTATTATCAGCACCAAGGCTTGTCCAAAAAATGACGAGAACCGGTTTCTGTAGTCTCTTCGTTGTCCTTTCGCAGCAGTGCACAGCTCCCGGTGCGTACACATTCTTCGCCTTGGAGCCGTTTTCTTTTCCTTCCGGCGCTTCACAGATAACGACTCTATTGCGATAAAGGAATACACGGTAATGCTGGCCCCAACGCACGCCATCTGCTGCAGTGGCCGCATCTGGTGCGCAGGGCTGCAAGCAGATTTTTAATTGAGGGCGGCGGATGGGTAGCTCACGCACTTATCGCCCGCCTCCTTTATCGCTCTTGCCTCAATTATTTCGCGTTTTCGTCTGTTTTTTTCCGTGGCAATCACTAGGCATTTATTGAACATTGGACGACAACCGCATTCCAGGCAGTGTTGTGCGAGGGAGCTGCTCCAAGGGGCTGTACCGCGATGGTTCCTTTCTATGCTCTCGAGTAGCCGCAGGTGCTCCCTCAAGCGGTCGTTAATACACCGGCTTGTTTGACCGATGTAACACTTGCCCTGGCCACAAGTGAAGTATATTTTGTAAACAACGTCTGTTTTGCAGCTTACAAAATTTCGCTTATGGTTTGTACGGCACATGTTCCGACGAGACGGCATTCTGGCGAATCGCGGCTTTGATATTGTATATGTATATAAACAACTATCATCCTGAATTTAGAGACAAGTCGGTTTTTTTTCTCTCTCCAACGAAGCGAGCAAAGGATTCGTCGTGTGTGTTCATGGGCCCTGCGCCTACGAGTCGGCAGTTACTGGTGCTGCGGTTGCCGCCGAAGAGAATGGCGCTTGCGGAGTGTTTTTGAGCTACAGAGCCTAATGAGATTGTAAACAATGTTGTCTTGGTTCCAAATTCTTGCAGAGATTAAATAAAAAAGTTGCCCCCCAAACACCGGATTCGAACCTTACACCTCCACGTCCGCAGCTGGCGGCCGTAACCGCTAAGCCACGACAGAATTGTGATAAGGACATTTATATTAATGCACATAACGGTGGTAGCATATTTAAAACGCTTATGGAACGATCAAGTGCCAATCCTGCAAAGCATATTTGCACACGAGCTGCGTAAACGGCTCTGAACGACTAAGGGCCGGTCATCTCTGTCTATCCACGCGTTGGCCGTACCGCAACGTGTACTTTGCGAAAGGGGCATCACATACGCCAGGTTCAAAAGCTATCCGATTTCCTTCAGAACACGGAAAGAACCTTAGAGACACCTTGGCCCCTTAAACAGTGTCAATGCTGAGGAAACCACTGATTTACATCGACAAATATCAATGTAAAGCTTTTCAACCAGGATATTTTGGTGCACTTAATCTTATGCGCGGACTTCACAATGCCCGTTAAATTGCATCTGAATATCGCAAAGTGCAGAGTGCGCCAACAATGAGAGAGCACATGTCACGTGCTGGCGTAGGTTGAAAGAAAAACAATGTGCTTTCGCCGCAGTGAACCCTTTATTATCAGCACCCATGCTTGTCCAAAAAATGACGAGGACCGGTTTCTGTAGTCTCTTCGTTGTCCTTTCGCAGCAGTGCATAGCTCCCAGTGCGTACAGATTGTTCGCCTTCGAGCCGTGTTGCTTTCCTTCCGGCGCCTCAGAGATAACGACTCTATTGCGATAAAGGAATACACGGTAATGCTGGCCCCAACGCACACCATCTGCTGCAGTGGCGGCATCTGGTGCGCAGGGCCGCAAGCAGATTTTAATTGAGGGTGGCGGATGGGTAGCTCACGCACTTATCGCCCGCCTCCTTTATCGCTCTTGCCTCAATTATTTCGCGTTTTCGTCTGTTTTTTTCCGTGGCGATCACTTGGCATTTATTGAAGAGTGGACGACAACCGCATTCCAGGCAGTGTTGTGCGAGGGAGCTGCTCCAAGGGGCTGTACCGCGATGGTTCCTTTCTATGCTCTCGAGTAGCCGGCGGTGTTCCCTCAAGCGGTCGTTAATACACCGGCTTGTTTGACCGATGTAACACTTGCCCTGGCCACAAGTGAAGTATATTTTGTAAACAACGTCTGTTTTGCAGCTTACAAAATTTAGCTTATGGTTTGTAGGGCACATGTTCCGACGATACGGCATTCTGGCGAATCGCGGCTTTGATATTGTATATGTATATAAACAACTATCATCCTGAATTTAGAGACAAGTCGGTTTTTTGCTCTCTCCAACGAAGCGAGCAACGGATTCGTCGTGTGTGTTCATGGGCCCTGCGCCAACGAGTCGGCAGTTACTGGTAGAGCACTGCACGGGCCTCAATCTGAGGCCCGAGCCCGGCCCGGGCCCGAGACCTGAAGCCCGAGCCCGGCCCAGGCCCGCGGCTTCAAGCCCGGGCCCGGCCCGGGCCCGCTAAATTATCGCTCTAGCGAGCCCGGCCCGGCCCGTGAAACCCGGAGTGAAGCCCATCCCGGGCCCGTCCAGCCCCTTTCACAGTAACGCATGAGGTATACTGCTCACTCTGAGCAAGTAGACTGCTACTAGACCGATAAGAAACTGCCCGACAAAGGTTCTGAAACCAGTTTGGCTTGCAGAAAGTTGGTTCTTTTTAACCCAGAAGGAAGTGATTAAGAGTACCACGATAATGGAGCAGCCCCAGTGGAATATTTTTCGGCTTTTGTTCATCGAGGGTCAGTGCTCGCCAGGCCCGTCTTTTGGACAGTGATCTCGTGTAGGTGCGCAAAGATAAACTCGGAAGTTCCGAGAGCCAACTAAAAAGGGCTGCATACATGCGTAATAGACTACTTTGCATTCCCCATGATTTTAATGTTATATTTGGCCGCCCGCAAAGTATAAACATTAAAGCTGCCTAGCGAGCAGTGGGATGGTATTTTTTTAGTGAACGCGATCTCACAGGAAGAACTCATAGCCCAACTGGTCGCCTTTCAGCAGAAACGAAAAGCTAAAAGGCTTGAGTATTTCACGGTGTGTGTTTGAAGACTATAAGAATTCTAAACTAATATGTTCTTCCCGAATGCATTTCTAATAGTGTATAGGTATGTTTTGGGATGACGAACGATCAATGGCCAATTAAGGCCGGTTGAATTTTTTTCTTACTGCACCTCGACCTGGAAATAAGGAAATAAGTAAGACAATGAGTAAAGCTTAGTTTTTTTCTCAGCGCGTACTATAACTCATAGGTCTTCCGTGTCGCTGCTTCAATGCGGCATTTGTGTACTTCACTCTGCAATAGTGAATGAAAAGTCGTACACCAGCCATTTCTGTACGGACCCTAGCCCGGCGCGGGCCCGCAGCTTTAAGCCCGGGCCCGGCCCGCGGGCCGGGACGGGCCCGGGCTTTCGGGATGGCCCGAGCCCGTGCAGTGCACTAGTTACTGGTGCTGCTGTTGCCGCCGAAGAGAATGGCGCTTGCGGATTGTTATTGAGCTACAGAGCCTAATGAGATTGTAAACAATGTTGTCTGGGTTCCAAATTCTTGCAGAGATTATATAAAAAGTTGCCCCCCAAACACCGGATTCGAACCTCACACCTCCACGACCGCAGCTGGCGGCCGTAACCGCTAAGCCACGACTTTTTTTTTTTCTTTATTGCCTGGCTTTGACATTACACAACAAAATGGCGGGACACAATGAACACTTGGTGTTGATATAGTCAGCCTGCCAGGGGCTGGCTTCGTCACATTAAAATTCCTTTAGGGCCATCAAAGGCTCCACCCTTGACAGCCACTCGGGAGCCTCGCCAACAGATTTGACACTCTCAACAAACCGGTGCACAGTTTCACGAAAATAAATTCGTGCTGGCCTCGCGTCGGGATCACAGTAATATCCTGCCATTCTCGCGCGCCAAATACTGTGGAGGCCCAGTAACATTATCAGATCGAAAGGTACTCCGTCCTCGTTTTCAATGGGCAGATACCGTATTCCATGGGGCTGAAGTGGAAATTGTTTCTTTATAGTCCTTTGAAGTACGTCCCAAAAGTAAACCCCTTCCCAACAATACAGAAAAACGTGATCTATCGTTTCTGGTTGCTTGCAGATAAGGCAGTGATGACCCCACGGAAGAAATAAGCCCTTATCCTGTAAAAACATTTTGACTGATAACGTTCCTGTGTGCAACTTGAAAAAAAAAGTTTTAACCCCTGGGTCGACGTGCATTCCCTTTACCCTCTTTAACACATTCCTTCCAGGGCCTCCACTGTACAAGGCCCTATACATGGGTTCCGGCAAGACAACTTCACATAAATCCTTATACAATTTTTTCTTGTTCACTGTAGATAAATATTCGTTGGAAAACCTCGTTGAGAGAAATCGGACACTTGCGACAACTTCTCTGAAGTACCCAAAAATTCCGCCCGATAGGGTTTCGGTTGCAACAACAAAGTCAGGCAGCGCGCGCCCCAGCCTTACTTGGCACACGGTGCGCAAAAACGGATCACTGACATCACGCAGAAACATAAATCTGTTAACAATCTGCCTCAAGAAAAGGTGTCCCAGACCCACTCCACCATCCTTCACTTTTCTACGCTAAGCCACGACGGAATGCGATAAGGTCACTTATATTAAAGGTGCACTGAAGAGGATTCTGAACATGTCTTTTTGCCGCGGGAACTCGATCCACACGTTTCTAGCATTCTTAGAAACAGTGACTTATTGCCCTGTGTGGCCGATTTCCCCAATTAAAACGAATTAACGTCCGGCTCCCGCCTTTTTTTTTGAATTCAGCCTCGTACGGTGGGCGGAGTCGACCAACGCGTGGAGCGCCTTTCACCCTGTCCCATGGACGCTTTGCTTTCGCTTTATTTTGTTTTTTAGGTTTCCATGAATAAATAGTTTCATTCGCAGATAAAATAGCCGCAAAATAAGCCCGAATAAATAACAATACGCGCGGACTATTTGCTACTACGGACTACTACGTATTACTCCGCGCCAATGGCAGAGCGGCAAGCCGCCACGGGACTGGGTGAAAGGCGCTCCACGCGTTGGTCGACTCCGCCCACCGTACGAGGCAGAATTAAAAAAAAAAAAGGCGGGAGCCGGACGTAAATTTGATTTAATTTGGGAAATCGGCCACACAGGGCAGTAAGTCGCCGTTTCTAAGAATGCTGGGGACGTGTAGATCGAATTCCCGCGGCAAAAAGACAAGTTCAGATTCCTCTTCAGTGCACCTTTAATGCCTATAACGGTGGTAGCATATTCGAAACGCTTATGGAACGATCAAGTGCCAATCCTGCAAAGCATATTTGCACACGAGCTGCGTAAACGGCTCTGAACGACTAAGGGCCGGTCATCTCTGTCTATCCACGCGTTGCCCGTACCGCAACGTGTACTTTGCGAAAGGGGCATAACGCACGCCAGATTCAAAAGCTATCCGATTTCTTTCAGAACACGGAAATAACCTTAGAGACACCTTGGCCCCTTAAACAGTTTCAATGCTGAGGAAACCATTGATTTACATCGACAGATATCAATCTAGATCTTTTCAACCAGCATATATTTTGGCGCACTTATGCGCGGACTTAACAATGCCCGTTAAATTGCATCTGAATATCGCAAAGTGCAGAGTGCGCCAACAATGTGAGAGCACATGTCACGTGCTGGCGTAGGTTGAGAGAAAAACAATGTGCTTTCGCCACAGTGAACCCTTTATTATCAGCACCAAGGCTTGTCCAAAAAATGACGGGGACCGGTTTCTGTAGTCTCTTCGTTGTCCTTTCGCAGCAGTGCATAGCTCCCGGTGCGTACACATTCTTCGCCTTCGAGCCGTATTGCTTTCCTTCCGGCGCCTCACAGATAACGACTCTATTGCGATAAAGGAATACAAGGTAATGCTGGCCCCAACGCACACCATCTGCTGCAGTGGCGGCATCTGGTGCGCAGGGCCGCAAGCAGATTTTAATTGAGGGCGGTGGATGGGTAGCTCACGCACGTATCGCCCGCCTCCTTTTTTTTTTTTTTTATGGGGTTTAACGTCCCAAAGCGACTGAGGCTATAGCCGCGTTTACATGAATGCGACAAGAGCGCATCGTATTAACTTTCTGGCGTATCGCACTCATGTAAACCGGCATAACGCGCCAGGAAAGCGCATCGCATCAATCCGCCAGTCGGGGGTAGATCGAAAGAGACCAGTCGACTTGCGCGGTGCATGTAAACAGAGCGGCGCATCGTATTGTGAATGATGGGAAGGCGCGCCAAATTTCACTTCCGGTGAGATCCGGCCCGCGCGCAGACGGTGTACAGACGGCACGCAGGATGTCGGCGGACGGAAACAACGCGCCGTGCGCTGCACGTGTACTCTTCTCTCGCGAGGAAACGTCGTCATTTCTCGCAATCATCAGCGAGATCGACATTGGTCGTCTCCTTGATTCAAGGCGGCAGCGCAATCAAGCACATTTTCAACTCATACAACAGAAAATGCAAGATTTGGGCTACCACTGGACCTGGCAGCAGCTTCGCACTCATTGGAAAAATCTTAAAGCGAAGTATACCAAGGTATGTCTCTGGATATTAGTCACGTTCACCCGTTTCATAAGCGATTTGTGCTTGTCTCGTAGTTCTGCTTTAAGAATGGCTCGTTTGTTTACCGCAGGAAAGAGAGCTACAGAAGCTTAGTGGTGCGGCACCGTCCAAGTGGCAATGGTTTGAAATGATGAGCGCCATCCTGTCTCACCGCCCGATGGTTGAAGCCCAAACATATGGCATCGATAGTAACGCAACCGGCGATGACGACAGCATTGCAGGTGGAGTCCTGAAATGCCCGCTTTTTGCGTCTGCATGCACCGGTAGTCGCTGTACGTGCACATATGAAATGTCAGCAGTTTATGAGTTTATGCAGCGATGCGAGTGTGTTTACGGGCTTCGCATATGATTGCCGGGGAAAGTTTAAAATGTGGGACTCGGCGATAGCTTAGGTTCGGTGGCTGTAAGAAAAGAACTCGGTTAGAATTGGGTACTTTAAAATGTCACTCCTTTGCAGCGCAAATTTTGCTGAGGCAGTTATGATGGCTATGTACGAGCCTTGCTGTATTTTTAATAAACAGTACTCGCTCAGTTTGAGATATACCGCGCCAGCGCGTATCAAAGCCATCGCGCGGCCTAGGGCGTTGAACTTGTGCTGGGAGTCGCTCCATACACGTTGCATGCCGCGGTAGGCAGAAACCGATCGGCAGCCGCATAACGTGGCCTTGTAGAGTACTCATGTATCCCAGGCGAAGCCAAATATTTCCCACGCTCGCCGAGAGCAGACGTACGGTCTGGCCCCTCCGCCGGGCACGGAATGCGCGGTATCGGTTGGCGTAAGAGGGACGGCGCCTGAGCGATGCTGCGAATAAGACAGAACGTATTTCCTTACATACATTTAGAAATGCCAATGTAATTACGTTTTATTTACTTACCTGAATAGAATATTGCACCAGGTAGTATTTTACTGCTTTATCTGATTCACAATGCGTAGCATACGAACACGCGCCTTTATTTATTGTTGTTCAACTACAGACACAAGCGACGCAGATGATGATACGATGTCACCTGAGGGCAGTTCGCAATTCTCTGCAAGCACTTCACAGTGTAAGTAAAAACTTGACTCTCATTTAACACTTGCACGTTCTTTTTTCCGTTTAAGTACTACGTGCTAGGGGCAAATATGCGCGAATAGCTGCAGTACATAGCTTTTATGCGCTCTGAATTTACTTTGCGCAAAACCTCTTTTAGGGAAGTCAAGAATGACAAATATTTGCATATAATTGCGGTGGATAACAACTGAGATGCCTATTTCATGCGTCGTCAGGTGAAATAAAAGATAAAAAAAATGTGATACGCAGGAGGCTCTCAACAGCATCAGACTACATGACATTCTTTGAAACAAATTCGTCCATTCTAGAGTTGAAATAATGGTGGCACTTGTACTCTTTGCCCTTTTTCTCGATTCCTTGCAGCGAATGGTGACAGCAGCTCTGCACCACCACCAAAGCGGATAAGGCGCAGCAGGAATTCGGAGCTTGCCGACCTCCTAAAGGAGCAACATAAACAAAATGGCGAGCTCATGATAGAACAAACGAGGCTTATTTTTGAGCAACAAAAGAGGCTGCTTGAGGAAGAGAACAGAAACTTCAAGGAGACAATGGCCCAAATTACGGCCTCTTTATTTTCAAGCACACAGGCCTTAGTAACGCAAATAATGGCCCAGCCTGTCCATGCTTTAGGCCAGCCAATGTTTCACCAATCACCTGCACAACTGTTTGGCCAGCCAGCACAGGTTTTCCAGCACCCTGTACAAGCATTTGGGCCTATTTCTAATGTTCTGGCATCCCCAACACCAGCAACCCCCCAGGACGAGCAAAGCCACGGCCCTAGTCAATGCAGGCAGTGAGAACCCTGTACACCGGATATGCATTCGTTGACTGCGTGATTTACCTCTACTCACTTTTTGTTCTCGTGTTGTGTGATTTATCTGCACTTGCGTTCAAAGTCTGAAAATCAGTTACAAACACTGTTTAAAGTATTACGTTGCATATAATGTCATTCAAATTTATAGTGAAATTCGTATTCCTGTAAATGTTTCGAATTAAACTCGTGTTACGTCCCACTACTGTAATGGCCCCACAGCCAACCGCATTTGCAAATACTAATTACACCATATGCACATGCCTAACGGTATAATAAATTGCTTGTGGTGTGTATCAGCTGAGTACTATTTTATCATGTACAGCAAGTCATGCTACCTTCTCTGCGGGCACTCACAATGGCCAAGACGCATAAGTTCAGTTCTGCAGTTAAAGCAGAATTTTGGGTGACACATTTTCTTTTCTAAGCGTAATATCAGTTATTTGAGGGGAACTTAGAAGGAGACAGCGTCAGTGGCTCTCCCGTATGCATCCTCGGAAGTCACACTGCTTTTACATTTCACTGAGATCTGTTTTGTTCACCATGAAGACGAACGTAGGGGGAAGTTCTGTGCCAGTAAATCGCAAAGAAAGTCTCGTACTCCACTAGCAGAACTGCCTTGCCGAGGACGTGTTGGTGGTTGGGGAAATATGTTGCATTCCCAGTCTCTCACATCCGCTAACCAAATGTCTGGAACTGTCTCTGCCCTCTCCTCACAAAAATTGTGTAGGATGCATACTGCTGTGACGACAGTAGGCATAAACTTGTAGTTGATGTCAGCACGCTTAAGCGCCACACGCCATCGTCCCTTCAGTCTCCCAAAAGCATGCTCCACCACGTTGCGGCCGGAGCTGTGGTAGACATTAAAGGACTCCTGCTCTTTTGTGAGTCTTCCTTGTGAAGATGTATAACCTTTCAATATCCACGGAAGCGACGGATATGCGGGATCACCCAACAGCATAAAAGGGATTGCGTGTCCGTGGAAAACCTTCTCCCCTTTCGGCAGCAGCTCATCACTTCTCCTGTACACATTCGATATCCTCAGCACTGTAGCGTCATGGCCACTTCCAGGCACATTGCACGTGACGCTCCTGAATCTGCAAAGCAAACGTACAGCAATTGGGACACTGTGAACATTTTAATGATCATAAGTCTTTCATTATAAGCTTGCAAACTTCACAAAGATAAAATTAAGACGCTTAACGGAGCTTAATCTTGCAAAAGCAATAATACTGCCAAGCAAAAGGCGCAACAGGAAATAATTAGCAGCGTACATTAAAGGAATGCTTTCAAAATAACTATAAAAGCATCTTCGAACGAATGACAAAATGAAACTTACCGGCCCTTGTCATCCACTATGCCTTGCACATTATAGGACGTCCACATTTTTCGGTTGACGAAATCCCGATAGCCGTGTTTGGGCGCTACGATAGGTATGTGGGTACAGTCAATGGCCCCAAATATCTGTGGCAGGTGACATTTACTTTCAAAATTTTGAGCTATGGATGCAGCTTCTTCTTCAGTGGGCAACACTATAAATTTCTGCATGTAATGTTTCACCAACGTACGGCACAAAGCGTACACATAATTTTTTACCGTGCTCTTGTGCACACCAAACTGATTAGCCACTACCCTGTACTCGCAACAACTTGCTAGCTTATAAAGGGCGATGGCCACTCTCTTTTCTAACGGTACAGGCGCCCTGACGCAGTCCGCTTCGGGTGACATATAAGGGGCCACTAATGCTACAAGCTCGAGGAATGATGCACGTGTCATTCTGAAATTTTCTTTCCAGTCGTCGTCTGTAAACTCTGTTTTCACAATTCTGCTCCACCAGTCGTCAGACCGTGTTTTCATCCAAAGCGTTCGTCTTTTCCGTTCATTGCTGAATACATCTGAAAAGAAAAAAGTTCGAACAATAATATCGTATGCCATAATTATGAAACGTCAACAAAACAGCAATGTAGAAGAAGAAGAGGTAACTGTTTTCATTTTTATCGATGTCAGCAGTGCTGTGCGTGCGCTGTATGTGTTCACTATTTTGTTTGGTTTAGGTGCATTCAGTTTTGTCCGTGGGTAGCTGCAAGGCCACATAACCCTGCCGCCTAAACAACTTCTTTAGATAGCAGGCAGCAAGACCCATGAAACACAAATTTTGAGCATGTGTTAGTTCAGAAGAACGTCAATCTGGGCTAGATGGTGCATTGTTTGAGACAGAAATGGTAATATCGCTACAGCAAGACGTAGCGCATGACCTGTGTCAGTCCTGTGTCGGTCTTTCTTGGGTATACGTACGTCTTTCTGTAGCGCTATTACCATTTTTGTCTCAAATATGTTAGTTCGATGCTGCGAGCTGCCGCTCTTAGAGAAATCATTTTTTGAAGCCAGTACTGAGCTTTCTTCGCACCGCCGGGCATTATTCGAGCGCTTTGTACACGCTTGTCCACACCTGCACTATATTCTTACCTTGTTTTAGGATCCATTCGTTGGCGGTCCACCTTGCAGCAAGTCCGGTAGCGCGCAAGAGCGCTTCGTTGCAAGCGGCCTGTATCCGACGGCGCCGCTGTAGATGTTGTACGTAGGCCATGGTATACAGCAGGACGTGAGCATTAGTCCACGCTGATAAAATAATAACAACGGCTAAACGAAATGCTGCCGTGGGATGCATGCCGCAAGTATCGCATGAGAGAAAGACGCGCCGTACTGTTGAGCCGCTGAGCGGGAAGCCGAGAACACAACCGGAAAGCGAGTGCATCCGAATACATCCGATGGGAGACCTCTTCCGCTCTCACTCTCAAATCTGACACTGAGTGGCGCCACCGACATGACGCGGTACATATAAACGGTGGCGCATCGTATTATTGAGATTCGCTAAGAAATGCGATGCGCTACTGTCGCATTCATGTAAACGCGGCTTATGAGAGACGCCGTAGTGAAGTTCTCCGGAAATTTCGACCACCTGGGGTTCTTTAACGTGCACTGACATCGCACAGTACACGGGCCTCTAGAATTTCTCCTCCAAAGAAATTCCAGCCGCCGCGGCCGGGATCGAACCCGCGTCTTTCGGGTCAGCAGCCGAGCACCATAGCCACTGAGCCACCGCGGCGGCTGACCCGCCTCCTTTATCGCTCTTGCCTCAATTATTTCGCGTTTTCGTCTGTTTTTTTCCGTGGCGATCACTTCGCATTTATTGAAGAGTGGACGACAACCGCATTCCAGGCAGTGTTGTGCGAGGGAGCTGCTCCAAGGGGCTGTACTGCGATGGTGCCTTTCTATGCTCTCGAGTAGCCGGCGGTGTTCCCTCAAGCGGTCGTTAATACACCGGCTTGTTTGACCGATGTAACACTTGCCCTGGCCACAAGTGAAGTATATTTTGTAAACAACGTCTGTTTTGCAGCTTACAAAATTTCGCTTATGATTTGTAGGGCACATGTTCCGACGAGACGGCATTCTGGCGAATCGCGGCTTTGATATTGTATATGTGTATAAACAACTATCATCCTGAATTTAGAGACAAGTCGGTTTTTTCTCTCTCCAACGAAGCGTGCAAAGGATTCGTCGTGTGTGTTCATGGGCCCTGCGCCTACGAGTCGGCAGTTACTGGTGCTGCGGTTGCCGCCGAAGAGAATGGCGCTTGCGGAGTGTTTTTGAGCTACAGAGACTAAGGAGATTGTAAACAATGTTGTCTTGGTTCCAAATTCTTGCAGAGATTAAATAAAAAAAGTCGCCCACCAAACACCGGATTCGAACCTCACACCTCCACGACCGCAGCTGGCGGCCGTAACCGCTAAGCCACGGCTGAATTTTTTTTTTCTTTCATGGTATTTATTTACATGGTTTTGTATACAAAGCATATATATACATATGTGTGTGTGCATATACACACACAAAAACAACTATTTACAGAGCACCTAGGTAGGCGCTAGGTGGCAGAAACATAATAGTAACATATTATAACTAAAAGGCCGGTAAAGATATACAGCGCATCAGGAGAGGAAACCAATCCGGTACAAAGTCCGATTTTTTGTAAATGTCCGTTACCTGCAGCAACATTCGGCTAAAGTGAATTCTGGGCGAAACAACAGGTTCAACGTTGCGATCTTGCATGCGTGTTTTCCAAAGACTATGAAGTCCAATCAGAAGAATCATATCATAAGGATTCGAGTCAGGTTGGGAAACAACAAGGTAGCGCACACTGTAGGAATTTAGGAGAAAATCTTTCTGTAGCGTCCTTTGCAACACATCCCAAAACAAAATCGCGTCTTTGATGTCTATAAAACAATGTTCAATTGTTTCAGGCACATTGCACAAGCGACAGTTTACAGAAGACACAAAAATGTTTTTCCTATCGAGCCACGTCTTGACAGGTAGAGTTTCAGTGTGTAATTTATAGAAAAATGTTTTGGTGCAAGGAGAAATTGGCATTTTACGCACTCGCTTTAAAACATCATGACCCATGAGCCCAACGTAGACGGAACGATACAGTGGGGGCGGGAAGAGCATGGATATCAAATCCCTGTACAGATTTTTGCGCGAAACAGAATATAAGTACTCATTTGAAAACCGAACTGTCAAAAAACGCACGGAGGCATAAACTTCCTGCATAAAGCCTAGTAAACGGGGTCGTTCAGTAAAATTGGAAGAAACTACTAAGTTCGGAAGTAAAGTCATGAAGTTAACCTGCAAGAATGCTCTAATAATCGGAAGGGAACAAGCACGAAAAAAGAAGAAACGGGCAACCAACTGTCTCACATACAGGTGTTCTAGGCCCAGGCCTCCTGCGCAAACAGGCCTGAAAAGGTTATCACGCCGCATGGGCTCAAATTTGGAGGACCAAATAAACGTCGCAAATATACGATGGAAACGCTGTATGTAATGTCTGGCGCAGTGAAGGACCTGGAGTACGTAATAAATTCTTGTTGCCAGAAAGGTGTTGCAAGCCTGGGCTCGACCAAAAATTGAGAGGCGATGCGGTACAAATGTCTGAGCATAACGCTCAACAGCCGGAACTCGATCTCTCCAGTAATGGGCACTGGATTTGTAGGCATGAAGTGGAACGCCAAGATATTTAGGAGGCACACAAGACCATTCTATGCCAGCGTACAGAGGTGGAGTTGTGCCCCATGAACCAAACCATAGGCCAGAACTTTTGGAGCGATTCATTTGAGCACCAGAAACGATGCCGAATTGATCTATTGTGGACAACACATTATCAATGCTGGGCTTGTCAACGCAGAAAAATGCAAGGTCGTCAGCATATGCCAGCAATTTGACTTCATTACCCAAAATAGGGAACCCATGGATATTACTGTTACGCAAAACACTCAAACAAAGCGGTTCCAGGTAAAGAGCAAAAAGCAGAGGAGACATCGGACAGCCTTGCTTCACAGAAGAGCGGATTGGCACAGGGTTCGAGAGCTGGCCATTAATGATCAATCGTGTTGAACAGTTGCTGTAGCAAAGCTGCACCCCTTTAAGTACAGTAGAACCCACGTTTGCTCGCTCTAGAAGTGAAAACAGAATATTTTGCCAGGATATTTTGGCACACTTATGCGCGGACTTCACAATGTCCGTTAAATTGCATCTGAATATCGCAAAGTGTAGAGTGCGCCAACAATGTGAGAGCACATGTCACGTGCTGGCGTAGGTTGAAAGAAAAACAATGTGCTTTCGCCACAGAGAACCCTTTATTATCAGCACCAAGGCTTGTCCAAAAAATGACGAGAACCGGTTTCTGTAGTCTCTTCGTTGTCCTTTCGCAGCAGTGCACAGCTCCCGGTGCGTACACATTCTTCGCCTTGGAGCCGTTTTCTTTTCCTTCCGGCGCTTCACAGATAACGACTCTATTGCGATAACGGAATACACGGTAATGCTGGCCCCAACGCACGCCATCTGCTGCAGTGGCCGAATCTGGTGCGCAGGGCTGCAAGCAGATTTTTAATTGAGGGCGGCGGATGGGTAGCTCACGCACTTATCGCCCGCCTCCTTTATCGCTCTTGCCTCAATTATTTCGCGTTTTCGTCTGTTTTTTTCCGTGGCAATCACTAGGCATTTATTGAACATTGGACGACAACCGCATTCCAGGCAGTGTTGAACGAGGGAGCTGCTCCAAGGGGCTGTACCGCGATGGTTCCTTTCTATGCTCTCGAGTAGCCGCAGGTGCTCCCTCAAGCGGTCGTTAATACACCGGCTTGTTTGACCGATGTAACATTTGCCCTGGCCACAAGTGAAGTATATTTTGTAAACAACGTCTGTTTTGCAACTTACAAAATTTCGCTTATGGTTTGTACGGCACATGTTCCGACGAGACGGCATTCTGGCGAATCGCGGCTTTGATATTGTATATGTATATAAACAACTATCATCCTGAATTTAGAGACAAGTCGGTTTTTTTTTCTCTCTCCAACGAAGCGAGCAAAGGATTCGTCGTGTGTGTTCATGGGCCCTGCGCCTACGAGTCGGCAGTTACTGGTGCTGCGGTTGCCGCCGAAGAGAATGGCGCTTGCGGAGTGTTTTTGAGCTACAGAGCCTAATGAGATTGTAAACAATGTTGTCTTGGTTCCAAATTCTTGCAGAGATTAAATAAAAAAGTTGCCCCCCAAACACCGGATTCGAACCTCACACCTCCACGTCCGCAGCTGGCGGCCGTAACCGCTAAGCCACGACAGAATTGTGATAAGGACATTTATATTAATGCACATAACGGTGGTAGCATATTTAAAACGCTTATGGAACGATCAAGTGCCAATCCTGCAAAGCATATTTGCACACGAGCTGCGTAAACGGCTCTGAACGACTAAGGGCCGGTCATCTCTGTCTATCCACGCGTTGCCCGTACCGCAACGTGTACTTTGCGAAAGGGGCATCACATACGCCAGGTTCAAAAGCTATCCGATTTCCTTCAGAACACGGAAAGAACCTTAGAGACACCTTGGCCCCTTAAACAGTGTCAATGCTGAGGAAACCACTGATTTACATCGACAGATATCAATCTAAAGCTTTTCAATCAGGATATTTTGGCACACTTATGCGCGGACTTCACAATGTCCGTTAAATTGCATCTGAATATCGCAAAGTGTAGAGTGCGCCAACAATGAGAGAGCACATGTCACGTGCTGGCGTAGGTTGAAAGAAAAACATTGTGCTTGCGCCACAGAGAACCCTTTATTATCAGCACCAAGGCTTCTCCAAAAAATGACGAGAACCGGTTTCTGTAGTCTCTTCGTTGTCCTTTCGCAGCAGTGCACAGCTCCCGGTGCGTACACATTCTTCGCCTTGGAGCCGTTTTCTTTTCCTTCCGGCGCTTCACAGATAACGACTCTATTGCGATAAAGGAATACACGGTAATGCTGGCCCCAACGCACGCCATCTGCTGCAGTGGCCGCATCTGGTGCGCAGGGCTGCAAGCAGATTTTTAATTGAGGGCGGCGGATGGGTAGCTCACGCACTTATCGCCCGCCTCCTTTATCGCTCTTGCCTCAATTATTTCGCGTTTTCGTCTGTTTTTTTCCGTGGCAATCACTAGGCATTTATTGAACATTGGACGACAACCGCATTCCAGGCAGTGTTGTGCGAGGGAGCTGCTCCAAGGGGCTGTACCGCGATGGTTCCTTTCTATGCTCTCGAGTAGCCGCAGGTGCTCCCTCAAGCGGTCGTTAATACACCGGCTTGTTTGACCGATGTAACACTTGCCCTGGCCACAAGTGAAGTATATTTTGTAAACAACGTCTGTTTTGCAGCTTACAAAATTTCGCTTATGGTTTGTACGGCACATGTTCCGACGAGACGGCATTCTGGCGAATCGCGGCTTTGATATTGTATATGTATATAAACAACTATCATCCTGAATTTAGAGACAAGTCGGTTTTTTTTCTCTCTCCAACGAAGCGAGCAAAGGATTCGTCGTGTGTGTTCATGGGCCCTGCGCCTACGAGTCGGCAGTTACTGGTGCTGCGGTTGCCGCCGAAGAGAATGGCGCTTGCGGAGTGTTTTTGAGCTACAGAGCCTAATGAGATTGTAAACAATGTTGTCTTGGTTCCAAATTCTTGCAGAGATTAAATAAAAAAGTTGCCCCCCAAACACCGGATTCGAACCTCACACCTCCACGTCCGCAGCTGGCGGCCGTAACCGCTAAGCCACGACAGAATTGTGATAAGGACATTTATATTAATGCACATAACGGTGGTAGCATATTTAAAACGCTTATGGAACGATCAAGTGCCAATCCTGCAAAGCATATTTGCACACGAGCTGCGTAAACGGCTCTGAACGACTAAGGGCCGGTCATCTCTGTCTATCCACGCGTTGCCCGTACCGCAACGTGTACTTTGCGAAAGGGGCATCACATACGCCAGGTTCAAAAGCTATCCGATTTCCTTCAGAACACGGCAAGAACCTTAGAGACACCTTGGCCCCTTAAACAGTGTCAATGCTGAGGAAACCACTGATTTACATCGACAGATATCAATCTAAAGCTTTTCAACCAGGATATTTTGGCACACTTATGCGCGGACTTCACAATGCCCGTTAAATTGCATCTGAATATCGCAAAGTGTAGAGTGCGCCAACAATGTGAGAACACATGTCACGTGCTGGCGTAGGTTGAAAAAAAAAAACAATGTGCTTTCGCCACAGAGAACCCTTTATTATCAGCACCAAGGCTTGTCCAAAAAATGACGAGAACCGGTTTCTGTAGTCTCTTCGTTGTCCTTTCGCAGCAGTGCACAGCTCCCGGTGCGTACACATTCTTCGCCTTGGAGCCGTTTTCTTTTCCTTCCGGCGCTTCACAGATAACGACTCTATTGCGATAAAGGAATACACGGTAATGCTGGCCCCAACGCACGCCATCTGCTGCAGTGGCCGCATCTGGTGCGCAGGGCTGCAAGCAGATTTTTAATTGAGGGCGGCGGATGGGTAGCTCACGCACTTATCGCCCGCCTCCTTTATCGCTCTTGCCTCAATTATTTCGCGTTTTCGTCTGTTTTTTTCCGTTGCAATCACTAGGCATTTATTGAACATTGGACGACAACCGCATTCCAGGCAGTGTTGAACGAGGGAGCTGCTCCAAGGGGCTGTACCGCGATGGTTCCTTTCTATGCTCTCGAGTAGCCGCAGGTGCTCCCTCAAGCGGTCGTTAATACATCGGCTTGTTTGACCGATGTAACACTTGCCCTGGCCACAAGTGAAGTATATTTTGTAAACAACGTCTGTTTTGCAGCTTACAAAATTTCGCTTATGGTTTGTACGGCACATGTTCCGACGAGACGGCATTCTGGCGAATCGCGGCTTTGATATTGTATATGTATATAAACAACTATCATCCTGAATTTAGAGACAAGTCGGTTTTTTTTCTCTCTCCAACGAAGCGAGCAAAGGATTCGTCGTGTGTGTTCATGGGCCCTGCGCCTACGAGTCGGCAGTTACTGGTGCTGCGGTTGCCGCCGAAGAGAATGGCGCTTGCGGAGTGTTTTTGAGCTACAGAGCCTAATGAGATTGTAAACAATGTTGTCTTGGTTCCAAATTCTTGCAGAGATTAAATAAAAAAGTTGCCCCCCAAACACCGGATTCGAACCTCACACCTCCACGTCCGCAGCTGGCGGCCGTAACCGCTAAGCCACGACAGAATTGTGATAAGGACATTTATATTAATGCACATAACGGTGGTAGCATATTTAAAACGCTTATGGAACGATCAAGTGCCAATCCTGCAAAGCATATTTGCACTCGAGCTGCGTAAACGGCTCTGAACGACTAAGGGCCGGTCATCTCTGTCTATCCACGCGTTGCCCGTACCGCAACGTGTACTTTGCGAAAGGGGCATCACATACGCCAGGTTCAAAAGCTATCCGATTTCCTTCAGAACACGGCAAGAACCTTAGAGACACCTTGGCCCCTTAAACAGTGTCAATGCTGAGGAAACCACTGATTTACATCGACAGATATCAATCTAAAGCTTTTCAACCAGGATATTTTGGCACACTTATGCGCGGACTTCACAATGCCCGTTAAATTGCATCTGAATATCGCAAAGTGTAGAGTGCGCCAACAATGTGAGAACACATGTCACGTGCTGGCGTAGGTTGAAAAAAAAAAACAATGTGCTTTCGCCACAGAGAACCCTTTATTATCAGCACCAAGGCTTGTCCAAAAAATGACGAGAACCGGTTTCTGTAGTCTCTTCGTTGTCCTTTCGCAGCAGTGCACAGCTCCCGGTGCGTACACATTCTTCGCCTTGGAGCCGTTTTCTTTTCCTTCCGGCGCTTCACAGATAACGACTCTATTGCGATAAAGGAATACACGGTAATGCTGGCCCGAACGCACGCCATCTGCTGCAGTGGACGCATCTGGTGCGCAGGGCTGCAAGCAGATTTTTAATTGAGGGCGGCGGATGGGTAGCTCACGCACTTATCGCCCGCCTCCTTTATCGCTCTTGCCTCAATTATTTCGCGTTTTCGTCTGTTTTTTTCCGTGGCAATCACTAGGCATTTATTGAACATTGGACGACAACCGCATTCCAGGCAGTGTTGTGCGAGGGAGCTGCTCCAAGGGGCTGTACCGCGATGGTTCCTTTCTATGCTCTCGAGTAGCCGCAGGTGCTCCCTCAAGCGGTCGTTAATACACCGGCTTGTTTGACCGATGTAACACTTGCCCTGGCCACAAGTGAAGTGTATTTTGTAAACAACGTCTGTTTTGCAGCTTACAAAATTTCGCTTATGGTTTGTACGGCACATGTTCCGACGAGACGGCATTCTGGCGAATCGCGGCTTTGATATTGTATATGTATATAAACAACTATCATCCTGAATTTAGAGACAAGTCGGTTTTTTTTTCTCTCTCCAACGAAGCGAGCAAAGGATTCGTCGTGTGTGTTCATGGGCCCTGCGCCTACGAGTCGGCAGTTACTGGTGCTGCGGTTGCCGCCGAAGAGAATGGCGCTTGCGGAGTGTTTTTGAGCTACAGAGCCTAATGAGATTGTAAACAATGTTGTCTTGGTTCCAAATTCTTGCAGAGATTAAATAAAAAAGTTGCCCCCCAAACACCGGATTCGAACCTCACACCTCCACGTCCGCAGCTGGCGGCCGTAACCGCTAAGCCACGACAGAATTGTGATAAGGACATTTATATTAATGCACATAACGGTGGTAGCATATTTAAAACGCTTATGGAACGATCAAGTGCCAATCCTGCAAAGCATATTTGCACACGAGCTGCGTAAACGGCTCTGAACGACTAAGGGCCGGTCATCTCTGTCTATCCACGCGTTGCCCGTACCGCAACGTGTACTTTGCGAAAGGGGCATCACATACGCCAGGTTCAAAAGCTATCCGATTTCCTTCAGAACACGGAAAGAACCTTAGAGACACCTTGGCCCCTTAAACAGTGTCAATGCTGAGGAAACCACTGATTTACATCGACAGATAACAATCTAAAGCTTTTCAACCAGGATATTTTGGCACACTTATGCGCGGACTTCACAATGTCCGTTAAATTGCATCTGAATATCGCAAAGTGTAGAGTGCGCCAACAATGTGAGAGCACATGTCACGTGCTGGCGAAGGTTGAAAGAAAAACAATGTGCTTGCGCCACAGAGAACCCTTTATTATCAGCACCAAGGCTTGTCCAAAAAATGACGAGAACCGGTTTCTGTAGTCTCTTCGTTGTCCTTTCGCAGCAGTGCACAGCTCCCGGTGCTTACACATTCTTCGCCTTGGAGCCGTTTTCTTTTCCTTCCGGCGCTTCACAGATAACGACTCTATTGCGATAAAGGAATACACGGTAATGCTGGCCCCAACGCACGCCATCTGCTGCAGTGGCCGCATCTGGTGCGCAGGGCTGCAAGCAGATTTTTAATTGAGGGCGGCGGATGGGTAGCTCACGCACTTATCGCCCGCCTCCTTTATCGCTCTTGCCTCAATTATTTCGCGTTTTCGTCTGTTTTTTTCCGTGGCAATCACTAGGCATTTATTGAACATTGGACGACAACCGCATTCCAGGCAGTGTTGTGCGAGGGAGCTGCTCCAAGGGGCTGTACCGCGATGGTTCCTTTCTATGCTCTCGAGTAGCCGCAGGTGCTCCCTCAAGCGGTCGTTAATACACCGGCTTGTTTGACCGATGTAACACTTGCCCTGGCCACAAGTGAAGTATATTTTGTAAACAACGTCTGTTTTGCAGCTTACAAAATTTCGCTTATGGTTTGTACGGCACATGTTCCGACGAGACGGCATTCTGGCGAATCGCGGCTTTGATATTGTATATGTATATAAACAACTATCATCCTGAATTTAGAGACAAGTCGGTTTTTTTTTCTCTCTCCAACGAAGCGAGCAAAGGATTCGTCGTGTGTGTTCACGGGCCCTGCGCCTACGAGTCGGCAGTTACTGGTGCTGCGGTTGCCGCCGAAGAGAATGGCGCTTGCGGAGTGTTTTTGAGCTACAGAGCCTAATGAGATTGTAAACAATGTTGTCTTGGTTCCAAATTCTTGCAGAGATTAAATAAAAAAGTTGCCCCCCAAACACCGGATTCGAACCTCACACCTCCACGTCCGCAGCTGGCGGCCGTAACCGCTAAGCCACGACAGAATTGTGATAAGGACATTTATATTAATGCACATAACGGTGGTAGCATATTTAAAACGCTTATGGAACGATCAAGTGCCAATCCTGCAAAGCATATTTGCACACGATCTGCGTAAACGGCTCTGAACGACTAAGGGCCGGTCATCTCTGTCTATCCACGCGTTGCCCGTACCGCAACGTGTACTTTGCGAAAGGGGCATCACATACGCCAGGTTCAAAAGCTATCCGATTTCCTTCAGAACACGGAAAGAACCTTAGAGACACCTTGGCCCCTTAAACAGTGTCAATGCTGAGGAAACCACTGATTTACATCGACAGATATCAATCTAAAGCTTTTCAACCAGGATATTTTGGCACACTTATGCGCGGACTTCACAATGCCCGTTAAATTGCATCTGAATATCGCAAAGTGTAGAGTGCGCCAACAATGTGAGAGCACATGTCACGTGCTGGCGTAGGTTGAAAAAAAAAACAATGTGCTTTCGCCACAGAGAACCCTTTATTATCAGCACCAAGGCTTGTCCAAAAAATGACGAGAACCGGTTTCTGTAGTCTCTTCGTTGTCCTTTCGCAGCAGTGCACAGCTCCCGGTGCGTACACATTCTTCGCCTTGGAGCCGTTTTCTTTTCCTTCCGGCGCTTCACAGATAACGACTCTATTGCGATAAAGGAATACACGGTAATGCTGGCCCGAACGCACGCCATCTGCTGCAGTGGCCGCATCTGGTGCGCAGGGCTGCAAGCAGATTTTTAATTGAGGGCGGCGGATGGGTAGCTCACGCACTTATCGCCCGCCTCCTTTATCGCTCTTGCCTCAATTATTTCGCGTTTTCGTCTGTTTTTTTCCGTGGCAATCACTAGGCATTTATTGAACATTGGACGACAACCGCATTCCAGGCAGTGTTGTGCGAGGGAGCTGCTCCAAGGGGCTGTACCGCGATGGTTCCTTTCTATGCTCTCGAGTAGCCGCAGGTGCTCCCTCAAGCGGTCGTTAATACACCGGCTTGTTTGACCGATGTAACACTTGCCCTGGCCACAAGTGAAGTATATTTTGTAAACAACGTCTGTTTTGCAGCTTACAAAATTTCGCATATGGTTTGTACGGCACATGTTCCGACGAGACGGCATTCTGGCGAATCGCGGCTTTGATATTGTATATGTATATAAACAACTATCATCCTGAATTTAGAGACAAGTCGGTTTTTTTTTCTCTCTCCAACGAAGCGAGCAAAGGATTCGTCGTGTGTGTTCATGGGCCCTGCGCCTACGAGTCGGCAGTTACTGGTGCTGCGGTTGCCGCCGAAGAGAATGGCGCTTGCGGAGTGTTTTTGAGCTACAGAGCCTAATGAGATTGTAAACAATGTTGTCTTGGTTCCAAATTCTTGCAGAGATTAAATAAAAAAGTTGCCCCCCAAACACCGGATTCGAACCTCACACCTCCACGTCCGCAGCTGGCGGCCGTAACCGCTAAGCCACGACAGAATTGTGATAAGGACATTTATATTAATGCACATAACGGTGGTAGCATATTTAAAACGCTTATGGAACGATCAAGTGCCAATCCTGCAAAGCATATTTGCACACGATCTGCGTAAACGGCTCTGAACGACTAAGGGCCGGTCATCTCTGTCTATCCACGCGTTGCCCGTACCGCAACGTGTACTTTGCGAAAGGGGCATCACATACGCCAGGTTCAAAAGCTATCCGATTTCCTTCAGAACACGGAAAGAACCTTAGAGACACCTTGGCCCCTTAAACAGTGTCAATGCTGAGGAAACCACTGATTTACATCGACAGATAACAATCTAAAGCTTTTCAACCAGGATATTTTGGCACACTTATGCGCGGACTTCACAATGTCCGTTAAATTGCATCTGAATATCGCAAAGTGTAGAGTGCGCCAACAATGTGAGAGCACATGTCACGTGCTGGCGAAGGTTGAATGAAAAACAATGTGCTTTCGCCACAGAGAACCCTTTATTATCAGCACCAAGGCTTGTCCAAAAAATGACGAGAACCGGTTTCTGTAGTCTCTTCGTTGTCCTTTCGCAGCAGTGCACAGCTCCCGGTGCGTACACATTCTTCGCCTTGGAGCCGTTTTCTTTTCCTTCCGGCGCTTCACAGATAACGACTCTATTGCGATAAAGGAATACACGGTAATGCTGGCCCGAACGCACGCCATCTGCTGCAGTGGCCGCATCTGGTGCGCAGGGCTGCAAGCAGATTTTTAATTGAGGGCGGCGGATGGGTAGCTCACGCACTTATCGCCCGCCTCCTTTATCGCTCTTGCCTCAATTATTTCGCGTTTTCGTCTGTTTTTTTCCGTGGCAATCACTAGGCATTTATTGAACATTGGACGACAACCGCATTCCAGGCAGTGTTGTGCGAGGGAGCTGCTCCAAGGGGCTGTACCGCGATGGTTCCTTTCTATGCTCTCGAGTAGCCGCAGGTGCTCCCTCAAGCGGTCGTTAATACACCGGCTTGTTTGACCGATGTAACACTTGCCCTGACCAGAAGTGATATATATATATATATATATATATATATATATATATATATATATATATATATATATATATATATATGTATATATATATGTATATATATATATGTATATATATATATATATATATATATATATATATATATATATATATATATAACAATGATCCGCAAGGAAGCGCATGAACACAGCTGGGTGGCTGCTTCATCGCTGTGTTGCGCGTTTGCGTCTTGGTCAGTCCTACGCTTTCTACTCCGTCGAGAAGAATGGACCTTACTGTTATTTATTGATGTCGAGGGCTCAAGGAGGTGGTTGGCAATGTACCTTTCATCACCAAATCCTACACAGATAAAGTAAAAAAACCTTTGCGCGGAAGGATGAATTTGAACGTCGTACCTTCGTGTCCACGGCGACATCCCTTAGGAGCTCAGCTATGATGGAAAAAAAGGATCTGGACACTTTTTTTACGTGCATAAATGTGATATTTAGTTTGGACTCGCCCACCTCGGTGTCCTTTGGTTTGCTTCTCCGCGGTGTCCTCCTCCCTGGTTGTCTACTAAGGGAGGGCGCCTATATCACAGTGACACTATCGCCACGAACGGCGTGATTCCCTCGCGCTCAGGAGAGGCAGGTCTCTCTCTTCGGCTTCGGGACCCTTCGCGTGCGGACGTTTCGGCGCAGTGCTCCGCCCTCCTCCAGCGAGGCGAGGCCTCGTGGGAGCATTTCCCCACGAGCTCGACCTGTCCTGGCTCGGAGCTTCTCCCCTACCCTCGTGTGGGCGAGCATTCGCTTCTACGAGGTCTGTTAGAAAAGTATCCGACCTTATTTTTTTTGGCGAACACCTGAAGAATAGAAAATAAGCGCGCTTGCACAAGCAGACCTTGAACCGTCGTGCGCATGCACGAATTTTTTCCCGCCTGCCGATAGCGTCAGTCGCTGGGAGGCAGCGTTTGAGTGAGGTAGTGCGCAGTGCTCTCGTCGGTTTTTTAGTGGAAGCAAAATGGCAGTGCGACAGGAGCAGCGCTAATGCATCAAATTTTGCCAGAAACGGGGCGACAGCCAAATGGAAACCATTCGGAATATTTAGACGGTTTTCGGCGATGATGCTTATAGCAGCACACAAATTAAGCAATAGTACAACTGGTTTAAAGATGGCCGCACATCGGAGGAGAGCGAGCCACGCTCCGGTCGGCCATCAACATGCCGAAATGGCCAGGTCATTGCCGAAGTGAACGCTCTGGTGATGCGGGACCGTCGTGTGACTATCCGAGAAATTGCGGAAGAGGTGGACAACAGTAGTTTTTCAGCACATTCCATTATCACCGAAGATTTGGCCATGAAGAGAGTTGCGGTGAAATTTGCGCCGAAGCTGCTCACGGTGGAGCAAAAGCAGCTTCGCGTTGAAGTCTCACAGGACACGCTGGATTCCACAAACAGTGACCCCGACTTCATCAACACCATAGTCACTGATGACGAGTCTTGGGTGTACGGGTACGACCCAGAAACCAAATCCCAGTCGTCACAGTAGAAGCATTCCACGTCCCCAAGACCAAAGAAGGCCTGCCAAATGCTCAGCAACGTCAAAGTGATGCTGACTGCTTTCTTGGACTCTCGCTGTGTGGCACACCACGAGTACGCACGCACCAGGGTCAAACAATGACCAAAGAGTACAACAGGGATGTCCTCCGTCGCCTACGTGATGCTGTGCGGCGCAAGAGACCGGAGT
Organism: Amblyomma mixtum; assembly: GCF_055824585.1. Classification (NCBI taxonomy): domain Eukaryota; kingdom Metazoa; phylum Arthropoda; class Arachnida; order Ixodida; family Ixodidae; genus Amblyomma; species Amblyomma mixtum. The sequence goes on from NC_143018.1 coordinate 87,126,986, forward strand.
TGTGGTCAACAGGAAATTGGCGCATCCATCACGACAATGCTCCTGAACATTCTTCGTACTTGATTAAGACTTTTTTGGCGAAAAACCAGACCCCTGTAGTTCAACAGGCTTCTTACTCTCTTGATATGGCCCCCTGCGACTTCTGGTTGTTTTCCAATATCAAGAGGTCATTGAAAGGAGCGCGATTTCAGACAAGAGAGGACATTATGGCTGCAACGACAGCTGAGCTAAACTCCATTTCGAAAAAGGCCATTTCGGAATACTTCCAACAGTGGCAGCACATCTGGGAGAAGTGTGTTGAGTCCCAAGGAGACTAGTTTAAAGGTAATTAGGTTTTCAACGCTCCAGTTATGCCATGTTTTTTTCTTCGGCCAAAGGTCGGATACTTTTCTAACAGACCTCGTATATAACCTTGGTGGTGAGTCGAACGACCTCGATACCATGGCGTATTAAGGCGAAAGCCTTTAATGCCTCATACTGTCGTTAGCAGCCGTGTCGGCATATGTGCCTCCGCGTTTTGGTTACGTGCCTTATATGGGCATATGCCAATCATTACTTAATCGATACTTAATCGATGGCATTTGAATGATATCTGTAGAAACTAAAACTGATTTAGTTCCTTCGTTGAGGACAGTAGACTGTTATCGTTTATGTAACTTCGTTTATTGCAAGAAACAAGAAACAATCAAACTGTTCGTTAGGAGGGGAGCAAGAGCTCGAGAAATTACATGCTCATCGTTGAGGCTCCCCGATCGTTCTGCCCTTTTCCAATGCCCCTCTAGACGGAACAGCTCTCCGCCCGTTTCAACCTTTGGCCCCTCTCCCCTCGGGTTCCCAGAGTCCCGTCGCCCGAGGGGAGCCGCCGCCGGCCATAAACAAGCGAGAGGTGTCTGGTTTTCGTCTCGGGAGGCGGGCTTAAGAGAATGACATAAAAAAGACACACAGGATAAAATGAAAAGAAAACATAGTTTCAACACTGCCCCGCCGAATGGGCTTGCTCATTCTACGTTTCCGAAAACTCCAATGGGTACAGTAACTGAACAGGGCGTCGCAAAGTCCTCCCCTGCGGCATCCTGACCTCACAAGAACGAACTCTGCCATCTCGCCCAGGAAACACGGCAGCGATGACTCCAGTTTTCCAGAGCAGTCGCGGTTGATTCTCTCGAACCAAAACAACCTCTCCGACTCGGGGAGTCACAGCTCTGGGTCGTTTAGAGGCAAAGGCCGAGCGTAGCTGCCCCAAGTATTCTCGCTGCCATGTCTGCCAGAAAAGATTTAGCATTCGCCCTCTCCTCTTCCAGAGCGCCCGGAGAGAAGCGGCGGACGCTTCGATAGCTCGTATTTCAGGCGAAGGAAGAGCAGTCAAGCGTCTTCCCGTCAGGAAACTGGACGGCGTGAGCGGAGCACCGTCTTTAGGGTCCTCATATGTGTACGTGAGGGGCCTAGAATTTATTACTGCCTCCACCTCAGCCAGGATTGTTGACAGCTCAATGGCGTCTAGGCACTGGCGTCCGATCGTTTTTCTCAGCACGCTTTTCACGCTACGGACCAGCCTCTCGTAGAATCCGCTCCACCACGGTGCGCGCTCCGCTATAAATTTCCATTCTATGCCCGAATTGGCAAAATGGTTCTGAGTTTCAGGGTGCCGCAGGAGCTTCCACAAAATGCCCATATCTTTTGACGCTCGTTTAAACGAAAGAGCGTTGTCAGAGTAAATAGTTCGGCACAAGCCTCTGCGTGACACAAAACGACGGAAAGCTTGTAGGAATCGTTCTGTGCTCATGTCTGCTACAAGTTCAAGATGCACGGCCCGCGTCACAGCGCACGTAAAGAGCACGATGTACGACCTTACGGTCCGACTGTTCTCCTTCACCATGAGGGGACCGGCAAAGTCGAGGCCGACGACCTGAAACGGGTCCGCTTGGGACGTCCGGTCAGGGGGAAGCAGCCCCGTTGCTGCGTCGAGGTGCGAGGCACTGTGCCGTTTACACACCACACACGATCTCACAACACTTTTCACAAGCTGACGCCCCCGCACAATCCAGTACTTGTCTCGCAGCTGTACAAGTGTGTCTCTTGCGCCTGCGTGAAGCAGCTGTCGATGGGCTTGGTGCACCAGCAGCGTCGTGTAGCGATGATGCTTGGGGAGCACAATCGGGTGTCGCTTTTCGAGTGTCGTGTCTGTGGAGCAGATTCGCCCATCAATTCTCAGTAGGCCGTTTTCGTCTGTCCACAGCGCGAATACTTTCAAGGAGGAGTCGTTTTGGATGCGGCTGCCTTTCTTTGTGCTTTCCAGTTCCGCAGAAAAGGCTGACTTCTGAATTCTTCTGAGCCAAAATTTTTCCGCGTGTTCAATTTCTGCTGCAGTCAAAGGGCCCGAGTTCCTGTCAGCAGATCGCAGATTTCTCACGAACCGGAAAATCCAACCTGTTACTCGATTCACTCTAGATACAGAGCTGAATTCTTTCAGATCCAGCAGCTCATCTTCTTTATCGCAGGTGGAGTTTAAGACACCGACCTCCTTTTTCTGCTCAAGTTCTTCAACAGTGAAGTCGCCTTGTTGAGGTTAAACCGGCCATACCTCAGCTGACCCTCTTATCCACTGCGGCCCGTTCCACCATAGCTCGCTGGTCTTCAGTTGAGTGCTTGTCAATCCCCTAGTCATGAGGTCAGCCGGATTCGATTTCTCGGGGCAAAATCGCCACGTCGCGGTCTCGGTGTTTTGTTGGATTTCCGTGACGCGGTTCCTCACGAATTCCTTCCACCGTGCTGGGTTTCCCCTAATCCAGCTCAGTGTGATCATCGAGTCGGTCCAGAGGAAAACCTTGTCAAACTTCATATCAAGATTGGACCTTACGAACTGGTAGAGTCTCGACGCGAGTAAGGCCGCCAATAGTTCTAGCCTTGCAAGGGTCACCGTTTTCAAGGGGGCGACACGGCATTTGGACAGCACGAAGACAGAAGTTGTTTCTGCTTTGGAATTCTCGGTGCAGAGGTAGACCACGGCGCCGTAAGCCTTCGGGCTAGCATCTGCGAACACGTGCAGGGTTCGACTCTGTGGGTGCCCTTTGGCGTTGGCGTCGTACCTTCTTGGGATGGTGACCTCGTGCAGCAGACGTAATTCTTCGCACCACTTGATCCACTGCCCCAGGAGATGGTCTGGAAGTGGCTAATCCCACGCGATATTTTCCTTCCAAATCTCCTGAAACAGCCCTTTCGCTCTCACTGTATACGGCGATAGAACTCCCAGTGGGTCGTAGAGCCGCGCGGTCGTCTGTAGGACGAATCGCTTGGTATTCTTTTGCGCCTTTGAAAATTCAATGACCGAGTCCGGAGAAAATGTCAGTTGGTCTTCCCTTGGTTTCCAACTTAAACCTAGCACTTTCAGCAAATTGGCCGGTTGTCCAAGGGGCATTTCATCGGGGACCTCCTGACAAAACAGTTCATTCATCTTTGTGCTGTTCGAACCCCATTTGTGCAGGCGCATTGAAGCAGACCGAAAGATACGACTTGCCTCATCGTATATCTTTGCTCCTTCCTCATCATCCTGTGCGCCGCAAAGAAGGTCGTCTACATAAATGCAGCTTTTCAATACTTCTGTCGTTACTGGGAATTCATCTTTCATTGTTTCAAGGTGGTGCTGAAGCGTTGCTGCGAGCAGAAACGGGCTCGATGTGGTTCCGAAGGGTATTCTGGTCATTCTGAAGCCTTTGACATCTGGCAATGGTCTGCCTTCCACGGGACTCTCGGCGAACCACAGGAACCTTAGCGCATCGCGGTCCTCTGGCGTTACACTTATTTGAAGAAAGGCCTTCTCCACATCAGCGACGAGCGCAACTTTATGTCGCCGAAAGTTCAGCAGCAACCGAACGAGGTCAGGGTTTAAATTCGGCCCACACTCGAGGTTGTCGTTGAGGGATTTTGCCTGCGCACTGTGGGATGAGGCATCAAAAACTATCCTTAGTTTGGTAGTCGTACTACTTTGCCGCAGTACAGGTTGATGGGGCATGTAGTACACTCTCTGAGAGTCGTCGCAATGTGCGTCTGTTTCCCTCTCTGCTATGCCTTCGTCAATTAGACGCCGCATTTCGGAGTCGTAATCTCTCATGAGACTCGGGTTCCTGCTTAACCGCTTCGTTAAATACCGAAGGCGATTCTCTGCTACTCCGCGGTTGTCAGACATTTCCACATCGTCTTTCCAAGGAAGCTTTACTTCATAGCGATCGTTGATCTTCTTGATATTTTTAGTAAATTCTTCCAGGGCTTTGGAGCCTGAATTTGTGGTCGATGTGTCTGACACACCAGTGTTTTCCAACTCCCAGAACATCTTTAGAATCGGAGCGGTTTCTCGATCAGCCACGGTCGTTCTCATGACAAAAGCATGTGTGCAAACTGTCTCGTGACATTTGGACAGTACTTGGCCCTGAACTGCCCACCCAAATACCGTCTCGACGGCAGTCAGCTTGTTGGGCAGCTTTCTCACCTTCCCAGTGACGCATTCCCAATATTGATCGCAGCCAATCAGCACATCAATCGGTGTGCCGTCGTTAAGAGCTGAATCATCACCCAAGGGAAGCATCAGATCTCGAAGTGTTTCTCTGATCAGTTCGTTGGGGCAGGGGATAACCTGTTCACATATGGAAGGTATTTCTAGGGCTTCGATTTTGTACTGCGATTTTGGGTCGTCTCGTCGGAGAAGGCACACTTCAACTCGCCTGAATGTGCGTCTGGTCTGCCCTCCTCCAAATACTCCCACCGACAGTAACTCTGTCCCGAGCAATTTGCACCCGAGTTTTCTGGAGCAGTCTTCTGTTATGAAGGTTCTCTGACTGCCGCTATCAAAGAGAACTCGAGAGACTTTTCTTGTTTTTGTCCCTTTGTTCAAGGCTGTAACAGTAGGCATTAGGACTGTGCGGTGAGTGGGGTCCTTTTCTGCTCCTGAGGCATGCAGGCTCACTGGCTGTACCCCTTCGTTGGCCGACCGTGCGTTCTCGGCATCGTTGATGGCAGGGTCGCACATCGCTGTCGCATGCCTGCGTTTGCATCTCTTGCAACTGATCTTAACCCTGCATTGCCTTGAACGATGTCCATGCTTCGTGCAACGAAAGCATCCGCCTTTCGCTGTGAGGATTGCCTTCCTCTCGTTTACTGCCATCTTCGACTCGCACTCTTGACTTTCATGTCTTTTTGAGTCGCAAAACACGCATTGCATGCAGTTGGCTGCACCATGCAGGGCTGAGGCCGAAGAAGGGTGAGCGTTCCCTAGATGCGTTCGTGCCTTGTGCCCATCAAAATGAGAAGCAGGCTTACCATGTGCGTCGTCGGGCCTGTCTTCCAGCGTCCTTTCGCGGCTCTCAAGCTCGAAGCGGAAGAATCTGAGCAGGGAACGAAGCGGCGTCAACTGTGAGCTGTCCGACGACGATGTCGTTGACCCTGAATCGTCGACCACCACAGACGTCGCTTCCTCTTGGGTCTCAGAGTGTGAACGATGGTAGCCCAAGATCAATTCCTTCGGGAGAGCGCGGAGAAGGACCGGATACAGCATCGCCTGGTAGCCATCTTCCTCGATACCCAGCGCCTTCAGCCCCCGCATGTGAACCTGTATCTCATCGTAAAGCCCTCTCAAAGCTCGCACGTTCCTCGCAGAGAACACAGGTTTCACATCGATTAGGCCCTGCATATGATCCTGAATCAACGCTTCCGGATTTCCGAATCGTTGTCGCAAGATGTCTACCGCGTCGCTGTAGCAATCACCTGATGCTTGCAGTCCGGCAATTGCTGTCAAGGCCTCTCCGCTCAGCAGCGTCTTCAAGTAATTCAAGCGGTCGATGTTAGAGAGTTCCGTGTTTTTGTGGACTGCCACCTCAAATTGTTCCCAGAATGGCTGCCAGTTTTTTCGTTTGCCGTCGAATTTTGTTAGTTCCAGCTTCGGTAATTTAATCCTTTGAGCCACGGAAGCACTACCAACGGTAGCTTTAATCTGGGTTTCCTGATTTCTGCTTTCTTGTTCGGTTTGCTCTTTCTTGAGTTTTAGTCGGCAAATGCAGGTAGCAATTTTGTCTCTGTACTCGATGACTTGCTCGAATTCAGCCTCCGCTTCATCTTCTTTGATATTTGGCTCGATTGCCGCGTCTACCTCGTTGAGCTGTTGTTTGACCAATTGTAGGCGTTCAAGAAGCACGCTCACCTTTTCGACGGTGGGTGCTTCTTTAGCAGCCAAGATGTCGTCCGTTTCTTTGGTCAGTCGCGTCGCCTGGCTTCTGACGGCCTTCCTCTTTTTCCTGAGAACATCCATGTGGCTGTCGCTGGTACGCTGAGTCGTTGGGTCCGGTCGTTGTTCCTGAATAATCCGTTCCCGGGTTTCGGCACCAAAAATGTTTTGTAGAAACTAAAACTGATTTAGTTCCTTCGTTGAGGACAGTAGACTGTTATCGTTTATGTAACTTCGTTTATTGCAAGAAACAAGAAACAATCAAACTGTTCGTTAGGAGGGGAGCAAGAGCTCGAGAAATTACATGCTCATCGTTGAGGCTCCCCGATCGTTCTGCCCTTTTCCAATGCCCCTCTAGACGGAACAGCTCTCCGCCCGTTTCAACCTTTGGCCCCTCTCCCCTCGGGTTCCCAGAGTCCCGTCGCCCGAGGGGAGCCGCCGCCGGCCATAAACAAGCGAGAGGTGTCTGGTTTTCGTCTCGGGAGGCGGGCTTAAGAGAATGACATAAAAAAGACACACAGGATAAAATGAAAAGAAAACATAGTTTCAACAATATCAAAACGCGGTTTAAGGCATTCTATATAATAGTTAAGCAGTTAGCCTAGTTAACCTTTCTAAACAAACCAGGTAAATAAATAAAGCCGAGTAGGAAATTGGACGAGTTGGGGAATCGAACCAGGGTCTCCGGAGTGCGAGAGGAGCACGCTAACCACTCCGCCATGCCAGCTCGATGGTTTGAAATGAACAAAGGCGCGTCTAGTGAATACGGCGTCTTCGTTCACTCACTCCCGTCTTCCTCCCTTCCCGTTGAGGCTAGGTACAGGTGTCCACCGAGATATGCGAGACAGTGTCGCGTTCCACTCTTACAGGCAAAGCTTAACATCTTAACCACGCATCAGTGACACAAGCAGCAACACCGCGCTTAACGTTTTCGCCTCACCGCACTTTAGGTCAGCAAAGTGCCCCCCGTGAATTTTTTTTTGTTGCTAGCCGGCGTTGTTATTGTTGCAGCAATGAATGCCTTGTTTGTGTCAGTAAGTGTCGTTCCTTTGTTTTTATCAGAGCAAGGCCCGCCGTGCTCGGCGTACGCTTGTTAGCGGGCGCGGTCAAGGTGTGGGGTCCAGCGGTTTGGACTGTCAGCCGCGGATATGCAGCCAGGACGCATATACCCTCTATTTCAACCCCCGCAACATTAGTCGAAACGTGTATGGAATGAGCAAAACAAAATACTTCAAAACACAAATGCACACTTGTGAACGTATGAGAGGTCAGTCTATCCACGCGCCGCCATAGAGTACACTCTTTAAAAAAGTTAGTAAAAAGGTAGTAAGTGCAGCAGTTACTAACTCTGACTTCGTTTAACTACCTTTAATCAGCTATTTACTACCCTCCTCAAGGTGTAGCTAGTAAAAGTAGCCCTTGCTACCTTTTTACTAACTATGGTCGCTAGTTGCTACCTAGTTAGTAAACGTTCCTTTTATCCTAAAATAGAGTCAAAGAATACAAACTGACACAAATTGTCGTGCTATTAAATTGGTTTCGTAATTAAACATTTCTGCAGAGGCGTATGGTCAGACAGACTAAGCTGTTTCTACAATCTCAATTTCATAATTAACGCTGGTATCTTAGCTCAACCGGTAAGGGCCACTAGCCCGTAAATGAGTCTGATTTACGGAGTATATATAAGACTGAGAAAGATTTCCCTACATTTTCCTCTTCCTGATTTGTGCTTTTCCTGCATTCTGAACCTTTGTGTGCGCATGGTAAGGTTGTTGCTGCCATCACCTTGCATAATTTCTACGTATAATGAGCGATAAGCTTAAACCTAAGCGCGTGATTTACGGCCAGCACGCTCTGATAGCTCTGTCTGGAATCCGGAATTAGTGAAATTGACTGTGAGGCTTTCTTTATTTTTCGAGTGCGCATAAATTTTACAAGCCAAGCCAGCACACCGTACGATGAATCTAGCAACGTATGCGAGTTTCTATTCATTTTCTTAGCAAATACTACTAGCTTCCCGTTACTAACTGCAGGTAGCAGTCGTGACTACCTTCCCGTTACTAACTGCAGTTACTAACAAGGTAGTAACATATGTGACAACCAGTTACTACCCCAAAAGTTAGAAAGCACCACTACCTTTTATCTAAGAGTGTATACTTGTTAAAACGAAATGTCTAAAGATACGTCCGACAAACTCAGTTCATTCTCATTAAATGTACGGAGGATGTCACGGTATGTCTATGACTAATGTCACGTCGAATGTAAGCGCATCATGCTTCTAATGCTGCTTGCTACGGGCTCTTCTCCAGCGATCCGTCACTTTCCAACAGGTTTTAAAAAAGCTCGCCGATTCTTACCCATACGACTGCAGTGGTGTCTTGTGCGAAGCGCCCCTCCATTTTGGTGGAGCTTAATACGTATCAGGAGATCCTTATTCATTACAGGTTGGAACGTCAGTCGCACCCAAGTGCACGCAAGAAACTTTCTGACAGAGAAGAGGTATAGCGCGGAGGAAACTGCAAACGAGAAAGTCTTTCCGAATCCGCATCTTTTAAGCAAATGGCACCCCGAGGTGTTTAGCCCTCGGTGCAAGAAATGCGATGTAATTTCGGACTTGATCCACGTAGTGTGGACTTGCCCTAGCTTTGGAGAGCCGAACAGAAGAGGAGACTCGTGGGAGGCACTGATGCTGGCCCGGAAACGACAAGACCAGCGTCAAGTCACCGTTCTGTACATGGCTGCCGCCGCGATCCCAGAGATCCCGGCCGACGGCTAAGGGGAAGATGATTAAGAGTTAGAGCGACTTGACTCCCCGTCAAATTCTCTCACGGGTTCCAATAAAGTTATTATTGTGAAAGCAATACTACTCGCACTTTCAAGCAGTTGCGTTTGACCTTTAGCGGAGTGAATATGGGCGACCAACTCGCTCCTTCATATAGCCCGGCTGCAGTTACGCCGCGCTGCGCACCTATGGCGCTACTGCCGCTGTGACGTCATACCAGCTGTAGATTATGTTTTTTTTCTCTCAGTCGCAACACCATCAAAAACAAAATATAAAAAAAATTACCGAAGACGCTTTGAGTCCTCGCGCAGCGGTGGCCGGTAGCCAAGCGTGACCTGTAGACGCCGCGCACTGCGTTCCTTAAGTTGGAGGCGCTGCGCTTTTGCTTTCTCAACCTACCAGGCTTAACCAAAGCTAAGCCCCCGCCAATTTTTTCTCTCTTTCTCGCCGATTCTTATATCTGCGGCTGTCGCACAATCGATGCGACGATGTTGAAACATATCTAGCTCGTAACTCAACGCTTCTGCCTAAAAGCTACTGACATGCACGAAGAATCCGCGATTATAAATACACACGACTGTGTCAAGACGTACTGAAACACTCCGAGTGCTCCTAAAAATAGCACACATCTTTAAGCCCTTGTGTTCATGCCGAACACTGCCATCCCTACGACCGGGTAGCATGCAAGCGATGGCGGCACGCGGCGACGTTACGTCCTTCGCACTCTGGCAGATAGTCTCGCAATCTGTCACCTCAATTTGCTCATAAATCGATCAATCAACATTATTGGTGCCGCCGGCAATTATGCACCGACCTGCAGCGGTATACTTGCTGGGCACCGAGTGGGCGTATACGGGCACAGCAGGCATCTCGCCGTGTAAAGAAGCCGTCCGTGACACGTAAGAAACGTTAAGCCAGCTCTTCTTTAGCGGCAAAGAGAATTTTCTTCTTTAAAATTTTGGAAATCTGCTTCATAGCCATTGCAAAAGCTATATTGACGTCTAAGGTGACACAGCGGCGATGACCGGGCCGATGCGCCTGCCGAGGCGAATACGCGCTCTACCACAATATCAAGGGGGAAGGGCAACCGGAAACCCGAAAGTACATACGAACCACTTCCACTACAAAGTATATACGAGCTCAAAAGGGTTGAGATTGGGCGAGTTGGTACGAATTCTTACTGGATGGATGGAATTCTTACTGTTGTGGCACCACAAGTACAAGGACGTAGACGGAGTGACGACAACCCAAGTGCAACACAAGTGCACACAAGTGCACACAAGTGCTCACCAGTGCTCACTTGTGTTGTCGTCACTCCGTCTACCTCCCTGCCCTTGTGGTGCCACAGCAGTATGAATACATACGAGCGACGCTTTTCGGTGAAGACGAGGAAAATGCCCAGCTCGCAGTTTGGTCTTGTTCCGGAAAGTTCTCGCTCATGGAGTTTAACACCCCCCCTCGAGTAGGACCATCAGCCATAGCCACATCCTGCACATGTATTTGGAGCACCGATGCGGCGCACATTCAATTTCTATTGAAGGACAGCGGCTCGCCGCAAGGAAACACGAAGCGTATATAGTTCAGCGCACGACAGAAAAGCACACCCAGTATCGTTCCTTGCCGTAACAGAAAATTACCTCATTTAGACTCGCAAGTCTATACTTAAGCCCCTCCCCCCCCCTTTTTTTTTGAAGTTTTACTCGAATTCTCCGAAGAATAAAAAAATTGGCGGGGGCTTAGCTTTGGTTAAGCATGGTAGGTTGCGAAACCAAAAGAGCAGTGCCTCCAACTCAAGGAACGCAGTGCGCCGCGTCTACAGGTCACGCGTGGCTACCGGCCGCCGCTGCGCGACGACTCAAAGCGTCTACGGTAATTTTATGCGAAGCATACTACTTCAGCTACCACTTCAGCCCTTCACCGTGGTTGTGCGCCTCCAAATCACGTGATATATGACGTCGCACCACGTGACTCGATGACGTCACGACAGTGGAGAAACGGGGGCCCACCTCGCGCCGTCGCTGTGGTTGTGCGCCTCTAAATCACGTGATACATGACGTCACACCACGTGACACGATGACGTCACGACAGTGGAGAAACGGGGCCCACCTCGCGCCGTCGCTGTGGTTGTGCGCCTCCAAATCACGTGATACATGACGTCACACCACGTGACACGATGACGTCACGACAGTGGAGAAACGGGGGCCCACCTCGCGCCGTCGCTGTGGTTGTGCGCCTCCAAATCACGTGATACATGACGTCACACCACGTGACACGATGACGTCACGACAGTGGAGAAACGGGGGCCCACCTCGCGCCGTCGCTGTGGTTGTGCGCCTCCAAATTACGCGACACGATGATGCTTCGCAGTCTCCAGGCTTAACCAAGTTAAGCCTCAGCCATTTTTTTTCATATTTTGTTCTTGATGATCTTGCTACTGAGAGAAAGAAAACATAATATACAGCTGGTATGACGTCACAGCGGCAGTAGCGCCACAGTTGCGCAGCGTGGCCAACACACACCGTAACTGCAGTCGGGCTCTCTGAAGGAGCGAGTTGGTCGCCCACAGTTTTAGCTGTGCGTCCGCAAAAGCTGTGCGTAGCGCGCAGTGCCACCCGTCCTGGCAACGACAGTTTTAGTTGGGAGTGGCTAGCGTAGCGCCCGGGAAGCTTAGGATACAGTGGCGCCATCTATCGACAGCAAGTCAAAGCTCCTGAACTGTGTGCTGGGAAAATTTTTTCCTCTTTTATTAATGGGAGTGGTGATTGCATTCGAAGGCTTTTTTTTAATGTAAATCAATTGAATCAAATGCAAATATAAATTCTAGCGCAAAGTTGGAGAAGTACTTTACCGGAGGTCGTTGCTATGACGACAGTGTACGCCGTAGGTAGTTAGGCTTAACATCAAGAAATTCTTGGATTTATCTAAAAAACGATGACTATTTGTCACATATATCGTTACGGAGGGGTGAGAATGCACAAAATAAAAGTGAATACAACCGTTTAGAGCGAGCAGCGGCGATGCAGTATTTGGTCCGAAGCGGGCGTGCAGGGCGCCGCCATGTTGCCTACGTTAACCACGCAAGCAACGCAACGCAAAGTCCGCTGGCTTGCGTACGTACGCAAGACGCACGGATCGCGCTTGCGTTCTGCGCATGCGCACTACGGTCCCTGCAAGCTCCTTGCGTACGCTAAGCTCTTGCGGACGCACAGCTAAAACTGACCCGCTAAAGGTCAAACGTAACTGCGGCCGGGTCACGCGAAGGCTTGAAAGTGCGAGTAGTATTGCTTTCGCAATAAAAATCTCCCGTATGGAAAATTACCGAGTACTTGGGACCCTTATTGGCATAGAAACAGCCAGGAATAGTTTTCCGTTCGCGTGCTGCAACCAAAAGACGAGCGGCAAAGAGTGCAACCGCAGAGGACATGCACGGTGTTTGTCATTCGCGCAGCAGAAGAAGCAGTCCATTGCTTGCGCTGTAGACATACGTGTAGCGAGCGAAACACAGTGGCAGAAGAGAGTCAAATTGTTATGCCTCCCCACGTCCGACTCTCCTTTTTTTTTTTTTTCAAAAGAGAGCGCGTTCCGGACAGTGCGTAAACATTCTCGAATAGAGGTACAACTATCCTCGTAGATGGTAATCCAAAGGAGCGGAACGGGGACGAAATCGAGCAGACCACCTAGCGAGAGTCAAATGGCTGGAATTTGAAAAACTGATGATGTAAATAAAACAAACTTCAAACTTCAAACTTCAAACTTCATATTCGCCCGACGGGGAAAAATACACCACGTACGTCCGATGTACCTTAAGCAACATACTTTTTAAAAGGCGGATCACGTGTATACGTCATACGCGAGCACCATGTGATCTTTCTCTCACGACTAGGGGAAACTAGAGGCACCTGGGCTCGTTTACCACAGTTCTCACTGAAGGAACGGCTGAATTGCATACATGACAGATATGAATCCAGCATTCGAAAGAGACGGTCATGGCGTCCGCATAAGCTCACTTCACTATGCGCACGATGTATTTACCTACCTCTGCTACCCGCTGCAAGCCATAGGCCGTCGGCGTTCGTTGTGTTCATTGGCGTTGTCAACGCTTTATACTCCGATCATTTTAAGGAAAGTAAATGCGCATAACTGGCTCCCTAGGTCAGTGGACGCCTGAATCGTGCTCATAGGTACGTGGGGTGATGAGAGAGAGATTTGGGCTGCAGGCATTGATAAGACTGTGCCAGAAACGCGGCGCTGAAGCCATATGCCGTCGGCGTTCATTGGCGTTGGCGTTGACAACGTTTTACACTCCGATCATTTTGAGGAAAGGAAGGCGAGCGCGCGCGGAGAGGCACGCCAGCTGTGCGCCGTGTGACGTCACTTGCTCCTCGCGCATGCGCAGCACTGCCCTCCAGGAGCCACGCGAAACTGCTCAACCTCGGCCAGTGTAGCTCAGGCTACAAAACATTTATCAACTATTAAATAATTAGAGAGATGATTGGGATAGGGCTCTATTGGCCCCTTCCCCTCACAATACTAGGTGGAGTCCCTATTCAGGGGCCCCATTGGCAAGCAACGCCGCCAGCGTCCGTTGAACCGAGGCCTTTTGGGCCTAGAGGTCTTTACAGCCGAGCAGGGCCGCTTCCAGTCCTCTCTATGGGGTTGAGGTTCGGGGGACAGATGGGTTTCATTGGTACGCCTAGGTGTCAGCCACCTCCCCAAAACTGACACGCGCCATCAAAGGATGCGTTGAAATGCTTCAGCACCGACAGGCACAGTACAGTGTTGGTGAGAATTTTGATGAGGAGGCGCTCGTCAACGCGATCCATTCCCTTATAACGGTCCGGGTAGCGCCGGTGCTCCTCCTCGGAGTAATAGGTGATGTGTTTGAATGTAAGGGCCAGATTGTCTGATTGGGAGTAGGCTTCCAAGGACAGGGAGATAGCCCGGGGAGAGAGTGCGCGGGCGGCCTGATCGGCCTGTTCGTTTCCCTGGAGGCCCTGTTGAACGGGGGCCCAAATCAGGTTACGGAGAGAGAGTTGGATCTTCGTATCGCAGTATGCGCCGGGCAAGCGGGGGAACCCATCCCAGCTCATAGTTCCTACAGGCCCCTCACGAGTCGGGGATGAGGTATTTCGACTTGGGATTAGCGCGAGCAAGAGCAATTACAATCTCCTCCGCGTGTATCGCTCTGTAGGTTTTGAAGGCACCGCGGCATCATCTACGAACGCAGACAGAGCTGCAACGAGCTCGACCAGCCGCAGACGTCATTAATGGGCGTTCCTTCCGTTTCTGCACAAGAAGCCGAAAACGGCAGTGCACTTGATGAGGAGGCGAAGCGCAAGAGGCGCCCGTGTGCTGTGCGATATCAGTGCGCGTTAAAGATCCCCAGGGGGTCGAAATTATTCCAGAGACCTCCACTACGGCGCTCCTTTTTCTTCATTCACTTCCTCCTCAATCCCTTCCTTTATGGCGCAGTTCAGGTTTCCACCCAAATATGTGACAGCTAATTCGTCATTTCCTTTTCTCAAAACCAAAATTCAGGGGGGCACTTTGTTGACCAAAAGTGCAGTGCGGTGTTGCTGCTTGTGTCACTGATGTGCGGTTAAGATGTTAAGCTTCGCCTCCAACAGTGGAACGCGGCAGCGTCTTGCAACCCTGCCACAGAGTCCACAGAACGCCATCGTACATTCGGCTCTACGCCTTGCTCGTCGGTAAACTGGTTTTTGACGAAAGGAAATGTATCGTCTCGCATATCTCGGTGGACACCTGAACCTCGTAGTAACGGGAAGGGAGGAAGATGGGAGTGAACGAAGACACCGTATTTACTAGACGCGCCTTTGTTCACTCCAAACCATCGAGCTGGCATGCATATGCATGGCGGAGTGGTTAGCGTGCCCGTCTCGCACTCCGGAGGCCCTGGTTCGATTCCCGAACTCGACCAGTTTTTTACTCGGTTTTATTTATTTCTCTGGTTTGACTAGAGGGGCTAATTAGGCTAATTGGTAAATTAAGCTATTAACTAACCTCAGTCCCACTAACTTGGAGCATCACTATACCATCCCTTTAATTGGTTGCATGGTTACTAGCCAAAGTACAATTAGCCCCGTTTGAAATTCGCGCACTGTGACGTCCCGACCGTTTCGACCAATTGAAAAGCGTGACAGCCGAAGGCGAAGCTTACAGGCGAAGCTTAACATCTTTACCACACATCAGTGACCGCATTTTATAGGTAAAAAAAAGTGCACCCCCCCCCCCCCCCCCCTGAATTTTGACGGGTGTCCACCGAGATATGTGAGACAGTTACTGCGTAATTTCCTCAAATACAATTTTCATTTTCTTCATTACGGGCCATCTTTGTCTTTCTTCTTTCACTCCTACTTCCTCCCTTCCTGTACGGTGCGGTTCAGGTGTCCGCCGAGATGACAGAGAATTACTGCGCCATTTCCTTTCCTCAAAAAGCGTTGCGTTCAAAAGGCAAGGCATCGCGCCGAACGGGTGGTGGCGTTCCGTGGACTCCCTGGCAGCGCTACAACACACTGTCGCGTTCCACTCCTAAAGGCGAAGCTTAAGCGTCATTAATTAGCAGTTAATTAGTATTCAGGCGTTAATCAGTAATTAACCAATAATTAGTTATTTGTCATCACTTTGTAATTAGTACTCAATTACATTTGACGCCACCAGTGCCACAGAAGCAGTCAAAGTGGTGCGGAAAACGCTTTCGCCTCTACGCACTTAGACAGTGCCCCCTGAATTTTTCAATTGGTCGAAGCGGTCGTGACGTCACAGTGCGCGAATTTCAAACAGACCAATTGTACTTTGGCTCGTAACCATGCAACCAATTGAAGGGATCGTATAGTGATGCTCCAAGTAAGTGGGAATGAGCTTACTTGATTGTTTAATTACCCAATTAGCCTAGTTAACTTTTCTAGTCAAGTCATATAAATAAATAAAACCGAGTACAAAATTGGTCGAGCTAGGGCGACTGATGTCGCCCGGTGCACACACACACACGCGCAGGGAGAGTGAGACGGATAATGAGTGTCCATGCAATAAGGCGCTGCTTCCGGGTAGAGGCCTGCATGCCATGTCAGAAAACTCGCGCAAATGCACCGGCTTTGTCCACAAGTTCTTATGGCGCAGTTGACCAACATCCGTTCCCACTTCAGTGGCCACGCAATGTTCGCATTTGGTTTGTCACAGAGCGATAGGTTATTATCTTTAAGCGAATGATGGAAGTAGGGAAAAAAATTGAGACGATTACGGTAGTCGGCAACGCGAATTCCAGCGCAGCTCTTCACACGCCAGCCGCCGCGGTGGCTCAGTGGTTACGGCGCCCGGCTGCTGGCCCGAAAGACCCGGGTTCGACCCCGGCCGCGGCGGTCGAATTTCTTTGGAGGCGAAATTCTATAAGACCCCGTGTACTGTACGATGTCAGTACACGTTGAAGAACCCAAGGTGGTCGAAATTTCCGGAGCCTTTAGGCACGACGTAACTCCACTAACTTGTACATACATCCTCAAAATCCTTTCTCAGCCGAAACATCTCTGTTACCCAATTGTCACGAAATGCCCATCCCGAATACTCTTCAACAACAAGCACCATGCGATTAAGCCGTTCCTCTTGCACTTCGAAGAAAAATGTCAAGCTCTGAACATAATAAATGAAATTAAAAATATTGCCCCAAGACACGAAGCGCTACCACCGTGGTACACTCTCCCCACTGTGTGTGACGTCACACTAACACGCCTCAGGAAAACCTGTACACCACACGACCATCTAATACAAGAATATCTAGCACTACAAGAAAAATGCAGAAATTATACTGCATTTTATACTGATGGGTCAAAAACTCATGCTCAAGTAGGAAGCGCAGTAATACAAGGAAAAAATAAAAATGCAGTACGACTGCCCTCATGTGCTACAATTTTCACCGCTGAGTGTTATGCCATTTGTGTTGCGGTACAGAAAATAACAAATGAAAACATCAAAACAAGCATCATTTATACAGATTCACTGAGCGTCCTTACAGCATTAAACTCCAAAAATGCCACGGAGCCACTGATAGGAAGCATCATACACAATATAGTAAAGGTCACAACACAAAAACATGTTATAAAATTCTGCTGGGTTCCCAGTCACGTTGGTATTAGGGACAATGAGAGAGCCGACATGTGTGCTGCACAAGCCAGAACCATGGAAATAAAACATGTGAATTTGCCTCCTAGGGATTACATGAGGTTAGTACGTATCAAACTAAGAGCCAAATGACAAGCTTCCTGGGAGAATGAAGAAAACAACAAGCTGCATATTGTACAGCCCATTTCAAAAGAATGGAAATCAAGCCGCCATAAAGAGCGTTTTATCGAAGTAATTTTATGTCGTTTACGCATAGGTCACACACACATCACCCATAGCTTCTTATTAACAAAAAAAGACAAACCTGTGTGTGAAATGTGTGGTGAGGAGCTCATAGTTAATCACATTTTAATTTCTTGTTCGCATCTCGAAGAACTTAGGAAAAATTTTTTTGTGTATTTTACAATGAACACATTCCATTTCATCCGGCATTGCTTTTAGGCGAGCAAACACTCGTCACGTTTTCACTTGTTTGCAAGTTTCTAAAGAAAGCCAATGTTTTAAATCTAATATAATGTAACATCTATACACTTAGTATAACATCATCTAACCTTGTTTTTGGCGCATGATAGCCACAGTTGTTTATGCGCCATAAAACCTCATATAGCTAACTAATTTAGGCACGACGTCCCTCATAGCCTGTGTTACTTTGTGATGTTAAACCAACATAAAACCAAACCAAGCCACCGCTGGCAGGTGATGTGTTACATTGCTAGCTGCCCTTCGGAATGTTCCTGTGGCAGCCACCGTCCAGGTGGCGCTTAGCTCTGATACTTACAGCGGATCTAAATGTCAAGAGGCAGGCAGACAAGCGAGACAATGAGGCCGTATACCTTTGCAGGCAATGCGACATGGCGACGAAGATGGAAGTGATAATGAGCCAGCACACGAAAGTGTGCGAACATGTCAGGCAATTAGAGCAACAGCTGCTGGCTGAAAGGGAAGCGAGAGCAGCCGTAGCGCAAGGGCTCACAAAAGTGGAGGTCGAGTGGACCGGTTACGCCATTTTCGTTCAAAATGGTGGACGTGCAAAGCAGGACGACGAACCTTTGCCCCGTGAAGAGCTGGAATCCGATGATTTATTTATTTATTTATTTAAACATACTGCAGGCCCTTTTCGGGCCCATGCAGGAGCGTTAACAATGCATCCATATGATCAAACAGAAAAAAACAAAAATACAAAAACACAAAGATGTTCTCTGATCCAAACACAAAAATAATATGAGAGAATTAAATAGCAAAGTCAATTTTTTTCAATATAATTAACAAATAATTTCACCAAATCTTCAGGTAATTTATTCCAATAGGGTATAGCAACTGGAAACGGAGTACTGGTGGATATTTAGACGCTGACTGGTTGACGGACTGTTTTGCTATGGTTAGTTCTAGACGAGTGCTTGAAAGGAGTGTGTAGGTATTGTGAATTTGTTATTTTGAAGTGACCGTGAAGAAGATGAAACAAAAACTTTAATCTTTAAATGGTTCTTCGCTGTGACATGCATTGTAAATTTAATTGAATTATTAGACTGGTAGCGCTAGTTTGGCGTGAATACTTTGAGTAAACAAACCTTACTGCTAGTTTTTGTATGCGCTCTACTTTGTTGATTATTTTTTTTTTTTTTACTAAAAGGGGACCAAGAAAGAGTGGTGAAAAGCTATGCAGCTGCAGCCGCGACGTTAAGCCGAGAAAAGGGCGAAGGTGAACAAAATAATGAGGCGACAGGAGCGCACGTTCAAGGGAATGAGTCAGGGAAACGAGGTTAGAAGACCGGAAACGGCTGTCTGACAGTGGTGGGGGACTCGAATATGCGCAGGTGCGACTGAGGGCCGATGCACGTCTCAAAGTCCCAGCACTGTCGGGAGAAACACTGAAGTCGGTCATTGAACCTGCAAAAGGTCAGGTGCAGGAGAACAAGGAACGGCAAACTTGTAGTGATGGCTGGAGGCCTGCGCGACGTTCTTAAAAGTAAAGGAGGTGCGGTGGCAAAGCGCGTAGCAAGCGAAGTGAAAGACGACGTACGAACAATGACACCGCAGGTGCGAATCGCGGTGTGCACACTACCAGAGGTGAGCTACCACGTACGGCATTCGTGTGGAAGATGCAGTGTTGGCTGCAAACCGCGATGTCAGCAAGCTGAGACATTAAAAGCTGTTCGACATAGTGAAAACCAACAAGAAACTGCGAGTAACGTGTGGCAAGAAAGGTTTCCAACGAGATGGCATCCATTTTAACTGCGGCATGGGCGGGACAATAGGATGGAGATTTGCGGGTAAAGCCGTAGCTCTTCTAGGCGGGGGGTTCAAACTTATAAAGAGGGAGTAACGAGTACGGGCAGCTTTCGGGGCCTAAACCGATAGTACGCAGTGAAGAGCTCTGGTCTAAGCACAAAAGAGAGCTGGGGGACACAAACGCCATCAATGAGAGTAAGCGCGAAAAGGAATATGAGAGAAATCGTAAAAGAAAGCAGATGAAGAGGGATAAGTTAGCAATATAGCTTACGTAAATATGCAGGGGGAAAGAGCACCAGCAAAGTGCCTTGAGAGTAAGCAACACATTCAAACGGAGAGTATAGTGGCTTGAGAGTAAGCAACACATACAAACGGAGAGTATACAATTTTCCCCCGCCGTATGTTCTGCCGCTCGGTGACACACCTTGCACTCTGCGCATCTACCCAAACACTGCATCTACCCAAACACTGCGCAGAGTGCAAGGTGTGTCACCGAGCGGCAGAACATACGGCGGGGGAAAATTGTGAGCTCTGCAAAAAGTGTGAACCACGACTTGATGGGACAAGGATTCTGGGCAGGAGCGGTGATAGTAAGGCACGGCAGGTTTTGGAGGCGCACCACATAAGGAAAAGAGCCAAGCTCCGCAGTTCTGACAGCCTGGCATACGGTCATGGACAGCGGTCATAACTTATCCAACGATTAAGCGAATGAGTTTACCGAGGTCACTTCTGTTTTCAGTCTGAAACGGAACCGATGAGAAGTCGCGGATGAACCCCTTTCCAATGAACATTAGCCCTGAAACTTGTGCGTCAGATGCATACGATAATACTCCCCTATACACGTTTTACGTGCGCTCTGTTCTCGGATATACCATTTAGGACAGCTCAGAGGGCATAGCCTCGAAGTTTGGGCGTGTAATGGTATCGCATTAGAAGAAATGGATGCTTCTTCTTGGATACGATATCGCCCGGCCGAAATTGAGTTTCTGCGGATGACCTGTTATGATGAAACTATAGGCCACAGCCAATCAGTACCTGAATGCCACTCTGCGCTGGCTGAGCAGTCAACAACCAGGGCTGATAAAACTGCACGCGTGCGTTTGTTGAAGCGTAACGAATGGGTCTGGGGCCAGGAGGTCTACAGTGGGAAAGATTGCCCGGGCTCACAACAAACCACGGTGACATAAAAAATGGAAGCGATTGTGCTGAAAATTTAAACCAGCACGGAAATTATGCGGACGACGACCAAGAAACGCAGAAACAACAACCCGTGTTTCTTCGTCGTCCTTGTTTTATCGCGCTGCTTACATACTTAATATCAGCAACCGACGTATACCCACAGTTATGTTTTAATTAACTTTATTACACTTCTTGAGCTTAGAATTTAAAGGGAAGGTGTGCAGGTTTATTTATTTATATATTTATTTATTTATTTATTGATACTGTTGACCCTCGCTTGAGGGTCGTTACAGGGAGGGTATACAATGCAATGTGCAACAGACAAAATTCATATCTCATAACATCAAGTTGGGCACCCTCGACACAAAATGTCGATAGAACGTTCGCACTTGTGCACGTCGGATTGCCCGACAACTTCAGCAGGCAAAGCATTCCAAATTTCGATCACATCAGGAAAAAAAGAGTGACGAAAAACATCAACACGTGAGTCGTAAGGCTTGAATGATCGAGTGTGGTTTGTTTTCGCGATCCGTCTTCCCGGAGGCTGAACATATCTATCAGTTTTTATCTTAAAGTGCCCTTGAATTACACCTTTCAACGCCACAGTTCGAGCCCTGCGGTAGAAAGAAAATGCGGTTGCTTTTATGTTTTCTGTATACGTAAGACGTGATTTACACACACACATGGATATTACCTTAACCTGCTGCCGTGGCTGCGTGCAAACCACACGCGGCGTGCAATTCCACGCCGGAGTATTTGCCGAAAGAATTATGAAGACAATTCACAGCTCAGCCTCAACTTTACTCGCAACAGTCTCGACCTCCAGCGCCCCAGTTCCTCGATGAACAAAACGCTGTCTTTCTACAGAAGGCCAACGCGGGAGTTTTGCATTATACGACGTCCTACGATGCCAGACCCGGTTACCCACGAGCGAAGTATCTCAAATATGTATATTTAAAAAAAAATAAGGAAGGGGCATATTTAAATTGCCTTGAGATCGATTTTCCCAACCTACCTGCAAACCCGAGAGGCTCTGCGTGCGTGTTTGTGGACGCGACCTGGACACTCAAGAAATCTTCGTAAAAAAAGACGCGAAAAAAATGGGACGAAATCAGGTAAATCTAGCGTATCGTACAATTTTGAGACAGACGCGCAAAGTGACGCAGAAGGTCTTTTTTATAACAATAAACACCTGTGCGTTTTTCGGTAGATATGGCTGAGGTGAGCCTGCCTTTTACATCAGCTTTTTTTTTTTCTGGCAAGCGTGATCGCTTTAAAGTGCCCAAAATGGGCCGATTTTTTTGCATAACGACTTCTCAAGACAAGAATGAGTCAAAAGAAGTATAACTGTGACCCTGAAAGCAGCGCTGGGTCACGGTGCGTAAAGAGGACCAGAAGTTGCAGGATTGTTCTTCTGGGAGCGCGTGATTTTTTTTCTGCGCAGTCCAGACATGTCCCCTAGGAAAATCTAAAATGTGAAAAATTCGCGCACCTGGGTAATAAATTAGCACCTGCAGAAGATAACTTTGGGAATCCGATATTTTCTGCGGGCCGAAAGCGTGGAAAACAGCTGCAAGCGATGAGCGAGCAAACGACACGCATGAGAGCATCCAAAAGTTGCACGATTTTTAGTCTGCATTTCTGGCGCATGCTCAGGATTTTCATTCATTGTATTAGTGTTCTGTTTGTATAATTTTAATAATGCAGTAATCTTCGTTCTTTGCCGCGCTGCCATTCTTTTGCTTACTTATATGTCATGCAAAGTGTCTTATTTGTGCTTTTGATTGATTCTTTTGCTTACTTATTTCATCCAGTGTGTCTTATTTGTGCTTTTGTTGTTTGTTTTATATTTGTGGTTTTTTTTTATTCTGTTCAATTGCCTGTGCCCCCCCCCCCATGTAATACCCTCTCGAGGGCCTTTAGGGGTATTCTGTATAAATAAAAATAAAATAAATAAAGTTATCGAGCAAATTACTGCAGAATTACACGTTGGACGTTCTGGCACGGGCTGTTGCATATCCTTCGGCGCAGCAGTAAATAAAGCAACAGACAACGGCGCACTCTTACAGGTGAGCGATATTTGACAGAAACAGCAGCGTCCAATTTCGTGGTTATCGGATGAGGTCGCAGACCGTTGTGGTGCTAACTACGGCGACACAGAAGTTTCAAAGGTTAATAAACTTAATAGTATTGAAATATAAATTAACGACATGCTTTATGAAACCATTGAAACCATTTGTTGCCAGTGACGCGCATTTGCAGTCGTGCACTAATTAGGGAACACATCAGGAACTTCCATATGCCAGCGAATACGGCACGAACCTTCTCGTGTTAGTGAATCCGCACTGAATACAGACTCCGCGTGTACCGATAATTCAGAAAACTCAAAATGAGAATCGCAGCCCACTTACCTTGGCGCGCGCAGAAGGCTAGGATCGCCAGGGATGCGACCACGTCGATCGAGTGAGCCATCGGCGAAAGCAGTAGCCGCTGGTGCTCGAACACTGAGTCAGGGCGCTTGAAGAGTGTTTTAGGTCCTCAAAACTTTCACACTTGGTTTCGCGAGACCACGCAACCGTCGATCCTGCCGCTGCGGCCGTCGCAGGCGGCGACGACGAATCTGCGGGACGCCGCCATGTTCATTTTTTCCCCCTTTCCTATTTACCCTTCCGCTCCTTGTTTTGTCTACGCGGTGTGTTTTGGAAGTGGAAACCCTACGCTCGCGAGAGTAGGGACACTCGTCGTTCGCGGAGTCCCTATGTTGGCAGACGTCGTCGAGAGAAGGAAGGAATGCGGAACCAAGGGTCGATGCTAGGGTACGGACTCCCCGCTCTCCGCGAGCGATGGTCTAGAACCTGATAGGAGTTTGGAAACACCCGCGTTTTTCGCTTTCCGCGAGACAGTAACTGTGGCTTGCAGGGGTCCGATGTTCTCAGGCTACATGCAGGGGGACAATGGAAAAAAGCAAAGCACTCGTCCGAGCAGGTAAACCCGAAGTTTCGCTTTTCAGGGAACATAAGTGGTGTGGACTTTACGAGCTTCGACTAAATTGCATCGCAGTGCTATGGCTTCGATGTTTCCGATAACCAGGAACGCTACGGATCGAGATCGAGGAACTGGAATGCCAGCGGATAAAAATAGTCCCCCATTCGGCCGTTTTGATGCCATCCGCACCACGCAGAGTATTTCTCTTATAGCGTCCCTTTAAGATTCTATTCAGTGCAGTGATACACTGCAACTTACCTGTCCTTCGGTCCATTCCCGGCTTTAACTATATACTGTCTCGTCCGACCAGAGAAGCAGTCAAAAATACGGAAGAACCTCTCGCGCCATCACTGTAAGTTGAAGTTTGTCGTTCGAAATGTGCGAATAAACAGTGCAGGAGTCTCAGAAAATGGAATTGATTTACTGTTCGGTGTAAAGAACATAATAAAGAAACGCCTTGCTGGGCAAGTTGGTAGCTATTCATCTTTGGTTACAGGCGCGAAAAAAGACACAAGGCAGAAAGACGGGACGAAGCGCCACTCCCAACTGATTTATTCGAAAGCAACACGCACAAATATATACCGTCTTACATGCAGGGAATGCTATCGTCTTCAAAGTTGATATGATAGTGAATGGGTCAAAAAATTGTTCTCAGCCTTATACAAAGATATGGATGTGTCGCTAACTCCTCGGAAGCATGTGCGTCTTTGTACAAGGCTGAGAACAATTTTTTCACCCGTTCGCTATCATATCAACTTTGAAGATTCCTTGCATGTCAGACGGTACATATTTGTGCGTGTTGCCATCGCATAAATCAGTTTAGTGGTGCTCCGTCCCGTCTTTCTGCCTTGTGTCGTGTCTTTTTTCGCGCGTGTAACCAAGGATGTAAAGAACAGAGTTGGCAAGCCGTAAAGATCTGTTTGAAACAAGCATTGTGCAAAGAAAATATGAAAACTAAAACAGAATTTGCAATTTTCCGTGTTTACGCAAGGGTATAGACAAGGACAGAGCAGACTGTAGGACAGCTTTAAATATTATCAAATTATTACGACGTTTGCGCATGTTAGCGCGAATATCGAGAAAAAATAGATGAGGTGACACGCACCTATAAACCAAAGAGCTGACGCATCCTCAACGGACCGCTATCTTCTGTTTTTATTTTTTAGTTGCGGAAGCACTGGTGGAGTAATTTTTCCTGTTCGCATTCATGGCCGAATTTTCTTGTCATGAAAAAATATAAAGTAAGATGGTAATGCGCATACACCCTGACAGCGATGATTTCATTGGGGGGTTGGTTGAGATAGTTATGAGAATTCCACCGTCATTCCCATACCTCATGCCGAACTGAAAATAATGATAAACAGTGGCGCGCATACGGTTGAGGTTTACTGTCTAATTGAAGCTTGCTCTGTTTGAAGCAAGGCCGCTGCCAATTCATTTTTCACGCAGCTTGCCCGAATTCAACGCTTACAATTTCTTTTGCTATACTGGCAACTTCAGCTATTTGTCTCGACTCGAAAACTGTCGGAAGAGGTGTTCGCTTCGCGTAAAAAATCGCTTTTCGCGAACTGCGCATTCCCCCCCCCCCCCCCCCCCCCCCTCCCTCCCGATTTGAGTTAAGTTCGGTTCAATGCTACTATATATCTAGGTGTTGTGAGTACAGCCGTTTCACGGCACCTTGTTCGATTTGCTCGGCTTATCCGCGGGTATGTTTGGCTTAGGTTGGCTGCTGTATGACGACACCCTTAGTCCGTTACTCAATGCGTAACCTATCAGTAGCAAAATTAACAACAAAAAAGAAAGTGATCATCTAACTGAAATACTCAGCACGGAGAACTCGGCCGTTTGAGCCTTAATAGCTCATAAACCTAGCGTAGAAACCTGCCTGGGACGAAGCTTTACCGGGAGATGACGCAACTATGCCCGGCACTGATGCAATTCAAATTTAGCCTCGGCCGGAAAGCGGGAATTGAGAAATGCAAAACCACACCCGGAATTCCACTTACGCTAAGGAGTCTTACGAAGTGGAAATCGATCGAGGACAAACCGGTATAGTGCTGTGCCTTTCAAAGAACCGGAAACGCCATCTCTTGGCGAGCAGGAAGCTGTTCGTTCCTGCCGACGACGAGCCTCTAAGACGAGGGATCGCTTAATGTGACACTGTGTAGCGAATCTAGGACGGACGGAACCTGTAGCGTAGTGTTCGCCAGCTAAATGGACTCCGGCACGCATCCCCGAGTTGATTTTCTTTCTGTCCATCTCTTCCGTACAAACATCCCCGATGTACCCTGTAATGTTGTATCGAGAGCAACGTCGCTGTAACGACAGAAAGCCGTTGCACTCCATTCTTTTGCTTTTCGTCTGCTAGGCTTTTGGAAGAAGCAGACGGCTTTAGTGGCCGCGGTTCGAAGAAGCCCCGGCGGACCGTACTTACATGCATACCTCAATGGGAGAGGGAAAAAAGAAAGAAAGAAATGAGAAACGGAAGCCTGCAGCAGCATCGTGGAACAAAACAAAAAGAAGCAGACACACCTGGGAAGTAGTGCGCATTGTATGGGCATGGCTGACCCGCGAGGGAAAGAGGACTTCACGAAAACACAATTTGCTCGTATACCTGTCATTAACGTTTCCCTCCTCTCCTCCTCGGGTCTATTGTGTCCGCGCTTGAACCAACAGCGAGGGCAAGAAAGAAAGGAAGAAAGAAAGAAAGAAAGAAAGAAAGAAAGAAAGAAGGAAAGAAAGAAAGAAAGAAAGGAAGAAAGAAAGAAAGGAAGGGAGAAAGAAAGAAAGAAAGAAAGAAAGAAAGAAAGAAAGAAAGAAAGAAAGAAAGAAAGAAAGAAAGGGGCATAGGGTAGACGACTTGAAGGGTGGAAAGAGGGGGTGAGGGATGCATAGAGTACGCACGGCGTTACACCTGAACAACGGCTCGTCATAACCGGCTTCATCTCGAGCCTGCCCCAGAGAGCTAGGCAGCACCCCCCCCCCCCCCCCAACTCCCCTCCTTTCTTCTCCGTTGACCGAGAGAAAGGGAAGAGGCTCACGCCATCGCGCGAAGCCCCTCAAGGACGACGGCCGCACAAGCTCTACACCTTCCCGGGGGCTCGCCGCTAAAGGATAGGGGCTCGCTGTACGCAGTGTACGCGTTGTGTGTACGTGCGGCAGAAACGTGAGCGGGACGCAGAAGAGGCGAGGCCGTGCGAAGACGAGAACACGACCGGGGCAAGGTGTGTCTGTGTGTGAGTGCGCGCTTTGTCCGAAGCAAGCTGGTTGGTAGTGCTGGCTCTTTTCTATCTGAGGATTACCCGACTCGCAGGAGGCGATAAAGAAAGCGAAAGGTGCGCTGCTCTTCTTTTCATTGACTTTTTCATATTTGGTAACGGTGCGATGTCTATTGCGGCGTACTGGCTAGTCGTCTGCGTTGGGGTGAGAGCCGCCGCCATGGCTGCGAAGTTCGTCTGCTTCGCAAAAGCGCGTCGATGTCGTCTGCTACATAGGCGGCGACCAATCCCCGCTGGCGCGCTCTTGGTGCTTGATACTGGTTAAGACGGCCTGGCTGAGAAGCCACGCGATAAACACTGGTTCAGCCGCAGGAAGCTTGAAAAGGGGGAGAAAAAACGCGTGATGCTTGGGGCCGATCGCACTTGACACTTCTACACGCGTCACAAAAAAAAAAAAAATCCCGAGAAACTTTATGCTCATTAGCCGATACGTGGATATTCCGTGCTCGTCATTGGCTGCCTAAATTGGCCGGCGCTTAATATTGTGTCGCCCTTAGAAACACCTGCACTGTTTGCGGGAACGTCTTGGCCCACATCTCCGGCTCAAATCTTTGTCGTATGTACACAGACGCGATGCGCGCGGCTGCAGGTCGGTTCAGTGATGTGGAAAGACGGTATTAGTGATACGATGGACAGCGCACGGGCGCTTGAGCGCGCTCATAGCAGTCATTCATATTAACTGAACTCCGTGCACTGTAGAAGCCGGCGATGCAGAGAACCAACGCGTATTGTAGACGGAAAAGGCGTTCCGAATGCTCGCGCTCTGCAGTTATGTATGCAAAGTGGATACCAGTTATGAGGTTTCAACTGATCTGGGGGAAGATAATAAGCGGTCAAAGTATGCCACCGTCTGCTCCGATCTAGCCAGTGCTTTCAGCCGTGATGAATGTCTCCCCCTTTTTGTTATGGTGGTAGCCAATGAGGGACGTTGTCCGTGGTAAAAGTGGCCCATACGCAATGTAACTATCCCAGGTGGGCATGAGCCATTCCTTACAACAATTTCCATAGAGAGTCCATATAGTATAAAGATATTCTGTATATCTGCAAACTCTCTGTATGTCTACAGACAGACCATACACTCTCGGGCTGTCTGCGAGTGTGAAAACTGTAGAGACATTCTATATACACTTTTAGTTTCCATGCAACCTGCGACAGTCTATATCCTGACTCTATATCATGGCGCTAAGTTTCACAGTCCGTCTCAAACTTCTACAGAGAGTGCAAAGGCAGCAGGCAATCCGTGCAGTGTACAGACAGTTTGTATTCCTGACTGAATGTAACGGACAGTAATCATGACTATAGACAGTCCACGCATACGGACCATCTGTCGACAGTCTATAGCCTTTTATGGATGCGAATAAATTTTGGTGACGGACTCGTGGGCTGGGAACTGAGTGCTCTCGAAAGCCTCTCACCTGTGGTCCGCGGGTGTGAACCCGGTGGCTGATGCTGCGTAGCTATTGCCGCCTGCCCTTCGGTCCCGGAGGGATCGGCGCGCTCTCGTGGATAATCTGTTTATGGGGGTTTAACGTCCCAAAGCGGCTCAGGCCATGAGGGACGCCGTAGTAAAGGGCACCGGAAATTTCGACCACCGGGGGTTCTTTAACGTGCACTGACATCGCACAGTACACGGGCCTCTAGAATTTCGCCTGCATCGAAATTCGACCGCCGTGGCCGGGATTTTCTGGACGCTGTCTCTCAGCACACATCTCCTACTCCTTCCCTCGTTTCGTCCAAGCTTTTATATACGACAACAGGATGAGCAGCCGGCAACAAAAGTTCACGGGCCACGTGTGCTCGGGGACAAATTTACTGAGGCGCTACCTCGCGACCCACTCTGGTATTGACGAAGGCGAATGGATCATGGAGGCCTCCGGACTTTTTTTTTTCTTGTTGTGTACCTTAAGGGATCGGTCCTTTAACGGCTATTCCCGCACTAATTTGGTACCATTCCTTGTCCGTGTAGTCGGAGCGGTTCTGCAGAGTATCCTTACAATATTAATTGGCCTGAGTCAGACGAGTTGATTCACGATCTCGAACGGAAGCATTATTGCCAATTGGGAGAAAAGCGAGCAAGGTTCGTATCTGAGGCCGACCACATACATAATTGCGGTGGCACGTGTGTCAGCCACCACCCCGCCCTACTCCGCCAGGACAAGTCGTTTCTGAACCACACAGTGGCTGCGAGAGAAGGGCGTGACAACATTCCCTTGCCTTGCAAGAGTGGCGACTTGAGCTACAGCCGGATAACTCAAGAACGAAGGGGCAGATATGCCTCTGAAAGGAGTATTTCCAGCCAATGGCGTCGACCGATTATCACGACGTCGCCGTTAATTCGTAGTTAATCCCTCGCAACGCTTCGCTTATCCCTTGGTCAGGGTACGTTAATTCCGTTTCACGCTAGCGTGACAAGGAATTAACCATGGATTGGCCGCGAGGTCGTGGCAAGCGGCGGACGCTATTGGCTGGAGGACCTCCTTCCAGGGGCATTCGCCACTTCGTACTTGAGTTGTATATACGACTAAAGCTGGTTATTCCCGATTTAAGTGTAAAGACAGGGCTGAACAAAAAAGAACGGAACAGGAACAGATATATGAGAGAGAAATGTGGTGTTCTCTCTCTCTCTATCGTCTTTTTCTCTCTTGCGCTGTGTTTCCACTCCGTTGCTGCGCCCTTTTCGCATTTCTTTAGATTTTTTGTGTGCGTCTTGCGTGCCCAACAATTCTGCACAAAAACATTTTTGAACGGGAAAGAGTTCATGAGGTCAATTTTTTATATATGTTGCAATATTTCACTATAACAACCAATATATCCGCAGTCTCCCAGCGGCAGGGTTGCATTTTTTTTTTTGCTCTTATTGCTAGAATCTAAACCGTTCCTCATTGCTTTTCTATGGCAATCTTGACTGCTCAATGCGAGCCATGGAAACACTATCGAAGAATATGGACGATTGCAGTTGGGTTCCCTACCATACCATAATTTCCATCTCTCTGCCGGCACATAGAACGAACTTCCCAGACAAGGTAACAGGTAAAATACAAAGGTTTAATACAGGATTAAAGGTGAGACAAGAAGGAAAGTAGGTAGACAAGGTTACAAGGTTGAAGAAAAAGCCCCTATTTTTCCATGCCGAACAGCGGCTTAAATAGGGTGTCCTGTCCCCAGGTCCCTAGTTGGGGAAATTGGTTAATCAAAAATGTGTCCAATCACTGTGAACTGGGTCACGTGTCCATTCGTAGTGGTCCGCCCACAAGGACGTCCCCCAGTTCACCCTCGCCACTTCTTCGAAGATGCTGTCCGGCCGATCCCTCGCGGCAACGATGACAAGCCGTTGAGTTCGAGCCATTCGTCAGCCGAAACACGAGTCTGACACCTGCACTTCACAGCGAGCCGCGGGGACGGAGAGCCGGCGTCGCACTTGCGCCGAAAGGTTCCAGGAAGACCGGAAGCCGTTACCGAAGCGCGAGCACGCCAGCACCCGCGCTGGCCACAAACAACACAGACAGCCGCCGACACACCAAGCCGTTGCGTTTCGGTTTGGTTTGGCACCGCTAATGGGAGTTGAGCCGTTCCCGTGCAGCGGATGTCCCCCCATAAACCACCAGGGGGTCCCCTTGTTGACGCCGCTCCCTGCTTTCGGGGTGCCGGGGCCGCCACGCCGACGCCTCTCCGAAGTCCTGTCTATTGACAGTTTCCAGATGTCTGGAGATTCTTTGTAGACCGGCGTTACGCGTCTTTAACACATACGGCACCAAGGGGCCGCTCCGATGCTTCAGCCTTTCGCGGAAGGAGTCGAGCGTAACACCTCCGCACCAACTGTGTTGCATGGTTTTCCTAGCGTGCAACACAACACACCAGAATAGCTCGACACGCCCGAGCCCCGGCGGCCGGGAGTTCCCGATGGCCTCCCGCGCCGCGTGCAAAGTCAAAGCCTTCTCCCACTTATCTCCCCATACCGCAAAAGAAAAGAGAGAGAGACAGAGAGAGAAAAAAAAAAAACTACTTGACCCCTCCCCCGTACACACAGAGATCCCGCTGGAGATTAGCCGGCACCCACAAGCCTTGACATGGCGTCGGCGTTGGCATTTTGGACCCCTTTTTTGTGTTCTATTGTGAGGTACTTTTGCAGAGCCAACGACCGTCGAGTGAGCTTAGCACTATGTGGACTGCAAAGGGTGAGGTAGCGAAGAGGGTTATGGTCGGTGATCACTCGCACCTTAGTGCCGAACACCCACTCCTCGAGTTTATCTAGTGCCCAAATGACGGCATAAGCCTCCTTTTCAATGGTGGCCCAACGGGCCTGGGCCGGACTCAGTTTCCTGCTCAGGAAGGCCACGGGGCACTCCCTACCCTCCTCGTCGAGTTGCGCTAGACATGCGTCGACGGCGAAGTCGGACGCGTCTGTGGCGAGAACATATTCTCGCGTGGGATCTGGCGCGCGTAGCGCTGTCGCGGACTTTAGCCTAGCCTTGACCTCGTCGAATGCCCTTTGGGCCTAGCTTTGCAAGGAGCTCCTGAGTCAACTTAGCTGTGAAATTTGTGCCCTGATCGCAGCAGATCGTCTCTGGGACACCTAGTCGCGCAAATACCTGAAGTAACCCGTCGCAAGTAGCCCTCGCAGTCAAGGCCCTCAAACATATTACCTCTGGCCACCTTGAATGGACGTCCACTACACACAAAGCATAACGGTGTCCTCTAGCGGAAGGCGGCTTTAGCGGGCCTACGCAGTCCATGTCTACCACTTGGAATGCGACGCCCGGTCTAGCTAAAGGTGAGATCGGCACGCGGTCCTGTGTTAGCACAGGGGCTCTCATCTGACAATTATGGGCCATTTCTAGGACTTCCTTGCGGCGTTCTGATGGCAGAACGAGCTGGCAGCCCTCGTGCCCGGCGACGTGCTCTCGGTGATAAAGCAACTCGTCGCGCACGAGCATGCCGTGCGTGCCTTCCTTCGCCTGTGCCCATGCTTCTCTCAGCGTTTCGTCCATCCGTTGCGCCTCGCGGAATGTCTGCCGCGTCGTTTGCGCTGCCTCTTGCGAGGTGCTCTCGACGGTCACCTCGCCTGCGCGCACTACTTCCTCGCTCTCGTTCTCGCACGATTCCTGCCCTGGGTCTAAGTTCTCATCCTCGCCTTCAGGCTCGCCGATAGGTGGTGCTGCCACTCTGTCCTCCAAGAGCTGCTCGTAATCATTAGGGGTTATCAGCGCGTCTATGCCCTTTGCCAACTTGTCGGTGATTGCGCACAGTATGCCCTTCTCCGAGGGGTAAAATGAGACACCTGGAGCGCCCTCCGTAGTCGACATCGGCACGTATGCCAGCTCGGCAACTACTTGCTCCCCAAACGCGCCTGTCAGTTTGATAGTCGACCCTGCGCTGTCATACCTTGGGCATAGTGATTTGCGAATGACGGTCACGTCCGCCCCAGAGTCTATTCGCGCGTCGAATGTTTGACCTGCACTCTTTAGCGTAACCGTGCTGGCCCCGCCGACTTCTGTTACTCGCACTGGCGCGTCCCCCGCCTCAAGTGGTGCGGCTACCCGAGCAACGACCTCTCTGTTCTCGCTACGATTTTTCTTTATCGCCTCCCTCACTGATAATGCGCCCTGCGGGCATTCCTTTGCTACGTGCCCGTAGCTGTAGCAACTAAAACATTGTTTCCTGCGCCGCGAATGGGGGCTAGCGTTTTCTGAAGGCCGCGCTGTCGGTGTCCCTTCAGCTTTCTGTTTTTCGTTCGCACTTGATGTCCTTCCCGCTGTTACTCTGCACCTGACACTCTCCTCGAATGCCTGTGCTATCGTAGCAACATCTTCGGGCTTAAGGAATCCTCGCTTTTGGCTTTGATTTAGCACAATGTGTGCTCTTGCGTCTGCGCTGAGACAATCCTTCAGACGGTCTGAGACTACCAGCTGTTTAATTTTCTCCAACGAGTTTGCTTCACTGCTTTCGACATAGTACTCCCAATAATTCTCTAATCTGACCGCGAATTGCTCCCACGACTCTTCCGGTCTCCTGCTGGATGATTGGAACAGGCGTTTGTACTCCGCAGCTGATAATCTGAGTCCCTGCAAAATTTTGCTTTTTAGAATGGCGTACTCTCGCCTTTCATCTGAAGACAGACGTGTAAGGAGTCCCCGTGCCCTCTCACTGAGTCGCGGCAACACAAGTCCGGCCCACCACTCCGTTGGTACATCGTAGGATTCCAAGGTTGCCTCGATGTCTTCAAACCAACCCGGCACTAGTGCTTCTTGAGTAGGCATTGTCGCGAGTACCCCCTTCAACAGGCTAGCAAATTTTAGTTTCCGGTCCTCCTCCGACCGCGTATCCGCACCTGAGCAGCTGCTCCCCTCGACGGACGCGACTCCACTTTGCGATTGCAAACGTACTGTTTCTAGGACCCTTTCAGCAATTTTTAATTGTAACTCCAGCAGCCTTTCTTGCTGCTCCGACGCCGTCTGTGGCGAGGCGTTACTACGGCCTTCTACCATTTCGCTTGTTAGCGCCGGCACCTCTCCCCCTTCCCCATCTACACCCGGGTTCTCCATTACTGTTTCTTTAGCGATGTCACTCCTCAAAACCCAAGGCTTTGACATTACACGCAAACACAAGAAACCAAACGGGTACTCGCCTAGCTACCGAAGCGTCGCTGTCGGTGCCCCGGCTGGGTCAGATGAGCCTGGAGGTCTGGTGGGTCTCCTTGGTAGCTCGGTCGCTCCCTCCGCCACTCTCGTCGTCGTTGTCGCTTGTCCCCGGTGAAGTTCTTCCGCTCAGCCTAAGCAGGTACTGTCGACTGCGCCAGTTGTGTTCCCTACCATAACCATAATTTCCATCTCTCTGCCGGCACATAGAACGAACTTCCCAGACAAGGTAACAGGTAAAATACAAAGGTTTAATACAGGATTAAAGGTGAGACAAGAAGGAAAGTAGGTAGACAAGGTTACAAGGTTGAAGAAAAAGCCCCTATTTTTCCATGCCGAACAGCGGCTTAAATAGGGTGTCCTGTCCCCAGGTCCCTAGTTGGGGAAATTGGTTAATCAAAAATGTGTCCAATCACTGTGAACTGGGTCACGTGTCCATTCGTAGTGGTCCGCCCACAAGGACGTCCCCCAGTTCACCCTCGCCACTTCTTCGAAGATGCTGTCCGGCCGATCCCTCGCGGCAACGATGACAAGCCGTTGAGTTCGAGCCATTCGTCAGCCGAAACACGAGTCTGACACCTGCACTTCACAGCGAGCCGCGGGGACGGAGAGCCGGCGTCGCACTTGCGCCGAAAGGTTCCAGGAAGCCGGAAGCCGTTACCGAAGCGCGAGCACGCCAGCACCCGCGCTGGCCACAAACAACACAGACAGCCGCCGACACACCAAGCCGTTGCGTTTCGGTTTGGTTTGGCACCGCTAATGGGAGTTGAGCCGTTCCCGTGCAGCGGATGTCCCCCCATAAACCACCAGGGGGTCCCCTTGTTGACGCCGCTCCCTGCTTTCGGGGTGCCGGGGCCGCCACGCCGACGCCTCTCCGAAGTCCTGTCTATTGACAGTTTCCAGATGTCTGGAGATTCTTTGTAGACCGGCGTTACGCGTCTTTAACACATACGGCACCAAGGGGCCGCTCCGATGCTTCAGCCTTTCGCGGAAGGAGTCGAGCGTAACAATTGCCTTCAATATTTCTATACCAGTCATCATCATCATCAGCCTCACTACGCCTCTCCAATACTGGTACCTCACAATTTTTAAATATTAATTTTTTTTTCTCCAGGAACGTTGAACATGGTTTCTTATACACTGCCGTCCAGCCTGAACGAATGAAAGTGCATTGCGTGATGCATAATGGTGGTTCAATAGCGCAAACACACCCAGACCAAGAAAGAGACAAGACACAAGTCTGTGTGTGTTTGCGCTGTTGAAACACCATTATGAATGTACACCAACTAGCCCAATCTGCAGTTCTTCTACAGTTTATTGGTTGATAGTCAGCGCAGTCATCTGACACTTTCTTCTCCTGCCGCCGCGGTGGCTCAGTGGCTATGGTGCTCGGCTGCTGGCCCGAAAGACGCGGGTTCGATCCCGGCCGCGGCGGTTGAATTTCTTTGGAGGAGAAATTCGAGGCCCGTGTGCTGTGCGATGTCAGTGCACGTTAAAGAACCCCAGGTGGTCGAAATTTCCGGAGCCCTCCACCACGGCGTCTCTCATAGCCTTAGTCGCTTTGGGACGTTAAACCCCATAAACCAACCAACCAACTTTCTTCTCCTGTATTTCGTGCCTGCTTCCCGCCCTTTCTGGATCCCCAGCACACTTCCGCATAGCTTCTTTCTGCATGCTGCATGCACACCTCACTTGCGTGCGCCGTTTTGCGCACACTGCGTATACGCCTTACACAGCTGGCTGGGTTCAGTGAACGTCCCATTTCATGCTCGCTCCCCCGACGTTGTTGCGGACGCTAATGACGGATTGGAATGCCCGTCTCCCCGACCCGTTTTCATACCCCCCCCTCCCTCTTTTCTGCCTACTGCCCGTGCGTAGCGGGCGTAGCTTTCTCTAACAGGCGTAACAACAGGTTGCCCTCGCCAGCGGGGCCACTGATTTCGCCTGCACCGGCTTGCCACAGATATATCGCTGCCGCCGCGAGGCATTCTGGTCTCACGCATGCTTAGCGAGCCTGCAGTTGCCGTTTCTGTAATACTTTACCCAGGACACGTTGCAACTATGTTTGCTACACCTGTCGTATCAAACCCACAAACGAGTCTAAGTGGAAACGCGCCGTCGGCACCGGCGTTGTGCGCACGTAATGTTCAAGCTGGCGAATGGTAAATTTTAGAAGTCGAGCAGGATAAGAAGTAAGAAAAGAGAGGGATTCGTTTTTTTTTTGTGATCTTTGATCAGGGTGGTTGGTAAGAACGCAAAACTTTGGAAAACGCAAGCGCAGACTTACCCTGCACATATTTGTGCAGGGTTAGTCTGGTCGCAAACAGTAGACTACTAGCAGTAGAGATCAGTAGCATATGTTCACTGCGGTATGAATACCAGTCCCGATCCACTCCGACTACACTCACATTGTCTTCCACTTGTCCCCGCTCATCCTAATCGGTATTCTCAAGCACCTCCGGAGGGTCGGTATCACACAGCGATTACTATACTATTCCATTCCAGTTTCCCGTTCCATGCCCTTTGTGGTTGATTGAAGCCAAGTCACGCCCCCGCCATCGCTGGCCCTGAGCCAACGACGGAGAGGGAAGTCGGGTCGTGACGTCGCGTGAGCCAACCACAAAGATTGAAGAAAAAAAGAAAGGAAAACGGTGGAATCGAAATGGAATTCTTATGTTGCACTGGCCTATATATATAGTGCTTTGCATTTCTTCCCCTGCTTCGGTGCAGCCCAATGCAGTGGATAACTGCGAAACTGTTGCCCTGCCATTGCTGATCTTCCGTAGGGCACTCTAAAAAATGGCGAAGACAGTCTGGAAGATATTAGTGAGTCCATTTCACTACATGTCAATCGCCCTCGCGCTTGCTATTCTTTGTTTTCTCGGCTAGGGGTAATTTATCTGGCATGCTCACTTCGCCGTCAATGTAGATCTGTGCTTTTCGACCATGGCGTCATATGTGGTGACCAAATCGCTTATTTCTACAGGATAAAGCTTCATTCGAATTAATTCTTTGAAAATAAATGTTGCCGTTCTTTCCTCATCTCTGAACGTGTACTACCTGTCATTCTTTCTTTTTTCGTGATGCTTTGAGCTGTTCTAAGCATTCATTCAATTTACTCCTCAACAACCGCCTGCTTTGCTCCAGGTGTGAGCATCGTCAGTGGGCACTGGCCACACTCTTTCCCTTTTGGGGGGAAACAGCCGAACCATGGATAATATTGCCCCTCAGCGATCTCTCCTTCTAGGCGATAAACCTTTCGGTGCTACGGCGTGGACAGAACCAGCCCCGAACGTTTTATTGAGCCTCTCGCAGCGCATGCACCATAGCGCCGATTTCTATGTCGTCGACGGGCGCCAACCTGAGTGCGGCGCGAGGGGCGATCCAGGCCTTTATATGACACACAGAGGACGACTACAGTGTGTGTTGGCTCGCCTCGACAATATCGAGTCATATCGACTCGTTCGGCCGAAGTTTGCATGACGGATTGAGCCAGCAGCGTCGGGTCGAGCAAAGTCGATTCGCATGCGCAAAGTAGGTTAATTCAACCAATCTCGCTCAGCAAAAGGCACGAGCACGTTCGGATCGAATCGCACGCGCGCAGGTACTCTTTGCCTGAGCCATAGAAACAGAGACAGAGCGGGCGGGAAAACTCTTTTTTAGACAAAAGAAGAATTCGTGGTCGGAGCGCCTAGTCCAAGGTTCCACGGGCGGTAGTTGTCTTGCGGACTAGCTGGATGATCCAGGCTTGCTGGTCCAGGTCGCCACTGGTCAGGGCTGCCTCCCATGCACTCCTCGTGTGTCGGGTGTGGCACCATTAACTTTCTGTCCGGTTTGTCCTGGCATTCCCTAGATGTATGGTCTATAGAACGTGGGGCTTGCTCCGCACCAAGGAGAGTAACTTGGGTATTGTGTGGGTCTGATCTTGTGCAAAATGTGAAGGCTTGGATATGTGTCTGTTTGTATTCCCCTCCAGTCAGTGGCATCCGAGGAGAACAGTTGTGTGTGTGGAAGTGAGAAATGTCTTCTTTCTAGCCTAAAGTGTTCTGGCCTGTCACCGTACGGTCCTAGGAGGGAGGTTAGGTAGGGATAAGGATCCGCCCGGTTTGTGAGAGCGCGGGCGAGGTTATTCGGTACCTCGTTTCCGTCTAGGCCTTCGGAGTGATTGGGAGAGTGTGCTGAATAGTGTGCTCGCCCTTCCAGGAAGTTTTCCAGCAAGGTAGTCCCTGCGGGCTCGCTTGGAGTCCGTCAACCAGAAAATTGAGCCTCGGTTCGCAGGCTGCAGCCTTAATGGCATGCACAGTGACTTTTGGGAAACTGCGGCCTTGACAGTTGTTAGTACGACGTTGCGAAGATTTTTGTCATGATTAATCTATTACCACGGGTCGAAAAAAAAGAAAGAGCCCCACGGAAACAGGAAAATGGACAGGGGAACGTAACATAAGCGCGCTTTTTAAAGACAGGCTGCAAAATGGGGGAGAAGGAAATCATGATCACCCCAAACGACTTTCACCGCAAGACGAAGGCCTCACCCTGTGACCTAAAAATTACCCCTGTCCTGCGCTATCCACATATATACCCTGTCGCAGCAAATCTCCTCATTAACCCTTTAATTACCTAACTTTTTTGCGCCATTAGTACAAGTATTGCTTGTAGGCATGTTCGTTTCAGTGCGGTATCAAAAAACCTATCTGTTCTTATTTTTGACTCCATAGCTGCGTATAAGGCGCCATTAAGCAGAAGGCTCCATTAGGCCAGTTCAAGTCAGTCAAGCAATCAAACACAGTAATCATGTCACCTATTATCGAGTGGGGCATCATCAAATAAATGACCGGACAAGGAATCACTGCACTCGCTGAGACGGTGAAGAATAGAAGTACCTAAAAAATATAAGCCTACAGTGCGTTTCGCGCATTTAATTTTACCACGAATAAGGAAGTAGGTTAGACCGAACTTTTCTGCATAATATTCACTTGGGCGAATCGCCGCTGTAGAAATCCTACACCAGAAACCGTGAATATAAAAAAATAATAATGAAAACAACTCGGAGCGCGCACCTAAAGATAGCGCCGCCGATATCGATTTTCATTGGGTCCGTCGCCTTGGCAACGCGTCGTTGCCCGTCTGCTCCCGTCGGCGCAGACGTCTAGCGTGGCGACTGCACCGTATAGCCTTTCAAAATAAAAAAAAAATAAAAGGTGACTCATTCAACAGGCATTTTCAAGTCGACCTAGAAGTCCAGGAAGTGCAGCAGCGTCTACCCAGAAAAATAATTCGGCTCATTCCCGATGCTCCATTACAGGCGTGTTGCAGACGGCAGAGATTTCGCAGACAACTCCCAAGGCCATTTAGCAGACGACACGCGCGCCGGGCCTCTAAAAAGCGTGCCCTGAAAGCGAAAGCGACGGCTGTTCACGTCACGCAGTGTTTCGTTTCCTCGTGTGCGTTGAAACCTTAAAAATAAAGACTGATCATAGAATTTCATGACACCTGCAAATTGCGTCGTCGGTCGGGTACCCGTTTGACCGAAGCCTAAGGTGCGTGACTCGTTTGATTCGACCGACGTCGGCTGGCGGCGTTCCAAACGTCGCCGCGCCTTGCGAAATGTATGGCCGGCAGACGGGCAAAGAAAGGCGATCGTCCAAAGCGCGAGCTGAAGCTTGACCGTCACGAAACAAATCGTTGAGAGAACTCGCAGTACATTTTTTTTCTCTGTACCCAGCCCTTCTCCAAGTGCCAACGAACAGCGGACAACATACATATCGGATCATTGCAAGACCGCACCGTATGACGCATGCCAGGTACGGCTGCGGTGTATTATAACCGCATTTGTTTTTCTTTTTATGTACCTTGTATGGCGCATGCATTACGTGGGGGTTCGAGGGGAGCGGGGGGAGGGAGGGGGGGGAAGCTGGCCTCGACATTCCGTCCTATACGGAGATTGTCTCATTCTTACTGGTTTCGTGTTTATCCGCCTTACTCTCAGCGCGTTGGCTGCATTCTTCGCTTTTACTTTTTTTTGCGTGTTATTCCCAGAATCAGGCGTCACGGCAAACGGGGAATTACAGGCCGCTTGCATACCTGG
This sequence comes from Amblyomma mixtum, assembly GCF_055824585.1. Taxonomy (NCBI): domain Eukaryota; kingdom Metazoa; phylum Arthropoda; class Arachnida; order Ixodida; family Ixodidae; genus Amblyomma; species Amblyomma mixtum. The sequence goes on from NC_143018.1 coordinate 87,166,503, forward strand.
GAAATGACAGCAGTGGCATGTATGCGGCATTGAAGTTTCCCCACTTGGCCTTTTTTTTTTCGTTTCTCTTCGTGATGCGGGTTATGCGACTTTTTTTCTGCCCGACTTTCCGGGGAGCCCGTTTCCCGATCGTTTTCCTGCATGTAACCTGAAGGTCGCCCGTGTGAACCACGTGGCCTAATTTTAGTTATTTGCCCGTTCGCATATGTCTCGATGTCGTTGGGCCGCAATATTATTGATCTGCCTCATTATTCTAGACCATTTCGCTCGCGAGTCTCCTTCGCGAATGGACACATGTATGCCGAACATCCCGTTGATGTATTTGGTACCTATAGTAAACCCGATTTATCGTCAGTATTTCGATTCCGCCAAAAGTAATCAAACTCGGACACATTCCGACCCGAACTCCTCGAGATTAATCTTGGCGGCCGCGGGAAGTGCGCATTGAGAGTAATGCAGTCTCACCTTGGAAAGCTTGAAATTCACACAAGTTATCGTTAATAAGGAAGATCCTCGTACATCGGTGAGACACTTTCAGCTGTCTTCAGTGATGCATCTCTTAGAAGCCGATCTGATCGATCTCTTGCCATGAGGATATAGTATATAGCTGAATGTGCGTTTAATAGAGCCACACGCTGAGAAAGCTTATTGTGCGTCGTGCGCATGTCATTAATGGTAAAATTGGAAAACTACGAGACTTAACGTTGAGAACATGTACAGTACAAATGCAAGCCGCCGTACTGACTATTTAGTCGACGAATTTTTACTGCTTACAGCGGTATGCTTTGGGTTAAGTAACTCCGACCACCTGTGGGATATTGTCGCGTTTTGCGTTCGTAGACTGCGGCCGTGGCACCGCGGGTATCGAATTCATGAGTTATTGCTCGGCATCCGAACGCCAACGTGGTGTATTCGGCATGTGTAGTGACGGATGTTCAAAATGCGCTCTCTTGCAGCGCGAATTTCGACCGCTTTATACGCTCGGAAATACTTTCGCAAGATTTTCCATAAGTAAATCTGCTCCTTAGAACACACTGAAAATATTGAATGGAAGCTATTCGCGGAAAACTGAAGCGTTACATTTGAGATGACGAGCATTTTCACTAAAGAAAGAAATTATGGGCGAAGAAATTGTGATGGCACACTTCAAGAAATGGGGCACACTTCAGGTTGGATCCCGGCCGCAGCGGTCGAATTTCTGTGGGGGCGAAATTCTAGAGGCCCGTGTGCTGTGCGATGTCAGTGCATGTTAAAGAACCCCAGGTGGTCGAAATTTCCGGATACCTTCACTACGGCGTCCCTCATCGCCTGAGTCGCTTTGGGACGTTAAACCCCACAAAACAAACCAAACCAAACACTTCAGGTTGCGCTCGAGGCGATCGGCCGAAACCGCGGCCTCTTATTCACAATCAAATTCAAATTGTGCCACTTTGTCACTCGTTCCTTTTTTTTAATGCAGTATCACACTAGGTAAGGGCGCTTTTACTCAGCTGTGGTGCCTCACATCCACCGCCACGGTCCCTCTTGGCCGCCGCCCGGCCGTCGTAAAGGCGACTCTCGTCAATGCGCATTATCGCTCAAGCGGGTCCGATTGCTGATTTCCTGTAGTCGCTATATATAGGCCTCGCCCTCGAGCCTTCTTGCCGACCGCGTGTGCATCTTGCTCTCATTGCGTATGCTTAAAGAAGTCTTCTCTCTCTTTTTTGTCATTATTACATACATCGAGAGTTCATTAATTAGAACTCGCTTAATTCGAACTTCCCGTTCATTCGTACTGAGGTTTTGGTCCCCGTCAGTACCAAGCGCATTAAAAAGGCTTCCTTTATAGTTGAAACTCCGTGTAATTCGAAAGCATTTTGCGCCCCCTCCGGTTTGATGGTGGTGACGATGATGATTTCATTTTCAACGCTAGCACATATAACGTTCCAGTGTAAGGCTTAACGTTATTGCAGTTTACACAACAATTTCACAGCAATATTCTAATGTTTAGTGTTGCATCAGGTGTGCGCGAAGTGGGGGGTACTGGGTGGGCCAGGCGACTACAGGTGGCAGCACAATCTTGAGGGTTCCCTTTCTGTTGCATGCTGTCGCGACGCAAGGTAGCAGATCCCACCGCTGCCACCAGTTGTTACGGCTCGAGGTAGCGTGGCCAGTTGTTGCGTCACCAAGGGGGCTCGTTCGGGATGAGGGAATAGTCTGAACTTCCGAGTTGGTTAGATTACAAAAAACAAGCAGATTTAATGCCAAGAAACTGAGACACTTATTTACAAAAATTTACAAAAAGAAGAGCAAGGAATCAAAAGTTAAGAGTTCATAGCGTCGAGCGTCTGGATGAGCCTGTTAACCAAGGCTCAGAGCCACTGGATGAACCTATTTCCGAAGGTCCAGAGCCACACTGGATGGACCTATTACCGAAGGTCCAGAGCGTTCGTGCCCACTTTGGTCGCAGGTTATATAGCCCAAGACTCCGCCCCTGCACCAGGCGACATTCCATCGCGACACAAAAGATCGGCACCAGCACCGCAATCGAAGACCTGTTGAGCCTCCTCACTAGGCGGTAACTCATCGTGGCACAAAAGATCGGCACCACACGTCACTGCCAACTAAGACACCTGCTTAGAGCCCGCACGTGGGAACTGGCGAGTCCGCATTCCTAAGTCCGCAGTCCGCATTCCTATAGCATTGTGTCGTGTTGACGTCACAGCCGCAGCTGCGCAGGCTTCCTCTGATTCGTTCCGGTTCTTTTTTTCAAGACGAGGGACACCCTTTCTTCTCCTGTCGTCGGTTGCTTCTCGAAGGGAGGTCGTTTTCGCCGAGCCGAGTGTGGGAAGAGCCTCGTCGGCCACTTCCCAGAAAGCCACCCTTTTTCGTGAGGTCATCGTGGGGTCAAGTTGAAGTCAAACGACCCAACCGCATTGTGCACATGCCCAACACCTTCTCAGCGCCCCCGCGGCGGTGGCTCAGTGGTTACGGCGCTCGGCTGCTGACCCGAAAGACGCGGGTTCGATCCGGGCCGCGGCGGCTGAATTTCGATGGAGGCGAAATTGTAGAGGCTCGTGTGCAGTGCGATGTCAGAGCACGCTTAAGAACCCCAGGTGGTCGAAATTTCCGGAGCCCTCCACTACGGCGTCCCTCATAGCCTGAGTCGCTTCGGGACGTTAAACCCCAATAAACCAAACCAAACCTTTTCAGCGCTCCGTACTCGTTCCAGCTCTCTCGTCGATCGCGATGTCGATGAGGGATCGTGTTTCAAACCGGCAGGTGTGCGCATGCGCACAGACGAGGCGTGCAGACGTGGGCTTCCGCCTCGTGATCCGGCCATCCGTCGATAGATCGGGTGTCGTGAGGCCACTGTACACCGACCACTCAGGCTCTCGAAGAGATTGCGCGCTTCCGTTCCGCCTCATATATCATTTTCCCCATCCTCCAAGGCGAGGCGAGATTTACGACGCGTTATCATTGACGGTGCGTGAAGAGAAACCGCCGAAGGAAGCCATTAACAATATCACTTCATATTCTTAAAGGCGGAGCTAAGTGTCCCTCTGTTTTTTTTTTTTAATGGTGTTCGAAAACTGAGAACATATTCGATTCGTTTCGGATAATTTTAAACGTGCACTATTTAATTCTTTCGAAGAAACGAATAAAAGCATATTCGATTAGCTATTAGAAATTTTCGAATATTCGCACACCTCTACTTTTGCAAGCGCACATAGAATCGTTCACAACAAACCGCGCTGCAAGTATACCTGCTTCAAGTATATAATATCCAACCCTGCTTATACTATATGTTCAGAAAAGTGCCCCAGAAAACTTGATGTAGCACTGTTTATCAGAATAATTTTTATTACAAGTTTTGTTCCTATTTATTCGTCCTATGTTTCATACAAGTCAACGGGTTCACGTGCAATGTTTCGTTACTTCAAGGCTCCTATTACTTTCTAGACCCTGAGCACAAACTCATATGTGACTGTCTATTTGCTATAAGGGCTATCGCTTAAGAGATAGGTTAATATTGAACTCGACAGAATAAAGCATAACAGTAGCAAGCTACACGCAACGAAATCAACGTCTGTGATAAGAGTGTTCAGCATGTATGATACGTATTTACAAATTGTAGCTAACTATCTAGCTAATTAGAATACGACGGATTTCAACAGTCACCGAAAGCAAGTAGGGACCGAACAGTCGCCGAAAGCTTAGGGGATTTTATTTCGTTGTTTTATTTGTGGTGTTCTTCAGTTGGAGATTAATTGTGAAAATATTTAAATATAATTTAAAGTACGTCCTGTATTACCGCGGGTGCCACGTTGGAGCATGATCGAACGGGGATGGAGGAAGGTGTGCGAGAACCCTCTTATGCTACTTACGGCATAGCAGCGCCAGAATAGAGGCCCTTGTCGGTTATTGAGCACACATGTTTAGTGAATGAAGTCACATGTTTAGTGAATGAAGACTCAGCAAGTTAAAGCAGGCCGCCCTTATAATAGCTGTAACCCCGAACGATAGTGTTTGCGCGCCGAACACGTGCTGAGACCTACCGACCGTTCATCCCCTTCCTTACAAGTTACATCACCAACTGGACGCCTCATCAGCTTAACCTTCCTTTTTTTTTTTTTCACTCTAGCACGCGGCAGTGTCGGTTTCCGCAAGCAGTTCACACGCTATACAGCCGCGTTGACGAAGGGTTTATTTGCATTTTTTCCTTGTCAGATTTTTCCTTCCTTTTTCCCCGTCACAGCAGTTGCAGCGCCGGGCACGGTAAGCAGATTAAACGCGTCCGCCGCCAGCGCTAGCAAGCAGCGACACGTGCGTGAGTTTGCCGACCTCGCCGACAGGTGATACGGTAAAAGAAATACACACGCTGTCTGCCACGCGCGGTAGACCGCGACAAACAAGTTGCCCTTAGCCTAACTACCGTAACTAAGCTCGTAACGCCTTGTGGTTTGTGGGGGCTTAATGTCCCAAAGCGACTCAGGCTATGAGAGACGCCGTAGTGAAGGGCTCCGGGAATTTCGACCACCTGCGGTTCTTTAACGTGCACTGACATCGCACAGTACACGGGCCTCTAGAATTTCGCCTCCATCGAAATTCGACTGCCGCGGCCGGGATCGAACCCGCGTCCTTCGGGTCAGCAGCCAAGCGAACAAAAAAAATGAATTATAAATTTGTAACGGTCATAATAGCTCGCTTGCATGCTAGCACTGAAAGCCCAGGAGTGGCCGCATTCATATACAGGCTATTCAGTTTTGTAGGATTCTCGTAGCAGGTCAGAAATCATTCTGTAATATTCGGCACCAAATTTCTAAGTCAATCTGTTTAGTTGCGCATGCAAACCGGTGACGATCTGGACAGACTCCTTCGCGTGTCAATTTTTACTAAACTGTGCCGTTATTCACAGTCAAGGGGTATAACTATTTGATGCTATATTCGAACGTAATAGCGAGGGTACCGCCAAGGTTCTGTCCAGGGCTACTAGTTTTTTTCTAATTTCGGTAAATGATTTGCTACCTGTGTATCTTCTCGCAAGCACCCTGGCGAATGACTCTGTTCACCGTCATCATCATCATCATCATCATCATCAACAACAACCGGATTACACTAGCCGCAGGACAAAGGCATTTGAGGAAATTTGTCTGGCTGGAAGATAGAAGCAATATTCTACTGTGCTACAGCAAAATGACAATGGAACTGAACGAAGAAATGTGAACAAATGCGAGCATTCAGGAGAACTGGTTGGTTGGTTTATGGGGTTTAACGTCCCAAAGCGACTAAGGCTACGAGAGACACCGTAGTGGAGGGCTCCGGAAATTTCGACCACCTGGGGTTCTTTAACGTGCACTGACATCGCACAGTACACGGGCCTCTAGAATTTCTCCTCCAAAGAAATTCAACCGCCGCGGCCGGGATCGAACCCGCGTCTTTTGGGTCAGCAGCCGAGCACCATAACCACTGAACCACCGCGGCTGCTTGAAACTTATCACCTAAACAAGCTCGAGGACACTATTGTTTAGATCACGGAAACTTATGATCTAAAGAATCTCAAGAACACTTTTGTTTACATCTTGGAAACATATGACCTAAACAATCTCGAGGACACTAGCCTTTAGATAATTGAAACTTATGATCTGAACAATCTCGAGAACACTTTTGTTTACATCATGAAAACTTATGATATAAACAACCTCGAGGACCCTTGTTTACATCATAGAAACCTATGATCTAAACAATCTCAAGGGCACTTTTGTTTACATCTTAGAAACTTATGATCTAAACAGCCTCGAGGACACTTTTGTTTACATCATGGAAACTTATGACCTAAACAATCTCGAGGACACTAGCGTTTAGATAATTGAAACTTATGACCTAAACAATCTCGAGAACACTTTTGTTTACATCATGGAAACTTATGATCTAAACAACCTCGAGGACACTTTTGTTTACATCATGGAAACTTATGATCTAAACAACCTCGAGAGCACTACTGTTTAGATCATGGAAACTTATGATCCAAACATTAGTGTTCTCGAGCATGTACCACCCTATCAATAGTTCGGTATATATCGCATCTTCACACAAAAAATGAAAAATGCGCATTAACCGTTGCTACCAACATGTTATCCAACGCAAAAATTTCAGGAAAGCCTCTTGGTAAAATTATGTCTTTAATTATGATACCCTTGCGCATGCGCTCTAAATTACAGTGTGCGCCAACTATTGGGACTATCGTCACGATAACCTTGTCGGGGCCCTTGGAATCGCTCAGAATAACGCCATTTGCTTCATTCTTTCTTTCGTCGTTCTTTGAGCATCACGTCAATTAACGCCAGCTTGTCTTTGTCGCGTTTATAATTGCGCAGCATTGGTTTTCGTCTGTGCCTGGTTCATAAATCATCACTCATTGGGTAATCCACTCATTCCATTCTCTAAGCGCATCGTTTTTCAAGAGTCGAACATCATAGCTGTATTTTCATTCACTCAAGGGACGCATATACGCCAACAGACCGAGATCACTTTCCTGCCGATATACTCGTATGTATTGTTCATACTGCTGCTGTTCAGGCCGCCATTGTTAGTTCTTTTGTCTCTTTTTTTTCCGCCGTGATTTGGTCGTAGGATTCTGTAAATATTTTCTTCAACATGTACCACTTGCTTTCATTGAAGCAAAGGCTTCAACTACGGGACCACGTGCTTCGATCGCCGGGTGCCTAGTTTTGACCTCCAGCTGAGCTAGAGGTCAAAGCATGAAAAAGCGAAAAAGAAATTGAATCAATATCTATGACTGGGAGTCGAACCCGTAGCCAACACGCTTCGTGTTAAACTGCACCACTCTCTCACGCTGTGCATTGTACAGCATCGTCTTCTACATACCACAAATCCGTGCTTTCGCTCCGATTCGAATGTAGTAAACATTCTCTCTAGTTTTTACTCATAGTATGACGCGCCATTTTCATCTAGTGCTTGTTTCGTTGATTTCACCTAACGGTTACGTAACATCTGATTCCCATGTGCCGTCTTTTCACCGTATATCACAGTGGAATGAGCAGACGCTTATGCATTCTGCATTTTTTTGCAACAGTTGTAACCAGCCCTCTCTGCAGTGCAGTGCAGTGCAAAGCAAAGTGCTCAGAATGAGTTTAGTGGGCACCAGTGTGACAGGGAAGCTGTCAAAGGAAGTGTATATGGGGAGCGGAAGCCACATATATTATTCGATGATCGCCGGATACAACGAATGTTCAGTGAGAAACTACATTGAATGTACCTCGCGTCTGCATCCGGTCCATTCGCGGGGACACTGACTCATACTCATGCCTTTAAGGTGATTCAGTGAGTGAACAGGGATGAGAGTGAAATTGAGTGAGTGAGTGAGTGAGCGAGCGAGCGAGCGAGTGGGTGAGTGAGTGATTGAGTGAGTGAGTGAGTGAGTGGGCGAGTGAGTGAGTGAATAGGGATGAGAGTGAAAGTGAGTGAGTGAGTGGGTGAGTGAATAGGGATGAGAATGAAAGTGAGTGAGAGAGTGAGTGAGTGGGTGAGTGAGTCAATGAGTGAGTGAATAGGTATGAGAGTGAAAGTGAGTGAGTGAGTGATTGAGCGAGTGGGTGAGTGAGTGAGTGAGTGAATAGGGATGAGAGTGAAAGTGAGTGAGTGAGTGAGTGAGTGAGTTAGTTAGTTAGTTAGTTAGTTAGTTAGTTAGTTAGTTAGTTAGTGAGTACTTCCACGAAAGTCCTAAGCAACAGTGAAAAAAATATTTTGCCTTTAAAACAGGATGTAACAATAGGAGCCAATCGGGCATTTATGAAAGCCGGTGAGTAAAGCACGATCTGTGACGTATACGAAATTCGGCTGAGCCATAAGCTTTAGCGTGGTAACCCCGCGAAGCGTACGCAGCTGAGACGCAAGGGCGACGAACTCACTCAGTTTATCGGTCCATCCCGCGAATGAGCGAGTGCTCAAGTCGCCGTTGTGCAATGGGAATCAGCGATACAGATTGCGACTGGGAACGGTGGGCATGAAGCCACATGCACTAGGCTATCGGCGGGCCTTTAATTGATAATAAAATAAAAATAGAAATAGAGTGATGGAAACATTCGCACCTGCTGGGAAAGGTTTATATATATAACTGCAGGCGCAGCGAGAACAGCACAGTGGAGGATATCCATATATATACAGTGAAGCCCGTACTTTGCGCACATCGTGTGGTTTTGTTGAGTACCGGCGTTTCCTTGCCCCCTTTTAAACGAAAAGAAAACTGGTTCGCTTTGGCAATCCCTTCATCGAAAGAGTGGCATTGTATGTCAGGAGAAACCACACCTGAAGTGGAATTGAAGAAAACGAATTAAGCGACTCGTAAAACGTGAACAACGTTGTATTATCATTCGCGAAGCGGTCTTCAAACGAAGGTAAGCTGCTATACTGTTTCTACTAAAGAGATTCTCTGATCGCACTCCCCCCCCCCCACCCTCCTTTTTTTTTTATTGCCTCCATTATTACGCTATGGAAGTTCGCTCCCAAAAGCAGAGCTGGAGCAAAGGTCCCTGTTCTAACGGCTCCTCCTTGGTGTCATGATGACGTAATACTGCAGCCGGCATTGGCAGGGGGCGGGGGGGGGGGGGGGGGGGGGGGGGCGGTCACTATACCGCACTGACCCTCATCGCCCAAGATAACGGTGGGAGCTGGACGCAGCCTTGGAGATCTGCAACCAAGCCACCGTCACTCCCCTATATGACCTAAAAACACTACGTCATTAACTGACCCGGAATCCCCCCCCCCCCCCCCCCCAATCAAGTCTGTGGTGGCTACCCTGACACAAAACACTCTACTCTTCCTCGCGCCCCAGCCTCCTCTTCCTACTGAGTAATATGTCATAACGTAAGAGAAAATTCTCTCACGAACCGCAAGAAGTCCCTATTTCGATCACTTTTCTCCGCAGCTATGTGGAAAATTTCTGCATTTTCCCCTAGTCGCCTTATCATTTTTTTCTTTAATGCTTGCTGTTCGTCGGGATTATACGCAGGCTAAAGTGCAGGAATTTATCAAGCATACTACTCGTTGCTGCTCGTGCTTAAGCTTTTCTTTTTAGTGCTATAGAGCGTAGCAGCTGCCACTCATTTCAAGCTGGAGCTACCAGTGAGAAACGTTTACCCTGTTCTAAGGCTATCTGTCCTTGTATAAAAAAAAACATATTAAAGAATCCACTTTCAAGCATTAGTTAGTCAGAATGCACTTTTTAATAGCGGCAACCGAATGAAGCACTCAAATGTCTAGCATGAACTTGCATATCGTACGTGACTTTTACAACTCGGGCTGGTGTAAGTCGGACATGACTACCGTATTTACTTCGAAATTGATGAATCCCAGGTCGACACCGTAATTTCGGAAACTAGAACAAAATAGTGTTAAGCGATTCCTATTCCCATATTTCTTTTTCTTCAGAGAGGAAATCCACCTCATCGCCAGCATTTCGCCTGGTTTTGCGCTCACTCAGTCCCGGAGGCGCAATTGGAGGGTGAAAAGAAAACTTTCGAACGGTGTGATCGGGTCAGGGGGCGCTTTAAGCCTGCGATCGACGCCCGAATGGCGGCTGAAGCATTTCTCATTCGACAGATTACGGCGGGACGGAAACTGGAAACACTTCCCGTATAGTCGCACGCTGCAGCCTCACGAACCGCGCACAGAACGCGGTCATTGCGGAATAAACTCCGATCGTCGCGGACGACAGCGGCATTGGCTCTCCGCCGAGCATGACGAAATGCACTCCTTCGATTGCGATGCCAGTGCACAACACTCATTGCCCCGAGTGGAAAGCGTCGAATGCTTGCATTTGGAGCTGTATGCCAAGTAGTGATGCAAAACTATCGATAGTACTATCGATACTATCGATAGTTGAGTCACTATCGAACTATCACTATCGATAGTATCATCGATAGTTCTATTGATAGTACTATCGATAGCCGTATCGATACTACTTGTCATATATAGTACTATCGATACTATAAAATCAACCCCGTGTACCCAGTGCATCCTAAACTTGGCTTCCCGGGTGTATGGTATGGAGGTTATGGTACGAGTCACTGACAGGACTCGCCTGTTTTTACGCCCTACGCGTCACCAAGCTCTGCAGACGTTCCCTTCGTAAAGTTACTGGATAAAGTGTTAGTGTCGCGAATGTCCTAGTTGCGAAGCATGTGTGCGAAAACCATTAGTGCAGCGGTTACGTCATCAAGCCAGCACAACTTGTGCTGTTTGTTCTTTCATCGGATGCAGTTCCAGATATTTTTCCGAACTGTTCCAGTGCTTGCTCTTTCATCGGATACAGTTCCAGGTATTTTTCCGAACTGTTCCAGTGCACGTTAAAGAAACACAGGTGGTCGAAATTTACCCGGAGACCTCTACTACGGCATCCCTCATAGCTTGAGTCTCTTTGGGACATTAAGCCACATGAGACCGTCAAACCAATCGGGTATCACAAATGTTTTGTTTATATCGCTGGCCAACAAATGCATGATATCAATATTGCTACTATCAATAGTCTTACCACCGACAGTTTCACTATCGATAGTCTTGTAATAGATAGCGGTACTATCGCTAGTAGTACTATCGATAGTCTATCGATAGTAACACTACCGATAGTTTTTTTACACTATCGATAGTTTCAAAAAAACTGTCGATACTATCGATAGTCAATTTTCCGATAGTTTTGCATCACTAATGCCAAGGATGCAGAGGGTTAGGGGCAGTAATCACGAAACACCGCAAGGCGAAATATTCGATCTGTCAGCTATGCATGCATCCTACTACGCATTAATCCTACTAACGGCCCTGAACATAACCACACGCATCCGCCCCGCCTCCCCCTCCCCCCCCCCCCACGCACACACACTTCTCTCAGACACCAACTCTATCGTATCACGCGATCGAAGAGCGAAAAGGACACATGAACCTGAGTCGCCGACATGAGCGCTGCGAAAACGTCAAGCTCCCCCATCCCTCTCTGTCTCCCGCTGAGTTCTTTCAGTCCAACTCTAGCGTATCAGGCGGTCGAAGTGCGAAAGGAAAGCATGAACCTCAGTCAAGCGCTCCGAAAACATCAAGGTTCGAAAGTGACGCGAAAGAGAGACGCGGCGGTAACGTCAACAGCGCGCTCTGCAGGTTCGCCTGGAATTAACCATCCTAAAGACTTAATAAACAAGATCGCAAAAGACAACAGACAATCAAATAAAAGTAATGATCAGCACAAGCGCTGTTCGCTAACTACTGCTACTCATTGTACTCTCGTCCCCCGCGCTGCTTTAAGCTTCGAGGTGAATTAGAACAACTCACTCAGCCACCGATACTTTTCCGGCCTCCCTCCCTCCCTCCCTCCCTCCCTCCCTCCCTCCCTCCCTCCCTCCCTCCCTCCCTCCCTCCCTCCCTCCCTCCCTCCCAAGTTAGGTAAATTTCTTAATTGGTAGCGAGGTGCTGGAAGTAGTAAGATAATACGCTTACTTAGGGCAGGTAGTGACCGCTGATCCGGATCATGAGAGGGAAATAACTCGAAGAATAAGAATGGGGTGGAGCGCATACAGCAGGTTCTCTCAGATCATGAATGGCAGTTTGCCAATATCCCTCAAGAGAAAGGTATACCACAGCTGTATCCTACCGGTACTCACCTATGGGACAGAAACGTGGAGGCTAACAAAGAGGGTTCAGCTTAAGTTAAAGACAACACAGCGAGCTATGGAAAGAAAAATGACAGATGTAGCGTTAAGAGATCGGAAGCGGGCAGGGTGGGTGAGGGAACAAACGCATGTTAATGACATCCTAGTCGAAATCAAGAGGAAGAAATGGGCTCGGGCAGGGCATGTAATGCGAAGGCAAGATAACCGCTGATCATTAAGGGTAACGGAGTGGATTCCAAGAGAAGGCAAGCGTAGCAGAGGGCGACGAAAAGTTAGGTGGGCGGATGAGATTAAGAAGTTTGAGGGGATACGGTGGCCGCAACTGGCAAAGGATAGGGTTAATTGGAGAGACATGGAACAGGCATTTGCCCTGCAGTGGGAGTAGTCAGGCTGATGATGTTGACCTTTGCACTGTACCTCAGGACAACCCAGAAAGTGGTGGCAAAGCGATCCGGACGAGGATTTACGGGTGAAAAAACTAAAGACGCAATGGATTAAAAGGATAATAAGGACAACTACATCAAATTTGTGTTAGTAAAGAGCCGATTTTCCTGGCTAAGTTGATGCTTGTCCGGAAGCAAAAGACACATTTATTGCTCAGAAAACTGGATGTATAACTAGAAAATTATTTTCCCCGCCACTCGATTCAAACTCAGTAGACGAGAGGACTCCGTGATCACCATTTAAAAGTAAATGAAGGTGTAGCCAAGACTCAGAGATCTGCGAAGAACAGACAAGCCGTCCTGACGTCACCGCAGTTTGCTTCCGAAAACGGCTGGTGGTCGCAATATTTGTGTTGTATTTATTAACGTTTCCTACCTTTTAAAAAGAAAGGAAAAAATCTCCGTTTTCAGTGAAAGCATATAGCTTCGTCGTGATTCGAACCAATAATCCATCGCTGCAGACGGCTCATCAGAAACAGCGGCCCATATAAAAATGGGGTTAACATGAAAAAGAAAAAAGTTTTTTACCTCTGTGGTCTCTAAGCTGTAAGGGGGAGAATAGCGCTATTTGTCTGAACGTCGTCTGGTTCACGACTGTTCCGAACTCGTAATGCACTAAAAAAAATTGCGGGGACACTTTGGGAACTAACGTGTTGAGAGGCGAAAGCCGAGGACACTATGCCGTGACGGCTTCCGGTGTATGTGACGTCACACCGTTCCCGTGGCTATATCGATACCCAAATTATACATCTTTCGCGGATCTTAAGTGTTAATTACACTTAATTACACATTTTCCCATCAAATTTGACACAAATCCGACGTTTTTCCGACCATTCTGTGACAATTTTCACTATGCCGTGACGACTTACGGTGGATGGGACGTCACACCTTTCCCGTGGCTATATCGAGGTCTGTGTTATTTTGACGCAATTTCGACATTTTTGACTATAGTTAATGAACTAATTACTCGAGAGTCATCAAACGTGGCTTCTAGGTTCATTTTTTCCTCCTCTATCTGAAGCAACTATTCGTTTTCTCCTATCTCTTTTAGTTCCTGAGTTAACACGCGGCCAAAAGTGTGACTTCCTCTGCTAACGGACGACATGTATGACCATTAAAGGCTTTCGCCTTAGTAGTAAAGAAACACGGTACAGACATTCTTATTGCGCTGCGCCGACGAAGCGACAGCGATCAGTGCCGGCTACTTTGGCTGGCTGAAGCATAATTTTCTACGGGAAGGAACAGCGCGACAGAACCAGGACATCGGAAGAGGAACACAACACGCGCGCGCGTTACGTGTTCCGCTTGCAACGTCCTGTTTTTTTGACGCGCCATTCCTTTGCGTAATAATAAAATATGCACCAACCAGCGCGCATGTTGAGTTCCTTTTCCAAAGTCACGCTTTTTTTTTTTTGTCGCGCCATTCCTGTTCGTGAAAGCGACACAGATCGTTTCTGCAGTCGTTCCAAACGCCTCGTTTAGTTTCTACAGCCGACTTAGCAGGTACGTCAAGTGTAAGTCGCCCACTTTCTTCCCGAGATAGCCACGCTTTAACGATCACGGCAACAGTGAAATTTATATTAATAATGGCTTTATTTGTCTAAGCAAATGTGCAAGACAGTTAAACCCGGATGCCGCGGTGGCTGAGGGGTTATAACGGGTGTTTCAGCGAACACTTTCGAAACTTCTCAAAAGCAGGCTTTTTGGGCTAGAAATATGGCTTTTGCGGCATAGTATTACCAGTGTTGGCGGACACCAGAAAACAGGTGAATCGTCTTAAGTAGTCAGCTGGCCTGATTTTTAATAATTAACTGTTTAGCTAGTAGAGTTAGCCGCCTAGTTGCAATTATAGATATGTAGCCTGTCGTCAATAACAGCCGTATCAATTTTTATAATTTCGAAAACGCGAATACCCTCGCCGCTGTAGCTCGACAACTGCATCGTACGAAAATGCATGAGCTGTCCAAAGCATGCAGACAAAGCTATCCCTCCAGTGCGCGTAACTAGTCGAAAGAGCCAAATTTTGTCGACCCTCAGCGCCAAGGCTAATAGTGTTTTCGCAATTATGAAAACTGAGATGACTATTACTGTCGACCGGCTACACATCTCTAAATGAAACTGGACGCCTAACTCTACTAGTTAAAAAGATAATTATTAAAAATTTGTTAACCAGCTTACTACTTATGACGATTCACCGATTTTCTGGTGTCAGCCAACACTGGTAATACTATGCCGCAAAAGCCATATTTTTACCCCAAAAATCCTGCTTTTAAAAATTTTTGAAAGTGTTCGCTGAAACACCTGGTATATGGTGCTCGGCTGCTGGCCCGAAAGACGCGGGTTCGATCCCGGTCGCGGCGGCGGAATTTGTTTGGAGGCGAAGTGCTAGAGGCCCGTGTGCTGTGCGATGTCAGTGCACGTTAAAGAACCCCAGGTGGTCGAAATTTGCGGAGCCCTCCACTACGGCGTCCCTCATAGCCTTAGTCGCTTTGGGACGGTAAGCCGTATAAAACCACAGTACTGCTGAACCTCGTTATAACGACGTTGAACGGGCCCGACGATTACTTCGTTATAGCCGTAGCTTCGTTATAGCTCGTCTTGACCGAGCCTCCAAGGGGAATCGCCATTCCTTCGTTACATTATTTCGTTATAAGCAGTTACGTTATAATGAGGTTCGACTGTAAGAATAACCAGACCAGGATATACAGGTTGTCCAAGCTAACTTTACCCAAGGGTTGAAAGGTAAAATATTTGAGGTTAAGCCAGGGAAACCACTTACATGCAGCTACCAGCCGGCTTGCGCATCTAGGCAAATTTTTGTGTTGATAACAAATAAGGAGTAATTAAGATAATTTCTCTAAATACGCAAATATTGACTTTAGGCTGCAGATGTGAATAGCAAAGTTGGAGAGCACCTTCGGAAACCCCCATTCTGTTTATTCGCGATAAAGAAAGCCTCACGTGTATCGTTTTTCCGAGCTCCAAAGAAAGTCCTCGAAATACAAAAAAAAAAAATGACGTGACTAGTGCATTCGCGCGCCACGATTGCGCTGCTCTCAATCCTGGCTTGAGCGAACGAAATCAGCTACTGGAAAGGCGCTGCGACCTCATTGCTCCGGCAGGCCGATATGTCAGCGGTGGTTGCGACGCAACTTGCGCCGTCACGCTTGCAGACTGGCTCGCGCGGGCGTCGCAACCACCGTCGACATATCGGCCTGCCGGAGCAGGGGGGTCGTCGCGTCATACCAGCAGCTGATTTCGTTCACTCGAGCCAGGATTGAGAGCAGCACAATCGTGGCGCGCGAATGCGCTAGTCAAGTGATTTTTTTTGTATTTCGCGGACTTTCTTTGGAGCTCGGAAGAACGATACACGTGAGGCTTTCTTTATCGCAAATAAATAGAAAGGGGGTTTCTCAAGGTGCTCTTCAACTTTGCTATTCACATCTGCCGTCTAACGTCAATATTTACGCATTTAGAAAAATGATCTCAATTACTCCTCAATTATTAGCAATACAAAAAATTGCCCAGATGCGCAAGCCGCCTGGTAGCTGTATGTAAGTGGTTTCCCTGGCCTACCTCAAATATCTTATTTTCTAACCCTTGGCTAAAGTTAGCCTGGACAGCCTGTATGCCAAAGCCTGTAAGCCCATGTTAGGGAAATGGAGTGAATCGAATTCAGTGAAAAATCCGGTTAAGACTGCAGCGCCTCTGTCGGACGACATGCCTGTGCTGCGTCAATCGGCTGAAACGCAGCCGGGAAGTGGTGGAGTCGGGTGGACGTGAGGCGAGGCGGTTCCTAGCTGCCTTCGTGGAAACTCGATCACGCCACGGCGGCGGTTGTTTACGTCGGCCGCAAGCTTCCTCTTTTGTTTGTTTTGCTCGTCTAGCGCCTGCCCGCCTACCTGGCCGACCCGTTTCGCCATAGTTATATAGTATGTGCGCGTCTATCAACTTCTGTCCTTTATTTATTTGTTTTTCGTTCCTTCGCTTTCTGCCCTCCTGCCGCGAGCTGTCTGGCTCGCAACGTATACTGCCGCATTTATTCGGTTTCAACCATACCGCTTTTAATAATACTACAGTTTTCATTTCTTTGGAGGAGAAATTCTAGAGGCCCGTGTACTGTGCGATGTCAGTGCACGTTAAAGAACCCCAGGAGGTCGAAATTTCCGGAGCCCTCCACTACGGCGTCCCTCATAGCCTGAGTCGCTTTGGGACGTTAAACCCCGTAAACCAACCAACCAGTTTTCACATGGCGCATAGTGTGATGGCAGGCGCTTATTTGCGAATCTTAACAGCACTATACCGTACTCTAATCACATCACGTTACACGATAGTGGAACTTTGTAGAAAAATCTGCAGGGAGGGCGTACCATAGGCAGCTCTGTTGCTACGAACAGAAATAAAGCAATACCAGTGGTGTTGTTAGACTATGTACGCAGTTTGCAGGTTATCGAAGGCCTGTAAAACTTCCTATAATGTCCAGCGGAAGAACCGGTGGGATCTAGCCTGTTGACATCGAGGACAATATGCATGCGTTCACCCACCGGAAAACCTATTGGTTTGGTTTATGGGGGATTAACGTCCCAAAGCAACGCAGGCTATGAGAAGCTTACAAGGGTAGACGTGCAGGCTAGTTGGTGAATCATGATTCTTTAAAACAGCGCAAAAGAAAGGGACACAGATAGCGCTGTGTGTGTCTGTTCTATCTGTGTCCCTGTCTTTTGCGCTGTTTTAAAGAATCAATGCTATGAGAGACGCCGCTGTGAAGGGCTCCGGAAATTTCGACCACCTGGGGTTCTTTAGCGTGCACTGACATCGCACACAGTACACGGGCCTCTAGAATTTCGCCTCCATCGAAATTCGACCGCTGCGGCCGGGATCGAACCCGCGTCTTTCGGGTCAGCAGCTGAGCGCCATAACCATAAGCCACCGCGGCGGCCCCGGAAAACCTATTGGGACCTATAGATGGGGCCTAAGTCTATGCCTATCCTATGTCTATCAAAATTTTGACTAGGGAGGTTATCTTTGTTACAGCAAAATAAAAGTTCAGCTGCGTACACACTGATAGGCACGCTTCATGGCAAAAGAAAATTAGACGTCAAATTGATGCCGTGATAAGCTTTATGTCACAGAAATGCGGAAACAAACTATATATTAAAGAACAACACAGTAAGGCCAACTGTCACTGATAGCCGGGAAGAAACTAGCCGGCCGCCTGTTGTTGTTCTCATGTCAACCGGAGTACGTGACAGCCCTTATTGTCTTTTTCCCTTCCTTTGGCTATATACTCTCGAACCGACAATTAACGGGGCTCTTTTCGCCCAGCGTCGCTATCTAATGTGGTAACTGCCAGCAGTGTTGCCTCCGGCCACGAACTTGTAAGTCACGAAAAAGAAAACTGCGTCGAACAGATTTTCAGAAAACCTCTTTAACGTTACTGCGACTGGCGGAGGCCTTTTCCGTCAGCTTAGTATGTGCGTACCAGCTGTCAAACCGTCGGCTGTTATTATCTCGCCAGCGTACGCTGCTCGGTCGGCAAGTCACTCGGCAACCTTAGGTAAGAAAAGCATATTGTTAGATTAGAAATTTTGTTAACACTGCCGCACTTTCCTTTTGACACTTGTCGTCACGATAGCAATAACAATCATGTCAAGGACATGATGATGGCACGAGTGAAAATAAAAGGAGGATGCTTGTGATCGCTAGAGAAGGCGGTGGAAGGCTGGGATTATAGTCCCGAAAATACGGTACGTCTGCTCACACAAACTCCCATCCGTCTTTCCCCCGTCCCCCTGCATCGCCCTTCATTTAAATCGGAGAGCGCTCTGGGCGATCATCCGCGAGCGTATAGGAAAAACCCAAGGTCGATTCTCTCTTTTCAGACCGCTGCGAACGTCCGAAAAACGTCAGACGCAGGATCGACGAGGAGGTGACAGGAGAGAGGCAATATGAGGAGAGAGTGGGAATAGTGTGCGTAGAGCCTTTTTTTTAGATGGAAACATATATAACTGGGACGCGGGACGAACAGTAAACACGTTGGATACGGTCACTCGAAGACCATTGTAGAGGACTGCCAAGCACGCTAGGCTGGTGACGACACTCGAGTTTACTGCCTCGAAGTTTTGCTCTGTCCAGTCACCGTCCCTTGTCTATTGCCGGTGCAGTATGACGTTTATTCTTTTTCGTATAAGTATTATGATGATCCGACGCTATCAATCCCTTTTCAAGCGATCCCTAACAAACACGTGCGACCCTGAAGGCAGTGCCACACGTGGTCAACGTAGACTCGATAACCGGTGCTCGAATAAGGTTGATAGGGTTTGCATGGCTATCATTTCGCCACCGAAGAAGGCGGCGATCTGGTAGTCGTTCACGGGAAGACTACACCTTTCCTTTCCATTCTACTGCAGTCAAATTTGAGTAATTTAAACAAGACGTGGTGTACAACCGCTAAATCGGACTTTACGCTTCTTTGTTGGACTCCGATCGTCGGACTCTGGCATTGACTGAAAGGCGTCATCCATCTCCACAGAAGCGCACAGTGCGGCCGGAGGTCTCGCTGCCCGCTTGACCCGGCGACCCAGTCCGCGCAGTCGACCCTTCCGTACGCGTTCGCGACCTTCGCCGACGCTGCGTCTCGGAGAAGCTTTCTGCAAAGTCGCTCACGACGAATGCGAAGGTCGTCAAGGAACAAGAGAAAGGACTGACGAACTGAGGGAAACGTTCGATGAAGATTGAGGAGGAGGAGGTAGAGAGTACACAAGACGCGTAGAGGCGCGGCACGGGCGCGTTTCCCCTTAGCGCCGCTGACGTAGGCTACCGGCGACGCTTGTCAACCGCCGCTCGGCAGGGGCTCGGCTCTGACGTCGGCGGCGACGCACCCGACGCGCTTTCTAAGCGCGCAGCTGCTGCTGTTGGCGCTCGCGCGCCCGACCTTCGCTTTGCCGTTGTTCCACGCCGCTCGTGTGTACGTGCCCGCCTCCGCTACGTTGGCCCACGATCGTAGCAGCGGCGGCAGAGGTCGACGTGTTGGTGGCTCGACAGGTGTGTCTGTGCGCGGATTACCTGTGCTGCAGGTCTCGTCCTGTCGTCGCGATCCGCCGTGCAAAGAAAAGTACGCTACTGCCAGCTGTCCCCGACCCTGTGTATACACTGCCACGTGAGTAAGCAACTCCTTCTCGGATGAATTTGCGACGTGCGTTGTGGATGTGTTGTAAGGAACACCACCTGGGTGTTGGCTTAGCTGTCTCTAGCCGTCGGCGCCAGCTCGACTGAACGTGCGCGAAAGGTTTACCGACGCCGCTTCAATGAATGGCTTTCATTGGTGTGAAGTCCGTTCCGTTTTGTAGTAAGCGTGTGTTCTCTTCGGTGGTTCCACACGGCTTCTGCATGTTCGAGTCTGTGACCGCGCGACGAGCTTGAATGGCGCCCATTAGTTGTAGATGGAAAAGGGAGGCGCTTTAATGTGTTCGGTGTCTTAGAACAGTAACTATGCGATAGTGTTGCGCCGGTATAGACGGTGGCGTGTATTAACGTGCTCTCCAAGAGTAATATCGCCCCTCGCCGCCAGAGTGGGCCTGAGCATACCTGAGTCACGTGGCCCGGGTAGTTGGCGCCCTCTACAACGTGTCACCTTCGGTCACGTGCTTCACTTGCACTGGGGTGCACTCACGAGGCGCGAGGAGGTGGTAAGAGGGTGCGGCACACAGCCATCCATCTGCACTGCGCTTATTTTTAAGGCGTCAGCTATTAAAGCAATGACCTTCCATGTGTCGTTGTCACTGTCCCCATGAGGTGACGTCACCACACTAGTGATGCAAAAGTATCGATAGTACTATCCATAGTTGAGTCACTATCGAACTATCGATGGTAAAAAAGACTGTCGATAGTGCTATCGACTAACTATCGAATTAACTATCGATAGTTAGTACTTCCGATAGTACTTTCGATCGTTCTATTGATAGTGCTATCGATAGCCGTATTGATACTACTTGTTATATATAGTACTATCGATTCTATAAAATCAACCACGCGTACCCGCCGCATCCTGAACTTCGTTTCTCGAGTGTGTGGTATATGGAGGTGATGGTACGAGTAACTGACAGGACTCGCCCGTTTTCGCGGCATACGCGTCACCGAGCTCTGCAGACGTTCCCTACGTAAAGTTGCTGTGAGCGTGCGAATGTCGTAGTTGCAAAGCATGCGTGCGAAAAGCATTTCTGCAGCGGTTACGTCAGCAAGACGACGCAGTGCACGATGGTGTCGTGCAAGCCAGCACAACTTGTGCTGTTCGTTCTTTCATCGGATGCAGTTCCAGGTATTCTTCCGAACTGTCCAGTGCACGTTAAAGAACCACAGCTGGTCGAAATTCACCCGGAGACCTCCACTAAGGCATCCCTTATAGCTTGAGTCTCTTTGGGACGTTAAGCCTCATGAGACCGTGAAACCAATCAGGTGTCGCAAATGTTTTGGTTATATCGCTGGCCAACGAATGCATAATATGAATATTGTTACTATCAATAGTCTTGCCATCGATAGTCTTGCTGTCGATAGCGGTACTATCGCTAGTAATACTATCGATTCTACTATCGATTCTACTATCGATAGTAGCACTATCGATAGTTTTTTTACACTATCGATGGTTTAAAAAAACTATCGATAGTATCGATAGTCAATTTTCCGATAGTTTAGCATCCCTACATCACACAGCAAGGTCACATGACTCGTCGTCACCCATTCAAATCGGTCACGCCACGGTAACCCCGGAACACATTCTCGTCCCACTTTTCCTCGCACATGCAGCTGACGCTTAAACTCGTGTCACATTTCCCGAGCGCTCCTCCAACTTCTCGCCGGCGGATACTCCGTAACCGGAGAGGTTACCGCGTATCTGCGTTAGGCGTAGCGTAGGCAGTTTCGTAGTAGCATAGCCACTCGTATTTCACGGCGGTAACTGCATAAGGAACGGATACGCGGTGACCTTAGAGGCGCTCACCTCCGCAGAAACTCGCCATTGCACGTGACGGTTTCACTCTTGCGTAGGACGCGGGCAGCGAACCTAGCTTATCCGCCACCCGTCAGACTTCCTTCATTCCTGGCGCTGTTCGACGTTGTCCAAGGACGGCTCCAACAGGTTGAGCGCCGAAGGTGACGAAGAATACGTCACCGTTTGCAACTAAACTTCAGAATGTGGAAGCAGTGAGTCGGTGACCTTGAAACAAAAGACGTAATAGTAAAGCCGCACGGGCGGCGACGCCAAGTGCGTTTCCTTAGTATGTGATGAACCACTTCAAATATTTAAATCCCAGCAAATGACAACCGCCACGCGCTGACGTCATTTGCAGACCAGCTCCCGAACCGGGGCATGATGGGAAGTGCGAGGCAGTATCGACGGAAGCGCGGAGCCGCAATGGAAGTAGCATAGGCAGTTTCGCAAGTGTATAGTATATTCATTCACTCGTATTTCACAGCGGTATAACCTCATGAGAAAACGGAATAATAACGCGTGTAACCGCTGCCCGAGAAGAATGACGCCCCGGTGGGTCTGAATGATTAGGTATGCAGGTTTCAGCGGACGATTACGTGAAGCGGGTGCGTGGAAAATATATACATATATAAATTTTGGCGCAGTGACGTAAGTCAGTTTCTTGAAATGAGTGGAAGCCAGATGGTACGTGAATGCCAGTACCAGGTGACTGGGTTACGAGACAGCGCTACAGTAGATTCATTCCCGAGAACCAACGTCCCGTGAACTTTTGCTGCCGACTGCACTCGCGGCCTGAGAGCTCACAGAGTGCTCACAGCTGTCAAGAAGTGACATCCGCTGATTAGTGTCTTTATTTATTAAATACTGCCGACGTAACATATGCTCAAGCAGCAGGGGAAAAATACACCGAGACACCAATGGACATGCGACCTGAGGAACCGTGCACAAGGAAGCCAGCATCAGCGCAGATAAATATACGAAACATATAAAGCGATTGCCGTCACGTCAGTCAGTGCGCCAATCACGAAAAATAAAGAGCCGATACAATGAAGACGAAAAGAATAAAAAGCTATCAGAAATATCAATCAGATCCGTACTGAAACCGGCGCTGAGCAAAAGCAAGGTATAGGTGAATCGGACAAAACAGCCAAGAATACGAACGCGATGCTAGAAATCTAAACACGGGGTCTGCTGAGTAAAAAGCATGCTATATAATCGCACACAAGCGCGCACGTATATGACTCCAAGCGATCTGCGGCGGGGTTGAACAACGAGAGGCAGCGAGGCGCTCACATCCGTCATGCTTGAGTGCTCCGCGTGCATCATCTCCGCGTGGCGTCCGTCAGCTTTTCGGTCGTAGCGAACATCCAGCTGTCGCTTGGGTCGTACCCGTCATCGGCGCTCTCACTTATAGCGGAATCATGAGCACGAATGAGAGGGACTGGGAAGAATCACGCCTTCTTCCATCGATCCCACTTTTTTTTTTTTTACCAAATCCACAGATGTGCCGCTTCTGTGGGTGAGGACTGGCATAATTAACAGGTTCCGTGCGGCGTGAGTCACCGATGGGTCAGGTCATTTATTCACTGTTTGCGGCCACGAATACCGGGTCACACGACAAAGCCGTGGGACAGATTTGATTGCGAGGACCTCCTTTTTAGACCTAACAATGAAATCGGACCCATGGCTTCATTATGTGACCCTATATTCGTGGCCGCAAGGCATGGATGAATGACGTGACCCATCCGTCACTCACGCCGCAGTGAACTTGTCAAAGATCTGTCTTCTATTCAGGAGGTTGCGACTAATCCTCGGCGAACAACGTCCTCACCCCTGGAAGCGCAGTCTCTCTCTCTCTCTCTCTCACGCTACTGTACTTTGCAGACATATAAGGGCCAAATTCGAAAGGTAGGCGACGTTAATCCCGATGCAGAATCTCAACTCATTTTTTTTTTAATGAAACGAAGCGCTTTTACGACACATCGTATGTGACGTGCTCCCACTT
Source organism: Amblyomma mixtum (assembly GCF_055824585.1). Taxonomy (NCBI): domain Eukaryota; kingdom Metazoa; phylum Arthropoda; class Arachnida; order Ixodida; family Ixodidae; genus Amblyomma; species Amblyomma mixtum. The sequence goes on from NC_143018.1 coordinate 87,190,092, forward strand.
GCAGACGGCAACCGAAAAAGCAAATGCGCCTCTAGAACTTGGAGCTCTCCACATCTGGTTTAAAATGGAAGGGCTGAACGTCCGTTATTGAAAAACGAGCTTAGAGACTGCGCTGTTCCTTACAAAAAACTATTAGACAGTCTATAGACTGTCTATAGACTTCCATCTATAAAGTCCAGACTCTTTCGAGACAGAACCTAAAGAACAGTCCATAGGTAATACAGATGCTATAGAGAGTCTATAGACAATCTATAGATTTATGTTCATACACTTTTAGTAGACTTTTGTCTATAGATTATGAATAGGCAAAAAGAAATATCTATAGGAAGGCAATAGAGTCGATAAGTAGTCTATAGACTGCCGACAGACAATTTTTATAAGGGGTGTTAGTGTCGTCTGCCTTGAGTCCTTGGTCCTTTTCTGAGTAGTACACCAACACGAAACCTTACAGCCTTCTCAGCTATCTCTCCATCTTGCGTCGTCTCAGGAGCATGACGTCGGGAGAAATGCAAGTGCTGGCCTACCGTCAAAGCGTGCTACCAGGTTTCCACCGTATACTTGTTACAGTCCGTATGCTCGCAGGTGTGCAAGTAGGCACGCTACTGTTGAGAGAGGCTCGAAGCTGCATGGGATTCGACAGGGGTTCGGGGATTGTCTTGTCTTCGAAGCGAGGCCTGCTGAAAGCCACTTCGCAAAAACGATGGCCAGCCTGTGTGAACCTACTGCATTCTGCAATGAGAGCTGCAGGGATTTCACGGGAAAGGCTGCGGGCGTGCCTTTCCTTCAAAGCAACGCCCAGGAACGAATAGACGTCCAAAGCCGAACGTTGTCTTCATATACCCCACGCATTTAATAATGGTGTATTGGGACGGGTGTCTTAAAACGAAACATTTAAACAATACCGACGTTACGCTTCGTGGAGAGTTGCCATTTTCTCAAATAAGAATAATACCAGCTGCCTTTTAATTCCGCTTAGTTCAGCTCATGACATCGTTTTATAGTCGTCAATCTCGTTTAGGAACGTTTTTGTCGACGCGTAACAGGGGCGCCTGCGCTTTTCAGCGACGCTGCAGTGGATTGCTTCACGCAGCGTCGGGCTCGCGCAATGGACGAGCGACGACATCGTCCATTACGGGGCCTACGCGGCATCTCTGTCATCGTTCATTACGGGGACGACGCACTTTGCAAGGGGACACCTGTGCCGATCCACGCTTCTTTCTCGCTTGATCGATGCGCTCCGTACGTGTGCGCGCGCGCGAGGGGGTGTCCACCACAGGAATCGTTGATCAGGCTGTGTATAGATGGCGCTGAGAGAATCGAAGTCAATCGGGGTGAATACATTTCAAGGGAAATACAAAAGCATTTGGTTCCGACGCAAACTACGACGGCAACGCCGGCGCCCGTTACCTTACAGGAAGTTCCATATGCACTTGTCGCGACGAAAAAAGAATATAAACAAAAGCACGTTGAATGAGTGCGGTTGTTTCATATCTGAACAACCTCCTTCCGTCCCGTCGGGCAGTGCACCGGCGCGAATGACGGCGTCGCTTCCTGGCGATGTAAAAACCCGAGTGTGCCCGAAATCGTTTCTCTGGGGTGATCGTACAGTGGTGAGCAGCCTTGTCTAGAACGCTTGAGCAGTGCGCACTTGGTAACAAAAACCCAAATTAGAGAGCAGCCCCTCATTACAGGGCAAAGTTTTCGTGCCTGCTTTGTTTACGAGGCTATCTGGCGCTACTTCCGTGCAAGCGTTGCAGCTGGACCCTAGAGGCTGCCACAAAATCTGGATTTGTTTGCAAGGAAGTGCACCGCCCGAGCGCTCTAGACAAGGCTGCTCACCACGCATCCGTACTCGGCGGTCTAATTAGCACACATTGGCGTTTCGGCCGTTAATTATTTATTTTTTAACCGTGGAGGATACGATTAGGACCAGGCAATACATGGCCAATGATTTCACGCAATGATTCAAAGCTGGACAAAACTATGGATCCTTTGAAGCGGTTTGATAGCGGATGCCACCAGCCTGAGCATTTTTTCCTGTATTTTATTCATTTATTTCAATCTAAAAAAAAACCACTGTCTAATAATTATCCCCTTCTTTAAGTACACATTCTGCTGACGTTTAGGCCCTGCCGACTTTACATGCTTTAAGTCAGTGCCCTACAAACTCCACGTCAACGACAGCCTCGTGCATCCTATACACGATTTTTATTTTTGGATTGATAAGTATGGTGAGCAATGACCAGTTTAGAACATTTTCTGGAATGTCATGGCAGCAGCTAGCACAAAGCTAGACTATAGGAGGCTGCAGGACGATGCCCTTGCCCTACAGCTGATTCAACTGGACTGATTGTACGAAGCCGTACACAAACATCAGGCAGTCCGCACCCATATTTCAAAGAAGTTTTCTTGCTTATTCAAAGAATAGAACTCAGTCAATCTCTGTCACGTAGAGCGAAATAAGTGTGGTTGTAGTGATGGCGGCGACGACGATGTTGATGTCGATGATCACGCTATACCAATGAGATGCTGCTGCAGCTAGGTGATACTATCGGTCGTCATGGTAATAAGCGTGCCAAGGGTGCGACGGGGCACTCACGCACGGACCTCCACGCAGTTGCTTAGAGGGTTAACTAGCGCTGCGATCGCTCTTCTACATAAGGAATGCCGGGATGAATGAACTCTGTATTTGAGTTGACTTGTAACTGGCCAAAGCACAGACTCAGCTGCATGCAGAAATACGGCTCCCTCAATGACGCGAACGTTCAAAACGTAGGGCGTCAGAAATTCAAAATCTTCACGAATATCTTGGAAGTATTTTCTTCTGTTACGTTTTAATGTCATTACGGTATATAAGTTTACAGAAAGGTGGTGAGGCCGGCTGTCATGTGTGCGATGAAGACAACTACTGTCAAGAAAAAAAAAACGTCAAGAGGACCAAAGCAGCTGAGTGAGAATGCTTAGAGGGTTGTGTGGAGTTACCAGGCAGGATGGAGGTGCGGAATCGCCAAATAAGGATCAGGCTTAGGGTACCAAACATAGGAACGAAGCTACATCAACGAATTAACGCTCCGTTGGTTTAGTCACGCGATATGGCGGGATGAGATGCCGAGAGAAGGGTGTTAGAGGTGGACATCGAAGAGCAGAGGGCATGGGGTCCACCAAGGAAGAGACGGAGCATACTGGTGGAGATATATTTTCCGTACAAGTTGTCACTTGATAAGTGGAGGACATTCATTGGAGACAGGACCCCACATAGACAAGTGAGATAAACTGAAGGAAGAAGATGTTTACGATGTATAAACATCCTGAATCGCGGCGCAGCTATGATTCACGTGGCGGATGAAAAGCTTTATAACAAAAAAAAAACTGATGTAGACAATGACGCCTCTTTTTCCGGCTAGATAATGGCCAAAGCCGCTGAGCGCGCTAAAAAAATTAGGGGAAATTTTGACGATTTAAAGCGCGCAAGGTGAAAGCCTTTTCGCTCCGACGTGACTGCCACCAAGGCGCCAAGCGCATGCGCTGTAGGGAGCGGAGCGGGCGCAGCCAACCATGTGGCTATGTCTAGGAAACGTCTAGGAACATCTTGCAATGGGTAATTACTAATGACTAATTGATGATTAATGACGATTTGGGTTTATCATTTATTGGGGTTTAAAGTGTCAAAGCGACTAAGGCTATGAGCGACGTCGTAGTGAAGGGCTCCAGAAATTTCGACCACCTGGGGTTCTTTTAACGTGCACTGACATCGCACAGTACACGGGCCTCTAGAATTTCGCCTCCATCGAAATTCAGCCGCCGCGGCCGGGATCGAACCCGCGTCTTTCGGGTCAGCAGCCGAGCGCCGTAACCACTGAGCCACCGCGGCGGGTAAATGACGAATTGGGAATTACATGACGTCATCAGCGGTGTAATAAGCCGTAACCAAAAATCATTGAATTCATCGTGGCATAGTATGCCGTAACCATTAATTACTAATTAGTAATTAATGACGAATTGGGAATTAATGGCTAATTAGTAGTTAATGGTTACGGCATACTATGCCACGATGAATTCAATGATTTTTAGTTACGGCGTATTGCACCACTGATGACCTCATCAGGATGATTGGCAGCTATAGTGTGACAGTTTTCGCGGACGGACGGACAACGATGAGCTGTTAGAGGCTTTCGCCTTAAAACAGTTTTTGCTCAGTGCTGCTGGCTAGCCTCTGTGCTGGTTGATTTCATTGAGATGTATCCTAAGCGAAGAGAGAGAACATTAAGAACCCAGTTCGCCGAAAGCAACACGACTTCCCGCCTCATAAATTTTCATTGTGCACGTTTCGAAATCTCCCCACTGACAGTGCGATCCAGAGCGCGCGCATTATACGGCTACAGCGAGCGCTTCCTACGTCAACCACCTACCTATACACCCTGTCTACCGGCACGGTTCTTGACACAGCTTCCAAGCGCACGTGCGGAGCCGGTCGGACGCTCGTGTCGGCATATGGAGCAGCGATGTTTTTCTCGCGTGCGCTACGTACCCGTCCGCTCCGCTTTCGTCGGTTCTATCATTCATCCCATATTCCCTTCTTTTCTTTGCTCTTTTTTTCTTTTTATTTTGCGAATGAGAGTAAGCCGCGTCATCTTTGCTACGAGGCCACCTGTTCGTATGCCGCACTGCTCCGCTCGGCTCCGGTTTTCGCTGACGTCCGACTTCCGCCGGTAACTGGTGGCCTGCTTTTTAGTACTCTTTAAGCACTGCTTGTGTTTGAAAGGATACCGGTTGATGAACGAACTGACTGCTTGATCTCCGCGTTATAAAGGAAGAGGGGAAAGAAGGAAAGTAAGAGAAAGAAAGGAGGAAATAAGGACGCAGAAGAGTCACAGAAAGATAGAATGAAAGAAGGAATGGAAGAGAGAAAGGAGGAGATAAAGAGACACAGTAGTCACAGGAAGAGCAAAAAGGAAGAAAAAGGAGGAAATAAGGAAACAAAGAAACGGAACAGTCACGGAAAAAAAAAATAAGTGATGAAAGGAAGAAAGAAATAAATGATAGAAAGAAAAAAGAAAGGAATGTCTGAACAAGCAGCGGCCAAACGTTGGGTGCTAACGTGCGGTTGGTGATACGACTACAAGAACAACTTATCAACCTACCATCGCGGTTGTATGCACGCAGAGATCGGATGCTTTCTTCACTGTTGTCCGCATGATTTAGTGCCTGTATTGTCATTCATGCGACCTCTGCAGTACGGACGCTGAAGAGTTGAAGAGCAGACCCATTTTCTACGGATTGAAAGCGCGAGGCTATAATCTGTGATCGTTCTAAGACCGCTCCCCACTCGTTGGTCTTTCGCCCAGTCATCGCGAGGGTTGCTGGAGTGCCCACACCAGAAATCTGTCGGCCATCTCTGCAGTGTTTTCGAAACGGAGAGGCGGTCTTTTTGGACTTACCGCACTCGGCAACAAACGAAAATAACTTTAAAAATTCAATAAGGCGCTCGTTTGGGCGACACGACGGAAATGTTGCCGATACGAACTATGCTCGTTGACCACGCACCATTTCTTTTTTATTTATTTTATTTTTTGTTTTTGACGCCTTGTTCTTGTCTTCTTTTAACTCCTCGACATCGGTCATTCTCTTCTTTACATTCATAGATCCCGGGAGTCGACATACCTCGGTGCAGTGGTGCAGCGGTTAAGCGATGCGCCACTGCCCTGCGATGGCAGGTGCTCACAGCGGTGGACCTTGTGCTGTCCAGGTTGCCTTTCTCGAGTGACCAGTCATTAATTTAACTGGCACCTGCCACGGTGGGAAGTTAAATCACACTTAACCTAGGACTTCACAACACTTCACCTAGAGCGTGATAGGTGAAGCACTGCAGCGCTTCACCTACCACGCCACTTTCTCCACAGCCTGTCCCCTCTAATGCTCGCGCATTAAAAGGAGTGCTCAGAAAGTACACAAAAAAGTTAAGTGTGAGCGAAGCGCGCAATAATTCGTTCGCAAACCACGCCTGTTAGAATGTCGGTTTGAGCGTTGATATAACTATCGAGGAACTCTTCGAAGTGGGACTAATATACTCCCGATTTCATGACTTTGCGAAAGGCGACTTTGGAGAAAATAATTACGTTTATTTGCGTCTAGGGCGGATCGTGAGATTGAATGGTGCACTGTGCAATTCGAGCTCTCGAATTAAACGGCGAAAATCTGCGAGGAAAGTTAGTCACGTGATGCGGGAAAATGGCGAGAAATAAACGAGACTTTGCATGAGGGTGACCTTGGCCTACCTGGTGAAAAGAAATAAATATTGCCGCGATTGGGTTTCGATCCCGATGAGGCGCGAACAGATCAGCTTCGTTGGCCACTGCACGAGGGCGCTATGGTATCGCCAGAGCTGATCACGCCTCGTGTTGTTGTTGTTGTTGTTGTTGTCCTCTAAATAATGGCGCGTACCCACTGCGGGGGATTGGCCAAGACACAGGCGGCAACTGATAGGTGCTCAGAATGTTAAACAAGTAAATAAATGATGGGGGAAAAATAAAGTAATAATGATATTATAGTTTAGTTTAGTTTAGTTTATGGGGTTTAACGTCCCAAAGCGACTAAGGCTATGAGAGACGCCGTAGTGGAGGGCTCCGGAAATTTCGACCACCTGGGGTTCTTTAACGTGCACTGACATCGCACAGTACACGGGCCTCTAGAATTTCTCCTCCAAAGAAATTCCAGCCGCCGCGGCCGGGATCGAACCCGCGTCTTTTGGGTCAGCAGCCGAGCACCATAACCGCTGAGCCACCGCGGCGGCAATAATGATATTATAATAATTAGGAAATAAATGAAAGAAATTCAGATGTGTAATTGAAATAAGCTAAACAAATACTGCGAGATCGGTGACTGAAATAGAGAACGGGGCTAAATATTCCATGTTCCGGAAATCTTTCGTTGGAGAGAAATATCCATCATGAGAAAGAGCAGAGTTTAAGATGGCAGCCGTTTAGTGTCTGTAAGGAAGTTTTGCATTGTTAACGAAGGAAGTTTAGGAAGGAAGGAAGTGTAAGGAAGTTTTGCAGGTGTTAAACTGCAACACACTCTCGCGCTGTGCATTATCCATCGTTGTCTTCATCAACTTCCATCTGCGGTGCGAACAGCTCAGTTCAGCTTAACAACACATGCTTTCGCACGCGTACTCGGTTTAACTATGTTAAAACCCGACAAATTTTATTTGAGGAGAACTGATGTATACAGATAAGCAAGCACCCGTGAAATGGGATGCCACGGCATAAGCTGCGTCTTATTAACGAAACGTATTTTACCCGCCGCGGCGGCCGCGTGTCGATGGAGGCGAAACGCAAGAGGCGCCCGTGTGCTGTGCGGTGTGAACGTTAAAGATCCCCAGGTGGTCGAAATTATTCCGGAGACCTCCACTACGGCACCTCTTTCTTCCTTTTCCTCTTTCACTCCCTCCTTTATTCCTTCAGGTGTCCACCGATTCAGGTGTCCGCTTCATGGTGTCCGCCGAGATATGTGAGACAGATACCGCGCCTTTCATTTCCTCAAAAACCAATTATCACTTCATTCACCTCGCCTGACAAGCGTGCTTCATTGCGTAAAAGCACTGTCAAGTGAGGAAACTATGCATCTAAAAAAAAAGAGCGGCAGCGAGTGAGGCAGAACAAAATGGAAACAAATATAAAAAAATATGATTCATAAAGAAGCCAGCCATCTGTCGCACCAGTATACTCCATTACACAACACAGCACTTGTCTACACGATGTCACGAGTCTGGGAGAGGGGGAGAAAGACAGCGAGTGACACTGAAATAGATCACCTTTTCATCGGTCGTGACAGACGAGCCAGCTGAAATTAAACTGCCTTGCTACGCACTGCAAGCTAGCTGAGTGTGCGGTGAGGCGAGCCATCGCAGTCACATTCGCACAGTGGAAACCGGTAGGCAACCGCCATTACCTGCTAGAGACTGCTGCTCATGTACATCATTTTGTTGCGAAAGCAACACTACACGAGTCGCCGCGCTCGCCAGTTGCGCATGCGCAGTAGCGGCGCATAGCTATAGCGTGCCGTGGCCGCCGCCGCGCGCTCTCCATCGCCTCTCTCCTCGTTGCTGTCGCAATCCTCCAGCTAAACCACTGCCATTTTTTTTCCCCTTCACAAACGCCAGTCTTGGCTTTGAAGTTTGCGGCGGATTTAAACATATGCTCCACTTTGTTTCACCAGTGTCACTTGGCACTGCAGTAGACGCTACGAGGCTCACTCCGACGCTCGAGAGCGCATACGAGAAAAATAGTTTTCATTGAATCAGACGGACGATAGTTATTTTCTCATATTAACCATAATGTTTGTTTGTTTTTTTACGTATGACGATGCTTTGGCGCGGAAAAACACGTTGTGCCAACATACACGGCACAGACATGATATCGCTACACAGGTTGCGTGTATACAGGGGAACACTCAAGTTCGAATTAATTTTTTCTTGAACAGTTGATTTATTGTCCATTTGGTAATTCGTATAATTAGAGGACAAATGCTCAAGTGGAAGCAATAACTTTCCACCTCTTGTTAGTTACTCTCATGTTTCTGCACAGGCGTAAAAATGTTCGTTTCTTCACCGCAGAACGAGGGCTCGTAATGTACTTGCGCAGGATCTTTTATGAACCTCATTTGAGAGTTTGTGCTTGCCATCTACGTTCTCGTCACTCCGTCCCACCTTTGTCGTCTGATTAAAAATCCAAATTGGTTTCTGGTTCTCGATGCATCTTGAAAATACAATAAAGCTATCATGCGTAAGATAGGATGCTTCCTCCTTAACCACCCTCCCCTCTAATAGGCGCTAAATTACTATGATTACATTTTAAGGCGAAAGCATTTAGTGGCTCATACTGTCGTCCGTTAACAAAGCGTGTCACACGCGTTTAACTCGGAAACTGAAAAAGATAGAAGAAAAACAATGGTTGCACCAGAAAGAGGAGGAAAAAATGAAGCCAGAAGCCAAGTTTGATGACTTTAGATTAATTAGTTAATTATTTATTAGGCAAAAATGTCGAAATTGCGTCAAAATATCGCGGACGTCGATATAGCCACGGGAACGGTGTGAAGTCACATCCACCGGAAGTCGTCAGAGCATAGTGAAAATTGTCACAGAATGGGCGGGAAAATGTCGGATTTGTGCCAAATTAGAAGGAAAAATGTGTAATTAAGCGTAATGAACACTTAAGATCCCCGAAAGATGTATAATTTGGGTATGGATATAGCCACGGGAACGGTGTGACGTCACATCCACCGGAAGTCGTCACGGCATAGTGTCCTCGGCTTTCGCCTCTCAACACTTTAGTTGCCAAAGTGTCCTCGCAATTTTTCTTCCCAGCGCAACTGATCTACGACCTGCGATATGAACTGTACTTTTTTTGTTTCGCTAATTTCCTTCTTTTTTTTCTCCCGTCACGCTGCAGGGCATGCTGACCGGAATGCAGAGCACACTTCGTCGAGTTCTGAGGCCGTCGCTGACCGCGGCGGGGCGCTGCACGTCAGCGCGCTCGGCGTCGCAGGGGGCCTCGGACAGCGACCCACCCAGGGTGCTCATCACAGGTGAAGAGCCGCTCAGCAGAAAAGGAACGGGGGGATTGATAAACAAAAAGTGGCGGCGGTTTAACCACGGTTACATCAAAAGGTCGAGCGATAGCACTGATCAGGCTATGGTTAAACTCTTTTTAGTGCACAAGACTGCTAACGATGCATGTTATCAGTGACTGCAAGCACACGATCAGTCAAAGGTCAGGGTTCATAGTGCCATTGTGAGACATTCCTGCGGCTAAAAAAGACTCGGACGAAGATAGACGTGTCCTTCATCCGTGTCTTTTTTAGCCGCTGGAATGTCGCACAATTGTATTAGCAGCCAACTAGCCCAGCTTTCTATGCTTAAAGTCAGGGTTCATGGTCGAAAGTCAAGGTCAAAGGTCATGCCACCATGGAGAATCGTGGTGGCTATGTTATACCCCCCTGTTACGCGTTATTTGACATAAAGTGACTCTGTTGCTATGCTAGCTTGTCAAGGTTAGTCAAGGATCGCACCGACACGGTGATCGACTTTTGTGCATCTAGTAGATCTACCGCGTGTTCTAAACGTCAGCACCTCCTCTGAGGTGGAATTAAGCTACGTTGGCGGGTGCGGTGCTGCATGTATGCACGTAATCAGTGGTCAGTAATACATCCATACGTTGTCTTGTTTTCTCAATTTTTAGTATTTTTTTTAGGTTTGGTTTGGTTTGGTTTATTGGGTTTAACGTCCCAAAGCGACTAAGGCTATGAGAGACGCCGTAGTGAAGGGCTCCGGAAATTTCGACCACCTGGGGATCTTTAACGTGCACTGACATCGCTAGGGAATGCGCTCCGATCGCCTCTTGTACGTGCGGAGCGGTCAGTCGGGGCACCTTATTTTCTGCGGTGAAACGAGCAACTGCGGTGCGACAGGATATTCGAAGAACGGTAGATGACCAGACAAACTCAGAATTAACACTGGACAAAAGCAACGTATAAAAGATCGCTTTAATGTGTACACGAAATTAAGCAGTATCCAAGAGCTTCGAGAAGTTTTCGAGACTCGTCATCGCGTAGTTTCTCTGCAGCTCGAATTAAGAAGAGCAAATTTGACAACGAGTTGTTTGACGACTCCAACAATTCGTATCTCGAAGCACATACATACATATGCTTGTTAGAAGAATTTTTACGAAGTAGTAATCGAAGTAAATAACGGTTCAGTGTGGGAAACAATTAACGCATGCAGCAAGCTCTAACACTAAAACGAGACGAGCTTGAAGTAATTTGCTACACCATCAAGACAACATCCACATCTATCTATGCGCAACTATATTAGAACGACATAATTTTCCCAGCACCTCCCGTCTTTTTTTTTTTTTTTTTTTACCGAAGCGTATACATGCCATACTTCATTCTGGCTTGATATCCAGCTGCTAGAGATGTGCTAGTAAGGAGGCATAGACGTTTTCTTCAGCGGACAGGGCCTTTTAAACAGCAACAAAGTGATGACACGCACGAGAAAACTGCACAGGACAAACGCTGCCTCGTCTGTGCCGCACTAATTAAACTACGCTGAAAAAGGCCTGGACCGCTGAACTAAAAATAGCTAAAAATGCTCCCCGCTCCGAGTAGCCACAAAAGTAGAGACAAAAGCAAAAACTGCGGCATTTTTTTATCTGTTCCGCGTATATACGCAATAGACTTCTAGATTCGAGCATAACGTTTTGTGTGCCGCTGTTTGCTTTCAGAAGAGTCGAATGTTCGCTAAAGTCGACATTTGACGGCTTCAAAATATTTCCTCACCTAACGTTACCTGTGCCTTACCTGTACGTATGTGCTGTACAGTTTGCTATTTGAGAGGTGACAAATAAACAAACTATTTTTTTTTCTGAACCGAAAAGGCAGCAGATGCATGTATGAACCTCGTTATAACGAAGTTGAAGGAGCCCGGCGATTACTTCGTTATAGCTGTAACTTCGTTATAGCCCGTGTCGACCGAACTTCCAAGGGGAATCGTCATTCCTTCGTTTTATCCATTATTTCGTTACGAACTGTTTCGTTAGAAGTAGTATTACAAGACCTTTATTCGGCCATAATCTACAGGCCGAGCATGTCCACCGCCTGGGCGACCAGAAGTCGCTGTTCTTCCTCCCCTTCAGCGCCAAGCCTGACGAGCTAGGTGGTGATGGACAGAGAAAGTGGGGGGTAGAAGAGGCAATGGGCCAGGTCCGCATAGATACAGGGGCAGTTGGGACAGGAAGGGTCCGATCGATAGCGATAGAGAAAGAGGCGAGACGGGGTGATGACTGCATTCATCTGGATGTGCCGAAGAAGGCGAGCCTCCGGCACTGTGAGTGGTGTGTGAGGGGGAGGGTAAATGCGTCTCTCGAGGCGGAGCACGAGGTAGACCTCTTCATAACGAGGTTCTACTGCATATGCAGTTCGCTGTGCTTGTTTCACTGTGCTTGGCTCTGTTTTTCAAACCCACCAGGTTCTTATGGAACTTTCTTTTGGTGCAGGCAGTTTAGGACAGCTGGGAACTGGATTGGCTCGACTACTGAGGTGAGAAAATTGTGGTCTTGGACCGCTTCCCACATACCGTCGTGATTATCTGTGAAAACTCACGCTTGCATACGTGGTGCCTTGGCAGTGATGCTCAATGTCACCCCCTGTACTTGTCTCGCCAGGAAGAAGTATGGGAAGGAAAACGTCATCATGTCTGACATTGTACGACCACCCAAGAGCATCCTCAACGAAGGTGGGTAAAGTCATGCGTAAGATGCGCGCGTCTGTTGGGAAACGGCGCTCCAGCGCAGAAGTGACTGCTCCTATAAGAACGGACGCAATCTCCGTCACTTTTTTTTTTGCTTTTATTTGTCATTGCTCTATGTTTTGATGAAAAGGAAAAAAAAATTTAGTTCTCTATTAACTTTAGATATTGGTCTAAATATTTTTTAATTAGTTCAAGGGATAACTAACCCAAATTTGACCATATCAAAATGTATCGGATTTGCGCCGGCCAGACGAGACCAATAAATGTTTTTTGGTGCGGTGATAATGTTCTTTGCAAATAAAGTGCCGATGCAGAATATGAAATTCTAAACTGTGGGATTTGATGCCCTAAAGCAACCACGTGCATTGAAGGACACCGGAGTAATTTAGGCTAAAGACCTTATATCACCTGGGGTTCTTTAAAGGGCAACTCCGGCGATTTTTCGATGTGCATCGATTGAAATGAAATTTTAAGTCTGTATTCTTTATGACAGTCTGATGCCTCATGTAAAATTTTGCACCTGAAACCGGCGATTGATTGTAAAACATTTTATTCGCCGGGAAGAGCTTGGCAAGAGGTCGCGTTAAGTGGTCGAGAGTACATAGCCCTCGACGACTTTGTCAGCCCACTCCACCGCCAAAACTTGCGTTCTGGGGTCAGAGCTAGCCAGCACGGTCTCCCACCGCTCGAGAGAAGGAGCTGTAACTAGACCACCCGGAGGTGGCTCTATTTTGCAGTCCCACAGGATGTGATCGTAGGTAGCACGTTGGCCACAGTGTTTGCAGTTTGGGTTGTAAAGATCTAGATAAATGTGCGCGAGGAGTGATGGGGTGCGTATCGATCTCGTCTGTAGACCGGCGTAGTTTTCCGCAAGCGAATTTTGAAGGACGCGAGCTGACGCGAGCGGCACCCACTGATCGAGCAGCTTCTACAGGCCACCCTGTTCTGTGACGTCACTGGTGGGGCGGCGTGTCAAGCTGGTTGGGCGCGCGCTGGCGCTAGCAGTGCGGGGGAAAACTGAAAATTGGTTTTGAGGAAAGTAAATGACGCAGTAATGGACACCCGAACCGCGACGTAAGGGAGGAGTGAAAGAAGAAAGAGGTCCCTAGTGGAGCTCTCTGGAATTATTTCGACCACCTGTGCAATTTCGCGCCATTTCAACGTGCCTGATGTGATGTGTACGCCAGAGTGATGGGTCACGGCAACTTCTGTTGTGCTGTGGGGTGCACAAATTCTTGATCTGTGACAACGGGCGTGATCTAGCGTAGGTTTCCTAGCGATAAGAACCTTCGCGACAAGTTGGTGAGAGCTGTCCGCCGTGTAAACTGGTCTCAGAGGAAGCATTCCCGCTTGTGCTCGGAACATTTCGCGCCAGATTGCTATAAAAACAGCGTGTACTTCAAAGAGAGCTTTGGACTCGCTAAGGCTTCGTTCAACTGGCGCTTGAAGGCTTATTCTGTGCCAACGTTATTCTAGTACAACCGTCTATCGCAGCGGCCAGCTGAACGAAGCGCGGCCGTCAAGAAGCGGTATGTTGGGTTTAGAACTGTAGCTGGCGTGAACTCACTTCCAAAAGCTCGCCGTCGAGATAAAGCTTCGCAGAGAGGATTGTTGGTGATGCATGCCCCTGTAAGGACGTTGTGCACCGCGGCAACGTTCCGGCGGCAGATTCTTTCATCAGGCTGGGTCGGCCGGCACTGGCCACTCGAACAGCTGTCGGCGGGAGCATCTCATTAACTTTTGTTCTGAAGACTCTGTCACAAATGCATGCACGAGAAATGACTGAAGTAATCACTTCTCCGAGTTCAGACTGTCTCCGTGCTGCAGGTGACGCGGCCTGTGGTGTGACTCGACTGGCTCGCGCGGCGGTAGATCATACTTGAAAGGCGACTCGTTCAGTCCAAAATCGTCGAATGAGTCGTCTTCTAAAGACTCACTGGTCTCGGAAAAGCTGTCATCCGCGCTTTCAGTCATGTCGACAGCGCGGCTCAGGGTAGTTGTGATATCTTCAGGGTACTTCGGGACTTCACAGCGCGGCGAACCCACTCGTGACGTCACAGTCAACACCGCACGAAGGCACCTCCCCGGTTTCGGTTTTGCGGTTTCGGTTTCGAGTTTTGCGTTTTTTGCTGTTTAAAAATTATTTTACGGTTGCTTTTGAAAACCTTGTATCGTACATATTACAGGAGGTTCTTAGGAACACAAAACAGCCATTAACTTAAAATGGCTGAAAAATCGCCGGAGTTGCCCTTTAAGGCGCGGTGGTCCCAGGCTTTTATGGCCACTGACCATTTTTCGCAATGTTTGCACTATCGCTGTAGTCCTTCCTCTTACAATAGAAAAAGAAATTTTACCTCATTAAAACGATAGATGTATTTATACTTCAATGGTATGCGTTGTTAATAGTAATAATTGTTGATACAAGTGCCGTGAGCGAAAAACGTAATGCATAAAGCAGTTATTTTGTTCGACTTGCCTGCTCACGTCAAATTTTTTGAAAAAAAAAACCGCCGACCGAAAATATAAGGGTGGCTTCTGCAGCATTTAAAAGAAACGTTAATCTCGGTATTGACTGAGCGGTTTTTGGCTCTAGTGAATAGTTGTTTAGAGCCGGTGCTCTAAAAAGATCAAAAGCGACAAAAATCACGCATATTAAATGCTCAATAGCTTCCCATCTAATTCACAAAACAGATACATATTTGGCACATTTTTGGACCATGCATATCTCATTGTGTGCAAAATTGCTTGAGCTGCACTAAGTAGTTCTCTAGTTTTCATTCTTTAAAGTTATAACCGTAATCGCGAAAACGTTTTGGCGAGTTGAAAACTTTAAGGGACAGCGAAGACAGATTAACGTTGGTCTGTTGCGATACACTCTAAACAGGAAGGAATAAAACGCGAGTCCTAGATGACAGTTTACTCCCTTCCACTCCTTTCTGTTTACGGTGAGCAATAAAAGGTAGAGGACTAGATTACTAGTTTTTTACTCTCATATGATCGTATTCCTGTTTAGAGTGTATGTTACCGCATTTTGACGACGAGACGCTACTTTCACTGAAAACTGAGATTTTATAACCGAGAAGAGGCCAAAAAATGAAGTACAGCTGTCGCCATCACCGGTCGATATCGCAATTGAAACGCGGACGTTGACACAGAGTTGTTTTGTGCGCGGGCACCAAAAGCTAGACTATACCGCCATTCATGTCAAAACGGTGATCGCGGAATCCTTTTCATTGTAGGAGTCAAACATTTCAATTGAGAAAATTTTTAACGCAATTTTCTCAGTGCGTCTTTTGCTGCCGGACAACCATCAACACACCCGAAAGAGTCAGACAGAATCGATTTTTACCTACAAAAACTCGGTGGACTGTCGTCAGTGTCCCTGTAAAGTGCAGTAGGGCACTTCAATGCAGGTGGGCTAGGCCTAAAGTGATCACCTCCATATCACGACAGCTGTTTGGCCGTTATAGTTTTCGCCGCGTGTGACGAACATGCAGTGAATCTGTTCGCTGGAGCTTGCAGAGATAGGAACGCTGTTCCTTCAAAGTGTGCACTACGGCAGTTCAGTGCAGGTGGGCTAGGCCTAAAGTGATCACCTCCATATCTCGACAGTATGCTTCGTCCTTATAGTTTTCACCGAGTGTGACGAACATGCAATGAATCCGTTCGCTGGAGCTTACAGAGATAGAACGCTGTCCCTCTAAAGTGTGCAGTAGGGCAGTTCAATTAATGCGGGTTGGCTAGGCCTAAAGTGTGGCTTGCGAATTGTGGCTCGAGCTGAGCCACAATCGTTGCCACCTGCAGACAGAGGAGAGTTGAAAGATGCGAGAGGAAAGATTAAAAGAATAGACGCGCGTTGCAACAACCGCGTCCGCCGAAGCGACGACGCCGGCTGTAACAGACACCCCCCTGGCCCCCTCCCCAAAAGCCCCACTTCGCGCATGCACAGCTGAAGGTCAAATGACGCTTGGATTTCATCTCCAACTGGAGGCTCGCCGAGGTGTGGCTGTGACGTCACACCACGCGACTTGTCGCAGCTGTTACCGCTCGTTCCGCAGCTGCGCCGACCGCCGCTCCGACCGCTCGCTCTTGCCAGTTGTGTCACGTAACTAACGACACAGGCTGCTTCTAGCGATCCTTACGACATAGCATCTCGAAGCCGCGTTGGCTAGAGATGAGTCGCGAAAGCGGGCTCGTCGAGTTGATGAAACCGATGAATAATGGGAGGTAGATCTGGAGAAGCAGCGGCACAGCTAGACAACACTTAGGAGTATCTCAAGCGGAAAAGGGAAGGGTATGCTGTCAACGTCTCCGCGGCGACAACAGCCACTTGTTCGGTTGCCTTTCACTCCATATAACCTAGCTGGCTCAGCCGATTTGAGCCACAGCTATTTTTTTTTGTTTTTTATACACGTTCTGTAAAAATTGCTTTTAGTGGAAGTAGGCTGTTTGTCATTAAACACAGTATTTAATCGGTATAGACCACTTTCCACCGCTGACGCGTTGCAGGTAATGCTGACCGCAAATATATATATATATATATATATATATATATATATATATATATATATATAGGTTGTGAAAGCGTGAAGTACTAGACTGCTTATAAGAATATATAGCGAAGTATACGCTTCGTTAAAGGAAACATATTTATTCAACTCGACGTTTCGATCGGAAGACCGATCTTCTTCAGGATCTTCTGAAGAAGATCGGTCTTCCGATCGAAACGTCGAGTTGAATAAATATGTTTCCTTTAACGAAGCGTATACTTCGCTATATATATATATATATAAATATATATAAATATATATATATATATATATATATATATATATATATATATATATATATATATATATATGCGCCCCTAGTCTCAAGGAAGTAGGCATACCTAAAAAGCAAGCTAAACGGTACGCAGGCCCATACATCTACGCGGACATCCTGGACTTCAAGAACCTGCAGGAGATCGTGGTGAACGAGCGCGTCGACTGGCTCGTTCACTTTAGCGCTCTGCTGTCGGCCATCGGCGAGCGCAACGTTCCGCTGGCCATGCGCGTCAACGTCGAGGGCGTGCACAACGTGATGGAGCTGAGCAAGCAGTACCGGCTGCGCCTCTTCGTGCCCAGCACCATCGGCGCCTTCGGACCGGACTCCCCCCGGAGCCCGACGCCCGACCTATGCGTTCAGAGGCCCCGAACCATCTACGGAGTATCCAAGGTCCACGCCGAACTCTTGGGCGAGGTGTGCGAGCACTCTCTTTTTCTGCAGCGCTTAACGGCTTGTCGGGCAGAGGTCGCGTCATTCGCGCGACATGACGTCATCGCCGCGGGACTGAGTCACGTGGTGACAGAGATAGCTTTATCGCCACCCATACGTCGTACCCCGCGAGAGCGCCCACTACAAATTCTATTCCAATGCAGTGACCGCAGGTGGCACACACTGCTGCTTTGCAATCTGACAGCTTTGATATCGAGACCAATAATGCCATCCCCCTTCTCCCCTCTTAAATGTGCGAGTCCTCGTGCATCTGACAGGTCCACGTGCAGGTACTGAACTGGTGAAAAAAAAAGTGGGTCGTGTTTTGTGAACTTTCTTTTTCTTTTGCCTCTCTGCCAGTGGTCACGCTCCGATTAGGTAACGGAGCTAGCGAGGTTGCTGGGCGGCTCTCAGCCCTGACGTCACAGGCAGCCTTTGTCAATGGTAGCGGGCCAAAAGAAACGAAAGGAAACAAAGCGTACAGAATACGGCCCCATAATCACATAATGTGGATTAACGGCATTCTTGCGCAGCTTTAGGTGGGACATATCACCTCGGCTGAAAATCCCTACTGGCTGCGCAGAGTATTTGCTCAGAGTATTGTATAAAGTGCGTATGAACCAAAATGAAAGTGCGATCATTCTCTTGTTATCTGTGTTCGCAGATATATAATGTCTGAAATAAAGATGACCAAAATGAAAGCAATTATTCGACAGTTTGTTCACTCTTATTCACTACAGATTTAAGATTGAAAATGATTAAAGTACACTGGATAATTGTGTTATTGTTTGATGGCGAAACATCGATATGCCCTGACAAAATGAATGACTTTGTGTGCAGTACTACCACCACAAATTCGGCCTGGATTTCCGGTGTCTTCGGTTTCCGGGTGTCATCTCGTACGACAGCGAACCCGGTGGCGGAACCACAGGTAAAGTTGCGCAGACATAGCATGACAATGGCGTGGTAGTTTAGCATGGGAACAATATTTTAAAATATCACTCTCCTACCGGCATTACCGGCAAGAACAGGCTCAAAAATGAAAGAATGGGAAGCACCCTTTCCACACTGACATCTTCGGTTGAGCCGTGACGCGCGACTCACGTGGCAACGTATATCCTTCTTGAATATCGGTGGCCATCAGTATGGCAACGAGACCAACCATGGAGATTCGTGCTCTTAGTCTGCGATCGCGGCTCAGCATAGCTATCCAGTCTGAGGCATGTCACTGAGAATGCAGCTGGCGGTGCACAAGGCGGTGCTGCGGATATCGGTAATGCGTTCGTGTGTTCCTATGAACATATTATTAGCGCTTCATGCAGAATTGCACAAGACCTATAGTTAATGCTGAACACACATGAACAGCAACTGGCTATGCCTCCACTGTTGTGCCAGTCTCGGCTTTCTGTTCCCCGTGTGTGCACAGTGGCTAGGTGTAGTTTTTCATACGAAATACCAAAAAATGCTCTTTGCAAAACTTCTATCACCCCGTTGCAAATGACGGCCCTGGATACACAATCCGGCCCAACATGAAAGGGAACAGCTAGACGACTTGCATTGATTCAAAAGCCAACATTGCCGGCGTCTCCAAGCCAAATTTTAAATGTGTAACACGGCTTGTTCTTCAGAACGAAAACAGCCATCAACAAGCGAGTGTAGAATTTGCGCTTTGTGAGAAAGGTTCGGCTGAATGCTACAGATGTTCTCTTTCGAATAGCGCCATACTGTAAGGGACAGATTTCTGAGCATCTCTGGGAGAGGGAGATGTGCATTCATTCTTACTGTACAACTGGCATTGAGACTGGTATTAGTGTGAGGCTGTGTGCCCCTCAGATAATCCTTTCTGCTTCTGGCATGCAGACTATGCAGTCCAGGTGTTCCACGATGCCCTGAAGCATGGAAAATTCACCTGTTATCTGGGACCCGATACGCGCCTGCCCATGATTTACATCACTGACTGCCTGCGTGCTCTTATGGAGATGATGGAGGCTCCTTCAGAGAACCTCAAGCTTCGCACCTACAACGTCACAGCCATGGACTTCACACCCGAGGAGCTCTTCAAGGAAGTCAGAAAGTTGGTGCCTGAGCTGGAGATCCAGTACAAGCCAGACGGACGGCAAGAAATCGGTGAGTCCAGGAGCTATAATAGGCACCTTTAGAATACCGTGCTATACCATGTGCCGTGTTACCGCTACCGGTGTACCGGGAGCCCACACTCCGTCAGTGCGCATGCGAAAATCAACATGAGGGTGCCAGATGGCACTAGTACCCTGCAGCTGCGCGAACACTCACCACATCACGACCAATTGGCGTGTGAGCACTGGCGCTGGATGCGCTCCCAGTACTCCGGTAACACGGTGTGCTGAAGGTGCCGACTGATTGCAGTAGAGAAAGAAAATGTATGCAAGTATTGCCTCTAAGCTAGCCGCTAGTGTCGCCTCAAGTGCGAAGGTGCCTCTGAGGACGAACATCGTACAGTGTTATTTGTCGGAAACACCAGTGATGAAAAGAAACCCTGGAGCTGTTTATAGCTCGCTACCAATCATTCTGCTTCCAGCAGTTTTAAAAACGATGCTGCATATTAACGCTTCTCGCACAATACATGTAAAAACTATTTAAAGAAATGAATGGCGGCGCGGTGACAATGACAAAAGAAAAGGCAGCACATGCGCAAACTACCAACTGTTTATTGGACGGAAAGGACATGTTAACACCTCTGTAGTTCAAAGAAATGAAATTTCCTATTTTGAAAATTTTTTATAACGGCGTGTACCACTTGAGATGCCTTCCTTTCATGTCTAGCATTCGGTGCATTAAATAATGAGTGTTGTTTGTTGGGGTGGGTTTTTATTTTTTTTTTCATTTTAGTTTTTTTTTTCAGGTTTTTGATTGCTTTTGCTTCAAATGTATGACACTGCTTTTGCTAGAAATGCTCGACTCTGCTCTTACTATGAAAAAAAATTTTATTGGTCTCTTCAGTTTCAAAAAAACATTTGTCAGAAGCTAGTACTTTATGTGCAGGGGATGGGAAGGGTTCTGTGATTAACTGTGTGCTGTCTTGTTTCATGCCGATTTCCTGTCACTGGCTGGGTTGGAAGCAATAATGCGCCATGTCACATACTTGAGCTGCGTTTTACAAATATGCCTTCATTGCTTCTCGTTTGATAAACAGTTGGCAGTTTGTGCATGTGTTGTCCTTTTGTTGTGTTGTTGCGCTGCCATTTGTTTCATCATGAACCAACTCGCCCCACAGGCCATTATTCTAGACTACTTGAAGAACGTGCCTCTGAATGCTATAAGCATGCACCCGGCCTTTGCAATCTGCACATTCAAGATATCTAAAACAAACGAATCTGTCAGCAGGTTTGACATGTTAGGATGCAAACAGCTAGCGAGGCGAGAATTATGAAGTTTTAATTTCATGAAGGAAGCTCAAAAACACACCATACTGGTGTCAAATTTTTTGGTTTGTCAAGGAAAATTGACTGGAGGAACTTGCATCATGCATCCCCTAAGCAGAATGCAAAATCGTGGCCAACTTTAAGACTATGATTTTTTTTTGTTAATGTAATTAGCATAGACTCCTTGGTAGCAACGCGATATTGTCAACTCTACAGGGTAGGCTTTTAGCCTTCTGTCATTATACGAAGCTCATTACTGTCGCTATGTGCAGCCGACTCTTGGCCACAAGTGTTTGACGACAGCAACGCACGCCGGGATTGGGGATGGAAACCAACTTACGACCTGGCCGAGATGTGCAAGGTCATGGTAGACAACCTAAGACCCGTCTACCAACGCTGACCTATGAAACTAGCAGTTTAGGGAGAATACAACCATCATAATTCGTTCGGAAACAGGTGAGTATTATGCACTTTCGTTTCATTATAAGAAGATAGTGTGTCACTGAATGCAAGAAGCAGAGATCTAGTTTTTTCGACAAACTGCTGTTTACTGCAAAAATACCGTTTCACAAAAGAGCCCGGTTTTGCCAGAATCTTGCACAGATTCCCACATAGTAATGTTTCCATTTCATAACACGTAATTTGTTCCGCTCTGGTTATACACACTGTAAAGTATATATAGCGGGAAATCAGCGCGCTGTTATAACCCTGCTTATTTCTTTACAGAAAATTTGGAACCATTAGCTTTTCAAAACTGACAAAGAGTGTAGCTAGTATAAAAGAACGCCTGGTGTGAAGTTTGAGATATTTCTGTGAAGCCTTGTTATCTTTGCTTTTCTGTGACATTTTCGTATGTACTCAGCATCACCACCAGATGCCACGTGGTGGTGACGACATACGGACAGGCAAATGGGGCTTCAGCAGAGAGCACTGTGGAAAACTAGTGGCCACAAAAAAGAATAAACTCAGTGGCTGTCTGGATGAGAATGCCTATCGTTATCGGTCGTTATTTAAATATGACTGCAAGGTTCCAAACAAGGCTTTTGAAATCCTGAAAGCAAACCTGCCCAACAAAGAAGCTGACACTTATGATCACGATCGATCCGATATGGTTGCGTTTCTTATAACGGCAATGGCCAGAAAGTGAATGATTAACAGAGCGATTCCAACTCTTATAGTTCGCGATCTGCTTCTGAGTCTTTAACAAAAGTTTTTCCACGCACCTGCTTTTTCGCTGTTTTGTTAACGCAGGTACTCTATCCCGTTTATAACAGCCACACTTATAACAAACACCTGCTTAGTATGAACACAGGCAACCCAAGGCATAGAGTATATGGTAACTTGTTTGAGGCAGTCGTTCTATGATTTCTTGCGACGCAGCATGTTGCAGAACTCGTCAGCTAACCATATGACGTTTATGGCCAGGTCCTTGCTTTACTGGGAAATTCAAGCTATGTGCCGTGCTGTGCGGTGTAGAGGTGACCACCGAGAAGTGAGACTGTTACTGCGCCATCTCATTTCCTCAAAAACCACTAGTAATTTAGTTAGACCGCTGGCACTCATTGGCGTTGACAATGTTGTGGCAGAAACTGCTGGCGCAAACGGCACGGTTGAAATGTCCATTGAGAAGCAAGACATGCCCTCGCATCAGTTTTTTTTTTTTGGCCAGCAAGGGGGGGGTGGGGGTCGGCGTATAAGCGGCAATATATAGTCTGTATTGCGTGTTATCACCTTTGCAGTGTTTGTTAGGATGTGTTCACAAGTTTTGCGTTATCTGCGTCTCTTTTTGAAGACAAATTAAAGTAAAAAATCACGCAAATTAAGCGAGTAAATACGGTATCTTGCAGCAGTTCTGCTTTGCTATTCTCAACTGTGGGCATGCAGTACACCATGATGGAATTCAGTAGGATTGTCATTGCCACGCAGTTTGCCATTGCCCATTTTTTCATTAATTAAATTTGCTGCGGTGCACAACTGTTTCTGGAAGTTTTTTTTTTTTGTAGCCATTCGACTTTTCGACCTTCGGATAATTCAGAACTTTTTTCCAGTCCCTCGAGGTCTTAATGCGGTTTTACTCTATAGTGAAACCAGCACGTTAGTGATATTTTTTTAAAATCAAACTTGAATAACATATCGCTGTCTTTCACCCATATTTTATGTTGTTCTGAAGCTTTCGGGTCCATCTGCGTAGAGAAATAGATCCAAAATACTATTTGTATGCATACATATCGGTAGAGCAAATCACATTTAGTTTTGGATCATACTAAGGAGCACTTCTGATTATCCAAACAAAAACCTCTGGTTCCTTAAAATTGAATTGATGAAGGTCTACTGTATAAAGCCTTGTTTGCAATTTTCTTCTCACTGCAGCACAACCCAAGAAGGAGGCTGCAAGTTCTCGGCGTGTGTCGTTTCCGTCTCGTGACCGCCATGTTCCATCCGTCTACTGCCAGTGGCAACGCCATCGTGGTTAGGCATGCACTGGTTCCCAATTCTTGTGTACAGCTTTTCGCACTGTTGACTCAAATGTCTACATGCAACAGGATGGAACACGGCAGAAACTGCTAATGCTTTTTTTTTCACAGCTTTAAATGATGCCACAAAAGGTCTCCTTGTGCTGAAGTTGCTGCTGACTTCAGATAACAGTGAGGGCAGCCTCTTGACACTGTTTAACAAATTCCATGCAGTGCTATGGAACCTGGAGCTGTTTATCAAAAAGAAAAAGAAAAAGGAATTTGGCCGAACAACACATCACTGCCCTGGTACTTTGTCTGGTCATTCACACAGGGGTCAGCATCAGTCTTCTTGAAGAAGCTCGAAGGGGTACTTACTGCATTGGTTTTTCAAAAGCTCGTCATTGATTAGAAATATTTGTGACACACACACTTAGATTAGAATATTTGTGACACACATACACAAAAGCCAGGCTTTTGTCTCTTGAACAGTGCCGCAGGTTGCATTTTCTACTATAAGCCATGGTTCTGGCAATCATGATAGTTTCTGCCTTTCATAGCCTTGTCCTGTGCGCATATATTAGTTACTCATAGTTAGCTTGGATTCATCGTCTACAGCTTCTGACATCATGCAACACAGCACAAATCTAAATTGCTGTTCTGCTAGCTTGAAAACAACATTAAGATTATTTGAGGCAAAGTAAACTATAATGGCCATAATACGTACAACTGTAATGACTTAAATCTTCAAAAAGAACATCACAGCTCCTGTTTAAACAGAACTACCTTTGCAAAAAAAAATGCATCCAATCGAGTAAAGAGGTCGTTGGTGAAAGGGAGCTCACAAATACATGGCTACGCCAGACACATTTTTCATGTTTTCATTTTGCAGTGCAGCACGAAGTCATTCAGAAAGAACATAGACAGCATTAATAAAGGCGTCCAACTGACAACAGTGAATAAAAACTATGCCTGGCACATTAGATGCATGGAAATATTTGTCATAAGGCAATGGGTTAGGCTGGGAGGTTCTGTTCTACATGGATAAAAAGGAAGTCAGCAAACACCACATGCACGCACAGATACGCAGATTAGAAGCTCCAAGATGGTATTACACAGTACTCCAAACGAGAAAACTTATTGGCCTACAGATAAAGTAGAAGTCTGACAGCCAAAAATTGAAGGCGGTACCTTTGACTAGCCTCAAGACCTCTCCTACCAGTGGCCATACCAGAAAAGAACTTGCCCAAATGATTTGCTCAGAGGCAAGGAGTGACTTAGACAAAATGCTTTGCAAATGCCTTGCAAAATGCATGAGGGCTAATATTTTTGTGGTATGTCCATCAAAGTGTGTGCCTTACAAAAGTCTTTCAAGGCGTGGCTACTATCATGAAGCACAACTTGTGTGGTAAGTTTGATTGTCATTCTGAAACATGCATTCACAGAGCACCACATGCTGCTACCAAGTCTGTGGGATGGCTAGTGCTTGAAGTGTCTGCCCTTTGTGGGGCCCTACAACACAAACTGAGCACATGCATTTTGTTTGTTGGTTCCCTAGCATGGGATGTCATAATGCTGTTACCATAAGTACTGACAACAATATTGAGGAGTGCCTATTGAACATTTCAATCAGCTCAAGAAACCATGATTCTAGCTAGCAACTCCACACCTTAGAGGTAGTTTGCAGCAACGAAAGTGTTGCACGACCCCTTTAGGGTGACCAGGAATGCATGTCACACAAGCCAGGTTTTCATTTTCTTTTTTTCTGAGGAAGGGGCAAGATGCTGCTATCATAGAACTCTTTTTTTCTTCTATGCTATGCATTTTATTAAACCGGGATGACTTACGCCCATGTGTTAATTAGAAAATACAAATTTTTTTAATTTCACTGAAATGCAGTTAATAGAAAAAAAAGACTGAAGCTTCACCATGGCAATCACTGCAGGTAGTTGAATCAGGCAATGGCAAATCACAGAGTTCATAGATCACCAACGGTGCAACTTACTGATGAATGTCGTGGGTACATTCAGACTAGCAGTGAAAAACGATGCTTTGGATATGTACTTAGACTATCAGATACGTATTTTCCGTGTTGTGGACAACACTGTTATGTTCATTTTGTGTTCATGGCGTCGCAAGCCCCTGCTGTTCCTAGACTTTCAACAAAAAGTTGTGTTCTGGAGGCCTGTATCGTTGCATTTGTGGCTCGAGTTTATAAAACTTTTTTAACACGAAAGCGCTAAGGGTCCTGTTTGCACAAAACCAGTGTCGTCGTAATTGGCCTCGAGTGAAAAATCCCGGTGGAAGCAAAAAATTAATAAAATTCGGGAAAAGGTCACAGAATGTTCAGACTGACGCCAGATTTCTCAGGGAGGTTACAGTAATCAAAGCAATGTAATTGAGCAGCAAAGAAAATTGAGTTAATTAGGGTTTCGGTAGGAATCGAACCGGAGACCTTTGGACTGCGAAATGGGTGCGCTACCCATAGGCCACCAAGGTTCGTTGGTTCAAGCTGAATAAAGGCAGACCTAGTAAATGCGTTGTAGCCCTTGACTTGGTGAACTGCCTTACAGACATGTACTGATTCATACGTGAGTAATTATGAGTACGCTAATTAATAACTGTGTGAATGTTGAGTACGCTATGCGAACGGGACTTGATAATGCTGTCTTGTCTGCCCTTAAAGATGAAGCATAAGCGTCCCCCAAATTTTTTGTTACCAGTCTCTTTCAAGACATGCTTTGAGACAATGCGCACTCCACTGAACAGAGACTAGAAAAGCAGCGAACTGTAAATCTTGTCAATCATGCACACTTGACAGAATCACATATGCCTGCTGTCATATTGTGACGCCCTGCAGTATTTGTGGTTTGAGATCTTTCGAAATGCCTGCTCTTTACAAGTGTTTTCATGCTGAAGATGTTGCTAAGTGTGGTTTTACTTGCACTTATTCATGACTGAAGAGCTTATAGTAAGGGAGGCACTTTGGATGGTTTATGCTTTTACTTTTCAGCTTTTAGCCTGCGTTACTTAGCAACTCTGAGTCATGGTTTGAGAGGATTCGGTTATCATCCCATCAAAAGGTGGACCACTGAATGAACGGTCTGAATTTTTGTATTTTTGAACACACAGCACTGTCTGAAAATATGAGCTTTAAGTTGCCGTACAACAGCTTACTACAGCAACCGATTCACTCTCTTGTATAATTGAGCACGACACTCGGAGGTTGCCAATATGTGACTTGCGAAGTTGTCTGTTTGCTAGTACGTTCCTGCAATTGCAGTTCTATGTCATACAAATCATATGATTTGAGATACGAGCAGGACAGAACTTGTAGCTTCCCATGTGTCGGCAAGAGACATTCCATCCCTCCTGCTTCTTGCCGTTATTTTGCTCTACAGCAAGGAGAGGCGTGTTAAAACAGGATATTTATTAAAAACTGCTGAAAGTGTTCTTCCTTTGTCCTCTTTTTCTTTTACCCACGATGCTATTCATAATAAATACTGGTGATACAGCTAGAACAGTGCCTTGCTGCTAGCACTCCATCATCGATTCCTCTTGTGCTGGAACCATACATAAGAAAAAAAGGAATGTCAGTAAAACTCAAAAGTAAATTGCAACTGAAATTGTATATGTGATATAATTGTTGTCTATTTAAAGTTATATCAGTGCTTTTGAAGACACCTCTTGCAAGCAATCTATAGACCAACACTGATCTGTGATAGCTAGGCAAGATATGATGGCACTGCTGTCACCGGCTGCGTGCAGCTGGGATTACTCTTTATAGGAATACATGTAAGCAAAAGTTTTCAAAGCAGTTTCTGATTTCACATTACACTTATGACATCGCCCCTTGGTGAAGAAAAGCCAAGTACCTCCTAGAGCAGAATGGGGCAATGTAGTTGGCAAAGCTAGTTTCAATGATATTGTGAACAAAGACTCAGAAGAAATCGGGAACAGTTGTTTTTGTAACTCATTTCAGCAGCAATTTGCATACGCATACAACTCCTACAGAAGACCTCGGAGACTTGGGAGGCTGCTGCTCTATGCAATTCCCTGCAAATTTTTGTGCTCGCTCTTTCGGTAACATTGGGCCACAGCAGCAATACAGTGAAACCTCGTGATAACGAACAAGTAAAAAAAAATCGTAAAATAGTTCACTACACCGAAATTCGTAATACAAAATTTCGTGAGAAACGCGCGCACCAGTGGCACAATTTAGTCGTGGAAGGAACAGCAATTCCGGCGATCCTTACTAGAGGAATGGAGAGACATTTTCCCAGGCTTTGGTGGCGTTTCGAAGGAGCTCGTGGCTATTCCGAAGACCGCAAAAACCAAGCCCCAGTTAGGTTGGCTGTCCCACACAGCATCGCAAGCGCAGGTTAAGCTCCGGCTACTGCGGCTTCCCCTCGTCACAGCTGTGTCGCGTGGAAAGTGGTACATCAGAGCAAAAGCTATCGCCATTCTCACCACCTCTACAACAGCCGACATGAGCGCAGGATTACTACTGCGAGCTTACAACCACCAAAGCTGCTTCCAAGGTGCTGTCAACAAATGCCAGAGGCGTGAACGCGTGCTGACAGCCAAGCTGCAACCCTACATGCCGCTGTTGGCAAGAGTGAGATGAAAGTGCAAGTCTTGGCACGAACGCTTGCCACATTACCACCAGTCACTTCTGCAGTGCGGCAAAGCCTGTTGCCTGCCATCCGAACGGGCGCAGTTTGGTGCTCAGCAGTTCAATATATACCCGTTTCATGGCCAACCTCACTCGATATACAGAGTATAAATTGCATGCATTAGTCAAAAATATTCATGAAGAGTTCGATATAGCCAATAACTCGTAATATCCGTGTTCGTTACATCGAAGTTTGACTGTATTACTTCCATGCCAGCGGTGCGGGGAAAAGAAATGCGGTACCCTATTCTGAAATGTTTACAGTGACTCTAGCTTCCAGCAACCACAAGCGCCCCCTATGTGTTTGAACATAGTGTAGGTCTATAGACTGTAAGGTACGTCGCCAGGCTAGTTGCTGCAGAAGAAGGCACATTGTCAATACAAAGGATGAGAAGATAGAACAAAGTAAAGCAGCAACTTATTGGAAAAACAACTGTTTGAAAAGGACCAACCAAAATTGTCCTGCTTTGTTACCCTTTTTTTAAATGAATTTAAGCGCACAAGAACACACACACAGGAAGAGGAAACACACAGGACAGGTGCTAACTTGATCTGATTTATTCGCAGCCAAGAGAGCAAATATATACATAAAAGGAGACATGCGTAGTAAAGAAACACATCGTCAGTTTCACAATACGCGCTCAAGATACCTGTACTCTGCCTGTATCTGCCTGTACAGTTATCTTGGGCATGTCTTGTGAAACTGACGATGTGTTTCTTTACTACGCATGTCTCCTTTTATGTATATATATTTGCACTCTTGCCTGCGAATAAATCAGACGAAATTAGCGCCTGTTCTGTGTGTTCCCTCTTCTTGTGTGCTTAAATTCATTTCAAAAAAAGCTATGCACCATCTAGCACACACAGAAGTTTTGTTTGTTACCCTCACCTTTTTGCTCAGCACTGGCAAGTACCTCATCCAGGTCGCCCATGTCGTCACCAAAGTCCTCGACACTTTGCGATTTCTGCGAATAAACCACTGCCTTCTGCGTCTCGATGTTCCGCATTGAACCTGCAGACATATAAAGCTCCCACTGTGATTGGCTCCACTTTAAATTGCAAGACATGTAATAGCACCGTTGAATTATATGGTCTAGTAACTAAGGCTGTCGTCTGCAAATTCAGCATCACCTGCACGGCACTGGACTTGAAAGCCACGATTTTAAAAGCAGCTTCTCCACTGTACGAGTGTGACAACTGATGCGGCTGGTTTGAAACGAAAAGCACAGAGACTCGTCTTGTGTCGCCATCCTGAATGTGTACATGCCAGAAATCTCATTCGCTACGCAAGTTGCACGTATTCAGTGAATTCCGTTCTCTCACTGATAAAACATGCTCAGCCGACCAAACAAAAGGCTGATTCGATGGCACCAGATGCATAGACCAGGCGTTCTTATTATTTTTAGCTTCGGGGAAACCTAAATGTTTTCGAAAGGTGCTGCAGAATGCTGCACATCCTGGCTGGCATGACTGGCTGTAGAGTGAACTGGTCTACTATGAACAACTAGAGCGTAATTAGTAGTCCCCCCCCCCCCCTCAAAAAAAAGAAAGGGGCAAAGGAAAGATGGATGTGGAGGCATACATAGATATATGTAGGTGCTCGGGGAACCCGAAAAGGATTGAAGAATTGCATAAAACAGCGCAACGGAAGACGAGACAAGACAAGGACAAACACCAGCACTGACTAACAATCATTTGGTTGTTAGTCAGCGCTGGTCTTGTCTCGGCTTCCGTTGCGCTGTTTTATCCAATTCTTCAAACACACACCAACCAGCCCGTATTTGGCCTCTTCCGAAAAGGATCCCTTGTAATCTGAGGGTTCTGCAGAACCCAGTTTGAGAACCCCTGACATAGATGAGAGGGCTAATGTAGGAAGGAATGGTGTGGTAACCATCTCGTTTTGGGCCGACACATGAATTACACTTCTAGGAAAGGGATGCAGGGAGTAAAAAGCTGGACGCACGTACCAAACTTTGAGTCTGCCGAGCCTTCTCTGAACTGCCGGCTCAGCATGTAGTACTCGTTTGGGTGGCAGATCACTTGGGCGGGTTCGGGGGACTTCTGGGTGATCCGGAATGTTGATGTGCAAGCCAGCTGGTAGTGGCCTTTCTCCACGAAGCCCATCACCTGCATTGCGGCATGTGACTTGTGACTTCACTGTGATGCAACTACAACACTCGTTGGACTTTCATCTCCCTCAACACAAGTTTGGCTTACAGTTTAAAACACACACTACCTCTGCAGTAATCCTGTCTTGTTATGGTGTTATGTTATGCCAGGTTTTATGGTACATCAGCAGGTAGGGCTATCACGTGCCAAACATGCGGCTGAAAAGTTGTCACGGAAAAAAAAACTCAGCATTCTAAAACAGTACAGTTACTTTAACTGGTTTCCCTTTTTTAAAAAACATAAAGAACTGAAAAGGATTTACAAGAGTACTGTCTCGATCAAGCAAGCTGTAGTAAAAAGCAAGTGTTCTCAAAATTGAAAGAAATGGTTTGTACTCGGGATATCAAGTTTTTGGACAAAAATAAAACATGGCTTACTGTCACCAGGTTACTGTCTATCTCACATGTGGCTTTTGCTTGTATGGCAAGCATAACGTACTATAAGGTACCGTATTTACACGATTGTAAGTCGACCCATTTTTCAAAATTTGAAAATCCGAAGTGGGGGGGTCGACTTACAATCGAAACCAAAGCATCACACTATAAATAAAGGCGAGACAAACGAGACAAGCGTGGTTGCATTTTTTGCTGCGCGGCTCCGTCACATCGTTCTTGCCTTGAGCAGCTATGTCAACGCGCAGAACCGGCATCCCCGCCCCGCGCGAGGCGTCCCGCTGATGGTGGCTGTCGATAAGCAGCAAACCAGCACCAACCCACTCCCCACACGTGGCCGCAGATTGCGTATGCTGATAAGCGGCGGCGGCCCGATAATGCCTTCGCGTTCTACTCTTTTTTTTTTGTTTACTTTCAACCGCGCACTCGGCGCCGAAGGGAGCGTCGGTAGTTGATGGAAGGGCTGCTGTTCCAATCGTGGCGGCACCCCCCTCCGAACCGCAGTGGCACCAGGGAGTGTCGGTAGCCGACGGAAGAGCCGACGCCGCTCGCGCGTGATTTCTCTCTGGCTCTGACGCATTCGACTACTGCCGGCCGCGTTTCACAAGTTTTTAATGTAGTGCTTAGTCATTCGTCATTTGTGCTCCAGGTCTGATAAGCCTGTCTGATGTCTGTCATTCTTTATGCCGAAGAAACGAACTGCGCGCCGGGCCGCAAGTTCGACCTTCGCACTGAGTGATACAGGAGTGGCAGCTACAACGAGGCAAAATTTTCAGCTGTTCCTCGCGATGTCATGATGTGGCTTTTTGCGAAGTGCAGGATTTCACTGCATGACGATGTTAGAACGACGAGCTGTGGGACTGCAGTAGCGATGACGACATTACGACGGCAGAGCTAGCGAGGACGATGGCGCAAGCGTGGACGAGTAGCCCAGTGACTAAGACATTTTTGTTTTGGAATGTGCCCACGGGCACTCCCGCGTGCGGCAGCCGATAGCGGCTGGTGATCAGCGGAGGCCACAGGATAGTACTGTCGCCTTCTAGTTCTACTAATAAAGGCCAAGTTTAAATGACCAAGTTTTTTTTTTTTTTTCACAATTGTGATGTGGGGGGGTCGACTTACATTCGAGTCGACTTACAATCGTGTAAATACGGTATGCATGTGCGTCCAACACAAAAATGTAGTAAAATCACTTTAATGAAATGTTCTCAGTGTGTTCTTAACTTTCATTCCCGTATGTTGGGCTGTCGCATCGAAACGCTCAAACAGGCTGTCCAACAGCCCTTGAAGCGATGCCAGCTATGCCTAACGTGAGTATCCTTAATGCTATGCGGAGGCAAAGGCACAAAAGCTAGGAGTGTACAAATAAGCGAAATTCTGAATAAGAATCAAACGTGTGTGTTGTTAGGTTCGTACCGCGTGTTCCGTATTTATCTGTCCCTGTTACGAAAAATTCCGCTGCGCAATCTACTGAACTATATGGGCTCAAAACGCCGACTACAAGGTATCTTATGATGGTCTTCGTCTTTCGATAAGTAATTTAACATCCAAAATTGCCTGCATTTTCGGGAATCGGCGAAAAACTGCATTCAGCTGCGGCAGAACTTTTCGTCCAAGCGAGCAAAGAAGCCACTTTGACAGGTTGCGCCATCTGGTGAGCGGTGAGGCAACCGATGTCACGGCTTGGGGCTGGAATGCGCACCTCGCGCGGTTTCTTGGGATGTGCGTGTCGTCTGCTCCTTGAAATTAACACCGCTCGCCAGATGGCGCAGTCTGTCAGACTGGCTTCTTTGCTCGCCTGGACGAAAAGTTCTGCCGCAGCCGAATGCAGTTTTTCGCCGATTCCTGAAAATGTAGGCAAGTTTAGATGTTAAATTACATATCGAAAGACGAAGACTATCATAAGCTACCTTGTAGTCGGCGTTTCAGCCCATACAGTCCAGTAGTTTGCGCAGGAGAATTTTTTCTAACACGGACAGATAAATACGGAACAGGCGGTATTTGATTTGAGAAATGGACATTCGAATTCCTGAGTATTTGCCAGTGACCAAATCTGCCAACTTTCATAAGGCCAACTATGGTAGACCACAACATCTGGGCCAATTATCCGAAGACAGAGTTTAAAGTGCCTGATAAACAGTACAAAGGTGTCCTCGTTGCCTTTTTCTTTGTCGTTTATAGAAGGTACAGTCAAACCGGGAAGCTGCCAGGCTTGGACCTCACGCGAAATTCCGCATGCGGGCTTTCCCACTTACCACCTGATGAAGACAAGATGACTGACCACCCGCTTCAAACTATCACAGAACGAAAGCGCGCGGTTTTCACAACGAAAAGCTCTACTACTCCGCATGCAAAGCTCAAGGTCAAAACCGCTTGACAATGACCTTCACCCAGGAGGTGTGGCAGTGACGTCAGATCACGTGCCTCCCTTGATTTGAGTATACAGTGAGGGGGGGCTATCAGCAAAGGAAAAACAAAGTAATTTTCTCATTCACAGCGAACACCTTAATTACCCATGAGGGAAGAGACGAAAGTAAGTCATTAAGCGTAGAAAGCTGGGCTAGTTGGTTGCTAGCACAATTGTGAGACATCCCAGCGGCTAAATGAGACACGGACGGTGGTAGACGAGGCAGGACTGGCGTTCGTCCTGTCTCCTCTACCGTCGTTCGTGCCTCATGTAGCCGCTGGAATGTCTCACAATTGTAGGAGACGAAAGAAGGGGCAAAGTAGGCAGAGAAAAAGAGCCACCACAATAGACGGCTCCAAATTAATTTTTGGCGCCTTACGCCCTTCAACGGGCAGTGACATCCGACAGAGCATAGACAAATCTGCATTCCACCTCCATTGAAATGCGGCTCTGATCCTGTGACCCTGTGCTCAGCGGGACACAGGTCACGCCATAGCCCCAGAAGTGGGTAGTTAACAGGTGACTGTGCCACTTTTTGAGAATTCTGCACTATTAAAGGATTCAAATCTATACAGCCTACAGGTAAAGCATGCCAAGTGTTTTTGCGCTAGCACTTAAATAAGTGATGTAATCAGCGATTAAATTTTGAGGCTTCTCCTCACAGCACAGGAGGGGTGTGGAGAAGCTCTATGTGGCGTCACAGAAGGTAAGATTTCAAACTTCCGTTGCTGCCAACCACACCGTGCCATGCCTAGTTGGATGCTACCAAACAATATGCGGAAGCCTTTGCCTTCAGTGGCATTGGTTTTTTTCCTTGAAAGCAAGCGTTTATGCGCTGTAAATGTACTGGTACCTTCAATGACATCATGGTGCCCCCCCCACTTGGAGCTGTGTGCTGCGGAGAAATTTGATGGCCATCTCGACTTCAATCGGTGATTAACGTCACCAATTCAAATGCTAGCACGAAAGGACTTCGCATGCTTTACCTGCAAGTTTCACATATTTGAACCCTTTAAGCTCGTCGATTTCTAAAACCTACGCAGTTGCCCGTTAACAATAGTGCTCTATGATAAGAC
This sequence comes from Amblyomma mixtum, assembly GCF_055824585.1. NCBI lineage: Eukaryota > Metazoa > Arthropoda > Arachnida > Ixodida > Ixodidae > Amblyomma > Amblyomma mixtum. The sequence goes on from NC_143018.1 coordinate 87,224,228, forward strand.
GAAATCATGAAGCCCCTTTTCACCTCTTTCAAATCGCTGTCCTTCACTCCTTCAGCCTTGAGCTTTTCCTGAAGCTGAGTTCGATCACTGTGCTTGAAAGGGCAACCTGGAAAGGAGATATTACGGTCATGAATTCCTCTGTAGCCATAATGATACAATGCAAGCACAATGGATCAGGCAGACGGCAAGAAAAGCAAGGAATCTATGAGAAATGTAAGCTAATGTTTGTTACGTTTCTTCACTGAACAGAAAGGCCTCTCCTATGTCAACACCTGTAAACCACATAGCACCACATGCAGGCAATTATGTATTACTGTACAGCAAAGAACATCGTACCCTGAAGCAGGAACATTATGACACCATGTACCAGCATTAAACAAAAAAAAAACGTGCAGCCAATGATGCAACCACCAAATCACCAGGGAAAAGAATTTGGTACAAGCTGTAGCAAAGACAAAACACTGATGTTTAAGACACATGTTACTCTTCTCTGTGCGTTGCCTGCAGCTCATCAAGAGAAAAAAAACACACTTCAAGACTCCGGCTACAAGACGGCACAGTTATAATAAGCAGATCAACAGCTGCTTTTAAGGGGGGGAAGCCGGTTTTAGAAAAAACAATTTTTGTTAATGAAGTCACAATATTGCAATCTTCAAGGAACATGTATTTTTGCATGCTGATTCCAAGCATATAATTCAATTTTATGTAAAACAAGTCCTTGTGCACCTATATAATAAGTTCTGTTAATTTTTTCCAAGAGCTTTCAATAAAAGTTGCTGCAGGAAACTTGCTAGGACGCATGCCATTGGCTTGTCTTAACATTAAACTATACAATAAGGACAAATTTATTATCTTGCCTATCATAGAAGTTGAGTTACAGGGTATTGAATTCGCCACTTCACAAACGAGAAGAAACTGACAATTTCAAAATCCTATAACTCACCTTCTATGATAGGCAGGATGATAATTTTACCCTTATTGCATAGCTTGATGTCAAGAGAAACCAATGGCATGCAATCTAACAAGTTCCCTACAGTAGAATTCCTTTCAAATTCTTGGCAAAAGTTACCCAACATATTGTATAAGTGTACAAGGACTTGTACATAAAATTAAATTACATATTTGGAATCATGCAAAAATGCATGATCCCTAAAGATTTCATAGTTGTGACTTCATTAATAAAAACTTATTTCTAAGACCCTCTTCCCCCCTTAATCTGTGCTCAGTGCAGACAGAGAGGAAAAACAGCGAAGGATGAGTACCATGGCATTCGCCGGGCCCTGGAGCGATGCCCGAGATGATGCGGTTGCAGCTGTACGGCGTGTAGTTTGCGCGTTTGCCCTCCGTGCCGTAGTTGTGCCGGATGTTATAACTGTACTTCTTGTCGAACTGCACCATCAAGCACACATGAGTGGGTTACACACACAAATTAAGACATTTGTGAATTACCGTGTTTGTAAAAATGAAAGACCTGACTTGATCCTTTTCAGGCTATGCTCTAAGAGCCGTAACTAACGTGGGAGGCTGGCATTTTCTCTTCCATTTGGTGGATCGCACACACATCATCCTGCAATCCTATCTTAACTAACACCTACCTAAGGCTCTGCATGACTTCAAAGCAATGATGAAACTCAGGGACACTAGGGTTGAAATGGCAGTTTTGCTGCTCAGCCAAGAACTTGAATTGTGACTGAAGGTGCCCACTATAACAAGCAACACCAGAAAAAAATTCGCTCGATAACCATCAAAGATTCTGCAAGTTTCAATGCTATCCGAAACTAACTTCAGGCCACACATGTTCTCTGGCACATTAACAAAAGACCGTGTGGTGGCATGCTCACAGGCTGCCATGCTTGAATGACCCTCTAGAAGTGAATCCCTTGTACAACTAGTAGCACCATAAATGAGCCAAGGTGTTCCAAAATTAAGTTCAATGCTCTGTGCACAGTATTCCGGGTTACGCGAGCACCTCAAACTGATACACACAATGTGAAACCATCAGGTGACGTGAATGTGGACCTTGTTAAGGAGTTGTGCATCTGTATCACTTCCCCGTCTAGAAAGGAATGACAGGAGCTTCCTTAGTGCTTTTTACAGAGTCTCCTTAAAACTGATGGTTTCGAGAACATACGTTACAAGTGACCGGTTCATTTTAACAATACTGGGATTGCTGGGACAAAGTTCGGAAGCGGAGCAGTAAATGTTAATGCAATGAACTGACTGGGTCGATTCTGTACCACACCACTCTTTCCTTTGCCTGTTGGAAGCTGCTAGCAGTGATGACTTGTAACAGCACATTTACTGGCTTGGAAAACCACAAGCAGTTAAAAAAGATGCATGCATAAAAAACTGATTGCTAGCTGTGCTGTAATAACCCATCATGGCAAAACACGAGGCATCAACAATGAATACAAGAGTGCAATGAAACATTCAAAACCTTAATGTAAATAGCACCATTTCAACAAACACACCTGCTTTTACTTATATGCTATCCAGGACCGTTCAGTCGCAGCATATTTGCTTAAGAGAGGTAGTTTCTAGTGCTCTACTCTCCTATTAATTCAGAGTGAAATGATGTACATCTGAAACTCACTACAACGAAGCAGTTTTTGATGAAATAATGGACTCACTGAAGGAATAACAATTCCCCTTTAAAAGTCTCAAAGAAGCCCATGTAGTATCTGATGTCTTGATTTTACGAAGTAAAATTTTCCTACATAATATATATCGCAAACCTCCAATGGACGTCACTGGCCAATTGCAATGGTGCCCAACCTTTTTTGTAACAATCAAATGTGGCAAACTGCAGTTGCCTCCAACCTTCTTTGCTGCACACAGCTCACTGCAAGCGCGCTCTCCTTGTCTGGCTCCGTGTGCAGTTTAGTTTCTGTTTCTGCAGCATGGTCCAATGATTGAAAACACTTGGCAGTGCATCTCGTGTGCTTGCCGATACCAAAGCCCTACCGGTTTCATAGGGCCAAGCGGCACGAAACGAATGTGCAAAAAATTATCATTGGACAGAAGGCGGCCATCACCAAAACCTTCTATCTGATATATGCATTCTTCACAAGACGCTCCTGTCATACAAAGAAGTGTTGCGGCCAGCGTGCTTGATAGCTGTACAGTGAATTACACCAAAGCAAGTGGGAAGGGGGTGCGCTTAGATGCGAAAAATCTAAAATTACCAGATGCAAGCAGTGTAACCCACTGCGTGTGTCTAGTACTCTGTCACTCTCACAGCTGCTTGAGCTGTTGCTCTCTGTATCCCACAGGAGCGATCTGCCAATGTGATTAGTGACTGAACACTTCTGAAATTGCTTTACCACAACGTCGACTCAGACCCGCTTCCACGTGTCCGAAATTCATGTTGCGAAGGTTGAAAGAAATGCTTTCTGCAGCTGTCTTGTCAGTGTCTTCTTCTAGTCGGGGTTCTGCACCCACTATTCGTATTTCTTTCATAGGTCTGCTTTAAAGGGTTTGCTAACTGAAGAAAACTCGCTGACTTCTTTTCAAGTTGCACATGTCAGCCCTTGTGCGGCCCCATAAGCTTCTTACGTGTCACAGCGCCTTTGAAAATCTAGTCCCGCTGTTTCCTCCACCTGACGACGCAGGCGCAGTCCATGCCAAATTCCACAGCGGCGCTGTGGTTTCCGCTGTCTTCGGCAAACGTTATTACTGTTTGCTTGAACGCTTAGGCAGCCCTCTTTGGACTCTTGCTGACTTCCATAAGGGCTGACAACAAACAAGGCAACAGCATGCCTGAGAAGCCTAATCCTGCCAAGTGCCACCAATACCAGGCCCACGTGACAATGCGCTAATAGCGTTACCTGGGTCGTGTGTAATGCGCTTTCAGCCAGTTTTTGCCATTCTGCGCTGCTATCTGTAGTGGTGTCGGATCGCAGCAACATAAGAAGCCAGAGGCTGGAGATCATACCCCATACGCCACACGACTCAGACAGCTTCATTTCGACAACAGATTAAGCAAGCGTGCTTGCCGGCTTGGCTCCACGCACTTAAAAAGGGGTGCTTAGATTTGCATACAAACTTTTTTCCTGAATATTTCTAAGAAAAGAAAGGGGAAGCTGAGAATCGCGAAAATATGGCAACGAAGAATTTACGACGCCCCTTTGACTCTGTTGTAACGAGACTCAATTTTAGCAGCACACATAAGCGAAATGCGGGTAAAGCTCTCCACTGAGGGGTTAATTTGCCCTCTTTCAGGTCAAACCTGGCTTGAATTCAAAGTGGCTACCAAGTTCTGTTCAAATTCAAGCTGCAGCACCAAGGAGCAGAATAAAGAAGTGCCACCACTACAAAAGCAAAGAAATCTCACGTTCTCAATGCCGACGTGCTTGGAAAACTCCTCCCTCCAGAAGCGCAGGGCATCCTGGAGGCCGAGTCCGATGCCCTTGAGGAAGAGGCCGTACTGCATGCGGGCTCCGTGGCGGAGGTGGTGGTTGGTCCGCAGGGCAGCGTGCATTGTCTTCATGCACATCGGGAAGGACTCCTGGCAGAGCTGCAAGCCACAAACAGAGTCTTTAAGGACATGAAATTCAATCGAACAGAAAGGAAAAAAATTCAGGGGGACACTTTGTTGACCTAAAGTGCGGTGAGGCGAAAGCCTTCTTGCGAGGTGTTGCTGCTTGTGTCACTGATGTGTGGTTAAGATGTTAGTTAAGTACAGAACTGTTTGTGAATCTTAAATGCCGGAGACACTGGAGGGCGTTTGGGAGGCATCCGTCCGATTCGACGCCTTTCTGCAAACACTCTCCAGCGTCCTAGACAAGGAGAACTACATATGCGTTGGCAGGAAGTAGCGCAGCCATTAGCACGATCGGCTGCGGAATGGAAGGACGGTGGTTCGCATCCCGTCATGCACAAAGATTTTTTTTCTGGTCTGACTAGAAAAAGCGTGACACCTCTGCTGACAACCTTCTGTCGGCAACGATGAAGCATTGAAGGCGTAAAAAAACTTACTTGTCATGAAATGTGTCGTATAAAGCAGAGCAACTTGGTAAACAGACTCAGTTGCAAGAGTGTCTGTTCGTTTGCAGTGCATAATAAAGAAGAACTTCATCAATACGTTTCAGGAGAAAAATGCGGGTGAAAAGCATATTATTTGGGGAAAATCTGCTTTCAGAAATTTCAGAAACCCCTGAAACTATATAAAGAATGAGGCTCAAGAATTAAATATAAAGTCACACTTCCAATTTCTTCAAAAGGCTAGTTACTGCTTATTGGCACAAGGTCTAGAGAGTTTTTCTAGTGCTTGCAGATCTCCCCTTGCATTTCCATAGTTGCTTTTTCTTCGGGAGAATGACAGCTCTGATAAGCCATGGGCAAAGGCTAGGCACATGTCGTCCTGTGTGATAGAACAGCAACTGCCACAGAAAGGTTAAAGCCTGCAATTAAATGGCTGAGAGGAAGTGCAGTGTTGGGCTTGAAGAAATGTGTTTTATCCAGAGTGCTGAATAAAAGCTCTCTCTGTGAACTACTCTTTATGCTTTATCATTCCTTATTTCCTAACAATCCTTATATATACTTAAGGCTGCTTGTTTTTGAGTAGAACTTACATTTCCCCGATTCCTGCACCCCGAACATATTTCTTAAAAATTGGGTTAAACCCGATTTCTTCTAAAAAATGAGCCTTCTAGACAAGGTTGGTTTTTCCAGTTCACAAAGCTGAAGAAACAGCAAGTTATTCGTGGACATCTAGTGCTTATTCCAGACAGGTGTATTCCGTCAACTGGGGATCGTAAACCTCTTTTAACCATCATTTTCATGACGTGAATGTATTGGAGGGTAAGTTCGAAAAGGGCAATTCCGAAGCAAGAGGCGAAAACATGGCTATCGACCAAACGTCCTATAGGAGTCACTGTATGAAGCGCTACCTATGCAATCGATACCCTGATCCAATGATCCAGCGTGATTAAAATAGTGACATTGAATGTTTTCGCGCTGTAGAAATAGAGGCAGCCTGGTCTTCCTCATACACCGGAGAGCTCTGAAGGAAATTGGTAAAGAATGCGACGAAATATTTGTAATAGATAAGAAAAAAATCTTAATTTGTAAACAATACTTTGTGGAACCCACAATTTGCATGTTGTCTATTACTATAATGAGCAAAAAAGGATGGCATTTTTGTGCCTATCAGAAAAACCAACTGCTCTAGTAAACTGTCTTGTGCTGCATAAAATCACGTAGCTAACTGCACAGACACAAACAAGGGCGTGAGGGGAAAGCCACAAAAGCAGACTTTCAACTGATTTTTGTTTGAAGAAATTGCGTTCTCTTCACATCCCTGTTTGTGTATGCACAGTGCTCTCTTAAACTGCGAAAACTGACCGAGAAAAACCCAAACCAAGGTGACTTTTGTTCTGAACAACCAGATTTTTGCCCAAATTTGAGCTAGAAAAATGTCACCCGGTTTTTAGCCCCCGAATTGTGGAAAAAATAAAACTTGGAAACAAAGGGCACTATACATATACTCTGCACTATACTCTCTGCAATCAGATATTTTAGACGCTTCTGTTAAGCTGTATGCATTGCGAAGTCAAGTCATGTTCTTAGGGAGAGTCTACACTGCACCCAATGTTCTCTCGTACAGGAAACCCTCCCTAACGCGAGTGCCGATATCTCAAAATATCGATAAAAGTGAAAGTTTTCATGTTGCACCATCAGCTCCAACAGGTGTGTGTTGCCTCAAAAGATTCCTGTGACGCGATTTTGATAGTATCTTTAAATCTGAACTGAAAAACTTTAAAAAAAACGAAGGGCCATTAACCAGTGGTTAGCACAAGTCACAGGTCACACAGTGAACCAAAGAGCAAGTAAACAATAGTGCATCACTACGTACACTCCTGGCTGCTACTTTGTACTGTTGTTGCATTGGGTTATGGCACATAGGCAGTTAAGGCCATCATGTGCCATAAAACCATAAATTTTGGAAAAATTCATGTTGTTGACACAAAGTGCAAACGTCTGTTTCTCAGGGCAATGGCCAGGCAGATCAAGAGATAACACACAAGGGAGAGTTATTTAATTTAATTTCTTTTACTAACTATTGACCATTTTTTAAGTCCTATATGTTTTGTATTTTAAATAATTTCGTGGCACCAACAATCATATTCATATGCTGTGTGACCTACAGACTTGTTTACAAAGCTCAAGCCACAAATGTCGCTGACCAGAGTTTGCCAGTAACCATGTGTTAGGCGCTCTGTGAGATGCTCACACATCTGCCATTAAACTCCATCATCCCCATAATCAGTGCTTTCAACAGGTAAACTCCACTGCACTGCAATGGAGAATACCTGAGTAATTTGCAATTCGCTGATCACATTGCCTTGCTAAGCCACTCAGGACATGAACTGCAAAACATGATCAATCAGCTAGACAGGCAGAACAGAACGGTGGGGCTAAGAATTAACATGCAGAAAACCAAAGTAATGTTCAACTGTCTAGCGAGGGAACAGCAGTTCGCCATTGGTAGCTAGGTGGTGGAAGTAGTGAGAGAATATGTCTACTTAGGGCAGGTAGTGACCGCAGATCCGGATCATGAGAGGGAAATAACTAGAAGAATAAGAATGGGGTGGAGCGCATATGACAGGTTCTCTCAGATCATGAATGGCAGATTGCCAATATCCCTGAAGAGAAAAGTATACAACAGCTGTATCCTACCGGTACTCACCTATGGGGCAGAAACGTGGAGGCCAACAAAGAGGGTTCAGCTTAAGTTAAGGACAATGCAGCGAGCTATGGAAAGGAAAATGATAGGTGTAACGTTAAGAGATCGGAAGAGGGCGGAGTGGGTGAGGGAACAAACGCGGGTTAATGGCATCTTAGTTGAAATCAGGAGAAAGAAGTGGACTTGGGCAGGGCATGTAATGCGAAGGCAGGATAACCGCTGGTCCTTAAGTGTAACGGAGTGGATTCCAAGGGAATGCAAGCGTAGCAGGGGACGGCAGAAAGTTAGGTGGGCGGATGAGATTAAGAAGTTTGCGGGGATACAGTGGCGGCAACTGACAAAGGACAGGGTTAATTGGAGAGACATGGGAAAGGCCTTTGCCCTGCAGTGGGTGTAGTCAGGCTGATGATGATGATGATGACTGGTTCAGTCACATGGTCTCCCTAATTTTGTGCAGTCAACTCTCACCTATGCAGCAGGAGCGAAGCAACAAGATGAGAGGTGCAAGACTGACCTGGTCAATCATTTCAGGAGTGACGGAGTCAGAAGGCCGCGACGCATCGAATCCGCTGCCAGCATCAAAGTTGGCCACGGCGCGCAGAATAGGCACAATGCGGTCGTCCTCTTCGAGCCGGTGGAAGATGCGCGTTGTCTGTGCCAGCAGGTGTGACAGGTGCGCCCGGTACTGTGATTCAACCAGCGTGATAAGGAACTCACTCGGTACGTATGCGTCGCCACGCCGCAGGTAGACAGTCCGCTCGGACACCAGCGGCAGCACGTCGAGGAAGGAGACCTGTATGGAATGTGAAAAGCATCAGCTCTAAGCTGTGTTGACAACGAAACCGTCTTCCTCTGGGCCAAAGAGCATGAAGACAGGACGGGCACTAACTACTACTAACTGTTTATTGCCAAGGAACCTAGCACAATATAAGCCTACACCACCAGACCACGTGACAGTCAGGGAGCCAGGCCAATGAAGGCATCTTAAAGCTAACTCATCAGTTGCCGGCAGTATCTCATCTACTCATGTTTCTAAACAGCTCTGCATGCCATAAATTCTGGACTTACATCCCAGAGATTATAGTTCTTACTGGAAGGCAGCGTTTCTTGTGGATCAACCCTTATCATTGCCTTCATCCCAACGCAGGTTTTCCACCTCATTTCGAGTGCCAATGCCATTCAGGTCACACACGCTGGCTTTCTTCATCATTAGAAGATTGTAGAGTTGCGTTCTCACTTCTGACTGCAGTTACCTGTTTTGTGTTGACGTTAATGGTTCCAGTGAGCATTATGTACATTAGGCTTATAGTCAGTGGCTTTATTTTTAGTGCTTGTCATTTCCACTTACGATCACTTTGTCTAATTAGCTACTGTAAGTTGTTGAAACATATAAAATAGAAAAATTTTACTCATGCTTATTCAAAGTCATTAGCACTGGATGCATGCTCGCTTAGAGGAGCTCAACACCCAAATACAAGCTTTACGATGGTCGAGACCGCATCCCGACTGAGTGCAGATGCATAGCAGATGTGAGGTGGTTCTGTGCACCTGCATTAACCGGTACAGTCTTGAAAGTTTGTAAGGCTCTTTTTGTCAATCAACTACTGCCGTAATCTATACTGGCTGAGGATGTGCACAGCACAGCGGATGATGCCCAGCACAGTTAGGAAGGTTTGTGAGGACTGAGTTCCCAACTACTAATCCTTTCTGTAATCGACACTAAGTAATCAAGACTTCTAAATGACAACGGACTAACAGCGCTATGCCAGTACAGCAACCGCAGCTACACATAACTAAGCGGTAAAGCTTAACCGGGTCTAGCTGGGTTTTCATACTTAGCTTCATTACAGCACCACTCCAGTTAGACGAAACCAATGGACACATAGGCAATGGACAAACAAGACACACAGGCAGAGTGGAGTGTGCTTTTTGATGTCCCTTGTTGTGGCAAGTAACCAAAGTACATAGTGCATTGATGAAGTTGACTGTGTGGTGGTTATCGGTGCGAAAAGCAACTAGCAGGGCAACATCAAATCCACCAGTCAGGTGTACCACCTGAGTGCAGCCCATACAAAGTGTAACGAAAACAAAGAACTTTTTGGCAGATTTCTTGGTACAAAGCTTGCATATGATATGGCTGCAGAAAGCAGTTTGAAGTATAGCATGTTTCTCTTGCTGTGTCCCTGTCTCATTTGCACGGCCACATTGTATTTAAGAAGAATTCCTGAAGCATTCAGAAGGTTAAAAGGCACCTAGACGTGAAACCAAATTGCCTTTCTGGGTATAGATAAGATAAGACAATTATTAGTGCACTTTCTTTTTGTCCCTGATAAATGCTACAAGCGCTTAATATTGTGAATCCACTGGTCTTTGGCAATAATGCTTGATAACATTGAAGCACATTGCAGGTTCGTACGAAACATATCAAGCTCGCAGGATTTTTATCGGCTTGTCTACAGGGATGCCTCATGCTCTGTGCAGCATCAGCACTGCAATATCTAATACACATTACACTGCTCTACAAAATTTCGTTTCAGGCTGATGTTGTCACAACCTAGCAACAATTTTTGGCAATAAATGTGAAGAGGCGAATGTCATTGACCGCTACATCAGTCATTGATTGAGCAGGGCATGTAATGCGAAGGCAAGACAACCGATGGTCCTTGATGGTAACAGACTGGATTCCAAGTGAAGAGAAGCCTAGCAGGGGGCGGCAGGAAGTTAGGTGGGCGGATGAGATTAAGAAGTTTGCGGGGATACAGTGGCGGCAACTGGCAAAGGACAGGGTTAATTGGAGAGACATGGGAGAGGCCTTTGCCCTGCAGTGGGCGCAGTCAGGCTGATGATGGTGATGATTAACTCTATGCAAAGAAATCCACGAAAAGGTGTTCACAGTCTTTTACCCTCCACAACAGCTGATGTGAAACAGTGAAGCCAAATGAAAAGGGCTCCAAATGGCTTGCTCGCCAGCTTCCGTCTTAATACTCTTGATGACAAGCACTGCTGTACAATTGCAAATGCATCCAAGAAAATTTCATGGGTGGAAAAAACTATGGGAATTTTTAAGTCACCTTAAGGGTGGAATGTGATGGCATTAGATTTCACATTTGTTGCAGCTTCTGTTGCAACTTCTTGGTGTGTTGGGTCAGTTTCTTAGCAATTTTCAGTCCATCAACAGCCATATTCGGACTGCTAACTGGAGTAGCACGTATCCGCTATGCTGCGACGAGGCCGACAATTGCATATATATCATACTTTTTTCTTATTTTTGATTTGGATTCTCCACCTAGGTTTCCGTCTAGAAACTAGGTTGCTTCACAACCAGGTGGGCAGGCTGTGATGACGTCACAAAATGATGTGATTTCTCTTCACCAACCATTAACTGACACCCGCCATGATGGTGCAGGTTGTGATGACACCACAAGGTCATGTGACCTCTCTCAACCAATCTGCAAATTTGGTGATACCGTACATCGGCGGGGTTTTGGTGTGATGACAACTTTATTGCTAGACACCCCACTCCAGCTGCACTGTGTCGTGCGCGTGCTGTTATTTCACTTTAACTAAGAACATCACAGCACCCAACCTGTATATATGTTAATATGCAAATAGATTACTTGTGCAGTGCACCGCTCCCCCTCCTATACTTTTCTGCATATTCCCCTAACCCTTTTCATTTCATTTCTCCAGTCAGCCTGATATCCCTTTATTTCTGCTTCCCCAGCTCGGGTGCTTCCCGGAGCGATGGCAGATGCCGAGGCTAGCAACAATCTTTTTCCTTCCTTTCAGAACCATTCTTTTTATTAAAACAACTACTACTACAACTTCATTGCTATCGCATTAAAAGAAAGGCCAACAAGCCGCATGAGAAGAAAATGCAAAAGAAGACAGAGGCAAAAAAAAAAGTCGCATAAAGGCAACCGCAATAGCAGTGCCTTGAACCCTTCTCCCTAATTTCATACCTGCACCATCTGCACAGCCTGCATGGGATAGCGTTTTGTTCTCATGCGTTTACAAACAAACAGTGCACACGTCTCGAAGCCGTCACCTCGCATTGCTAGCTTCAACCCCACTGCGACAAGCAGTGGGATGGAGCATAGAGAGCATGCTCACTACTCCCACCACCTCCTTCTCACACAGGTCATCATGGGAGCATGGCAAAAACACTGCGTAACCCAAGAAAAGTGTCCTAAAAAGCAAAAACTGAGCTTTCCATTCCTCTTCACACTCAAAGAATTGGGAACAGAGACTGAGGAGCCCTGCACTGTCTGCACACAATATGCTCACAGAGCCCGTATGCCTCAGTGTCAGAAACAACACCATCAAAAAGCTGGGGTCTGCTCAAGCAAGGCAACCATGGCATACACTTGTTTGTTACGCTGCATGTAACATATCATATAATCTCGTGCAAGAGCCATGGCCCCTTTTGAATTTTTTAAAAAAGTGTGGCCCATATAAGAGTTTATACAACATATGGAATGCATGTTACTGATTACCAGAGTCCAATTTTGTTACTGAATGAATGAAACAGACAATTGAAATGAGATATTTTCAGACATTCTCATCTGCGGGCAGTTTGCACTTTATGAGGGAATATACATCTTCCACTTGAGAACTCATCTTTGTGCAGTTCTTGCTGCACTAGTCTAAGGAATGCATGCGGAAATCTTTAGAGTGCAATGATCAGCAATTAAAATATTGCTCCACAACGCCTCTTACTCCTTCTATGATACACACAGCATAACATCAATTGAATACAAACTATGGTGGAATGGCATTCAAGCACTTGTTTTGATGTATCCCATTTTTTATACACACAAAAATGTCATTGTAATCATCATTCCCATTTAGCAAAAAGGACTGCACTACTTGGCCCTGTGATGTTTTTCCTTTGCTTACACTACTTTCAAACAACACAAATACCAGAGCTGTCTCACAGTAGGAGATGACAAAATAACATTCAGGAGCTTGGGAGAGTTCCCTCCTACCTTGTAAACATCCATTGCATCCAGTTTGGCGGCGGTCATGTCAGGTGACGAGGCAACTATCTGTTCGAAATACTTCGCTTTCTCATCTGCAGATATCTGCAAAAGGTTGAAAGGCCATAAAATCAATTAATACAAACAGTGGCAGCAGTGGGCAAGGAAACACACAAAGGTATTTAGCACGAAACAAGTTCTTCAGTGCAAGCTAACACCGTATTACAAAAACTTGCCTGGCCGAATAACGATTATTCAAAAATAAGCACTACAAAGACAAAGGCGGTGATTTTTCACTCAAAGAGCAGATGCATCTCTATTAAACACAAGGACACCTTTAGAAATCCAAGAATACTCATGTTGTTCCATGTCTTCAGGTGCTTGGTGTTTATTCTCTGAGAGAGCCTACAGTGGGATGATTGGTTTATTGTTTTATTAGGGTTTAACGTCCCGAAGCGACTCAGGCTATGAGGGACGCCGTAGTGAAGGGCTCCAGAAATTTCGACCACCTGGGGTTCTTTAATGTGCACTGACATCGCACAGCACATGGGCCTCTAGAATTTGACCTTCATCAAAATTCAACCGCCGCAGCCGGGATCGAACCTGCGTCTGCCGAGTGCCGTAACCACTGAGCCACTGCAGCGGGGCCTACAGTGGGATGACCGCCTATAAATATTTTAAAGCACAGGTTAAGGTCTGTCAAGCAACTTTAAATTACCACCGTTATTCTCTTTCTCATTCAGTGAAACTAATAGCCTAAAAAGCATTATTTGCGCCTTCTTTACATTACCGCTATTCAGTAAGGGCTACCACAACTAAAAAAAATTAACCAGGCTGCTAAAAAAGCAGCAAAATAATCCTGCAAGTAACTGCAAATACAAAGTACACTGAGTCTGCTCGTTCTCTTTTTAAAGAGTTCAAGGCATGTGAGTTTATACTGGTCCGGATTGTCTTGAAAGTATTATTTTAGTATACAACACTAAACCACTCTCCTTTCGGGTATTGCAGCCTTATCGCGAAATGATCTGCCGTATCCCACAAGGGAAAGCAAAAACTGATAACTACAGTATACAGATCCTCCAAAATATTTCACCATGGCTTTTGAATGATTACAGAAGATTAGGAATTGTCTTTCTAAACAAATCCTCTGAATTTGAAGACTTGTTCTGGATCACGCACAACCTTTTAGTGCAATTTTTTTCTTACGCTACTGCCTATTCAAATTTTGATGTTTGTGTATGCTCACATACTTCTAGATCGTTTAAATTCATCTCTTTGCATAGCATAACGCTCTAACTTTATCACTGCCTCTTCGCGCTTCCACTGCCACTGTATCTGAGGCCCAGGGATTCCCTCAAGCCATCGTGGAACAGCTTTTCCCGTGTCTTCCTGTACACTTCCGTGTATGAATAAAAGAGTAAATGAACTCACCGGTGTGAACCCCATGTTGGCGTCCTTCAAAAAAGCCTGGATACCAGCGGTACTCTCGTTTTGGAATCGAAAGCGGAAAAGGTCCATTTCGTGGCTCATAAACCAACGCCGCTGTGCTGGCCTACAATAAAACGAGTGAAATATTAGTTTTAAATTTGTTGAAACCTCCCTGTGTGATGGTAGATTGTTCAAGACACTTTGTTGGGCTAGCTTGTTTGGGAACATCACAGAGTGTCATCATCATCATCATCAGCCTGACTACACCCACTGCAGGGCAAAGGCCTCTCCCATGTCTCTCCAATTAACCCGGTCCTTCGCCAGTTGCGGCCACTGTATACCCGCAAACTTCTTGATCTCATCCGCCCACCTAACTTTCTGCCGTCCCCTCCTACGCTTGCCTTCTCATGGTGTCCACTCCGTTACCCTCAAGGACCAGCGGTTCTCTTGCCTTCGCATTACATGCCCTGCCCAAGCCCATTTCTTCCTCTTGGTTTCGACTAGGATGTCATTAACCCGCGCTTGTTCCCTCACCCAATCCGCCCTCTTCCGATCTCTTAACGTTACACCTATCATTTTCCTTTCCATAGCTCGCTGCGTTATTCTTAACTTAACTGTCACAGAGTATACAGAGTGACATTAGACACACAGTGAAGGAAGCTGACAACGCTGAAAGCCGGCACTGTGTATTGTCTCTTGTTTTTCCTTAACTGTGCTTATTTCGCCACGCTGTCCACTTCATGATACTGCTCATATATGTAGAGGCTGCAGGCAGCACCACATTGCACATGTAGCCCAGGCACTAGACTTTAAAACGCACTACACTTAAAATGCACTATATTTGCTCATTAAATGAGCAGAAGTGTAGCACAGAGCAGAATTGTTGTTAACAGCTGTTAAGAATGCTATATGTTTGCTGGCTAAGCGCTTATACCAAGCTAACAGTGAGCACAGGCTTCAATACCAGGCTTCTAGGAGATGGAAACCGGACTAAGATAAACAGCGGCAAGCATAAATACACACTGGTGACAATTATTCAGCTTCTCGTTTGGTACCGTCTTGCCTAAGTTTGTGTCTTTCAGAAGTCCCCACAACATACTTGTCAGCCATGGCACAGATTATTCTCTAAAGTGCTTCGTGAGCAACAAACGAGCTCTGTGAAACTCATGCAAGCAAGATTTGCTGCTGTAAAAGCGAGATCACGAAAGTTTTTAAATATTAAGATCACAAGATACTCATATGGCTGCACAAAAAAAAAATGTAGAGGTTCAGCTCACGTTTCACAGAAGGCGAGAAGAAGGATGAAAAATGACAAGTTGTCCTTCCGAACGATAGCCGGCCCATTGTCGTCAGCCACCTGCGAAGAGGGGAGGGCATTACTAAGTTTGCTGATAGATCAAGCTCTGCTGGCAGCAAGAATAGTATATATATAAAAAATAAAGGCGCTGCTCATTTTATAAGGGATACGGTGGTCGAAGACTTAATCTGAGATAGATGAATGAAACTATCGAACAATCTGCGAGAATTTCCGCCTCGTTTCAGAGCACCTCAGGAAAACGACTGCCCTACGGAACGGTGCGATTCAAGGAGGTTCACGCCGGTCAGCGGCGGTGTCCACAGTTACTCGATAAGCAAGCCAGCGGCTCGACTACAAGCATTAGCGCGGATTAGGGGAGGACCTCACCCGACTGACGTAAGCTTTCAGTTTCTGCTTGCGCAGGTCGTCCATCACGGCACTGGCGTAATCCGGTGAACGCTTGTTGTTGAACTTGGCATCGGCGACTTCGAAAGCTTTCAGTACTGCAGGAGACACGCCGAGACACCGCATCAGACATGATGACGCTGGCTTACCTATTAAAGCAACAGCTGCTCAAAGCGAGCATGTTCTGAAAGTCTGCTTCACCTTTCAGTCTTTCGATGGCGATCTCCTCGAATTCGCTCAGCGGTATGTTGTCGGTGGGAGGAGTGTTGTAGAAATGCAGAAGCGTCTTACGACCAGCGTAATCGGCCAGGGGGTCGCCGATTGCGATGTGTCGGCGTCTCCTGTGGCCTGAAAACTGCATCCTGAAGCCCGAAAAGAGGCAATGCAACTCACGCGTACGAAATGTGCGGTAAGCGCGCCAAAAGAAACCCGCAAAACTTTTCCCGCGAAAATTTAGGCCATTCAGGTTTGCCACTCACAGCATTTACTCTGTTAAGTTTATAGGTGGCGCTGCAATCCAGGCAGCAGAGCGGCCCCACGCGATCGCCGTCTAGGCGGTGGCGCTGCGGTCGCTTTAGGATGAGCGCGTCGTCTGCTACTCCCAGCTCAACGTTTTTAGATAATATTATCAACATAAAGTACGAGGAGGCAAGCGGTACGTCATGTTTCTCTAAACCGCGGAAAGAAGGGCTTCCAGTTTTTTTCCGATATTTACAGCCAGAAGCTCAACCTCGAGCATCCTGCCCTCAGAACGCACGCGGACTTCGCAATTCGTAGATGAGCGCGGCTAGAAGCAGCCGACCCCGGCGCAGACGATGCGAGGCGCGAGCTAACAGTAATCATTCGCGCAGCAAACTGTGACCAAGCGGAGCCAATGGGCGCCGCGACGGTGAAGAGAAATCGTGGCCTCTGAGCTCAAGCGCTGTGTTAAAGTACCGATGCTTGAGCTGGTCACGGAAGCCATGGAAAAACAAACGCGGTACTCCCACCACCCGAGAGATAGCGCTCGTATCTCTGAGATGAAATCGGCGACAGAAAGGGGCCGCATACCCGGATAACCCGGTGCAAGTTTTCCAACTGTCTTTATCTAGAAACGTTGCTTTTAATCCGATGGAATGGATGAATGAATGGATGAACAAGTGGATAGATGATAATGACCTTACTCTTTGTATTGAGCCACTGATCTCCACTAGGTGGCTGGATGCCGCATTCCCGCTTTCCGAGACGAGCGCGAGTGAAGCCACCGGAAGTTGGACCGCTTGTCCCGGAAGTCGGGTGTATGCTGTGTATTTCAATGCAAAAAGTCGTGTCTTCCGCCCTTTCGTTCTCAGTTTTTTGCGTTGTTTTCGTGTGATGTCTGCTGTTATATGAAAGGAACAAGCAAGCTGAACGCGAGAAATGTGAGCATTGTGTGCAGAACCCTGTAATTTCTGCGAAAGCGAAGAAAACAGGCATGCAGGTCTCACCCTGCCTCGGCAAAGGGGTACGTGCATTAAACACTATGTTCTTGCCTGGTTCTTGTATTCCGAGCGTAAAGGAGAAGTAGTGGAATGACGATGAGGCTAGGTCACCTTAAAACCGAATTTTCGTGCAGCAAAGAAAAGGCACAGCGCGAGAGGAACGACTGACAAGAAAGGCGAATGGTGCAGTGCGCGTGAGAAGCGCTGTTAGAAGTCAACTGCACCAAGCACCACGAATTAAAGATCATTCAGGCTTAACTTGCTACAACACGAAACAGTACATGACACGCTCCGTCGAAAAAGCAGTACCATACCTTTTGGAGGCGCTAATGTGAACCAACCGAACACTGTCGACACCTCACAAGATAGTAGCCTAGCCCTCGCCCCGGTTCGGTCGAAATATAATTCGGTAAAATGGTCGCTGCAAAGTAAGCTGCCTGGTGAATGTTTCAACCTATTCTTTCTTATATTTATCCCCCATTGATAGCATAACTTGGGCTTGAGCGTGGGAACAAGCATCGCAGTAAAGAGCAGAGTTGGCGAAGCTAGGCAAACGAGACGACACCGAGCCGAGTAGACGAGGCTCCATACTTGCTGTGTGTAGCGACGTCCTGTCGTCTGCTAGTGTCGCCCCATTGAAATGCAATGGGACCTTATTTTTGAAACGTCCTTCCCGAAGACTTCGCTGGTCTCCTCGCTCAGTTGGCGGCGCAAAAGGTAGGCATTGTCATGGAAAAAGACGAGAACGGCGAAAAGACGAAATGCTAAGTGGGAAAACATAACTGGAACTGAAAAACCGTGCTGAGGTCAGATTTCATGCACTGCCAAAGGCTGACTTCCGGGACAAGGCCGTTTACTTCCGGTGGCTTCACTTTCGGGCGCCCGATGCGGCATCCAGCTCCCCTAGTGGAGATCAGTGTATTGAGCCACTCCCCATCTCTGTAAAAATTTTCCTCTCAATTTCGCTTTTATCTTGTAAAGTGTCTAAATCGACTATTTTCCCTTCACTTCCTACACAAATCTTCTAACCTCCTCTTTGTTAAAGACACGCTTTTCTCATCCATTCATCCGTCCTCCCTAGCAGATCCCGCGACGTGTTCCCTCAGGAACGGCGGGATGAAATGCTGTGCAGCTCAAAACCAAATCCTCTATGGTTTTCGTTTCAGTTGTATAGGGCGCGCATAATATAATAATTTCTTGAAATTTTGACCTGTGTGTTTTCGTTCTCGAAAATTCCTGTCCTTGCTTCGAAAACTAATAAACTACGAGCGAATTATCAGATAAATGCACTTTCTTTAGGTCCTGCTTTTGTGCCCTACGTATGAGTGTTCATTTTCTTTGCCTTCTTTCTTTCCACATCTTTTCTTTGTCTCCTTTACCTCCGTTTCGACACTATGTATTGCTGAACCCCATCCCTCACCCACTCAGTTCTTAGCTTTCAGGTTCTGTTCGTCCATTTTGTATTGATATACTCGTACACCTCTATTGCCCACCTTATTTCCTCTATTTCGGTTAGTCTGCCTCTCTAACTTCGAATGAGGCACAGCTTGCAGGAGGCGGCGACCCTGGACCGTTCTGCTCGCCGTTATGTTAAAATACTGGAAGATATCTATAACGACTACACAGCTACCATAGTCCTCCATAAAGTCAGCATTAAAATTGCAATAAGGAAGCGTGTCAGGCAGGGAGACACGATCTCGTCAATGCTATCCACCGCCTGTTTACAGGAGGTATTCCGAGGCCTGAATTGGGAACAGTTGGGGATAAGAGTTAATGGAGAATACCTAAGTAATCTACGATTCACTGATGACATTGCTTTGCTTAGTCACTCAGGCGATGAGCTCCAAAGCATGATCGATGAGTTAGACAGGCAGAGCAGAACGGTGGGTCTTAAAATTAAAATGCAGAAAGCCAAAGTAATGTTCAACACTCTCGCAAGGGAACAGCAGCTCACAATTGGTAGCGAAGTGCTGGAAGTGGTAAGGGAATACGTGTACTTAGGCCAGGTAGTGGCCGCTTATCCGGATCTTGAGAGGGAAATAACTAGAAGAATAAGAATGGGGTGGAGCGCATATGGCAGGTTCTCTCAGATCATGAATGGCAGATTACCAATATCCCTCAAGAGAAAAGTACACAACAGCTGGATATTACCGATACTCACCTACGGGGAAGAAACGTGGAGGCTAATGAAAAGAGTTCAGCTTATAAGGACAACGTAGCAAGCTGTGGAAAGAAAAATGTTAGGTGTAACCTTAAAGGGGCTGCGAAACACTGCTTGGGGGGATACCGGCTATACTTCAGGTGGGTTCTTTATGTCACACAGATACTGACTTAAAAAGAATTACAGGAATCGATGCACAGGAACGGGAGTTATTCAGTGGAGAAATTTCAAAATACAAGCAAACAAAACGCTGCCCTCGACTCGATTTTGGCGGGGCTTCCCACTCCTATTTCGCTCTCCCAATGACGGCACCTGGCGCAACCAATCAAAACAGCCATCCAGAGCACGTCGCGGAAGTTTGTACTCCATGGTTGCCTGCTCCCTGTAACTCGTTTTTCCTGAGACTGGCAGCGTCGTTTCCATGCCAGAGCGCCCCTGGTGGTGTATTTTTATTTTACTTGCTTTGCAGGGCTTTTATCTAAGACAAACAAGTTGTTTTTGTTGATCTAATATAAAACGCAGACAGGTGCAAACTGTGTCTTTTTATTCACACAATTTGCAGTATATTTACTGTTTGTCCGATCATCAAGCTCGCGCCAGGTGATGTCATATCCGCTGCTAAAAACCCGCCACTGTGTGGCGACACCATCAGAGCCATGAAGTTGTTTTTGGGAGGACATTAAAATATTAAAAAACGGAATATACGCGGTATTACCGACGCTAATAGCACCATTATAACTCACTGTATGCAATCAACAGGCAAAACAGTTAACTAAGATTGTGTTTCTGGGCCCCTTTAAGACACCGGAAGCAGGCAGTGCGGGTGAGGGAACAAACATGGGTTAATCACTAGTCGAAATCAAGAGGAAGAAATGGGCTTGGGCAGTGCAGGTAATGCGAAGACAAGATAACGTGTGGTCCTTAAGGGTAACGGAGTGGATTCTAAGAGAAGGCAAGCGCAGCAGGGGGCGGCAGAAAGTTAGATGGGTGGATGAGATTAAGAAGTTTGTGGGGATACGGCGGCCGCAACTGGCGAAGGACAGGGTTGATTGCAGAGACATGGGAGAGGCCTTTGCCCTGCAGCGGGCGTAGCCAGGCTGATGATGATGATGATAACGACGATGGTGAAACTGAAGCGGCCTCTGAAGCTGGTAGATCTCGAAGAGTACGCCTGAGTTCTAAAATCTCCACTGCACCGAAAGACGGCCAATGGTGAACGCATAAGTGTGGTGTTTTTCGCACTGCTGCGTGTGTAACGAGTAATCGATATAAAGAAGCAGTGCTGTGTTTCAAGAGAATATACTGAGGGGAGAAAAAGGCATCTCTTCAAGGCCCAGTCGTATCTTTGCTTCCGCCCAGCGCATATATTACTGCGGCCTCTCCCGTATTCCAGCCTCTCTTTTACCCGTGGTGCAGTAAAGGATGGCGATCACGCAAGCTTGAGGTTTCCTTCACGCGTCTACGTTGTCGCGTGCCTCACTTAAACTTCTACCTTTATAGATCTGGTCTGGCGGTCTCCCCATTGTGCCCGTTCTGCGGAGAACCCGAAACTATAGACCACTTCTTGTTGACCTGCCGCCGTTTCTCCTCTTTACAGAGGCTCCTACTAGAGCACCTGTTACTACAGCTCGGTCTAAGTCTATCAACTGGTGTTGTTCTGTCTCTTGGTGCCTCCTCCCTTGATCACAGTAACTGGAATGCGCTCTCCGCTATTCAAACTTTCCTTACAGACACTAAGCGGCTGCCGTCCTAAGCTCTTTCTCATGGTCATTATTTATCTGCAACGAAAGCTTCCTAAACATGGCACGTTTATCCCCATTCCCTCTTTCAGTCACCGATCTCACAGTATTTGTTTAGTTTTTTTTTCAATTAACAAATCTGAATTACTTTTATTTATTTCCTTATTAATATCCTTATTACCGTTAGAATTTTTTTTATTTATTTTTTAACATTTTGAGCACATTCGCCGCTTGTCTCATGGCCAATACCCCGCAGTGGGTACGCGCCATTATTTTGAGGACAACAACAAGAACACCAGCGTGTTCAATGCCTTTGCATTGGTCTGGACTTTCAAGCCAGGCATGTCTTCGAAAATCGCATCGGCGAGCTTTTAATTCGCTTAATTATGTGAACCAGTTTTTGTGCATCGAAATCTCTTGGCAGCTCTCTTCACCACGAGGCATATCCAATGGAGATACCTAGTCTCAATGGTAAGTGCAGCGTGGCAATTGTTAGGTATAACCGATGCGCAGTACCTTCGCGATAAGTATATGGATGAAATTTAACTGAATTTAATAAAACAGTGCAACTTACGTTGAATGAAATCATTTGAACTTGTCGAATCTAAGTGACTCAGTCAACACAGTTTGAGGAAATCCGATAGAATACAAATGAAAATTCCTTTAACAGTACATCTTGCTGGGCTAGTTGGTGGAGCACTGTCGAACAAAAGGTAAAAACAGCGCAAAATTTAACACTAACCACACAGAAATATGTCCTGTCCATCTTTCTGTGTGGTTTTTACTTTTTGTTCGACAAATTAAAGAATTCCCTTTCTTTCAAAGAATTCGTTTTCATTCACCCGTTGAAAAGGGTCGGTCGCATTAGGTCGTTAGAAGCTATAAATGGCGCAGTGGCGCAGACGATGGTAAAGTCACTATCATAGATGTTATCATTCTTATGATAGTCTATGATAACGTTACGAACGACGACCAAAGTCGCATTAAAGCACAAGGAATGACGTTCGTTTTAGAGGGTCCTCTTCTCGTCAAGGGTCCACTAAGCGCGCGTGTATAGGAGAAACCTACGTGGAATAAATATTCGGAACTATTGTGTAGACGTCTTCGGTGGGCCTTTAGCCTATGCCTAAGTGCGCTGATTTCCTCCAAGGAGTCTAGTATCTAGAAAACCTAGTAGAGATAAAATGGCCCTAGTTGGCTACCATACCGCGGAAGCATATTCGCGCAAATTTGCGAACAGATGCAAAAGAGGAAAATAAAAACCTTGACGAGCGATTTACCTCAGTTGATTAATCTGTATTATGAAGCCTCACAAATTGTTTCCAAAAACGAGCCATCAATAATTTGATGCGGACTCACTATAGCGTCATGCAGAAAAAAACGGTAACAACTGCACCTTCCGAATATCACATTAAAATCAGCATTATTTTACAGGCTGTTGGTGCACATAAAATGAATGCAATCAGCATGACTTGTATCACTGGGACTTCGGCAGTTTTTTTCATCATCATCATCATTTTATTTTGTGAACCCAATACATCAAAACTTGATTGGACCCATAGCCAGCTCGGCTAGTGAAAGGTCCAAATACAAGATATTCACAAAATAAATGGCAGACATTCAAACTGCATGTACAAGAAGACGTGAGATACTACAATCACGGCATTGCAAATATGTAAAGCGCATACATATTCAGAAAAACAAACATATTCTTAAATGTACAAAACCAAACACAAACCAACCACAGTTAAATGAATGAATGAATGAATGAATGAATGAATGAATGAATGAATGAATGAATGAATGAATGAATGAATGAATAATTCTCTCAGTGACCTTCAGCGCCAGCCCCGTGCTTCGTATTTTCTCAAAATCAACCGCGTCATTTGTCTCGCAGTTACAAATTAAAATAGAAAAAATATCAACAACTTGATATGCGCCGATTCCCAAGAGCAATAGCTTAATTGAACGCAGTAGTCCCAAATTAAACACATTTCAACTCGTTACTGCAGCTACGCAGCACACTGAAGCTACCACGAGAGGCATTCGTAACCAACTGCGCGCAGACCAGCGTAGTCACTCCGTGACGTCATGTCCGTTTCCTGGTCTCGCAGGAAGTAGGGCGTGCGTTCGGCACCGGCACAACAATGTCCGTAAGTCGCACTCAGTACATCACAACGATATAAAGAACAATACAGTATGCCAGCAACACATCGAGTGGTCCTCATACAGTGTGAGTGGTCAGCACATAAGAACGAAGGTACGAAAATCTAAAAAAATAAAACACGCGGCTGTTGTTGCGGCGAATTTCGGTTTCTGATACAAAGGCGAAATTTGTCATGGTGTCCCAAGGACAATCTATTGGGGGGAGGTGAGCAGAATAACGCGAGGTAGCAAAAATATGCTGTCCATGCAAATCGGGTTGCACAGGCGAAGTTAGGTAGAGTCCAGAAGTTCTTTGACCAGGCCACGCTGTTAGTACCGAGTGTCCTCGGTCTGTGGTCCGTGGGTAGAAGCGCCGGTGCCAAGGACCTTTCTGCAGCTGTCCAAAGGACGTTAAGAAACTTCAGTGCAGTCCTTAACTCCCGACTTCACAGTTCAAGAGCCACCGTGGTGGGTCAGTAGCTAAGGCTTTGCAACGGTTCCGTTTTACTGAAGGGAGATGACAAAGGCGACCATGTTCTCAGACTTCAACCTGAGCTAAGAAACCACATGTAGCCGAAGTTATTCTGGACTGCTCCACTAGCGCCTCACTCATAAACCATAAATAGATTTCTTCGATCAAAGTTCATGAACACTATAAAGGTCAAATCCCGCTTCGCCACACGAATACTCCGTTGTTCGTGGTGCTGCCATGACTCGTTTTCTTTAGCGCTAAAATTTATACACAAGTGCCCACACCAGTGTCAGAGTCCTTCAAAGCTCCTGGAGGACTCTGCTGATATGGCGTAGGAATTTTTCTCAGCAATAAATACATACCGGGTGTTTAAGCGAACACTTTCAAAAATTCTCATAAGTAGAATTTCCTTGATAAAGATATGGATTTTGCAGCATAGTATTACCAATGGTGGCGGACACCATAAAACCGGTGAATCGTATTAGGTAGTAAACTGGTTCACTAATTTTTAATTAATTTTTTAACTATTATAGTTAGGCGCCTAGTTGCAATTAGATATTTTTAGCTGGTCGTTAGTAATAGCCATATCAGTTTTTAGAATTTCGAAAATGCAATTATCCTCGGCACTGTGGCTCGACAAAATTTGGCTTTTTCGACTAGTTACGTGCACTGGAGGAGATGCTTTGCCTGCATGCTTTCGATAGCGCATGTATTTTTCGCCCGATGCAGCCAAACTTTGTTGAGCCACAGCGGTGAGGGTAATTGCGTTTTCGAAATTCTAAAAACTGATATGGCTATTAATAACGACCGGCTACAAATATCTAATTGCAACTAGGCGCCTAACTGTAATAGTTAAAAAGTTAATTATTAAAAATTAGTGAACCAGTTTACTACCTAATATGATTCACAGGTTTTATGGTGTCCGCCAACATTGGTAATACTATGCTGCAAAAGCCATATCTTTACCAAGAAAATTCTACTTATGAGAATTTTTGAAAGTGTTCGCTGAAACACCCGGTATTTTGCTACCAGATAAACGTCAGCACACCAGAAAGACCTATAGGATCAATTTGTACTCACAACAATAATTGAATGGAGTTGTCCTGAGTGTTTTTTTGACTAACATTAAACCTGCACCCCCTCTCAGCTCTGCCCCCGGTGCGGTCCGCAAATCTCTATAGTGACGCTTCAGGTTATAGCTAAAGTAGACGAGACAAGCACACCAGTTATGAACAAAGCTATTGGTTCAAATGAGGGTCGAACACCAAATGAACCCGAAAGCAGACTAAGAGTTAAATCTTGTGAAGGAATACAGCAACTATCATTAAAGCGACACTCCACCTTCTCCCACAATAGATTTTATTGGGGAAAATAACTTCGACGACAATAAAGCCAGACAGTGAGAGGTTATTTGGGTTCTACACGTTTCCTCACCATGTGCTGAGCGCCGTTTGTGTCTGATGGGTTCTATTATTTGCTTCTCTCATCTGCAGTAGCCTGCCAGGTTAATTATCAGGCAGACAGGGGCAGTAGTCATTAAAGAATATCTCCTTTTGCTCCTCCGCCTTTCCTTTTTCCTCAAGCATATTTTGCGTTCACAACGTTTAATGCGCCATTGTTTCGGAAGTCAATGGAAGAACTCCTGCGTTCTCTAATTTTTGACAGAATTTTGCTACACATCTTGTTCCACTTTTTTCAAGTATCAAGGAGAAGGCCAGCTGTATATCATGAAGGAACTTCTAATAAAAAGGCGTGATTCCACAGGCCACACTGATCGGGCGCTGTCAAACCATAGCGAAATTTCGAAAACTGAAGAATTTCAAAAGTACGTGTGCATGAAAGCGCAAATTTGGTTTACTTCATGGCTAACGTCGCAATAAAAAAATTCAGGGGGCACTTTGTTGACCTAAAGTGCAGGGAGGCGAAAGCCTTTAGCGCGGTGTTGCTGCTTGTGTCAGTGATGTCTGGTTAAGATGTTAAGTACAGAACTGTTTGTGAATCGTAAATTCTGGAGACACTGGGGGGCGTTTGGGAGGCATTCGTCGGATTCGACGCCTTTCTGCAAACACTCTCCAGCGTCCTAGACAAGGAGAACTACATATGCGTTGGCAGGAAATAGCGTAACAAATGCGATTTTCAATGCAGTACCTCTCCAATGTCACTAGGAAAAATCTGTATAAAGATTTAATAGGAACAATGCTCCCTGTACCCATTTACCGATTGTCAAATTGCGGAGGCCCAGGAGCAGATGTGCTCAAAAGGGTTAAAAGAATGCGAGCGTATACATCTTAAAAAACTTTCTTCTTTAAACTTC
Organism: Amblyomma mixtum; assembly: GCF_055824585.1. Taxonomy (NCBI): domain Eukaryota; kingdom Metazoa; phylum Arthropoda; class Arachnida; order Ixodida; family Ixodidae; genus Amblyomma; species Amblyomma mixtum. The sequence continues at coordinate 87,250,315 of NC_143018.1, forward strand.
ACACCGCTACACTGTCGGTAAAAACATGGATGCATGATAAAGGTCTTTTCGTCCCTTGGTCAACAGATTGTTTTCTATGTAAAAAACCTGAAACAATAGATCACATATCTTTAGATTGTTGGGATGGCTTTTTTCTGGAATGTGCTTCAAAGAACTTTAAAGAAAGATTTACCACTACACCCGCATGGCATCAGGTTCTTACCGGTAGGAAAACAGGACATCCCCTACGACACTGTTATGCTCCTTGGCCTCCATAGTTTATGGAAAACAAGGACACAATTCAACAATGCAGAAGTAGTTGTGAGATCTCCACGCGAGTATTTCATTGAAGGTACAATACGTCTGAGGGAAGTGTATCAGGCACTGCCTGATCAGCCAACATGGATAAATGTACTGGATGACTTGGTTGAACTGAAAAAATTTTAGCTTGCCGTGTCAGTGCAAGTATTGCTGACATGTTTTATTTGTTTGTACCCGTTGTCAAAATGCAATAAAAAAAGGAAATAGAGTATCTATTAGCACGCTCGGCTGCGGAACGGAAGGATGGTGGTTCGAATCCCATCGTGCACAAAGAATTTTTTCTGGTCTGACTTGAAAAAGCGTGACACCTCTGCTGACAACCTTCAGTTCACAACCTTCTGTCGACAACAATGAGGCATTAAAGGCTTTTGCCTTATATGTACAGATGTAAGCAGAAGCCGACAAAGCTCTAAAATTGTCCGTAGGCGAAGCGACAGTAACACAGCAAAATGGTTCGCCTTTCCAGTCCCGAAGAAGTGCCATTTCGCTACTACAGTTTACTCCGTACTCCTACGTAACTTTGTGGGAAAGCTCACCCTGCCATTGGAGGAACTCCTGGAACCACGCTGCTCGAGCGGCCCTCGCTAGCAGCCGTGGTGGCGCCCTCTTCCGGCAGCGGTGACAGCATAGGTGAATAGCCGTGTGGCTGCCAACGATGGTGCGAGACGGGTCCCCGGCTCCTGCTCGATGTCGTGCCCCAGTTGGCGGCGAAATCGCGCTGCACCATTTCCGCGTATTGGCACTCCACGTGGGCATCCGGGTTCGGGCCCCACCGCACTGACGGCATCAGGCAGAACGAGGGTTCCTGCCACATGCGTGGGAACGTGCTCAGAAACCAACAGCACTAGCGGTAGTAACGAGGTTGAGAAGTGCACCTGCATACAGTCGCCAGAGCTCCCCAAGGCATTTTTGAGCGTGGAGCGGATTTAGACAACAACGGCAATGAACGAATATAAAATCAGGATTCACTATACAGTATTTTGCGTTTTTATCGTGAATATTTTCAAAAATTTTCCCGCCTCAACCACTAGCTTGTTTGCGGTGAAACAACACAGAGCTTGCGTATTACGGTAACTTTTGTATCGTAGCAAGTTTTACAACGCTACTTACTTAGTTTAGCCGTGCATGATGCGAAAACGTAATCGTCTGCGTAGAGATCGGTGAACCAAAACCCGCAAACGCAATTTTTTTGCTGAAGGGCGACAGTGGCACCATCTGTTTTCTGCAGTGGAAAGCGTCACGACAAAACGCCGAGGTGAGCGTTGCAAACAATATCCTTTGAATGGTAAAGACTCGTTAAATCAGTTATGATATTTTTTTCTGCTCAGTTAGCCGGAAATGTTGGAAGCGCTACAGTTGAAACGGACGCAAATGCCGGAACGGCATATTCAAAGGGTCCGCACATCTTGCAACGCTCGCCACGACGCCTTGTCGTGACGCTTTCCACTGCAGGAAACAGATGGCGCCACTGTCACCACTCAGCGAAAAAACTGCGTTTGCGGGTTTTGGTTCACCAATCTTTACGCAGACGATTACGTTTTCGCATCATGCACGGCTAAACTAAGTAAGTACAGTTGTAAAACTTGCTACGATACAAAAGTTATCATGATACGCAAGCTGTGTGTGCAGTTTCACCGCAAACGAGCTAGCCGTTGAGGCGGGAAAATTTTTGAAAATATTCACGATAAAAGCGCACAATACTGTATATAGAACTGTTGTGTTGCACCTGCAAAACGTGGAAGTAAACCGCCTAACCTTCTACATGTGCCGAACGTCTGCATTCAGGTCAGCATTCTGTGAGGAGTGTCCGATATGGCGTGTGCGCTCATAACGAAGGCGTTCGGTTTGCAACTGCGACAAACACGCACGGTGACGGAAGATGCTACAGCGACTCGATAATGGCGCTTTCCTTAGGTACGTCGCCTTTAATACAACGGCGACTGGCCTTACTTTCTTCGCCCCACTCTATGTTTTACAGCGACTGCTATTCTATGGAGTCCTCTCCAGCTGATGTCGGTGGTGTACGCAAAAGCGTCAGCATCCGGTCACGTGATGGTCGCGTGTGGCGTGACCAGCGCCGAGAACGTGACCGTGCGCCAGTCAGGATCGTTGTGGAAGCCCGAGTTACTATGAAAACTGTAAGTCTTAGACTTTAACGCAGGACTTGTTCATCATTATCAGCTTAAATGCGTCCACTGCAGGAATGCATCCCCCACTGACTGCATAATAGCCCTGTTCGGTGCCAGCTGCGGCCACCTTATCTCCACAAACCTCTTAATATCATCAGCTCATCGAGGCTTCTGCTACGTTCGCCTTCTCTTGGAATCCACTCCGTTACCCTTAAGGACCAGCGGTTATCTTGCCTTCGCATTACATGCCCTGCCCAAGCCCACTTCTTCCTCTTGATTTCGACTAGGGTGTCACTAACCCGCGTTTGTTCCCTGACTCATTCTGCTCTCTTCTTGCCTGTCAACAGCTGCACCTATTTTCTTTTCCACAGCTCGCTGCGTTGTCCTCAATTTAAATTAAACACTCAAAGCACCACACCTAACGAAATCATCATCTAACGAAATCAAGAAAGTGAAGCTCTTTTCTATACAGCTGTATCGATGCCTCGACCATTTTCAAAATTAAACCATTTTCGTTAGCCTCAGCGTTTCTGCTCCTAGGTGAGTACAAGTAAGATAACAGTGTTATACACTTTCCACCTGAGGGATACTGGTGAACTAATACTTTGGAGTGCTTTCTAAATACACTACACTCCATTCCTATTCTTTTAGTTATTTCACTCTGCTGGTCCGAATCTGCGGTTACAATCTGCTCTAAATATATGTATCCTCTTACCGCTTGAAAAGCTTCAATGCTTATATTGTAAACTGCTGCTACCTTCCAAGGCGATTGAAGGTTATATCAGTTTTCTGCATATTCATTTATAGATTAGTAGTTCGGCTTTTTTTTGTCTAGGTCCTCAGTCATGCTCCGCAGTTCTTCCCCTGGGTTATTGATCAAGGTAACGTCATCCGTGAGTCGGAGATTAATAAGGTATTCTCCATTGACATTCATCTTCAACCCTTTGCAATTTAGTTCTGTGAATATCTTCAGTAAGCACGCGGTGAATAGCAGTGGAGAGACCCTGTTTGCCTGCCTTATTGATTGATATCTTATCTCTTGCCCCTAAAAGGACTATGGTCACTATGCAACCGCTATAGATATTTTCCAGCACCTTTAGCAGTAACTTGGCTGCTGGGGTTTCGATCCACGGAGGCTATATATTCGGCGCATTTTATCACCTGATAAATGGTGTGAATATGTTCTATTGTGAAGTGGCGTTTACTAAATACAGCCCGGTACTTAATTGGGAACAGTTTGGGATAAGAGTTAATGGAGAATACCTTCGTAATCTGCGATTCACTGATGACATCGCCTTGCTAGGTCACTCAGGACATGAACTGCAAAGCATGATCAAAGAGTTAGGTACCCTGAGCAGAAGGTGGGGCTAAAAATTAATATGCAGAAAACCGAAGTACTGTTCAGCAGTCTAGCAAGGGAACAGCAGTTCGGAACTGGTAGCGAGGTGCTGGAAGTAGTAAGAGAATATGTCTACTTAGGGCAGGCAGTGACCGCTGAGCCGGATCATGAGAGAGAAATAACTAGAAGAATGGGATGGAGCGCATATATGGCAGGTTCTCTCATATCATGAATGGCAGTTTACCAATATCCCTCAAGAGAAAAGTATACAACAGCTGTATCTTACCGGTACTCACCAATGGGGCAGTAACGTGGAGTTAAACAAAGAGGGTTCAGCCTAAGGACAACGCAGCGAGCTATGGAAAAAGAAAAATGATAGGTGTAACGTTAAGGGATCGGAAGCGGGCGGAGTGGGTGAGGAAACAAACGTGGGTTAATGACATCCTAGTCGAAATCAAGAAGAAGTGGGCTTGAGCAGGGTATGTAATGCGAAGGCAAGATAACCGCTGGTCCTTAAGAGTAACGAAGTGCATTCCAAGAGAAGGCAAGCGTAGCAGGGGGTGACAGAAAGTTAGGTGGACGGATGGGATTAAGAAGTTTGCGGGGATACGGTGGCCGCAACTGGCAAAGGACAGGGTTAATTTGGAGAGACATGTGAGAGGCCTTTCCCCTGCAGTGGGCGTAGTCAAGCAGATGATGATGATGACTTTAGTTGACTGAAACCTAAGGCAGCTGTAATTCTATTGGCAATTATCTTAGTAAATGACTCGTAAATAGCATGCAGTAAGCTGATCGGTCTGTAATTTTTTAAGTCCTTGGCATCCCCTTTCCTTACGGATCAGGATGGCGTGATTACAAGTTCCAGACACGCTAGAGATAGTGAGGCATTGCGTTATAGGGTAGAAAGCCTTCATATTCTCCCCTAAATCCTTCAACAGACCTGTTGTTACCTGATCTTCCACGTACAGCCGCTTTTTCCGTTTGTATTTCATGTAAGGCTTTCTTTATTTCGTTCTTTACCGCTGGGATATCTAATTCCTTCGCAACACTTCCTCCACGATTAATGTCATTATTTTGACATCTTGATCATTAGCACGTGGGACCAGACATTAGCTAAAGATAGCCAGCAGCGACGCGACAGTTTTGGCTGAGCTTAGCGCCCTACGCAGCGGTTTCTCATTCTGTTGTTTCTCATGCTTTTCACGCGAAGCAATGTTTCGGACCTTTATTTCCCTTTCCTATTCTCTGAACTGGCATCTCTTCATTCATCATTAGTAGCATTCGTGGCTTCTCATCAAGGATTGCTTAGACGGCTCACTCCGCTCATAGCTCTCGACAGGGGTGTGAACTGTGCGCATTCTATCTCATTTTCGACAGTGTTTCACTCTCGATCTTCTACATCCTTCAACTTGTAGAGATGATAAATGCGCTGTAAGTCAGCCAAAGCTGTTGGCGCGCTGTAGTCATGGCGACAACAGCCGTGACAGACATAAATCGCATCGGGGTTCCTCTACACAACAGCAACACATCACTGCATTAACGAGGGCCAAGTATGATAACCTCACTTTCATAAAGTACACGGGAAAATTTTATTTGCGGTAGCAAAGTACACCTGTAAACCGCTTCTAATTTCTAACTTTGAGTATCCAGAGTTCTTCTGACCGCTGCCCCTGAATTCCAGGACGCTGGTTAAATCCATGCCAGAAGATCGTATGCATCATGTACGCTTTTCTTCTTGTGCTCTAATGTTTGTGCCAAAATGAAGACAGTCATCCCAGTCATATCATGTATGACAGACATGATACAGCTCTTACCCATCTACTCTTCACTAAGACGGCGATGGCGTAGGCCGGTATGAAGCCCAAACCTGCCAAAGCCAAGCCAAGAACAAGATCTTTTGCCCAGGAAGGGTAGGCGTATCCGTTGTACGATAGACGTGGTGTGTACAGGATGCCTGAAAGCAGCAGCACCTGCAGAATCATTTTTACATTCAGAGAAGGAGCTGCAGAGCAGTCGAGTGATGAACAGAACTCTACAATACACAGGCGGATGCTGTCAACATTATATCATAGATAACATCGCAGAAGTTTGAGCCCCTGTCTACAAGAAAAAATGAGAGCACTGTGCCGTAATGTAACTGCGTGAAGGGCTAAACGACCTAAAGCCGTCGGCGAAAGCATGGTCGCAATGGGGTAATTTTTTTGTTTCCCAGGCCGAGATATGCGTTTGATAAAGGAAATAAACGTTGTCATCAAGTCAGTTAAAACAGATCAAGGAGACTCGAATGGCGGAAAGTACACGTCTAGAAAGCCAGACGTACCGTTGACGGACAAGTGACGTGGATTTTAAAAGAACGGTTTAATAAATGCGAAAGAAAAGGATTTTATTTTCGCAGCAGTGTCCCATACATCACTTCCGACATGCTCCTCCTAAGCCCTACCTCGTGTCACTCTTTTGTGGGCATAGAACTTGTTTGTCGAATGGATGCCCCTGAAGTTCCGGTCGGAAGTTTTAAGTTTAGAGACTTCTAAATTGAACAAGACAGCCTGAAAATATTTTACGTGGCAATTTCTACGTTCCAGATGTATGCTGCAGATTCACAGTCTTTCTAATGAGCTTATATAGAGCTCGTGGGCACTGTCTTCAGCGAGGCAGCATCCTCAGTACTTGCGTTACTGATTGAACTCTATCAGCATAGCGACATGGATGGCTAGTGACCGCTACTCGCCGTGAAGGAAATCGGCAGCACGCTGCTCCAGGCGGCGCGCAGGCACAGGTTGGGCGTTCCACCCATGATCATCTGGGCGTCCAGAAGCATGCGACGGATGCCTGCACGTGATGGACCTCCAGTGTAGCAGCTGGTATAAACGGCATGGTTAGCAGCTGACCTGTCCCGCCATATGTTTATACTGTTAAGCATTTTGCCCTAACATTACCCTACCTTGAATCCACATTCTGTTCTCTAAGCTGTGGAGACAAAGGAAATCGTGTTGCAGACAGAATGCTACACCTAGATATGCACGGATGCCAGTAAGCATCTCAATTGCCACATGAAAACGAACACCTCCGTCTGTTTCGAAACAGACATGATTTAGTTTTTCTGTCTGAATCTGAAAGCCCCGTCCTCACACCCGGAAGTTTTATGCGCCGACTGCAAGATGCGTCGGTTGAACTGTCTTCGACTGAGTGAAACGGCGTGCTTACGGGGAGGCAATGAAGGCTTTGTTGGGAGCGCGCAAGAAGTACTCGGCTCCGGCGGATATCCTCGACAGAGAGCAGGCCACCACGCTCAGACGACTACAAACAGACACCTACCCAAGCAGAGCCATGTATCACAAAATGTGGCCGAACAGATACGCGAAAGAGTGCGTGTGGTGTGGGGGCTACGCCACAACGTACCACGCCACCTGGGGCTGCGAAAAAAGCCCTTTACTACCAAAGGTAAATAGCCCTAGTCTAGAGCAGTGGGAGGCCCTCCTGGCTGACTCCGACCCGAGCACTCAGCTTATGCTGGTGACGAGGGCCAAGGCAGCGGCGGAGGCCAACGGTATCCTGGACTAGGGAAGACCGACCACTGTAGCTCCACATCTATCTATCCCCATCCCCCTACTCCCTAACTCTTCCTTTTGAAAAAAAAAAATAATAATAATAAATGTTTTTACTACTACTACTACAACGCCAAATACTTTGTACTTCGACAATCTTGCGTACAAGAGAGTGCACAGGCGGCAAATTTTATATACGGCGCCTATACCGGTGCACCCGTTCCCTTACTTCGAAGCTTCCATGGGAAGGCTCTATTTGGATTGCTTTAGGCAAAGAAGACGCTTTTGTTCTGATTGCTGCCACTCGAGATCCCACGCGTACCGTAGACACGGGTGAAGACCAGCACCTCGATCAGGTTGAGGATCAGGTAGAGCGACCCCTTGAAGTTGTAGTCCAGCAGATCGGCCAGGTAAGGCCCAGCCTGCAAAAAAAAAAAAAAACAATAGAAAGAGAGATAGAGAGACAACGGCTCGAAGCCATACTCCGCTAACGAATTGGAGAGCAGTGGCTTGCATGGGCTGGTTTACAGATGCACGGCTATGCAATATGCCGTGACCCGCTATCTCCCTCTCTCCCGAGTCTGCGCTGCACATGGACGTTCCTCAACAGGCTGCGTTAGGAAAATCTCGGGAGAAAGAGAGGGAGCTCACCCCTGTGCAGAGAGGCATGCTGAGCGCGTAGAGGAGCAGGCACAGCGCCGCCCTGAACACCACTGTCCGCTCAGCGACCGCAGGGAAGTCGACCATCAGGACTTCCAGCACCACCTCCTGCATGATTATCTGCACCGGTGGTGGTCCGAAAATAAGACAATGAAAACACTGAAGAGATACATTATCTTTCCTTTGTTCTGCTAACCAACATAGCGATGGGCAAGATCACACCCAGCATTTCTGCATGGACAAACGCATTTTTGAGCGGGAAACCTTTTATGAATGCAACTTTTTTCATATAATGTAAGACTTCACTGTAACAGCCAATATATCCGCAGATTACCCGACGGCAGTCTTGCATTTCTTTTTCTATTCACGTGTTTGCTATAGTCAAGAGCGTTCCATATTGGTTTTCTATGGCAGTCTTAACCGTTCGATGCTATCGATGGAAACATAAGCTGAACCCTCTTGGTTAGCCTCCACATTTCTGCCCCATAGGTAAGTACTGGTAAGATATAGCAGCGGTTTTCCATGGCAGTGTTAACTATTCAATGCCACCGATGAAAACACTGTAAAAGAAAGATTTCGCTACATATCCGAATAATGGACCATTATCTTTAATATTTTCATAACAGTGTCTTACAATTTTCCAATTTTCAAAATTCTTGCCCGAGAAAGCTGGACATGAGATAGGGGACATGAAACACGGTTATATTCTAAAGTATTTCAGAGGACGCCATGGCAGTTAGTTAAGTGCTGCCCCATGGCGTGCCCTGATCATTTATGTCACTGGCGCTGACTCACGCGCCCGTCTCGACGTTTACAGCGTCCATTCACATACAAAATGGATCGAGTCGTCTAATGCGCCCAGGTGCCGATAAATCTCTGCTCACGCCTCAAAAATACATTGGGCCTTTCCATTATAGCCAAGCCCCATTCACTTGTTCTGCCACCTGCTGTCTTTCTCTTAAAACCCTTCCGCTTTCTGTCCGATTCCGCTTATTCTTTTCCAGCAGTGTCTGTGATGTACAGTCTTAGGCCGAAGGCTTTTCGCTTTAGCCGCACAACAGAGCCTTTACAGCGCTATTAAAGACCGAATGACCTTGAAAAAGTTAGCAGAAGGTTTCTTCTTGCGGTAGAGATAAGCTTCCTGCTGGAATTGTGCTTTGAATGATCCGCTACACGGAGCATTCTAGGGTCATTCATTTCGCTGCAGCTGAACGCTGTGGCCTTAAGACTTTTGACCAAGACTGTACCTTCGGTTATTCTCTGGGCAGTGTCTGTAATCCATTGGTTTTATTAACAGGTAACCTTCACAACATTTTTCTCTCTCTCTCTCTCCTGCTTGACCCCTTATTCAAAAGTCGAGGTTCAGGCATCCAACCCATGGTACACAGTTACCTCGTGTATCAATTCTTCCGTAACGCACTACACTTAAGAAATTCACGGCCGCACCAAACAACAGTAGGAATTGTCGGCGGCATCGCAACAGATTTTATGTCCAGCCAGTTGTCTGCAAAATATTGTCCTCAGGCAAAATAATTTCACTGTATTAAACACAGCATGCAACTGTCCGTGTATTTCGTAATAGGCCTCATCCACGCAGCTTCTATCGGTAGTGCGGCCGTAAATATTGCCAGAAGGCCATTTAAGCGTCTAAGCCTACTCGGCATCTCTCCTTCCACTTAATGCCGTTAGTCTGAGGGCTAGCTCCTAGCTGCAGATGCGTACTACTTGCTTAAAGCATCCAGGTGTGCGCACTGGAGAGCGGCTCACCAGGTCGCAGATGCCCATGCAGAACATGAGGCTGAAGTAGAGCAGGGAGAAGGATCGCTCGGGCTCCAGGAAGAGAAGCGCCTGCACCACGGACACGAAGTGAGCGTCCTTGGCTGCGAACAGGGTAAAGCGAAGGGCCGTTGAGGTTTCCGGCTAAACAGCTGCAGTTGGTTATTGGAGGAAGCCTCTCGCCTCATGGGAAGGCGAGGGGCTTAACGGGACTATGAGAACAAAATTTCCCGGACTTTGCGCTATCATTCACCGCGACGAAGAATCGATGGCTACGTCCGCATCGAAAGCGACAGAAGACCGCTTGCTCATAGGCCTGCCTTGATCACGCGACTACCACGTGACGGCAGAATCGCTCTAGGCAGCGTCCGTCCAACATGCCCCTAACGACTCTAGGCCTGAGGTTGGCTGAAAGAACCGTAAGCATTCGGACAAGCTAATCAGGCACGGTTTGCGACGACTGCCGCAATAGGAAACGACTCGTATGAACGCGCCGTTTCTCCGTCCGCTAGTGAGACGTAGCTTGGAGTTTACGGATGCGAATTACTACCATGGCGGCGACTACGGTCATGTCGCTTGCAACAGGGTATGTACCGAGTGTGATAATTTCTCTAACATTTCTTCTCACTCTGCGCGGCGAAGAAGTGACTCTGACACGGAACCAGTGAAAGGCCCGCACGAGCTGCAGGCTCACCTGTATTGAGCGTCCATACAGGACACTTTGTCCAGCATGTGGACGTCGAATGAACGGACTTTTACGCCCGGAAATGACGCTGCTAGCTGTGGAAAGTGCCGTAGTGGTGGACTCCGGAATAGTATCGGCAAAGTGAAATTATTTAACGTGAACAGAAATATCGGTACACGCGCTTTTTACTTCGATACGAAACAGACGGCTTCGGCATCGCAGTGAGTCGGAATGGAAACGTGCCTGGCCAAAGACAACTTTGACCAGGTGCGCCAGAGAGCCAAGGTATAAACGGGGCGGAGCGTGGTCGACCGCCACGTTATACTATCTCTGTACATGGGACCTATTTAGTCCTGGGAGAGGGGAAATCATGGCAACCTAGTTAGGGTACTCGACGGCTTTTACTTTCATGTGACCACGTAGGTAACACGCAGTTTGCAGTTCCCGTTGCAGGAGACGGCAGTAGCGGACAGATACATAAAGCTCAACGGGAAACAGCTCAGACAACCGGCCACACTCACGCTCAAAGTAGGCGTCCAGCTCGGTGTCCGTCCTCTCCGATACGAGGAAGAGCAGCAGGAAGACCATGGCGGTCGACATGAGCGTCGTGGCGAAGTTGGTCCACGCCAGGATGGGTGTCACGCTGCGAGAGAAAACGTGCACTCAGTCTCCCCCCCCTTTCCGAATGAATGGAAGACAGTGAAAGCACCCTCCCCTAGATTACCGCACTGAATCTCCGTAGCAGCCGCAAACGGTTCGCGTGTGACACCTGGGGACTTCGTGACGGAGAAAGAAATCGCTGGCACATGTTAAGACAGGCGGACGAATATAGTTACTGCGAGCAGGGAGCAACCTGCCTTCAGTGCCAGCTAATTAGCGTTTTGCAGGAGGACAGTACAGGCTTGCAAAACCAATGCCGTGCTAAAACAAACGATTATCAACGTTGTGCAGAGTACATGTGTTCTAACATGTATCAATTTGTAACAGGTTGTTCTAGCTTTCCAAGAAGAATTCCAGATATTAACTCCAACTTAACCAGGACGATCTATCAACGCGTCGCGAACGATTTCACTGCACATTCATCTTAATCATACGCCCATAGATAAAAGATGCCCAGGCTTAGCTTGGTTAAGCCAAGAATGCGTTGCATATTGCGCGGTCTTTTTGCGCGAGGTATTGCTTGGCGGCACTCCATTTTCTCAGCAGCTTTCCCTCCGTGACGTATGGATGGATGGATGGATGGATGGATAAGAGCGCCCCCTTTGAAACGGGGCGGTGGCAACCGCCACCATGCTCAGGCGTCTTTTTTTATTTTTTTTTCACGTGGTTTGGTGACGTCACGTCACCAAACTACGTGATGTCACGTCACGTGGTTTGGTGGCTGCCCGGCCGCGCCCAAGGGCTGAACTGAGTAATTGCAATATGCTACGCATGGATGGATGTATGGATGTACCGCCAGAACTAACCTATTTAAATACTCTTTCTTCCCCCGCACCATAACTGAATGGAATGCTTTACCTTTAACAACACTATGTGACATTGACTCCATTGAAGAAATAGGAGATTGACGCCATCTAACTTATTTGCTTTGTGTTACGAATTTTCTTTCAGTGTTTTATTTTTGTATATTCATTTTGCACTGTATTGCCCCTCCTGCTAGGGCCCAGAAGGGCCTGCAGTATTCTGTAAATAAATAAAATAAATAAATAAAAATAAATATTTGGACCACCTAACTTCGCGTCCAAGTGGCACGATCACCACCTAGAAATTAATGAAAATTTTGCACGCATGTCTGAGTACAAGTATTTTTATGCGTAGCATATTGCAATCACTCAGTTCAGCCCTTGGGCGCGGCCGGGCAGCCACCAAACCACGTGACGTCACCAAACCACTTAAAAATAGAAAAAAAAACAAAAACAAAACAAAAAAAAAGAACGGCTGAGCATGGTGGCGGTTGCCACCGCCCCGTTTCAAAGGGGGCGCTCCTATCCATCCATCCATCCATCCATCCGTCCGTCCGTCCCGTCCGTCCGTCCGTCCGTCCGTCCGTCCGTCCGTCCGTCCGTCCGTCCGTCCGTCCGTCCGTCCGTCCGTCCGTCCCATCCGTCCGTCCGTCCCATCCGTCCGTCCGTCCCATCCGTCCGTCCGTCCCGTCCGTCCGTCCCGTCCGTCCCATCCGTCCGTCCGTCCCGTCCGTCCGTCCGTCCCGTCCGTCCGTCCGTCCCGTCCGTCCGTCCGTCCGTCCGTCCCGTCCGTCCGTCCGTCCGTCCCGTCCGTCCGTCCGTCCGTCCGTCCCGTCCGTCCGTCCGTCCCGTCCGTCCGTCCGTCCCGTCCGTCCGTCCGTCCGTCCGTCCCGTCCGTCCCGTCCGTCCCGTCCGTCCGTCCGTCCGTCCGTCCCGTCCGTCCGTCCGTCCCGTCCGTCCGTCCGTCCCGTCCGTCCGTCCGTCCGTCCGTCCGTCCCGTCCGTCCGTCCCGTCCGTCCGTCCCGTCCGTCCGTCCCGTCCGTCCGTCCCGTCCGTCCGTCCCGTCCGTCCGTCCGTCCGTCCGTCCGTCCCGTCCGTCCGTCCCGTCCGTCCCGTCCGTCCGTCCCGTCCGTCCCGTCCGTCCGTCCGTCCGTCCGTCCGTCCGTCCGTCCGTCCATCCATCCATCCATCCATCCATCCATCCATCCATCCATCCATCCATCCATCCATCCATCCATCCATCCATCCATCCATCCATCCATCCATCCATCCATCCATCCATCCATCCATCCATCCATCCATCCATCCATCCATCCATCCATCCATCCATCCATCCATACGTCACGGAGGAAAAGCTGCTGAGAAAATCGAGTGCCGCCAAGCAATACCTCGCGCAAAAAGACCGCGCAATATGCAATGCATTCTTGGCTTAACCAAGCTAAGCCTGGGCATCTTTTTTTTCCTCAGGCTATCAGCCGGTGGAATCTGCGGTGTCCCGACGTCATAGAAGCTGGAGATGATGCGAGGTAATCTGATGTACAGAGGTCAGCAGACCTCTCTGGAGCGCTGGAGTTATGTGCTGCGGGATAGAGAATGTGAAAACTTACAGCAGCTGCTTTGTTGCGGGCGCTGCGCTTGTGCTTTTGGCGTTCATGTAGTCACGTGGCAGCACTTGAGCGCGAGGATTACCTGTGAAATTACCTACCTGCTTCGAAATTTCGCGTCTTTTGCTCCGCTCATCCCCCGTCAAGCGCTCCAGACAAGATTGCTGACGCCTGTAGTCACAGTTTTTATAACTGTCTACCTTTCTTGCGTGTATCTACATTCTTTAAACTGTAAATTGAGGGGTTTGACATCCCGAAGCGAAACATACACTCTAAACAGAAGGGAGTAAAAAGGGAGTAAGCTGTCCTCTAGCGCTCACCCTTTATAAAAGAGAATGCGCTATAGGACAGCGTACTCCCCTCTGCTCACATATCGGCGTATTCGTGCTTACTATGCAGGCTGTAAGGCTCGGCGTAGTGGAGGGTTCCGGATTAGTTTAGACAACCTGAGATTCCTTAACATGCGCTGCTGACATCGCACGGTACACGGGCGTCTTTGTATTTCGCGTGCACAGAAATACGACCCCCGCGGCCGGGATCGAACGGGCGGGCTTTGTATAAACGCTTCAGTTGTTATTGCCGTGACATTGTGTTTCCAATGCATGTTGTTTTGGTGACCTATGGTTTCTTCTATCGTAAAGCTTGACGCAATTAAGTACTTCTTTGCTGCTCTGTTTGATCCTAAGTGGTCATTTAACAGAACCAATCAACCTCAAGGCTCATATTCACCTTTTTCTTTCGACGTTCAAAGTGGTATGTGCTGGTTGGACATATGCGAAAGGCCGGCCTTACATCTTCGGTCAGGTATACCGTCAACAACTTTCAGTGCGAATGATATTGCACAAATGCCCATTGCACAGAGATGGTTAAGATACAAGTCCGAGCGTAATAGCAATGCGTTCATCCCGTGTGAACGAAAGCGCCCACCAGCGGACGTCGCCGAAGAACTTGTTCCAGCCGGCCAGGCGCAGGAAAGACCGGGAGCAGCCCACGCTGTACAGGCTCCGCTCTGTGGCCAGCTTCCACGACTGCGGCGGATTGTGTAGCCATTATAAGACTAAACACAGGCGGCTGTACACCCCTTACGTACAACACTACCGCAGTGTTGCGCGTTAAGGCTACATAAACCATGAATACCTTTTGTACGTTTGTTGCGCCAGCAGAGGCGTCTACAGCGTGTGAGTGTACAGTGAGCTGCTACACCATAGTCCCTAAACACTACTTAGAGGAGACCCGCGCTGTTTAAATAAAGAGATGTCAGATTCACTAGTCTCGTTCCCCAACCCCTACCAATCCAAACTCATATCTTTTTTCGCTCCCTGCCCTTCTTGTGGTAGAATCCCCCGGTGTTGCGCTCCCGAGTGCTTTTCTTCTGCCTTTACTATATGTACAGGTGAATAGCAACCTTTGCCTCCCGATTCTTGGCCGATCCCCCAGTGTGGGTATGTGCCATCTTTTCAAAGGCTAACAACAACAACATACGGACAAATTTGAAACCTCAAGGGGATGATATCGGATAGCACGAGCCAACGACCGACCATCCGGTAAACTCAAGTTTTTACTTTGCCTCAACTGGCGCACGTAGAACAAAATGTCGACTAATGACGCTGCCAAAAGCGCTTGCGAGTGCTCTGCCCGAAACCGGAACAGCGCGCACTATAACAAAGAGCACACGTCGCTGAGGCACCTGCAGGTCCAGCAGCTGGGCGGGATCGAAGCTGGAGAGCTGCTTCCAGAGGTCCTCCTTGAAGCCCTCGCCGACCACCTTGGCGCACACGAACCACACGAGGAAGACGCGCACCACGACCAGCGTGTACGTGACCTGCACACCGTGGCCCAACCGCTTAATCGGCAACACCGTCTATGCAGTGTTTTATATCGTGACGGTCATCATCAACCCACTTTAATTCAATGCAGTACAACAGCCTTTTCTAGCGACCTACAATGAACCTTGTCTGACGCCACCTACAACCATCCTGCATCCGAGAACTTCCTGATCTCATCTGGCCCCCCGAGTCTCTATCACCCCCTGCGACGCTTGCCTTTTTCTGGAATCCATCCCGTTACTCTAAAGGACTGCTGGTTGACTGTGCCATATTACATGCCCTGCGCATGCCAATTTCTTCTTCTCCGTGTGCCATTAAGTCACGTTTGTTCTCTGACTTATATAGCTCCTTCCATGTCTTCTCACTCCTATTACTTACCTCAGCAGCGTCGACCACAATTTTTTTCCAAAAACTTTCTTTACCCTCTTAATTTCTATCCCATATGTTAGTAGCGGTGTTCTTCAAGGCTGCAGCAGAAACTGCCGTGTTTTACCGTGGTCGATGGATGGGGATATGTGTTGCGCGTTAGGATTAAAAGCCATAGGGTTCGCCATCTCTCATAGGTACATGCAGCACGCACCGCCCGGGAGAGCGCGATGTGCAGGCAGGATACGGCGAAGGCGATGGTCCAGGTGGCCGCGTGCGCCAGGGCGACGTCGGTGTTCACGTGCACCCCGTCCAGACGGCCGTCCAGGCGAAGGACGATGTCTCTGCACGAGCGGCAGACAGCGGCCTATTGAGCACGTGGCAGTTCAGAGGCCACTTTGGTCCGCTGGGCAGAGCGCACTCGCCGAATCAGTGCCGAGACAGAAACGGATATTAAGGCGAAAGCCTCTACTGCCTCATAGTTGTCGACAGAAGGTTGTCAGCAGAGGTGTCGCGCTTTTTCTAAGTCAGACCAGAAAAAAAAATCTTTGTGCACGATGGGATTCGAACCACCATCCTTCCGTTCCGCAGCCGAGCGCGCTAATGGCTACGCTACTTCCTGGCTACGCTACTTCCTGCCAACGCATATGTATAGTTCTCCTTGTCTAGGACGCTGAAGAGTGCTTGCAGAAAGTCGTCGATTCAGACGGATACCTCCCAAACGCCTTCCAGTGTCTCCAGCATTTAAGATTCATAAACAACTGTGTACTTAATTAACATCTTAACCACACATCATCGACACAAGTAGCAACACTTTTTTTTTCTTTATTAGACACAAGTAGCAACACCGCGCTGAAGGCATTCGCCTCACCGCACTTTAGGTACACAAAGTGCCCCTCTGAACTTTATTTTTCTTTTCTGATTAAAGAGTAAAGTCAGACGACTGGTTGGTGCTTTTAATTCACTGACTGCGACGTATTACTAGCGCTCAAAAAACACAGAAAGGACAGCAAGCGTCTGCCCTGTGTGTTTCTGCTCGCTGTCCTTTTTGTGTTGTTGTTTCAGAGCCAGTAATATGTCGTAGTCAGTGAATTCCTTATCTGACGATTGCCCTCACACCGGAGGGCCAATGCTCTGCTAATGTGTTGAAACTTCATTTCCTGTTGTGAACGATTCGTCGAGCGCGGTCACGAGGTTAAATACAACGTGCATTCGACGATGCCCTCCATGTTTCTGGTTTTGCTGGGCCCTACGGCGACTACTGGAGCGCATCAGGTTCGGTTGCTCATTTTTCTTCACGCGCAATAAAGGCAGCTTGGAGTGGCTTGTGTTTCGCGGAGGGGTCTAGTTCTACAAAAACGCAATTGACTTCGACTCAAGGTCGTTGACTGAAATGCGCTTAATGGGCCCAATATGACAGTACTGGAGTGGTGCCGTAGCCCCACAGAAGCTGTAGGTTACTTGTTTCTGTTGACTGTGGCTCTTAGGCTGTGTCATGGTTTTGGTTTATGGTTTATGGGGTTTAACGTACCGAAGCGACTCAGACTGTAAGAGACGCCGTAGTGGAGGGCTCCGGAAATTTCGACCACCTAGGGGTTCTTTAACGTGCACTGACATCGCACAGTACATGTGCCTCTAGAATTTCTCCTCCATCGAAATTTAACCGCCGCGGCAGGGATCGAACCCGTGTCTTTCGGGTCAGCAGCCGAGCACCATAAGCACTGAGCCACCGCGGCGGCGCCATTCAATACGTGCAGTCAAGTGGTCTCTAGCTCTGCCAATATTTGATCCGTCGTAACTGGTTATTTTTGTTGAGCGCCCTAAGGTCTGCGATTACAAAGTGTTCGATATTCAATGCTTCTTCTCGCGTCGTGATGTAATTTCGGGTTTTGATGACGGCTGCAATGGTTGTTCCGAGCCACTGTCAAGACCGTCATTGGCACCTCTCCAGATCACGTCGTAGAGCTCGATGCTGGGTTTCATCGTTATCGATGTGATCTTTGTGCGACGCATTGCTGTCGTAGGGTTTGAGCGCTCATGCATTGTCGTCGGTCGAGCATCTTTTCAGAAAACAGCACAGCCTCCGAAAGTTGCTTTTCTCAACTTTTCCAGCAGCGATTGGGAGACCTGCACACGGCTTTCTGGGTAGCTGCGAAATGGCGGTGCAAAATATGGGCTCGACAGCGATCGTGAGCGACACGGAAGAGCTGGCATGCGTTCTGCTGTGCGCAGGTACAGTCTTCTGCCCCCTCCCGTGCTCGCTGACCAAGTCGTGGCCGCAGAGCATCGGTGGAAAATTCTTGCACGGTCACCTCACTGCTCGGAAAGGCGCGTGGTGTCACGTGGTTCACCGCAGTGAAAATACAGTGGACCGCGCAGTTCAAGAGTCTTCCAGAGGCCGTCTTTTCATAGTGTAGGGTGTCGCACATGAGGTGGGTGGCGGTGACTACACATATACGTTCTTGCGCGGCAGAGTTGTTGAGACGAATGCTTGTCGCCTCTCATCGGTGATCCGGGCCGGTTACAGAGTCAAGAACTCATAGCGGGAACATTTGAGCGCGTGGTTCTGTGGCTGGTGCAGCAGGCGCACTGTGGCACTCCCTGAACCCTGTCACATTATATGGTTGTGCGGATGAAGACGGCGAAGAAAGTGGCGGTCAGAAACGTTAGCTCGGCCGCTATGGTATTTTTCGTATTCTTCAAAGTGTGAGCGTACGGGAAAATCGGGTGTGCAGTTGTGTGCGCTGTTCTGGCCACTCCATCATCACCCAACCCCTAAACTTGTCCACATCATAAGAGATTCCAGGGAGGCCTGTTGTGCTTTCTTTGATACCTCTGTTAGCCCGTAAACTAGTACTTAACTCGATGCATTTGTCTCTAATTCCTCACGGTCCTGCAGGACTGCCTGGGCGCGCCTGTGTTCTGGCATTACTGGGAACGGGAGCATTTAATTACTGACCAAAGGCTCTTCTGTTGGGGTCATGACTGTTACGACAACTCTATTCTCTATTCCCACTTTGCCACCAGTCTACCCGTGATGCACCTCAACCCGTAACCAGCAGTTCCGGCAGTGTTGCTAAGGCCGTTTGGAAGTGGTGAAGGCCTTAGTGCTTTCATTTTTTCCCGAAGGTATGTTTCGCGAGTCACGACGTAAAGGCGGACGAACGGAACCTTCAGAAGGTGGTTTCAAGCCGGAAATGGATATCTTCATGGTCACACCTGATGTTATGACAATGGCAGGGATTGTCGTGCAGTGGTCGCAAAAGTGATTTTTTGCTTTGGCGAAGCGTCTGAGCCCGAACTTTGCCATGCGTGTTCAAGGAAACGCCAGCAGCTGACGTGGCATTCCTCAGGAATACAACCAGCACAGCAAAGCTTCAAACCTAAATTCTTCCGTTGAACAGCTAACAAGACGCACAGCAAAGCTTCAAAACTAAATGCTTCCGTTGAACAGCTAATGAAAGAAGAAAGTAGTGCGTCTCGTCTCGTAACTTCTTGTTCTAGCCGATCTCAACAGGATGCAACCTAAGCTTTCTTGACAATTCTGAGGCTCACCCTTTCCCTTAGTTGGCCAAACTAGCCTTACATACAAAATAATGGCGCTTCCTTCTCCTTCTGCGCTACTATGATCTTAACTATTCAGAAACTAGCCGAAATTTTACTTTGCTGAACAACCATAAATATATTTGAGCCGCCGCGGTGGCTCAGTGGCTATGGTGCTCGGCTGCTGACCCAAAAGACGCGGGTTCGATCCCGGTCGCGGCGGCTAGAATTTCTTTGGAGGAGAAATTCTGGAGGCCCGTGTACTGTGCGATGTCAGTGCACGTTAAAGAACCCCAGGTGGTCGAAATTTCCGGAGCCCTTCACTACGGCGTCTCTCATAGCCTTAGTCGCTTTGGGACGTTAAACCCCACGAAACCAAACCATAAATATATTTGACCACATATCTGGTTGACGTCAGACTAAAATTTGACTTTAGGGGGAGTGGGAGCTGTTTTAAACAGGCAGGTTAGGCGTTGGGCCAGGGTGTGGTATGGTTTTGTATTTGCTTCTTTGCTTCGTGATTGTACTGAACTTTCAGAGATGTCGTTCCCAGAGAAATGAATCAGTCAGAAGTCGACGCTGTTTCGTTTATTATTCATCGGGCTGTACCCTTGCCACTTAGGGTGTACTTTTGAATTACAATCTATCGAAAACCTGCAACTTGATAAACCAATTTAAAACTCTGAAATAGATACTACTAATAGGAGAGTCCTGTAGTGCTACAGAGAGTCCTGTAGTGCAAAATAGTGTTTTGATACGAGTAGCAGGGAATGCTTTTCGAACGACAGTCTTCGACATGCGGGACAACATCGGTAAAATCAAACGCAGGTGGGTGCCGAGCTCTCGAGCTGGTCGTGGTGCGGTGACGTCACGAACACATGGAAACTTCTTGTAGGCATACACAGTGCAGTGTTATCAGAGAAGTACAAAACTGGTCCCGCACCGGTGGTAGTGCTCGACAGCGCTGAGCGTGGATGGGGTGCAGTTGCGTGGGAACTGGTGCCTGGGCACCAGCACCACGCGGTCGTCGAGCACCACGGGCACAACCGGCTGACGGTCGCGCTCCATGCGGCCCTCGAAGCGCAGTGCCAGGGAACGGTGCACCTGATGGCACGGGCGAGGCTGCGAAACGCGTGATCATATCTTTATATGTTCTGCGGCAACGTACATCATCATCATCAACCTGACTACTCCCGCTGCAGGGCAGAGGCCTCTCCCATGTCTCTCCAACTAACCCTGTCCTTTGCCAGTTACGGCCACCGTATCCCAGCAAACTTCTTAATCTCATCCGCCCGCCTAACTTTCTGCCGCCCTCTGCTACGCTTGCCTTCTCTTGGAATCCACTCCGTTGCCCTTAAGCACCAGCGGTTATCTTGCCTTCTCATTACATGTCCTGCCCACGACAAAGCAAAGCTCTTTGATGATACCAGTTGAGAAGCTTCTTTGAACCACAAGTATACAAACCCGACACTCCGATTCGTCCTGAAATTCGCAGGCCAGTTGACTGTACAGACTGCACACGTAGACTTGGTGGGGATAGAAAAAATTGCTGAGCTTGACTGGTGACGGAAAATTAGGCAGAGCACTTAAGACTACTTACGTGCTGTGAATGCGAAACCTTGCACGCGGGGTGTTCGGCTGCGGTGATGGCGTACTACTCTAATGAAGATGATATGTTTGCGCCGCCTAAATTAAAGTTGATTAAGACAACGATACCCAAACCCAGCGCGAGTGACTGGCAGTTCAGCGCGCAGGGTGATGTGCAGCGTTGATGGCGCAGTGCACTAACGAAATGACCAGCGAAGCTGATATTTTTGCGCCGGCACGAATTCGCAGCCCACATCGGCAGAAACTTTGTATTTTCTCTCTTTCCTGGTGATGTAGGTGCTGCCGATGACGCTGGTATTCAGATTGTCTGGCGTGGACAACTATGACAACGCCGGATTTTCCTCCTCATGAGCCATACAATGCCTTCGCGTTATTAGCGAGCTGATGGGCTAACCTGCCGAAAATGACTGCAACTCACGCTCTTATTTCATGTCCGGAGTCAGAGTATCATAACTGGTTGGATTAATGACCTCTGCACCTGAAGGCTGTGGCAGACCTGAAGGTAAGTGGTGCTGTGACGCCACTCGGCAAAGGCTCGGCGCAAGTGCGCATGCACGCGCCGAAAAATTCGCGTAGGTCGCCACTCTCGTATAGGAGGGAGACATTGCAGCCTTAGCCACCGCGTTTCAGAGCACTACATTCCACATCGAGCTTTTTCTCTCCACACGTCCCGCCCGGCAGATGGAACCTCCTCAAACTGCAGTCAGGACACAGAGTACAAAAGCGATGCTAACGCGAGAACGTAGTGGCCAGCAGATAGAGGGCATCTGTTTCGGTTGAGGTGTTCAGTATCGTGATCATGTGTCCAGACGCGATTAAGTGACCACTTTGTACATGCAGCCCGTGCCTCTCGACTAGTTTAAGCGTTGTCATTGAGTGCGACATGCGTTCGTGAGACGCCGCCAGACGCTACGAAAAACCTCTCGGACGGTTTGTGCGCGTTTGTCTAGGGGTCAAGGAAAGGCACGGCCCCTGTCTTAGAGTGCGCGGACACCTGGAACATGAAGGAACGGGTTAAGAAAGAGGTGAGAGGTTTAAAAAAAGTTGACGCGTGCTATCGCTTAGTTTATCGACTTACGCAGCATATTCCATTTCATTTATTTACTACCAGGACTGATCGGAGTTGCAGGGACTAGTGGGTGATTAACAACAAATACATGTAGAGCAGGAAGAATAGTGAGGACGATTATATACACCAGACTTGAAGGCGCTGGGAGCGGTGATGGACACGATGGAGGTAGGAAGGTGGTTCGAGTCCAGGCTATCCTAAGGGTAGTGACCGTTTTGGTCACGTGACAATTAATCCGCAAAATAGAATGCAGCTTCTCTATACCTCGTCTAACATCTCTGCAGTGAGGTCTGAAAAAGCAGCGCTGAACTTATCTCACAGTGCAGTTCCGTAAGCCACCCACACCGTGCAACATACGCACCCCAATGGCTTCGAGGACGTAGCAGGCGCTGGCGTTCGCTCCTCCGCAGGTGGACCAGGGTAGGGGATCCAGGCTGCTGCCCAGCAGGTACAGCGTGGCGTAGGACATGCTCAGGGCGTCGCTCACCGAGGTCGCCACGTGGAAGTAGGCCATCGTGTAGCTCAGACCTGCGAGTGCACGGCGCACGGTGAAGAGCACGCACGTTGATTTAACACAGCCCCCCCCCCCCAAAAAAAAAAAAAAAAAAATTCGAGCACTCATATAGGGGCCTTCTGTTTAATTGTCTTGGCTTGCTTTGGCTGCCCGCTCTGGAGTCACTGGACATGCTCTCAGGCGGGAAAAACCACGTTGAAGACGAGTAGACGAGTGTGACGGGCATGGTAGAGGAAGGCAGCGAGCAATACGTGGCAACCACATGGTACCCCTGGAAGCAATCAGCGCTTTCCTGTCTATGGTGTACAGAGGAGTCCTTTACACGTTACAGAAAAGACCTACAGATTAAAGTTACTTCTTCACCTGCAAAGTACCTGATTTCAGTGGTCAATTACAGACAAGAAAAGGTAAAATAATTACAGAGAAGTAATCGTAATTCTCTATCCATCTTTTATTATCAGGATGAGCAAGTCTGGTTCGCTTGATATATAGCCTGTTGGAGTACATACGTTAGCTATTTCACCTTCAATCGTTCTTAAAAGTTTTCGTCTTTATTTTTTTTTCACGTTTCCTTGTGAACACATAAGCTGTGACACTGAAGAGTATCTGAATGCACGCGCTGGTGGGAAGTATGGTGCTTTAAGATGCGAAGAACTTGCTCACCACCCCGAAGTTGCACAAAGCGCCGCACTTCGCTCACTGAAATCGTGGTGAAATGCTAAAGGTGTAGCTTGGAACGCATGGATATATTCATCTGGCTTGCGTTTTCCGTGTTCCTGCAGCTTGTGACGAAGCAAACTTGCGAAAATATTAAATTTAAGCACAGGCTCAGTAAGCCCGTGCTTAATAAGCCCGTGCCGGGGTTGCTGAGGGAGCACTTAAAACCAAAAACAAAAGAGAGTCCCTCAAGAAAAATTGGAAGTGCAGCTCATGCAAGCCAGGTGGGTCAAAAGAAAACTGTGCTGAGTCTCCGGTCTCGCTGGAAACAGACATACATGCAGTACTTCTAGACATAAATGGCAAACTGAACTCTCTCCTTTGTCTACCAGGCAAAGTCGATTCGATTGAGAATTCCATTGAGTTGCTCTCAGCGGAGTTCGACAACTTTGCTACACGTCTTGATGCTCAAGAAAAAGAAACGAAGCAGTTGAAAGATAGGGTAAGCACCTTGGAAAACAAATGTGATTCAAATGAAGTGGCAGAACTAAAAGCTGAACTGAATGACCTTGAGTGGCGAAGCCGGAGGCTGAACCTGGAGTTTCATGGCATTTCTCAAACGGATAACGAAATTCTTCTCGACAAAGTAAATGAAATTGGTGCAACACTGAGTCTGGAACCCCTCGTCACACACGACGTCACAGCAATCCACAGGCTGCCGTCGAAACGCGACAAAATACCTGGTGTCATCGTTCGTTTTGCCCGTCAGGAATTAAGGGATAAATGGTTTGCCAAGAAACGTGCCTTGAGTGACGAGAATAGTGACCAGTACATCCTGGAAAACCTGACAAAGCACGCTCGTAATCTTCTCTTTGTCACAAAGAACTGGGCTAAGGAGCACGGTTATGCGTTTGTTTGGCACGCAAACGGCAGGATCCTTATCAGTAAGAAGCAAGGTGATTCAGTCGTGGTTGTCCGATCTGAAGCGGACCTCGCTCAGCTGTCTTAAGCTTTTTACACATTATGCAGTGCCACGAGCTTCTCCTACCGCACGAAGTTAAGAGCAGCTTAGCAATAGAAAACAGCTTTTCAGCTTTACACCTAAATATTCGCTCGATAAGAAACAAGGCTGACCACTTGCCCTATCTCTTAGCACACCTTCAACATAGCTTTGATGTGCTGTTGTTCACAGAAACGTGGGCGGTGCATGAAATTGATTTCATAAACCTTCCTGATTATTCTCTTTTCTATTTGAACCGAAGCACGCGTGGTGGCGGTGTAGCCATTTACGTGAAAAGCGGTCTCAAAGCAGACCTGCTACCCGAGTTTTCTGTTATGAAGGATGATTTTGAGATACTTACAGTCAAAATTGCTGACAGTATTGTCTCAGTGGTATATAGGCCCCCGTCAGGTTGCACTGATGCCTTTATTGAGTTTTTTGATGCCTTTCTTGACTTTTGCTCTCGGGAAAAATCTACGCTGATTGGTGGGGACTTTAATCTTAACATTGAAGATAATAGTTGTAACAGCAGTGCCTTTTTAGAAGCTGTCTGGTCGAATGGATTTTTGAATTTAATAACCACACCTACCAGATTTACAGCTACTTCTTCGAGTACACTTGATCTTTTGATCGTTGACATCGCTTCGCATGTGAATTGTGCTGGAACTATAGTTTCGGATATTAGTGATCACTGCGCTGTATTTGCTTCTGTTGTTGCCCAAACCCCTGCTGTCAATTGTGAACATAACGTCTTTACTTACCAGTGCATTAATGAAGAATCCCTTAACCGTTTTAGGCTGTCAATACTTTCTGAAGACTGGAGCTCGATTTTCAATTACTCTCAGCCGGACGAATGCTATGAGTACTTTCTTAATAAATTAAAAGTGCACTACACACGCTGCTTTCCATGGAAGACAAAAACTAAAAAATCTAAGATCCGAAAACCATGGGTAACCCCCCTTCACATGAAAATGATGAACCGCAAAAGTAAGCTTTTCAAGCGTTTTATGCTCACTAAGGATCCTGCTGATTTAGTTTCATTCAAAAAATATCGTAATAATCTAACAAGTGAGCTAAGGCGCGCTAAGCAAGCTTACCAGCAGCGCTTAGTTAGTAATAACAAGCACAATCCCCGACAGCTATGGAAAGTTTTGAATGAAGCTTTTGTCCACAAAAAACATAACAAAACACTAGGTGAACTATTTGTCGAAAATGAGCTTTTATCCGGGGCCTCCCTTGCACAGAAATTTAACTCTTTCTTTACTGCCTTTAAGCCAACCGGAGATGTAAAACCTGCCACTAGTACAATTAGCAATATGCCTAATGAATCACTGGTCTTTTATCAAACGGATTCGGAAGAAGTGTTCTCAGTATTAATGAATCTGAAATCAACACGCTGTGTGGATTATGATGGGCTGCAAATAAAACCGCTGAAGTTTGTTGCAGACCTAATAGCCCCGTATCTAGCTTTCATTTTTAATCAGTCCCTTTCATGCTCTATTTTCCCTAATGAAATGAAAAATGCCAAAGTAACAGTTATCTTTAAAGGAGGTAATAAAGCCGTATTAACCAACTACCGCCCGATTTCCGTACTTCCGGTTTTTTCGAAGGTATATGAAAAGATTATTCTAAAAAGAATGGATAGCTTTTTTACTAAACACAGCTTGCTAACAGATTCACAGTTTGGGTTTCGAAAAGGACGCTCTACCGAATCTGCTCTCCTCTCACAAAAAGAATTTATCTTGCAAAATTTTGAACGCAAATGTCTAACTCTCGGTATCTTTGTTGATTTCAGTAAGGCTTTTGACTTTCTTAACCACACTATTTTGCTTGCTAAACTAGAAATGTATGGTGTTCGAGGAATGTGTCTCCATCTTCTACGGTCATACCTCACTGATCGAAAACAGGCTGTTTTCTGTGATGGACATGGATCCGCTCTTCAGGCTATAAACTGTGGCGTGCCTCAGGGCAGCCTTTTAGGTCCTTTTCTCTTTAACGTATACATAAATGATCTCGTAAACAATGACAGTAACGTTAAATTCATTCTGTACGCAGATGACACCAGTATTTTCTTAACGGGCTCCTCAACAGATCATTTATTAAATCGCGGTAATGCTGTTCTTAAAACTTTGCATGCGTGGTCCGTTCAAAATGGGTTGTCTATTAATACCAATAAATCTAAAGCTGTTTTCTTCAGGCCTAAAAACGTCAAAATTAACTTAAACGATGATCTTCAACTTGGGAATTATAAAATAGAAATCGTGGACACCTTCAAATCACTCGGTGTAATTTTTGACGCCTGTATGAGCTGGACCGCACACGCAACACATCTTCGCAAGAAATTAGCTCCTTCCGTTGGTTTTCTTGCTCGGTACCGCACTGAATTTCCTCCCTGTATAAAACGAATGATTTATCATGCCCTATTCCAATCACACATTAACTATTGCCACATAGTTTGGGCTACCACATCCAAAACAAATCTACATAAAATTCTAATTCTCCAAAAGAAAGCTATCAGGATTATCGAAGGTGCCAGTTTTACTGCCCATACGGCTGAATTGTTTATTAAGTATGAAGTAATTCGTGTAAATATTTTTCTTGAGTACCGCCTATTATACTATCTCAAATTTTCTTCACCATCAATATGTAATTTTTTGCTTAATATCGCAATGTTAAAGCCCATAGAAAAGTATGTTCAAACCCGATCAACTGCAAAATGGAAACTTCCACGCACTAGAACTAATTATGGTAAACAAGCACTTAATTTTCTTATACCTAATGTTCTAAACAGCTACGAATCTAACCAGCTTAGCATGTATAACCTCCGGCCACATGATTTAAAAGTGTACTTTGTAAATAATATTCCATAACTTCTTATCATATATTGTAGTTTGTGTATGTATCGGTGTCCTTTTCCCATTTGTCATCAACCCAGCAGTGTGTGTAACTTTCAAATGCATCTTGTTCAGTTTTAATTGTTTTTTTCTAGTTTCAAACTACATCTCTGTGTAGCAATCCGTTCAATTGTAAATATTAATTCTTTCTATAGTGTGCTCGTATGCGACCTGCCACCGTTGTATGAATGTGTTTATCTTATTTATTATGTTGTAATGGCTCTTAGATGAGCCACAGGCATTTTCAAGCTATTTTCTTTAGCTTTTGGCCTGTGGCTCATTCTAAAGAATGTGCATATTTTTGAAATAAAGTTTGGAAAAATTTGTAATTTGTAATTTGTAATATTGAGCTTTCCGCAAGTTTGCCTCATCCCAAAGCGCAGGAGCACAGTAAAAGCGGCCGTCGCGCACGCCAGCTAATGATTTGGCAGGCTGCACAAGCGTGGGAAAAAGGCGCACAGATCCGCTTGCACATTGCCTGGAATAAATGGCATTACTGCTTTCTGCGAACAACACATCCCTGTCCTGACGGTATCGCGTATGTTTTGAGGATGCAAGCGAAATGCAACGCAAACTTCTGAAAAGCACTGGACTTCAACTGCCGCAATATTCAGATCCTATTTTACACATTTCCTCTGTCTCAGAAACGTGCGGATAGATTTTGTACCGCATTTCGAAGCCACCTACCAATGAACGCGGGGGAGCATTCCAGGGCCCCCCGGTTTCCGCAGTGGCGGAACTGGCCCAAGATAGCTTCCATGTGCAGCATGGGAACGACCAGCACGCTCATCACGACCGCGTACATCGCCAGGAACGAGCCTGCAGCGGGGCGATACCCACTAGGTCAGGGTGTTCTCTAGGGATTCCTCGTCTTGCTATAGGTGCGGGTTCCCAGAGCGAAGCGCGTGCGCACACCTCTGCCCCGCTTGTAGATGGCGTACGGGAACCAGTTGAGGTTCGTCAGGCCCGCCGTGCAGAGGCAGGCCGAGGCGTAGAAGTGGAGGCGGCTGCGCCAGTAGTAGGGCGGCCTCGGTGGCCGCTCGGACATCGGAGGGCTCTCGGGTCACGATGTTGCTAGAAATTGCGAACAGCGTGAGGGTAAATCCTAGGAAACACGGAGTCTAGTGCAGGAGCAGCCACGAATGGAAGTGCGCCGGCTTCTTCGTCGTCTTCTTCTGCGGAGATTCTAACCGCCTCTGCACCCCGTGCCTTTCGTTGCACGAGCTTCTTTGTTCGAAGCGCATCACCATCATCATTATCCTCATCAGCCTGACTACGCCCACTGCAGAGCAAAGGCCTCTCCCATGTCTCTCCAATTAACCCTGTCCTTCGCCACTTGCGGCCACTGTATCCCGCAAACTTATTTAGAGCACTCGGTGCTAAGCTCCTAACCGTTCTCTCGGTCTCCGACTACGTAAAGCCAAGCTGCAGACTTGACAGCGCTCATCCGTTCGCTCGAATGGTGGTCGTGTGTGTCGAGGCCAGTATAGGCATAGTAGGCTGACTATGAGGAGCTATAAGGAGACGACTGATTCCTACGAGTGATGGACAAATGCCTTTATTTGGACACTAGGACAGTCGCATACATGACATACATAGCCCTGCCCTACAGAGCCGATGAGGGTGGTCCCCTAGCGACCTCTGCATTTCCCCTCCTCGAGGAACTCTTGGCACTAATCCACAGACTAGCGTCTTGGCGCTACCACTGCATGCAGGGCCACTACGTGCCATGTATGCACTAGTATCACCACTTGGGTGAGGACAGCCCTCCTCGGCTTGGTGTGTGGCTGGAGATGCCGCGGGTGTGACGGCCACTAGATCCCTGCGGTTGAGTTGCAGACGACCTTTATTGCAAGCCTCCACAATGTAGGAACGGGGACATAGACCGTGACTGAGCACTGTAGCAGGACATTTGTCTGAGCGCACCCGTATCCTGTCTCTTGGAAACTCTGATGTTGCATGCCTACGACTGTTGTCTCGGTCCTGCTGTACCTTGTAGGCCTTGCTCCTCTTTGTCACCCGATCATGGGATGGCCGTCTGGGTTGCATCCTGTCTTGAGCTCTTGGGAGGCGAGTCCTCAACCGACGCCCAAACAATAACCGAGCTGGACTGTACCTCGAAACCCCTCTGACACTGTGACATGTTAGGAACGGCAACTGACGAAAAATTATATAAAGAAATTTTCAGAAAAAAAAATTCGACGAATTATTAACGGACTCTCCCGGTTGCAGTGACATAGCTGTGGAGAAACTCGCACACTGGCTTAGCGCATGCCCTTTGAGGCTTCCATCGAAGGAGACGACGTCTGGAATCGAAAGTGATAGCCCTATGCAAGCGAGGGGAATATCCAAATAACTTCTTTTATAGGGAGCAGACCGCCGGAAAGTAAAGATATAGTGATCTAGAGATTCAGTTTCACTACATGACACGCATAGGTTTGGCGGCGTTACCCATGAATGCTATCAATGAAGGTTTAGGAGGAGAATTCTGCACCGCAAGGTCATCATGCATATCCTGCATTGACGTGAGCTGAATGAACGAACACTCCATGTGAATGGTAAATGCTGATACTCCACTGTAGCATGGAAGGGCTCGTAGCTGAGGCAGTAAAGATGTTGGTAACAATAGAAACGAGCCAATGTCAAAAGGAAGCAGTCTATTTCTTTTTGTTTTCCTTCGCATCACGCGAGCTTCGTTAAAGGAATAAAGTCGAGATTTTGTGACAGCATGCTGAGGGCTGCTTTAGCGGTGCTGATATCTTGATGTGCAGGGGGTAATTTCTCTCACGCGCTTTTTTAATTCTTGTGATGTTGGCTTGACAGCTAAAATAAACGACAGCGACTTTGTAGTTGAAAGATTTCGCTATTTTAGCACGAGATACCTTTGTCGTATGTGGGAGCAGACACGTCTTATTGTTGGAAGAAGTAGTAGTTCATGATTACGAAATGTTGACCTCAGTGGGTGCGCGGTTTCGAGTCACTAAATAAACACCAATAAATCAGATATTTCAGTTGGTAGCAGCCCATTCAGGCACTCCACGAAATAACTGTCATTTGGGGTGACAACGCATAATTTTAACATGATCTGCTCAAACTGCTTTCCGTCTACTGCATTGCACACAAAAAGGCTGTCTTTTATAGCGTGCACAGCGGATAACAACATCTGTGCATGAGTGTTTTCAAATAAAGTTCTTACGAGTCGCTTCAGATTTTCGAGGGCGACCGGCTTCGTCTTCAAAACTTTTCGCTCAGCGAAAGCATTCCGAAGCGTGATAAAGCGGGTGGCCGAGGAAGACAAGCTGTGGTTCCACGGCGCCTCATACGTTCGTTCGGAAAGAATCCATTCTTGAGCTGCCTAGCCGATAAAGAAAACTGCGGCTAGGCACCGTCATTCTCTGAGGCAAATACAGAAACGGCGTCCTTGAGAACGCAGCCTATGTACTTATTTTCAGTAAGGCTTCCGTCGATGAAGTTAGGCCCGACAACAGTGCACTGACGAAGTCCACACCAAACAATTTCCGACCATCTTAGTGCCTTTGCTGCCGTAGAAAGTGTAGGTTCTGATTGCACCAGTAATGAGCGTTGTGAAATTTCACATTCGAATCCCTGAAAATTTGGTCCTCGTCAGTCCAAACAATTCTGTGGAGAAAATTCAGACCTTGTTCGTACTTAATTTGGCAGCAGTTGCAAAAATCGAACCATTTTTGACAGTAGTTTGGTCCCATAAGGATCCGTCGTAACATGGGTGGTAGCTGTGTCTAAAAGTGACCTCCAAGTTCAAGCCCGGCTCGTTCCATATGCGCTGACACTTTTCCTGACGTTTGCGTTCTGCTTGACAGAGACGCATGCCAAGACATCGATGTCAAAATCATCACCGCCACAGGCTGGTCGTTTCCTTTTCTGAACATGGAGAGATCCAGTGGACCTAAATTGATTAAATATCGTTATAAATATGGGACTAATCGGCACACGAAGGCCTGTTGACCAGCATAAATCTGGATGTTAGCTCCACGTCCACTTGCGCCGTCACTTATAAGCAAGCATCTTCTCCACCTTCTCTCTAAAATATCCTCATTCTCGGCCATGGAATATTTGTGTTTGCCCTCACTGGTATAAATGTGGCTGCCTTCTATAAAATAAACAAGTTCGAAGTTGTGCTCTGCACATACCGTATGTCTTTCTTTGTTGTGTCCTGTGTTCTTCGTGCAAACACGCACCTTATTGGAAATTAACCAACTCGTCCAAACAAAAGTATATATTAAATGGAATACTGAAGCAGCGCTCGGGGGATCATTCTCGTAACCAATACGTCGCGACATTGAAGCTTTAATCCTTGCATGGATGAGATGGCACTTGCGTTCTTTTAAGTAATTTCAGTCATTGACACAGGAATGACCGTGCACCGCGCGCACCTCCTAAACGAACACGTCAAATGCAAACATCAACTCTTTTTTCGAAACGTTGCAAGCACTGCCTACTAATAGCATACAACTACTCCCATGCAATCCATCCTTGATACGCGGATAAAACTTTTCGTAATCTGATACGGTTGCTCATTAATACCCAGCGACTGCTCACGAACAGCTCTTCAAGCTAGTGACTAATGGCGTGTATTCCAATCAGTGATCCCCAGCAAGGTTTCTTGTTCCGCGAAGCCAAAGAGCATGTTTAAATAGCCGATTTGGATTCATATCTTGAGTTCTGGTTGAACCGCGAGGGTATGGTTCCGAGACTCCCTAGACATCTTGCTCCTTCGCGGATTCGGACAGCTGCTGCGGATCACCTTTTGGAATCAATGTTGGAATGCGCCATGATGAAACCTCACATCTAACTCGTCTGGTGGCCACATCAGAAGTGGCGGTAACAAAGCAAACGATTGAAAACTGCACCCGTAGCGCCCAGCAGAGCCCTCGAATTCGATAGCTGCGTGGCTGTCGATGAATATTTTTTATTATTTTTTTTTGTTGTGCCGAGCGACGAAGCAAAAGATGGCTATGGTCACGGTCTACCTGGCCAAACTGCTTTGTGTATGTGCCTTGTCACTTAGTAAACAACAACAACAAGCTGAGCGTCGAGGCTTCCTATAGTCAGGAAATTAGCACACACATGTTTAACTTGGCGCCAGTCATTAAACACGTATTCAGTTGACGTTGAGTTTTCAGACTTCCTGACTTCCTCGTGCTCTGTGTTTTGGTTTGGCGCGAAAAAGCAATAATTTTTTTGTTGCGCTACAGAGCTTTAGAGAACGACCTTTACTTCGCTCTGAAAACTAACATGACATCATCTTCTCCGCGGCTACAAACTTATTATCGGCACTGAACTTCCAATGTGGCTAATTAAAATTTGTAAGTTTTAGCTAATTACAAAGATATTTAGCGTGATTTTCCAAATTACTGACGTCCGCCGCAGCTGGCAGTTTATTCCTGAAGATAGTTTTTCTCTCGAAAATTTTCTTTTAGGAATTTTTTAAAGTGGTAGCTGCAACACCCGGTAAAACCTAAAACAACGCATCATTTCACATGTCATTTATGTCTGAACGAAATAGAGGCTTAACTCTGTTTTTTTTTTTTGTATTGAAAAGACAAGTTAACCATGATTCGCTGGAGTTTTGTCACAGCTGAGGGATCAAATGCTCTTTGCTTAATACCCGCACAAACGAAATTTAGAGTACCCCTCAACTGCATCTTTAGCCTATTCAGGAAAGGATATCAGGTGCCGCTACAAAATGCCCTTCCTTGTCCCGAGCCCAAGCATACAGCCCATTCTCGCTTAAATAGTCTACTACAGATGACGAATTCAAACACCCCATAGCTGTTTGTAAATTACAGGTTACACCACCAGCTAGCCCAATGTTATAACATTCAAAGCCAGATATATGTAACTGGAAGGGGATCATGAAGTAGTTCAATAAATGGATAATTCGATATATGAAAAGCGGCAGTAGATAAAACTATCTCTAATACAGAAGCAAGAATTTATTTTACGCACTTTACTTATCTTGCAGCAACGTGCCGAACGCCGGATTGCTGCAGCACAGAGCTCGCTAGGCGTTTCCTATCCAAAGCTGTTGCACTTCGAAATCGTAGTGTTCGATGCTTTGGAACTAGCCACTGTCTATCATAAGGTGTCTAATAGAAAAAAATAAAATAATAGCTTATTAAAGGTACGGTGCAGTTGTCTTCCTCAGCGTCTTAGGCCGCGCCCGCTGAGAGCCGCCACTAGGGTTTAGGTAGGTTGGCTTCAGCGCATGGCAGTGAAGTGGCGTGGAAAACGAGCGCAAGAGATCGAAGGACACCCTCAAGAACACCGCGCGTTCAGTTCGTCGCGCGTTTTCCCGGCGTTAGAGCTGCCAGCACGTGCCGAAGGCCACGCAGCCGGCTTGTCTCCGCGCGCGAAAAGGGATCAGAGGGCGCCGGAGGGACTAGCTCCAGCTGCAGGGGCGCGGTTTGCTATTCGTTGTATCGAATGGCCGGCGAAATTGGAGTTCGATATACTGCAAGAGTTTCCTGTACTTTTACGCTGAATTTTCGAGTCGATTATCTTTGTGTTCGATATAGGCGATAATTCAAAATACCCGGGCTTGATTTATCCGGGCTGGACTGTATACTGGAAATTTTCTCGCCTTATTACTGAGTACATTTTGCATCCAGCACTGTAAGCGGATGGCTTCAATCTTGTTACGTAGCCCTTATTTTATTCGTGCACCAAAGCGCGCATGAAGGGGCGTCCGGTGACGACGGCTGCAACAGGCCCGACCAGACATGTGGCCGTCGGTGCCGGTGAGAAACAAGGGGGGGTCGCACACCTGCAGGGAATACGTTCTGGCGGCCCGCCTCGGACCGGTGAAGGAAAATATAAGCAAAACTTCGGAAAACAATTCTGTCTACAACCGAACATGATATCACCAAAAATCACGTGAACTCAAACGTCACACGGGACGACACATAAGATGTCGCGTTTTTTTTTTCTGGCATCCGCGTTTACAGCCTATCTACATTGAAACGCTATAGTCAGGCTGCCCTGAAGAATCTTTCAATCAGTTTCGGAGGCCGCACCTCTGCTGCGAATGGATGAGTCTTAGTGGCGCTGTAGCCGTCGTGATTGATCATGCGCTATAACCGACCCTCATGTTTTGACAGAGCTTGGCCTCCAGGCCGCTCCGCTATCCACAATACCTGTTTATGTGACACCTTTGCCGTCCTCCAAATCCTAGCATCGTCTGCTTTCGCATAAGTACGCACACAACGAACTCATACCGTCTGCCATGGGTGCGGTGGCTTACACGCAGTTGCCGTCGTCGCTTCGGCACACACGATGGTTGGGATGCGCGTCTCCTATGTCCTGTTCATTTTTTTTTATTTTCAGTCTGTCCACACGTGAGTTGCTGCCATTTGACGGACTCGCCTGCATTTTGCTCTTAATTTTCTCGTGGCCTTTTATTACTACTACAGCTATGGCTCTAGCCCCGCAAAATGGCCATTGCGTTATGATGTAGGCGACTACCTGCCATGCAGGTGGCGCTCGGGATAGGTTCTGAATGTCGGGAGAGCTCACTGGCATGAACAGAGCGGCTGGCAATCTCCAGTGCAGCCCTGGGAAGGGGCCCACCCATTGAAGATTTATATGCCACCTGTAATAAGAATTTCTCTCTCTCTCTGTCGCTGGCATGCGATTTAATATCTAAACAAAATGCATTTAGGCATCTCTTGCCTTTCGCACTTGCCTGTGCGCCTCCTTGCGTACGCAGAAAGCCTTCGGCAAGCTCTTTGCAATTTGATGTATCCACGCTTTGCAGATTAGTGGGCGAATCCGTTTTTCCGGTGCGCTGCAAAGCCTGCACGTACGGCCAATGCTGAATAGCATCAAGGGTGGTATTCTCCCGGTGTCGCCTTATGCGACATGTCCACATCGCGCTGCGCTGATTGCCTCGGGCCCTATCAGCCGCGGTGACGGCGACGTGACAACAGCCGATCCGCCTTCCTGTTACGTCATCGTGACGTCGCCTCCATTTACTACGCTTTGTCGAACAACGGAATGCGCTGAAGCGGTTTGCGCGGACGACAGGCTAGGAAATTGATACTAGACGCCATGAATAACACTCTCCTTGCCTGGTATTATTCATTACTGCCTGAGCCAGGCTGCCGCTCTCCGTACGAACTTACTTTGCACTCTCGTAAACAGACGACGAAGCAGACAAAGCGACGAGATGGCCTTCGCAGCGTTCCTAAATAGTTACCTCACACGCTAAGCAGACACAAAACGTACATGACAACGTTCTTACACGCATTATTGAGGAATAACATCATTTGATTTGTCGACATGTTCCAGACACCGACATGACCGGTGCCATTTTCATCACGGCTTAAACTGCGATCGCACTCTTAAAACAAATGATGAATTTAAATAAGTGCCCTCAGTCTTCTATTGTAAATACTGATTGACTGTAGTATGTACATTATGCTGTTGAAAATAAAAAATAAACATCTCAGCAATAATTAACAACTACTAATCAAAGATACGAAACTACTGCTGCTAGTGATTCAGCAGTGGTAAATTGTCGCTTTTCGGAGTGAAAGAAAGCGCCGCAGACGAAAGTGCCGGGGGCGTTTTCCGTTTCTTCGAGTAACTGTACGCACTTTTTTAGGCCCCACCCTAATACGACCTGTCGCAAAAGGCGACATCGGCAGAATACCACCCCAGGTATGTTGCATAGTCTCAATGTGGTGACACGAATAATTAGGATGCCTGTTAAAGTGGAAAGAAATATAGCGATTATATCACTGGCACGTCTAATGCGCTCCTCAGAAAGGAACTGCTTTTTTGATTGATTCGTTTGAATAGTGCTTTCTTTTTTTGCTCTATGTTTTGAGTGCGCACTGAATGCCAACTGCTGTTGAAGATACTCGGCTTTAGATCATGTGCGTCTATGTCGTCATCTTACGTGTTGTCGGTCGTCCCGCTCTATACTCTGTGGGCATCGAATACCAGCGCAGGGGAATTCGCGTCGGCAAGAGCCGGTAAACTAAGGAGGCTTAACGAAACGGTAAACTTTGACACTGCAGACCTGTCTTCAGTTATCGTAGAGACGCCGTCCTCGGCTACGCGGCAAAGAGTAACGCACGCTGATCGAAACTTCTCGCGTATGAACATCTATTGTAGAATGTATCATTCTTTAAATTTTCGGCGTCCATCCAAAAATATGCTCGCAAAGAAGTCGGATAGTTCGAAGCCTCCCGGGGACGTTTATTAACGCCGGGGGGGAAAATGTGCATATTACAGCTTCGTTCGTTCATAGCTGAACAATTTATTTGTTTGTTTTTTTTTTTTTTGTTCGAGGGTGTTACATGGGTGCAGGGATTGCTACAACTGCATCATTATGACTTCCGTCTTCATCATTTTACATTTCAGCCTGCTGCAGTTCAAAAACTTCTCCTAACGACACCTTGCCATTTCTCGGTCACGAATAATGCGTATTGTCGAGACCAAAATTTTACGGGACGGGAGTGGACAGAAAAAAAAAAAGAATATTTCGACCAAGGTATGAGGAGACGCGCATGCTCAATCCGCTAGTAACAATACCACGCGACTGGGTCGCGAGGCAGTGCTACAATAAAATTTTTCCCGACAATACGACCAAGGTCGTTGTCGCACTCTCGGGAAAAATTTTATTCCAGCAGCGGATAATCAGCTGAGTAGAAAATAGGAAATCATGTGGATGAAATTGCAAACCGCATGTTTCCAAGCTCTCAACAGTACAGTAAATGGCATCCGGAAGTCTTTAATCCTAGATGTACACACTGCCATATCATAGCACATCTAGTCCACTTGGTCTGGACATGCTCCTCTTATAACGGCCCGAACAAAAATGTCGAATCCTGGGAGACCTTATTACTCAACTACGAAGCAGAAGAGCAACGCAAAATCATCGGTCTCGCCCTGACCGGCGCCGAGTCCCAGGCGATTCCGGACGACAGTTAGGGGAATGAAGGGGGGTTTAGGCTAAAGCCTTCTCCCCCGTCATTTTTGATGGGTGCGAATAAAAGTTATTTCTCTCTTTCTCTTTCTCCTGACAATAAGCGACAGTAAAATTTTGATCATTCAGTAATAGTGCATGTGCAATACAATCTATACAGAATGATAAGAGCATGCACAATGGAAAAATGACTAGAAAATACAATAAGTTACGCGAACAATACAACCAAACAATGTCAGGGATAGGTACAATAATTGCGCAAAGCGTGGCAGTTAGACGACGTAGCCTGTTGGCACTATGTTATTTGCATATGACTTCTTGAGAGTTGACGTATTTAGTTTCAGTACCGGTGTCCGAGAGCAGGCTATTCTACTCGGCTCTATAGATATGAGTCAATTCGTCAAATGAGCTGATCGACACATGATGTACGTTTTCTGCCGGGAGAGTGATCTGAGCGAACGCACTACTGTCGTAATGGTTACGGCATCCCGTAATCGGAAGGAGCGGGGTTCGATTCCTAGTGCCGTGGGGTAGAAACAGGTTTTCCAATTAGGAAAAGCTATTCCCTGGCCTGGTGCTCGGTTTCCCTGGGAAGAAGTGCTTGGCAAAATAGGTTGTTGACCCCTGCCTTGTGCTGACCAAATGTGCAGCAGTCTTGGACAAAAAATTTGAATATTGGAATATTGTAAGGTACTGTAATGGAAATATTCAAGGTACAGATCTATTCTTCCGTGCGTAGCAAAATC
The DNA here is from genome assembly GCF_055824585.1 of Amblyomma mixtum. Classification (NCBI taxonomy): domain Eukaryota; kingdom Metazoa; phylum Arthropoda; class Arachnida; order Ixodida; family Ixodidae; genus Amblyomma; species Amblyomma mixtum. Next base: position 87,288,012 of record NC_143018.1, read on the forward strand.
TTTCTTTTCAAGTTTTTCCATCACTCGCTTAACAGTTAAGACTACTATAGAAGACGAATGGGGAACGTTCTTAACAGCAGCAAAAGTGTGAATAGCGAAAAAATGCAATCTTGCCGAGGGAAAATCTGCGGATATATCAATTATTACAGTGAAATCTTCCAATATACAAAAACTATGCGCCCATAAACCCTTTTTCGTCGCAAAATGCTTTTGTCCAGAATTGCTCAGTCATCTGGTTTCCCGGTCACTTGGAACTACCAGGAGGAAACGAAGCCGCTCACAGGCATGCCCGAGCTCTTGTATACCGGGTGTCTCCCCCTGATGACCACGAAGGGTTCCGTGACCTAATAGGTTTAGCAGTGTATGCTGACAATCTCGCGCCATACAGAACAGCCAGAAAGGAGTACCCAACACCACACAAATCCCCCAATAAGTTACACGAGAACACCCTTAGGAGACTACAAATCAACACATACCCAACGCCAGCTAAGTAACACCTGTGGTACCCTACACTATACTCTCCGCAGTGCCCACACTGTGGAGAGGTAGCTAACCTCTACCATATGGTGTGGGCATGCCAGTTAACTCCCTTAGTTGACCCCATTCTCAACCCCTCTGAGGAGCAGTGGGAGGCTATTCTGCTCAGCGATGATCCTGACCGTCAGCACTGGCTGGTGGGGAGGGCCAGCGCAGCAGCAGCAGCCAGTGGACTACCGGACTAGGGGCCCACCCACATGTTCTGAGAATATTGCAGAAATAAAGATGTTTTCAATCAAATGAATGCTGGGTATGCATGAGTTAGCCGTGGTATGGTAGTATAGCCTTGCCGCTCTTTAGACAAGATATCCTCGTGCACTTAAAAAGGAAGCCGTCATCAGAATGACATATGCGAAAGAAATTGCCCGTGAGTCGCTGAAAAAGTCACAGTGAAGGCGGTTGGGGCTTTTAGTCTAGGAATCAGTGAAAGACAAGCCGTTTCGCGTCATGAGGGCAGTGCTTCAAGATTAGCGCGGTATTCATCGTTGCGATGTTCACTACATGGTTTTGCAAAGAACTGCTGTCTTGAAATCAGCAATTATGCTCCGGATTTGAAACGGCAGGAGCATATTATACACTAGCACGGATAGTAATGTGGCGTATATGAGGTTGCTGTAGTGTGATGAAGCTTCTGGTTTGCGCTCGAGGAGCCCGAAAGAGCGCTTGGTAGAAGCTGTTGTTCGGTTAATGCGGTGGTGTCATGCTCTAGATCGGACTGTGAATGAGCCGTGCCCGATTCGTACTTAGAGGAAAGTTCAACGGTGCCTTCATTCGAAAAGTAGGATTTTGGTCGATGAAAGAGAGGATATCGGCTCTGGCGTCATTAGCCATGTTGCACATCATTGGCTTCCGAGTTAAGGCAACTAGAAGGAAGAGTGTGACGTGTTATGCTACGACAACTTAATCAGTCACTTGCCAAAAGCCTTATTCGGCGCTCACTTTGCTGGGTAGGTCAGTAATACAAAAAACAAAAAACAAGAGTCCAATAGCATGCCTTGCGGAACACCTCATTTTCTCGATCATAATCTACATCGAAGTGTCGCTACAGTGGAGCAGTTGCCGGCAGTATAATCCTAAGGCTAATCATACCAGTAGCTTAAAACAACCTCAACCCAACTGCGGCACCCACACGGATTGTTGTAAGCATTATGCAATACCTGCAAATGGAGTTAAGCTTGATAAATCTGGACGACATTCAAACGTCGATGAGTGAACACGGCAGTGTTTGAATACGATCTCATTTCCAAGAATTTTTCTCACTTCGATGTCCACGAGTGACTCGCTGCAATAATTTTCGGGTTATTCGTTTGGTTATGGGCAGTCAGTTTAGTGCTAATATAAGGTCTTTGGATTTAAGAGTGGGTTATTAAACCACTTTCTAGCCATGCATGATAATGACAGTCGTGAAGGGTTGCGAAAACCGTGCGCGCAGAGCGGCGGAAACACTAAAGTTGATATATCCTTCCGCCATTGTCATGATCACTACCGGTTAATTTGCGCTGCTCTGGAAAGGTCTCTTGCACTGATCTCTGATTTAGCCTAGCGTTACTTGCGACCATCCAATACCCGCAAAACTCCTAAGTCCCATCCACCCACGTGACCCTCTGACGTCACTTTCTGCTCTTCCCTTCTCTTGGAATCCCTTATCTTCTCTTCGCATTACATGCTTTCCCCATGACCATTTCTTCTTGACTTCGACTAGGACGTCATACCACTTTCCTTAGCGCCGGAAAGCAGGCAATTTCACGGTGTTGCGCGTAAAAGTTATTCTCGTCGCCATGTATTTAAAATGTAGGCTTTATTGCAGCACATCATAGTGCAGCCAATAGAATTCTTTACATAACGGTAAAAACAGTGATGCTTTCGAAGGAAAAAAATCTTTTATTGGCAAAATTTGAGAGACGCACGAAACTGCCCGGAAATTTTAAACATATTCAGTCAGGAGCAGGGGCCCCGGAACAAGGGTGGCAACTAGGGCGGTCGCACCCCCATCACTTTTCCAGATGAAGCAGCCCCCCCCCCCCCCCCCCCCCCCTGGTCTTTAACACCTTGCATGCTACTCTTTTAATGTAAAGCAGTGGAGCTGAGCTTGTTACCTTCCCAGTCGGCTGTAAAGCATTTCCTTTGAATAGCCTGAACCAAACACATCCCAAAAGAAGTTAATTGACTCTGACGTCGGTTCATGAGCATGATTAGTAGGATTCAAACAGACTATGCACAAGCATTTAATGCAATCGATCACTCCTTGTGCGTACATCTATAAAGATGCCGATCTCAGTTCAAGGTTTATATTCATTAACAGGTATACTATGGAACAGTGTAAAATGTGAAAAATGCATAAAATATAAAATTGAATATGCAGATAAACATGAACTAAATAAATAAATAAATAAATAACAAACCAAGCTCAAATTCCTGACCCCCCCCACACACACGCACGCACGCACGCACGCACGCACGCACGCACGCACGCACGCACGCACGCACGCACACACACACACACACACACACACACACACACACACACACACACACACACACACACACACACACACACACACACGCACACACGCACACGCACGCACGCACGCACGCACGCACACACACACACACACACACACACACACACACACACACACACACACACACACACACACACACACACACACACACACACACCAAAAAAAGTTCATAATCCATAGTTAGGGAAGATGGAAATAAAAATATTTAATACACGCTTTACGGGTTACTGCCTCAGAAACGAGCATTCGGAGCTGCAGAACTCTTCGTGGTAAAGTTTCCAGATAACAAAAAAAAAATAATTTGCATAGGTTTCTTGCGAAGTCTAAAAATACTCCTTCACACGGGCTGACAAAAAAAAAAAGACGATTCCGAAACTGAAATGCAGTCCTCTTCAAACTGCCAGATGTTGCTACTTGTCTGTAAGCGGCCAGGATTGCTCAGAAGGGGGCATTGCGTACCATCGTTCCACTCGAACGACTAGTTTGCGCGGTAAAGTAAAAAAAAATAGTTACCTCAGCTTTGTTCCCTATAATCCGCCCTGATATATTCCTAAACCACCACGTTTGTGCCTGTAATTCTGTTTTCCAGGGTGGTGGTGGTGAAAAACTTCAATATTCAAAGAGAGTTTGAGGGTAAAAAAGCCCTGCTGCATGGTCGGTATCCTTAGCCCGGGACACCGCACGACGAGGCCCCGTCTCGCACCCGCTTTACTAGAGCCCTTTGGGACTCCAGTGTGGAGCAGTTGAGGAAGGCAGTCTCCCATGCCTCTCGGGTGGGGTTGGGGAAGGGGGGAAGGTGAGGATTCTGAGTACATGCCCACACCATGTGAAAGATATCGCAGATCTCTCCACAGTGCGGGCAGCGCCCATCTGTGTTCGGATCGAAGTGTTTTGCTATGGCAGGACAGATAAGGGTTCCTGTCTGCAGGCGCCGCAGAGTTCGCTCCTCCGCCTTACTCAGCCCCTTGGTAGGTGCCGGGTAGAGACGGTAGCTGTCGCAATAATGAATTAGGATTTCGCGGAACCGCAGAAGCGGTTTATGAGCTTCTGAGCCAGGAGAGCTAGGGCTCTCTGCTCTACCGTCGGTTTCATTTCAAGCCTTTTCAATATCATCCAATTGCCCTGTGTCAGCAGAATCGCTGTGTAATGCTAAAGGACTGCTATTTTAATTGTTAAAATCCTCTATTGATAATACACTTGACCGCGTTCTTACTATCCTGGCTATTTCTATATTCATAATTTTTTTTAATCCCTAGCTAGGCGATCAGATGTAGAAGTATTAATTTGTTGAACGAAGGAAAAGTACGTGTCTCACCTGCATTTAAAAAATAGACGTACGTCAAAATATGCTTCCGGTGGGCAGCCCGGCAATTTGAGCTCGTTCATGTTGCGGGAGCCCAAGGGTGGGGCAGAAAGGGGGGGGAGGGGGGACTACTGCTCTCGCTTTTCCTTCTCCTAGGAAGACATCGAAACTATTTATTTGTTTACATATACTTTCTTTTTATACATGCTTGCCACTGCTACCACCAGTTAAAGACACGTTTCCTCGCAACCACAGAACAAGTGTGCTACGCGTGAGTGACAACGCCTCCGGTAAAGACATACACGTGACTACACGGGGATGTTTCTTTTTTAGGCCAAGTTCGCCCCGGCAGGAAAAACAAAACGCGCGTTCGTATACATGCGTATACGTGTGCTGCGTTGGGGGCTATCCATTTCCCCGCTCCGACCTCGCCATTTCCCAGTTCGCTTGGGACAAGGTCGAACTCTTCCTGACACATCTAAACGACGCCAGCGGGTCGGTTGAATGAGTGTCCCTCTTTGTCTCTTTTCCCCGGTGCGCGCTTTCAAGGTTGCCGGCTCCTGCGCGCCGTTCGCGCTTAATTCCGTGCATCATTGCTGAAGCTACCAAATTCGCACGAAGCAATCGAAGAAGCTGTTCGTTTGTGAAAACAAGTGACGATTGGCTGTGCTGTCCTGTCAATCACATCCTTGGCCGTTTCGACTGGTCAGTGATCGTTAGCCGGCAGTATCCGAGAGCCAGGATTTGCAGGGAAGGATTCGCTTTCTAAAAATAGGCTCCTGATTGGCTGAAGCGAGCTGTAGCTTCCATGGCACTGCACGCTTTTAAATGGGACAGAGTTACAGACCGTACACTCGTTTACCGCTCGCTAATCGTATGCGCGGATCTTCATTCAGTCTCACTTGAATGCAACTCGTCCAGGTCCAATGAACGGGCGACGTTAGAACAAGAAAGGAGGCAACCAAAATAAAGAAAGGTCGTCCGCTCATCGCCGGCTGGAGACGGCTGTCAACGCGTAGCAGACGACACCGGCGGATGCAGCAGACGACGCGCGCATTTCATTTCGGCTCCCGGAATACGGCGAACGGTTAGAGACGTTTCGGATACGGCGTGAACCAAGATCGGCACACCCCATCCCGAAGAGGACACTGCGAGAAATTTGCATGGATTCTGATTTCGGAAGAAAGGTGAGCTGTTGAGCAGAAACTCGCCAAAAAAAAAAGGGGGGGGGGGAGGGGCGGTAGAAAGGCGATAGATTAATATTTTAGCATGAGCAAGGATGGAATAAAATACAAACGTAACGCAGACGTCTTTGCTTTTGACTCTGTTTTTTTCGGGTTGCTAAAATATGAATCTACACTAAAGCGCCCAGTTTTGTGTCCCCCCTTAAGAGACATAAGCGGGATTCCCCATTTTTATCGCTTTGTCAATGATTCATTTGCTGGGGGTATCCCCAAAAGCTAAGCGCATGTGAGAACCCCAGTATTTCCTTCCTGCGGGGAGGGGCACTAGGTATTTTTTGATGTCTAAGTAATGATGAGTCAGTGTAGACCGATGTAAACACTTGAACAGGGGAAATAATAGGCCAGTTACTTTTTCTGTGTTCAGTGAGTGGTGCATAAGTCCGGTCATCATGCGGCAAATTCCAGGCTATTTTGTCTATTTTTACTTTCTGAAGATTCTCGGAGATTGCTATATGTTAAAATGAACTGAACGAAGGCCTTTAATATGCAGTTTCTATTAATTGAGCACTAAGTTTTTATTCTTTTGTGTGAAGTGTAAAGATTCCGAACTGTTTTTATTAATCATCGTTCTAGCATTCATGCTATCTTTCAGACCTCTTGTTCGCAGGTTGTTGATAAAAACTTACTCCCGTATATGCGAACTTTTAGAATTTCAGCTCAAACAGCGCACATTTTCGTTAAAAGAGACGTAAGCAGATAAGCGGAACTTTCCTGCATTCATCACACATGTGATTGGCCACCGCAATGGAAACTTTCCTATTGGCTCGAAAAGGACAGTGCAAAAGATGTGAAAAAACTGACGACAATTTGCCATCCCGACGTGAAGTGACTGCGTTAAACAGGACTCCTTAAGTACAGGGTGTTTCCGCAAACACTTTCAAAAATTTTCAAAAATAGGTATTTTAGGGTAAAATTGTGGCTTTTGCGGCGTGGTATTGCCAGGCCTGGCGGACACCAGAAAACCGGTGAATCGTCTTAACTAGTAAGCTGGTTAACTACTTTTCAATAATTAACTTTTTAACTATTAGAGTTCGGCGCCTGGCTGCAATTAGAGATCTGAAGCCGATCGTTAGTAATAGCCATATCAGTTTTTAGAATTTCAAAAACGCGATTACCCTTGGCGCTGTGGTTCGACACTGGAGGGGTTGCTTATCCTGCATGCTTTCAAAAGCGCATGTATTTTCGCACGATGCAGCCAAACTTTGAAGAGCCACAGCGGCAAGCGACAGTAACAGCGTTTTCGAAATTCTAAAAACTGAAACGGCTATTACTAACGATCGGCTACAAATATCTGATTACAACTAGGCGCCTAACTCTACTAGTTAAAAAAGTAGATTATTAAAAATTAGTTTACTACCTTAGACTATTTACGCGTTTTCTGGTGTCGGCGAACACTGGTAATACTATGCCGCAAAAGCCATACTTTTACCTCAGAAAGCCTCTTTCAGAAAATTTTTGAAAGTGTTCACTGAAACATCCGGTATATTATTCCTACGCTGCTTTACCATTCACAGCTATTCGTTCACTGTTAGCACTGCATGCTATACGCTCTTTCACGTCGCTCATACAAAGGTGGCGACGAGAGTCACTGTCGTCACCGTGACTGGAGTTTTCTCACTGCCAATGAACCCAACTATAAATTCAAGGTCTCTCTCCGTGTATGCATATCAGCATCCTACACGGAGCACTGCCCGCCCGACGCAAACGTCCTCCTTCTTGGGACACAGATACGTTGACTTCTGCACATCAGCCTCATGTAGGGAAAGCTGTTAGGGTTACACATGATGTTTTACCATGGCGTAGGATTTCTGCGTTAAGCGTGCACGAGAAGTAACAGCAAAGGAGCGTAAACGTCGCCGAAAGAATCCATCGCATTGTGTTTTACAAACAGGGTGTTGTTCGGTGTCACGTGGTAGGCGCCACGCGAGTTGCTCGCTCAATGTCCTGCGCAAACACACGCATGCACCCATATCCGCGTAGTTTTCTCTACTTCCTCCGAGATGGTGTACACAAATACACACTTTTAGCACAGCGCATACCGCTACCGCTTACCGCGTATCCCGAGCAAGCTCTGCGCGTGCGCAGATCGCCCTGATGGCGCGCTAGATGGCGCCACGTTCCTGTCAGTAGCGCGCACGCCCTCCATGTCGGGAGCAGTCAGCCCATCAGTTGTGGCGGGGTGCTGTATGCGGAAAGCCTTAGCGGTGTGTGGCGTTAGGATTGATGTACAACGTCTTGCCTCGATAGGCGAAACGTTCACACTGCCTCCTTCGGCTCAATCTCGCTTCAAATTCAGTTCACACAGGAGATGCCCACAGATGTCGCTGTCTGACCATAATAGTTTTTGGCAACCATCTCTTTCGTCCGCTAAGTCACGCGTATCTATCTACGTCATCTTCATGCAGCTTTGCTTCCCCTGACTCGAGCCGTTTATTGTGGCCTCTAACTTTGCGCGAGCAAGCCTCCCTGACATCTCGTTGCGGAAAAAAGTGCGGCTTACGGTGTTTACCCGACCTGAACGTTTTTTGCCCATAAGGAAAGGGATTACATGTGCGTCTGACAGCGAACCTAGTGTCTAATGGCGGACGGGTGACAACAGGACTAAATTTCCGTGCCATCCCTCCTAACATACTGACACGCCATCTCGAAATAACAATGAGTCTTCATGTACATCCGCATTCCCTGTTTTTTTTTTTTTTTTTTTCCGTAAAGCGGTTTGTGACTCAACAGTCGCGCTCGAAGCCCACCGCAGAATGTGGCCCTCTGTGTAGACTCTCCTTTGAGTGGACGGAAGAGCATTAATGGAGCATCTCGAAAGCCCTTCGAAGGTTCGAAGTTGGTCTTTAAATGGAAAGAAATTAAACATTGGTAGCAGGACAAGTTGGACGCAAAAAATGGACCTGCGGTAAAGGATAGACGCCATATTGCGCTAATCTAAACTGCCAGTTATGTGCTCATGCGTGAATTCACAGTGCACAATTACTCTGCTGTGAAGTGGTGAACGTGTGAGCAACGATTACGGCAAACACATGCCTGGTATAAGATGACACCACCGCATGGAGGCGAGAAAAGATGGTTACTTTATGAAAAACAGACATTTTAGATGAACACAAAATGAGCAAGGGAAGGGAAACCCTCAGGTTGATTCAGCCAACGTTTCGACAAGGGGACTTGTCTTCGTCTGGGCAAAGCGTTCATCATTGGCAGGGATTAAATAGGGCCTTCGCTCCGAGGAGGAAGGCCCCGGGGGTGGGGAAGGAAAGTGGTGTGAGAGGGGATGCGTGTCAGGAAGGGGAGGCAGGTGAATCTTGATTCGTTAAGCTGCAATAGTGGAAAAACTTATATCCGGGGGGGGGGGGGGGGGGTTGTAATGAACAAAGGCTTTGAAGGGGCTGCGACGGGGGGGAGGCGCTTGGTGGACCTGAAAAACTCAGATAAGAGGATTAGTCAGCGTGGTACAGGGAAATGAGAACCAGGCAAACAAAATAGGCTGGCACTGGAAGGAGAAGGAAAGGGGTGACATTTCCAAGTAAGGACAAGGCAGGGGGGGGGGGGGGGGGAATGGCTCGAGTTCAGAGAAAGCCATTTTCATTTTCAGAGTTCAGAGAAAGACATTTTAGATGGCATATTAAAACCCCGCTGACATGCACGTCTGCGTTGGAGAGAGGTTTCTGGCAAATAAAGGTGGTAAGGGAAGGGCGCAGTAAAGCAGCCCCCCCCCCCCCCCTTCTATCTTATCTTTTAAAAACATATAAATGAAGTATTAGAAAATAAATGGTGCTCACAGATTTGGAGTGAATACGTATTTAGGATTGGGGATACAAAATGCTTTAAAGTTTGGCGAAAGCTCAGTGTCGTGCAGACAGGTAAACAAAAAGTTTAGTACACAGTACACATTTTATTGTAGTACACATCTGATTGCTAGCGGCAGTTGTGCGAGAGTATCCATTTTGTACTAGCGATACGTCCGCTCGTCTGTATAAGCTGGGCACTTTACTGCACTGTTTAAGCTGAGCCGCGAGGAATAATGTGCGGCCTTATACAAATCTACACAGATGTGCCACTTATGTCATGCCCCCTTCCATTCTGAGGAAATTAGGTTCTAGAAGTAGGCGCACGACAGGGTTGCTACTTCTTATTATTGCTGGCCTTATCTTGTACAAGTCTTGGTGGTTGCTAATGGGTATTTACTCCCTTATTACAAGTCCCTCTAATACGGAAGGGAACAATTGAGCACGCAACACTTCATTACATTTTGATGGGTGACAAGCACACTTTTTCCTTCCTTTTTTATAATTTTCCACGGCATAAAATACAAAAAACTGGTTTTCAACATCACCAGAGAAATAAGAAATTAATATTTTTGTGCAAACTGATTGTTCCCTTTAAAATTGGAGGGTCTTGCACTCTTGGATGGGAGTTAGAGGCTCAGCTGTGTGCAGGCGAGTGCAGTTTTATTTAGTTTGTTTCTATCCGACATTTCTTGCTTCTTTTTTCTTCCATAAATGTGTCCTCTTTTCAAACCGAAATAACGCTTTCCACACATAAGGACGATTTCGCAGACTGCTTCCCCTCCCTCCCCTCCCCCTCAAACATCTTATTTTGCATGTATACTGTGGGCACAGGGTATATGCGTACATTATAGAATTAAAGGGCATGAATAAAAACACTTCGATGAAAACGGCAGAACGTGTAACTGAACAATACAGTGGCACATAAGATCGAGAGCCACACGAATTTGCCGCTTCAAAATATTAAGAAAACTTTGCTTACTTATCTGGACTGGTCGATTAAAAACTTAATGCAGTTATTTGTTTGTTCAACCATGAAAAGAAACACACACACACGCACGCACGCACGCACGCACGCACGCACGCACGCACGCACGCACGCACACACACACACACACACACACACACACACACACACACACACACACACACACACACACACACACACACACACACACACACACACACACACACACACACACACTCACTCAAAGCTGTTATTTTGTTCGTATATATATCGGATCGCGACCGTTTCAGTCAATGCTTTGTCTTAGTTCTGCGCCGGCCGCCTTTGGGATGTTTTCCTCCTTTGCTCTCTCTCTCTCCTCGTGGCCTGGACTGCGAGCTAAATCGCTGACCTCACCACTCTTCTAACTGCACTGCGTCTCAGTCTACTGACACTGCAGTGGAAGCTTGAACAAACCAGCGGTCGCATGCTCGAGCCGTTATCGCACGTTATAACTGTACTAGACTGGTTGGCTAGTTGGCTGCCGTGTGCTACCCCGCCACGACCGCCAAAGTGACGCGTGAGAGCCACTAACAAGCCGTTCTTGGCAGCGAGATGCTCTGAGGAAGTTCGGCCCGTGCTCTTCTGTAGCTTCTACTGTCGAACCGACAAAATGCGCAGCAGACCGCTTTCTTGTTTCTTTTTTTACAATACTGCAAGTACTCTACGGCTGTTAAAGAGTGGGAATAAAACAAGAAAAAAAAAGTACGTCCTTTCGAGCTAGTTCAACGTCAGTTTAAATTTTCGAAAGTCTTCACATACTATTCGGAATCGTGAAACTGATACGACTCGAAGGTATTCCGGTCAGTGATGGTTGAGAACAAACGACCATTTAAAGACAACTCATGATGCGCACGAAACAATGGCTAAAATGCGATTAGTACGAGGTGCTGATATGCCTAGGAGACGTGCACCCTTTGCCAAAAGTAACCAATTAACAGGTTTTTGCTGCTCAACCGCATAGCGGAGATTTTACGGTATTCCTAAAGACCGAAAGGTCTCACAACGTGAGGACAAGGGATCACCTTACTTCACACAGAATCAGTGCTTAAGGGCTGCCATCGTGCTTCGCTACGCGGCTAAAAAACAAACCACCTGTGCTGGGTTACTTTTGGCAAAGACTGTAAATGCTGGAAGGAGTGTAGATCAAACTTAGTGTCGTGTAGCAGACAAAAGAAGTGATTTCCTGCTAGCCCTCTGCGCCTTGCTAGTTATGGAAGTTCTGCTTTAATGCTTAAAACTGTCCCTGGCAGTTTTTTTTTAGGCAGGACAACAGTTTCTCAGAGCTAACCTTCGCTATTTCTCCAGTTTATCAAGCACGTTCAGATTATGCTATATCACCCCCAACTGCGGACTATAATGTTGCTCTGACCATGCTTTAAATCGTACAAGTGTTCAGCTATTGCTAGTTTCAGCACTTTTAACGCCTTATATCTAACTAATAAAGGACGGTAATTTTCTACATTGATTTTATTCCCCATTTATGAACCGGTGTGACCTTCTCTATAAGAGCTACATGCTTGGAGGAGAGCATTCACGAAATGACACAGTAAAAATCTAGCACAGTCAAAACCCGGTCCAATGGCCAATGTCGTTGAAAAACTGGGTACTTCACGGTCATATATGAGGCACAGTGCGCGACAAACCATTTACAGTAAACTCTGTTGTGAGTTCTTCAAACCTTTACGTAGTTAGAGTGATTTGTCGGCGGATTTTTCGACACTACTCCCAACCATTGTTTTTACTTCGCAAGCAAGGGAATGGATCGTAGTTTGAGTTATTTCTTTTTTTAAATTTAGAAATGTTCAGGGCAATGAAAGGTGATGAAAGCTACTACAAGCCCCGTCGCTTACGAGTACCAAAATACGTATGACAAAACACGCACAGGGTTACTGGCTGCTGCAATTGCACTCTTACAGGTTCTGTCCTGAAAGTAATGAGACAAGTCGCGGCGTGACGCGCGCATGCGTTAGATTGGGAAAGCGCTTTTGGGGGAAGGAGGGGGAGCCTTCAGCTTCACAATGCGACCAGATTAGTTCGCTCCGAGCAGGCGAAGCGAGTGGACGTCTTCGAGCGTGTACCCACGTTTCGTCGCTGCGTCGAGGAAACCATGGAGCCAAATGAGGAACAGCGCTACGCTGTGAAGCTTTGCCATAACTGAGTAAGTCCCCTACCGAATCATTCAACGTGCGGGAAAGATTCGATGTCCAGGTCTGGTGTTCTAATGGCACAAAGCATTTACAAACGGCCGTGAAGACGTTCACGACGGGCAACGGTCCGGGCGCCCGTCGATGACGGTTACCGACGGTAACGTCTTCACAGCCATTTGTAACTGCTTTGTGTCATTGGAACCCTTGCAACCTGGACACTGCATCATTCCCACATGCTGTAAAATGTCTGGTTAGGTGATTTACTCCGTTGCAAAGCTGCACCGCGTGGCGCTGTTCAACGTTCGCTCTATGGTTCCCTCGACGCCGCGACGAAACAGGGGTGCACATTCCAATACGTCCACTCGCTTGACCTGCTCGAAGCCAACTGAGGTCTTTGCATTGTGAAGCTGAAGGTTCCCCCTCCTTCCCCTAAAAGCGGTTTCCTGATCTAGCGCATGCACGCGCCACGCCGCGACTTGTCTCATTACTTTCAGGACAGACCCTATAGGTCGAGAGCGGGCTCTTCGCGGAGAATTCGTCCCTGGTAACGGTAGAGGACGAGGCTTCGGCTTAAGAGTAGAGTAAACGAAACTGTGAACTAGGATGCGCTCTGATGAAGTCAAGAGTACAACGTTTAGACTAAGGGCTTACATTTTGAAGATCAATGGAAATGTACCCTTGGCCTTCGCAGTGACACTGCCGGCGATGACGGAAAAGAGCACGCGACTTGGTGAGCTCCGCCGCGGTGGCTCAGTTGTTAATGCGCTCGGCTGCTGACCCGAAAGACGTGGATTCCATCCCGGCCGCGGTGGTCGAATTTCGATAGAGGCGAAATTCTAGAGGCCCGTGTGCTGTGCGATGTCAGTGCACGTTAAAGAACCCCAGGTGGTCGAAATTTCCGGAGCCCTCCACTACGGCGTCCCTCATAGCCTGAGTCGCTTTGCGACGTCAAACCCTCATAAACCCATAAGCCAAAACAACTTTGTGAGCCCTGTGGACCCGAAACCTCGCTGTAATCTACTCCTTCTTCGTACTTATTTCTAGTTGGGGCTTTTAGATAGCCTTGTAACATTTAGTTGCTCTAACGAAGAAGCATTCGAAACGTATCGCGTGTTTTAAGTGCGTGTTGAGCGTTCAGAAGATGTCGTGAAGGACATTGAAGACCGGCAGGAGCTATTCAGATAACGGGGATGTCATCGGAAGCGAGTGGAGTGGGTAAGGGAACAAACGCGGGTTAATGACATCATAGTCCAAATCAAGATGAAGAAATGGGCTTGGGCAGGGCATGTAATACGAAGGCAAGATAACAGGTAGTCCTTAATGGTAACGGAGTGGATTCCAAGAAAAACCAAGCGTAGCAGGGGGCAGCAGAAAGTTAGGTGGGCGGATGAGATTAAGCAGTTTGCGGGGATGCGGTGGCCGCAACCGGCAAAGGACAGGGCTGATTGGTTAATTGAAGAGACATGGGAGAGGCCTTTGCCCTGCAGTGGGCGTAGTCAGGCTGATGATGATGATGATTCTTCATAGCCCATGTTCTGCTTTGAGACGTTCGGCCCCACATACCATACCATGCCATACCATACCATACCATACCATACCATACCATACCATACCATACCATACCATACCATACCATGTGATACCATACCGACCATACTGTACCGTTTACCCAGTATTCCTGATATGGTGCTTTAATGTAACGAAGCTGCACCTGTTCTATAGGAAAGGCATGTAGTAGAGAGCTAGCTCCCGACTACTGTGTTTTCCCAGGCCTTGCTTTTCTTTGTGCCGTGCGCCGTGTGTGCCGAATCTGGAATCAACGAGCCACACTTACAGCATCGCATATAGCAAGTGTTCTTTCTTCTTTTTCGTTTCATTCTCAAGCGCTACACTGGGCGATCACGCGAAAGGTCGTCGACATTTCCAGCACCGGACAGCCAGAAACAGCCAAGAGAGTTCATCGCCCGTTTGGGAATCTTTCACATTCGCGAGCAGTGATAGTTGCCGAGCTTTCCCCCGCGCATAAATATGCGTCGTTCAAATGCCCTACATTTCCTCGGACAATAAACTCTTCGACGTCGTATAATATAAAGCTGGACTTTGGTGCACGCGAAACCGACACCAGCCCCGCCATGCCTCTTTTTGAATGCATCGCTTAACGGTCCTTTCTGGCGGATGTAATGCGTCCCTCCACGATAGTGCTATATGCGGAATACCTGTACGAACCGCTTTACGTCCGGCATGCTACACCTCTGTGGGACATTTCGGAATGAGTGATCGGTTTCGAACGTGACGGAGCCGTTTCCGAACATTGCTCTGTTTGGACACTATTTCTCTCCTGGAAAGACCTGATACAGGCGCCTCTATCGAGCGACACGCGATAGTCTCACTTCCGAAACACCTAAAATATGAGAAGGACCACGTGGGAAGTTAAAGTAACGTTTCTAAACAAGAAAAAAAGAGAACGCACCGGCTATTCGGCCAGCGGAAACGTGCCGTGTCGGCTCCCACAAAAGGGCAAACAAAATGATAAAAGAACTGGACGCTGAATTCGATTCAACCTTGCTCGCGGTCGTGGACGCGACAAACGCGTGCTCCTTTTTTTTGCCTAAACTGCATGCACCTGGACACGGAGGGTTTTCGGGCGCAGCGACGCCTAGCGTCCAGTATATTGCTCCAATGACCGAGTTAGTCGCGTAGATCGACGCCACGGCGCTCGATTGCGAGGCGCTTGATCGTTCAGTTCAGCGGCCCTCCAGGACGGACTATATTTCTTGCATCGCATTTCGACCCTCGCTACTGGTACGTGAAATACTTTTTCGTTAGGTGTTGAAGCGACAACTTTGCACTGCCTGAGCCAGTCGATGTCGCCCGCACAGTGGCTGTTTGTGACCAAGCTACATAGCTCCAGTTGAAATGACTTTATGGGGGGACTCCGGGCTAAACAAACTTCGCCGTCATAGTCAGCACAGTACCACGCAACTGAGTACATGTCCTTCATCTGTTGTCAATGTGAAAGTCATCCAAGTGAGTCTTAACCGTTAGGCTGACGTGGCCCGGAGGCACGCTGCTTATAGTTACGTTGATGCGTGGTTGTTCGCTTCGCGAATGGGCCAAGTAGGGAGAGTTTCATTTTGTCTACTACTCCTCTGTACAGAGCAAAGTCTCATGTTCTGCTGAAGAGCCATTCTTTTTGTTTCTTTTCTTTTAAATTTCAGATAGAATTCCGGTGGCCATACTAGCCTTTAGGTCACTGAATGTGAGACCCATCAGCTTTCTTCCTATGCCAATCAGAATCATTGTTTGGCCGAGTTGTTTCACGCCGCGAAGTGTTTTCATTAGTGCTGGGCTAGGGCTGTTCAAACTGTTCAATTTATATGCTTCTTCTTTGGGCTGCTCCGTGAGGTTCCATGGCTCGGAACAACAGACGAACACTGGTGATGGCGTACTGTCCTAGCGAAAAGAGTAATTGCTCATTGCATGAATGCCAGGCTCATTCCCCGTCTTGTTTCCTTTTTTGGGATTTGTCTGCACTACGTAAGTCATTTCTAAAGGCTAATTCTAACCAATCACGCCTCACACATCGATCGGTACATATGCCGGAGCTCTATTTGACTGCTGGCGACTGTCCAGAAGTCATCCTTACCATTACCCGGTGGTCGCTTTACTGCTCAGATCCTCATGGATCCTCGTCTTCCGTTGCGCTGTTTTTTCCAATTCTTCAAACATGTACCAACCAGCCCGTATTTTCACTCTTCTGGACCTCGTGAAAGCTCTACTTTCGGCTTCGTCCGGTAAATTCATTCCTGCAAGCGCTATCATTAAGCTTTGTTAACAGACCGCACCATTATTGTCCTTTTCGAGTCACAGCCAAGCGTAAAAGTGTAGCAAGCTGACGCAGTGCACATTTTGCCATTCATGGAAATGCATGAGGGCACACGACCGCTCGGAAATATGCGCTAACTGTTTAGGTCACAACCTAATTACAAAACTTCGTCATCCTAAAGCTTCCAGTGTTAAAACCTTCGATTTTAAACCAACTCAAGGTCGCACAGTTTCGCGAATTGATATTCAGCACAACGAGGCCAGATAACAAAGTATCCTCGCCCACTATATCTTGTTGCGTGTAGTGTACGGGGAAAGAAAGCATGCGTGAAACACTACCCTTTCTTTTAGTGTACGGTGTTTGCAACCGTACGAAGTAACGACGGTGTTCTAAAGCTTCCTATTGTGGCGCTGTCGTTCCCGGCGCACGGATATGCCATATATGTATCTGCGCATCCCCTATACACTTCGCAGCTGGGCCCCGTCGGCGGTGTTAGCAGCGCTGGAATTCCCGAACCTCGCGGCACGGCCCCCTGTTTGTTCAGCGACTTCGGCGCGTAGAGAGAGGACCGCGCGCGCGGCTGAGTCTACGAGGAAAGCGGCCAAGCCGTCGGGCTCCCGCGAGCACCAGCCAGCCACCGCCTCCCGTAACCTTGGTTCGTGCTTCGACGGCCCTCGAAGTCGCGCCGTCGGGCCATCGCCGCCCGCTGAGGGTTCTCTGCGGGGACACTTCGGTTTAGCGAGAGTGAGTACGTGTATTTGCTCGCGATGCCGGAGAGCTCTGCGCGGTGTGCCCGTATAGGTAAACTCCTGGCTCACCAGGTAGTGGCATACACACTTCTGAGGCGTCCCTGAGACGGCGTCCAATAGTGAGGTGTCAAGGTGTCCTCGCTACGGGAGAAAAAAAGACGTCGTGTGTCGTGTTGTTATCGCCCCTGACGGTTGCGGACATGGCGTCTGGTCTGCGCCGCTGGTACGAGGCTAAGGTTTGTGGCTTCTTTTATTTCGCCTTAATAGCTTGATAGTTTCGAACGAGTAAAAAAAAAGGAAAACTGATTGAAGTAAATTTAGTAACTTTTTAGGCACTGCTAATTTTCGCATTTATATCCAGTAAACTTTTTGCTTTGAGGCGAATATTTTAACTGAGGTTTTCGAGGATTGCATAAACTGTTCAAGTTGTTTGCTGCGGGCGTTTACTACTCGCAGTTAAAAGTTCTTGATACAAACTGCAATTCATGCAACTTGCAATTCAGCTTCTAAGTAACACGACACATAACCTGCTACCTAACTTCTCTGAAAGGCAGTTTTAAAGCAGCTTACGTTAGGAACTCATTATTTGGCAAATGGGAACCACTCTTTTTAGACATAGTGTATTTTTCCGTGGTCACGAAGTTACGGTAAAACAAACAGAAAACCGTGAAACTCACTGCGAAGAGAAATGCATATTCGGCACTACGTTTGCATATACCGGCTTTCCAATGCGTCATTTTGCCGCGTGGCATAATTGTGCGTGACGGAGCCGAGAGCGGGAAGAGCTGCGAATGCAAGATGAGAAGCGCTGCTAATGGGATCCAACTGTCTCTAATTATTGAAGTTTATTCACCAGTGAAAAGTTGACTATTCTATCCCAAGGTGCAATAGCTCGCAGTCACAAGACTGAACATCATATTGCAGCCAGCGGCGATAAACCTGCGTGTGGAACCGCTATCTACCTGTGCTTTGTGACGCTAATGACTGACATACTTCAGTCTTGCTCTCTGGACTGGATGCACTTTACATCCGCTGTATAGGACGTCTGCTTAGAAGGCGGAACCGTCTTTTTTTCCTCCTTCGTTTCAGCCTTGTCACGTGTAACCTGAAGCGTATAACTGTACATAGGAATGAGGAAACTCGAGGGACAAGCGCTAAGCTGTGTTTATTGCCAGGAACATAGGCGCTGTCAAGTATATTATCCGGATTACATCGAACAACACTGAGCAGTGGCCAAGCGGGTCACCAATATTGCTGTCGGGGAAAGAATCGGTTTTTCCGGCATTGTTTCTGACTGTCACTCGTGCCGTAAATGGCGTGTTCTGGCGCGTGCTGCGGTCGTGCTCTTTTGGTGTTTATAAGTTACCTTGTGTTTCTTTAGTGGACGTCACAAATATGTCACTCTTAAACGGGCACTGACGACGACTGTATCCCATTACTGTTATTAGCGAAAATCAATTCTACGGCTCTTTCTCAACAAGTCGAATTGTGTCCGTCACCAACATATGCATTTATTACTGACATTAGATCTAATACTTTTGCTGGTACTTGGTTTCAACTCTTGATGTCTACAGTAAAAAGGACTCCGTGATCATAGCTTCGAAGCGGGTGGCGGATCCTCTGGGATCTGTGCACAAAAAGTATGTCGACGCATGGAGTTTACTTGTGAAATTGGCCGGTGATGACGCCATATGCACTGCATTTCTTGGCCTTTTCTAGGTTGTAAAAGCTCAGTTATTAGTGAAAGTTGCACCTTTGTCGTAAGAATAATGCTATCTGTCGGTACAGCCAACTTGAGTTTGTTCCTAAAGTTCCTTTAACACAGATGGGATTGGTCTTTAACGCCATGTCACGCATGCCGCAAGGCTCGGTATTGATCGGTAGCTTTTTCTGCACTTTGTTAATATACTGTGTATTAATACGTCCAATTTGCATTAATTACTTTTTAATATATTTTAATCGGTGCCATTTCTTCACCCCGTGCAATTACATGCAGATAAATTTTGTTTATCGCGAACTTGCTTGTTACGACGAAAAATTATGCGGCCTTCAATATTGTTTAAATAATATACTTCCTGGGTACAGTAAATGCTTAACAGATCTAAAGACTAAATGTTGAAACCCATGCGTGCTTACCGCTTTAACGCATGTCCATTTGCAGAACAAATAATCATCATCTGGAAAGCTCAGGCACCTATACGAAACTCTATTAACGTCCTTTGCAGTATAACTGCTTGTACAGAAGAAACTAAAATACACTGCGCCAGTTTGAAACCCCAACAGCTCTGGCGTAAGCAATAAGCTTTGAGCTAGCGCAGAATATTTCGGCTCGTTTAAGTCAAATTATAACCGCATCACCACTGTAAATACGGAGAACATAGCCTGAATCTTGTCAAAATTTGTTTTGCTTGCTTTTTAATAGAAAGACCTCGCATGTTCGCTGAGTTCACTACGTTTATCTTAGTCATTACGCAATAAATTAATTGATTCTCCTCCAGATCTCTCTTCCCCAATGGACTATGATAGCTGAGCTGGGAGTAGTGCCTGCGGAGCACTTTTCTAATAGCTAGTGGTTTTGAGCAAAAAAAAATTGCTTTTAAGGAAAGGAAATGGCGCATTAACTCTCTCACTTCTTGGCGGACAGCTCAACCGCGCTATAAGGGAAGAGAGGAAGGTTGAAGTGAAAGAAGAAAGAAGGAGGTGCCGTAGTGGAGGTCTCCCGAATAATTTGTGGATAATTAACGAGCGCTGACATCGCACAGCACACGGGCGTCTTTTGAGTTTCGCCTCCATCGAAACGCTGCCGCCACGGCAATGTTCGAACCAGGGTACTCCGGCTCGGTAGCCGAGCGTCCTAACCACTGAGCCACAATTCTATCGTCATTCGTCATCCATCGTCATTCACCGCTCTTTCTCGCTGTTCGTTGCTCGAGCAAACTTCCGGAAAACATCGCATCAGTCAGCAGCCGCGATGGATTTGGTCCCATACTGCAATCTTTTGTTGAAGTGAAATATTTGACGCATGCTTGTTTTCCATTATTCTTGTTTATCATTGTTTGTTTTCGTGCCTAGTATTCTATTCCTCCTAAACGTAATGCCCCATGAGCACTTTAGGGTATGTGGATAAATAAATAAACACATTTGTACACGCTCATTCCTCTTGCATGTAACGAATGGAAAGACCTTCGAGAGAGAGAGAGAGAAAAAAAAAATTCCTACACCAAGTCACTCCCCTACAGCACTGCATAGACATGCTGGGTTAAGAGCGACACTAAGATTTTAGGAGTGTTCCTATCGCTGTCGTAACCAGACTTCAAACGAAGTAGAGTGCAGCAAGTTGGAGCTTTTTGGGCTACAGTGTTATAAAGTTGAAAAATTCAGGGGGCACTTGGCTCTCTAAAGTGCTGCAAGGCGAAAGCGTTTCCTGACGCACTGTTTGTTTTTGTTTACTTTTTTATGTTCATATTCTTTTGTTTTTGCTCCTTTTCTTATTTTTAATGTTTTTTACTTTTATTTTCACATTCTTTTTATTTTGTTTTTATTTTTGCTTATTTTCTGATTTTTATTTTCCTTTCCTTGACTTTATTCCTTTTATTTTATTTATGAAACCTATGCATTTACTAGATGCGCCTTTATTCATGCTGGAACCTTGAGTCTTCGTGGCGGAATGGTAGCGTCGACTCTTCAAATGCCAAATGCCCCGGTTCGATTCCCACCCTCGGCGCAGTTTCTAAGCAGTGACGCCGAAAGGCGGACAAATCTCTCCGACTCGTCTGTCGACACGGCTGCCGACGCGTCTGTCTACACTCCTGCCGACGCGTCTGTCGACACTTCTGCCGACGCGTCTGTCGACATTCCTGCCGACGCGTCTGTCGACACGGCTGCCGACGCGTCTGCTAACGACAGTATGAGGCATTAAAGGCTTTCGCCTTAATATTATTGGAAGGACGGCAGATGGGGCGAGTTGGTGTTCCAAGGTGACCAGAAAATTCAAACAGCGCTAGACAACCGGACCCGGAGGAGGAGTTGTAAGTTTAGCGCCCAATTTATCTCCTCCTGTTTCTGATCCAGACGTCTAGCACTGTTCGGATTTTCTTGTCACCATGAATATTATTGCTCTTGCACGGGACACACTCAAAGCATATATGTATTGGGTAGATATATCGTAATCTTTTGTGCAGAAAAAAAAAACAGCTTTCATTTATAGTGTCACTGACCTCGAACGAATGAAAGTACGCATTGTTTGTTTTTATTGCTGCTCTTACTTGTTTGCATGCATGCTTGTGTGTGTGTGAGCTCGAACAAATGAAAGTATGCAGTGCTTGTTTTTATTGCTGCTCTTACTTGTGCTCGTGCATGTTTGTGTGTGTGTGAGCCGCCGATTTCAACGTTCCTTTTCTCAGTAGCGTCCATTTATTGGTATATTGTTATTGCGCATTGTTGTTAGAACAACTCTCCCGTTCAACTTCAGGACGCTTGGCGCTATGACAAAAAAACAAACAAACGAGGCAGGAAGCAGACAACCGAACAAAAATAAACAAGTAAACAAACAAAGAGACAAACCACTAAGCAAATACATTTATATAATAATAATATAATAATATTAATAACAATAAACTTTATTCATATTATATTTACAGACCCGTACGAGCACATCAAAGCCACACGTAAGCTTGTAGGGTGTCGCCAGGCGGCACCGAGAATCTAAACAGACAATATACCCAATAGAAAATGAAATATAACAAGATTATGGTTGGTTGGTTTATGGGGTTTAACGTCCTAAAGCGACTAAGGCTATGAGGGACGCCGTAGTGGAGGGCTCCGGAAATTTCGACCACCTGGGGTTCTATAACGTGCACTGACATCGCACAGTACACGGGTCTCGAATTTCTCCTCCAAAAAAATTCAACCGCCGCATAACAAGATTATAGACAGGTGCACTAAAACTTGTACACCAAAATATGAGACAGATATATAATGTAATCAGACAATTACATACGCAAAGCGTAGAGAACAAAAACTTCGCTCTGAAAACTTCGCTATATGCGTTCTGAAATATCTATATTAGGCAGGTAGCGCTTGTCCACTCGTGTCACATCCGTCGTATGAGTAGTTCTGATCCCTAAGCCACAAAGTTGACTGCCTGATAAACCGTACTTGCACATTGCTTGCCGCGTGAGAGGGTGTACGCAATGGCGAAGGAGTCCCTCCGTGTGCGCAGGTAATGGCGCCCGTGCTGTCGGCGGCCATGTTCTACGCCATGTGCAACGCATTCTCGCGCTGCTGCCCTCCCGACAGCGTGACCATGCCCTGCCGGTGCTCGGGTCCCAACACCTTCACCGTGCTCACCTGCGACGGGCTCATCTCGACGCGCCAGGTGGAGAGGGTGAGAGCGTCCCCCTCTCTCTTAACACGTCCTTCCTCTCAACGTCCCGGGCAGCCCCTGCGGAACTGTGTGCCGTCATGTATCAATCTCTTCCTCTAACACCATGTTGGAGACTGTTCTGAGATACTCTCACACTAATGGAGCCGAACAGGGTTGATGCAGGCGATTTTCGCACAGGGTTCCAAAGCGCAAGGACCATGTGCCTTATAGACGTCTAAAGGCCGGTTCACATGCAAGCGACTGAGCGATTGAGCGACGCGTCGCTGCGAAAATTTCCAACTTGTTGAAACCTCGCCGCTCGTCGCAGCGACGACTCAAAACAGGTTTTTCCGTCGCGGCGGCAGGATTCGCTACCATATTCGCTTGCATGTGAAACAGGCTTAACAGTCAGCCATGCGGTGGTTTCGACGCCACCAATCTCACCATTCAGCGCTGTTAGTGGGCGCTACTCTTTTAAGGCTCGTTCAGGCTTAACTAGAACGCGGTGATGTCTATAGAACTGCAGTCGTTGCGCAAAACGCTAACTCGTGGCTGAAGTCATCTATTGCCGGATACAACTGAAGAAAGGAGCAGCAAATGCTCCTCAAAGGAGGCCCTTCAGCCAATAGCGTCACCCAATTTTCATGGCGTCGGGATTAATCAGCTTGCATCCGCAAGCTTGAAATTACAGAAGGTCGCAGATAGAAGCGGATTAATCTCGGCGTAGTCGGAATGACCGTGGGGTCATCAAAATCGGTCAACGCCATTGGCTGGAACGCTTCGTTTGAGGGGCAACTGTCGCTTCGTTCTTGAATTGCATCCGAGTATAGTGTTCATTTTTTTTCTTTCATTGGGATTTTAATGGACAAAAGAAAGGCTTCATTCTTCTAGTGTTCTTATTAGCGTTGTGCAGCCTAGCAGTCGACGGTTTTTACTCACGGTAGTTACTCTATCCCTTTGAACTAAAATCAGTTTAAATTATAGACATGTACTGTGATGTCCATTGCAAAATCATGACTTGGCGGGAACACAAATACATATTAAATGAAAATATTTAATATTTGAATAATATAAGAAGACATTGAAAATACCGCAAGAAAAATGAAAACTACTAGATGACGATGATAGCGTTGATAATGGTGAGGAAATCCCTCACTTTGCGTACTGACTTGCTGGTGACTCCAACCACGTGCTCCTACGTGCCCACTGATTCTGCACACCTAAGGCCACCTAACTGTCCACTTTAAGTACTAAGTGGATCGCCGTCCGCCTCATCACTGTGCTTTGTTGTTCCATCGGAGCGCGATGTAGTTTCTTAGTGCATGTCCTAATACATTATACTCTAGAATAATATATCCACATGGTATCAACATATCTTTTGCAGTATATTAAATTGGTAGACCGAAAATCGGAACGGTGAAGCCCAATAATTGTCAGACGACGGTGCTCTTTCAACCGCCTATAGTGTTAGTTCCGTGTGTTTTGTTGTACTATCAGCTTGATTTAAAGGGAGATGTTCGCTTTATACCCGATTTCTTGCGGCACACCTGAATCTTCAAAGCAATATGCGGCATCCAAGAGAATGAACGTATATTTATTCTTCAGGGTTAAAATTAGTTTGTATACCCAGCAGTGTATGAGTTGTGTGGTCGAGTAGCTTTTCTTAGCCGATGGCCGGTCAATAAGTATGGCGACTTCCACAAGCCCCACCCCCCTCCCATGCTGGAACTGCTCGAACGCGCACATTTTAAACAGTTCGTCTGCATCGCTATAACGACTTTGTTCCAGGTGGCCTCCCGGGTGTCGAGCCACAGCCTGGACTACGGCAAGTTCAGCATGTCCAACGCCAAGGTGATGGCGCTGGAGCGGGGCATGTTCGGCAGCCTCCGCTTCGAGTACATCCAGGTGAAGAAGTCCACCGTAGTCCAGGTGGACGACGGCGCCCTGGAGCCCTCGCGCGACACCCTCCGGCGGCTGGAGATCGTCCACTGCGAGCTCAAGTCGTTCCCCTTCCAGAACGTCTCCACGTTCCCCAAGCTGGAGAGTCTCTCGCTGCATTACAATAACCTCAAAGCCGTGCCGGACTACGCCTTCAGGTTGGCACCCTTTGGATTTCGAACAAGGTGTTGGTGCAGGATGTGAA
The DNA here is from genome assembly GCF_055824585.1 of Amblyomma mixtum. Classification (NCBI taxonomy): domain Eukaryota; kingdom Metazoa; phylum Arthropoda; class Arachnida; order Ixodida; family Ixodidae; genus Amblyomma; species Amblyomma mixtum. The sequence continues at coordinate 87,312,648 of NC_143018.1, forward strand.
ACCGGATATGAACCAAAATATAAGAAAGAAGCAAATGTGATTGCTTAAGTTAATTACTAATCATCATGGCAAAACGAACAAAATGTGATCTATTTATAATGCAATGTTATCTATGGGTATACTTCTTCCGAAACTGACGCCGGAAAGGAAGTGCCCTTTCGCGAGCGTGGTCTAGAGGACGAACTCAGCTAATCTTTCATTGGCCCTAATTTTTCCCGATGCACCTACGCCGGCTTAGTGCCTATTGCTGCAGTTTTCCCACTAAGCCATACTTTTCATCACAGTGTCAAAAATAGGCACCGGAAAACACATCGAATCTCAAGCGTGTTCAACAGCAAGAAATTTCAATCTGAATTTCAAGCGGAACAGTGCTCAGTTGCTATCCGAGAAGACGATACGCTCGTATTTGGTACATTCTGCCGCAATTTTGACTATAATGAAATCACAGTTTCAAGATTTTAATAGAGTTTCCAGGAACGCGCGAAACCACGAACCCCAACATTAACTTTACGGATGTATGGGGTATTTTCGGTTCTACTCAGTATGTTCAGAAGCCGACAAGACTGGATATTACACTTGAGCTCGTGTTACGTAATCATCGAAATGTTGTACCTAATGTCATTGTGTTCCGACTTTAAGTGATCACAGCACTTTTGTTTGAGACTTGAATGTAAATGGTGTAGGCTAACGCCCGAAAGTATTCACCTAGAGCACTTCTAAACGAGGAGGGGGAACTTAGACGCCATCTGTGCAGACTAAGCTTTTTCTTAGGTTAGGTTTATGCACTTGCCTAAAACTAGTTGCCCTGACTTTTTGCGGTCCACCTCCGCACGAAGTTCTTCCTGACCTAGGTTTGGAGGTTTGTGTCTTAGTAGGTTCTACAAACATCAACAACAATTAACTAGAAAAAAGCGTGTGTTAATGGTGAAATACGTAGACACATATGGAGTCAGACGAATGCTTGTTGCAAATATTGTAAACACAGCAGCCTCCTGAACGAGCAAGCGTAAGTGGCAAGAGTAAAAGCAATAAAAAAAGATTTCGCTGCTCTAAATAATAATGAAAGTGTATTCCAAGAGGCTTTTGGAAATAGGCAAGACAAGTAGAAACAACAATACCTCCGTCCCCGGAGTAGTTAGATTGTGGGGTTAGATAGCTGCATACCGGGATGGTTAAAAGGTAAGATGCATTTAAGCCGGTGTTTTCTCGAACAGCTTTGGGATCTTCTGTATTAAACCTTAAGCGCTCCACTAATGTAACAGGTATGCATAAATATCAGCATAATTTTATCGAGTGTCCTTAGGTGGGCCGGATACCTAGAATGTTCCTGGCCGAATATCGCCATTTATTATTGCACTGAGTGTCATTACTTAATTGCCATATATAAGCATGCATCATAAGCAACCCTTCTCTGCAAATATGGTGGGATTCAGAAGTACGGTAAGACGACCAAAAATCAATTAAAAGTATGTCGCTGCCCGTAACACAATGACTACAGAAAGTACTCTTCAAGTCGACATATTTTGCCTAGACTTATTAAGCAAAACACTATACCCAACAATTCTGGACAAAAGTATTTTTGATCAGGGAAAGAGTTTATGAACGCAATATTTTCATATGGTTTACATCAAAGATCAATATATTCGCAGATTTCCCGTCGACAGGCGCGCATTTTTTAGGTATTAACGTTTTTGCGATCCTCAAAAGCGTTTCTCATAGGTTTTTGTATGGTATTCTTAACTGCTCTATGCGAGCTATGGAAGATCTTAAAAGGAAAGATTTTGCAACACATAGAAAGAAATAGACCATTACCTTTAATATTTCCATAACAGTACCTTATAATTTTCCAGTAGTCATAATGCTTCTTCAAAAACGTTGGATATGGAGCTGGGACATGTGCTGATATACTGAGGCTCCACCCCATTCTAGAAGAATAAGAATGGAGTGGGGCGCATATGGCAGGTTCTCTCAGATCATGAATGGCAGCTTACCAATATCCCTCAAGAGAAAAGTATACAACAGCTGTATCTTACCGTTACTCACCTGTGGGACAGAAACGTGGAGGCTAGCAAAGAGGGTTTAGCTCAAGTCAAGGAAAACTCAGCGAGCTATGGAAAGGAAAATGATAGGTGTAATGTTAAGAGATCGAAAGCGGGCGGAGTGGGTGAGGGAACAAACGCGGATTAATGACATCCTAGTCGAAATCAAGAGGAAGAAGTGGGCTTGGGCAGTGCATGTAATGCGAAGGCAAGATAACCGCTGGTCCTGAAGGGTAACTGAGTGGATTCCAAGAGAAGGCAAGCGTTGCAGGGGGCGGCAGAAAGTTAGGTGGGCGGATGAGATTATGAAGTTTTGCGGGGCTACGGTGGCCGTAGCTGGCAAAGGACAGGGTTAATTGCAGAGACATGGGAGAGGCCTTTGTCCTGTGGTGAGCATAGTCAGACTGATGATGATGATGACTGAGGCTACAGCATCGACGTCCATTAGCTAACGTCTAAGTTCACTTCAGCAGCACCAACTACATCCCCTCCGCCTGGTCACGCAGGTACAACCCTGGCCTGAAGAAGGTTGACCTGTCGTTCAACAAGATCGCGTACGTGGGCAACTACGCCTTCTACTACGTGCCCTTCCTGGAGGAGCTGAACCTGCGCAACAACAAGCTCAAGGTGCTCAACAACCACGCGTTCGCCGTGCACGTCAAGCCCAACAACGACATGGTGCTCGACCTGTCGCACAACCAGATCGTGATCATCGCCGACGACGCCTTCCACAACGAGAACTTCAAGGTGCTCAACATGTCCCACAACCGGCTACGCACCTTCAACGAGAAGCACTTCCGACCTCTACTGGTGCGCATGGCCGTCCAGCTAGAGGGAACCATCGACGTCGAAGGTGAGCGAATCGAGCTAAGATAAAAATCAGCGGGTAAACTAAGCTAAACCATAGTAAGAGCTGTGGTTTACCTATAGTAGAGCTCAAGCGTATCTGGTTGGTTCAGCTATATGGCGTAGCTTTTATCCTCCTCTTGCTGCTGCTGTGGCTCTTCCATACTAAATGGCGACGGTAACAGGCTTGCGCTCCGCACTGGTTTTATAGTACAACTAGTATGACGTCACGCCATGCGCCTGGCTGCTGCCACTAGCTCCCAACGGTGACGTCAGGCCTCTGCGACTAGACAACCAGCTTCCGCGCGCGCTCGGACAAGTTTTAGCATCGTCGCTAAAATTTATTCCAGGAGACCCCTCATAATACACAGATCTCACTGTAAGACAACAATGCATTCATTATGGTTACATTGCCAGCCTCTTCACTCTGTTCGCAACTGGACCACGCTGTACAGTTCTGTTTCATGTACTGTCCGCGATGTGGCGCCACTTACGGGAGCGATGGGGCTCTTTCTGGTCATAGTACACACTGAGCATGGGGCTGGTGCGTGGCCGTAGGTAGTTTCAGACGTTCGTGTGACTTTATGAATGTCGCATATGCTTAATCATTCGAACACATGTTTACCTGGTAGAGTACAGTACGGTCCACTCTTAAAGGAAACATGCGATCACGTGGCCTCCCCGCTTTGCGGAGTGCTGCCGCCGAGAATTTTATTTCAAGGTTATTTATTTATTTATTTATTTATTTACCACCACAATATACATGGTGACAGGGTGCCCATAGTGAAAGCGGCCTCTTGGACCGCTTGACTTGGCCATGGACACCCAGCTGCGAACTTTGGCAACAAAACCGTGCCACACTTTCAAACTAAATACAATATTGCAAAAAAATCGCGACAGGTACTTTCCGCAAGAAAAACAAAATGACAAACAAAGCAATGAAGAGTGCAATACAGTCAATTCGGTTCACAGATTCAATGCAGTATCTGTAAATAAAAAAAAATATTCTAAAACCTTTCTGTGTGAGGTGGTTTTTAGGTCAATGTCACTGACACGAAGAGCATTTAGTAGACGCGGTAATATGTTTTCAAGTGTTTGACAGCCATATGTTGTTCTGTATGTTTTAATGTGCCACTGATCGACGTTTCTTGTGTTGTGTACTTTATAGCTTACTTCAATGTTGGAGAGTTCATGAAGGAAGGACGTGTGATTAATAATTTCGCGCTTCAGTGCGTGGCTGAGGCGAAAGGTGTACAATTTAGTTACCGGGAGTATTTTGTATTTATAAAAAAGTTCTTGTGTATGGAATGTTCTAGAAAAATTTTCAATTATTCTGATAAAATTTTTGTGTAATACGAGTAGCTTATTGATGTTTTTTTGCGAAGTTTTTCCCCACACTAAATTACAGTAATTGAGGCGAGCACTAAAGAGTGAATGATATATGGCCAGCAATGCTCTTGTTGGCAGTAGTTGGCGATATCTGCAAATTAAACCAATAATTTGCGACAGTTTGCTGGCAATAAAATAGGCATGGTCATCCCAAGTAATTTTTTCATTAAATAGAACGCCCCAGTGTTATAAATGTAGGTACTATATCTACATGAGCATTATTGAAGCAAATGTCTTTTACAAGTGTAACTTTCTTATTTTTTGCTCTAAAAGTAACTGCTTTTGTTTTCGCGACATTTACCTGTAAACCATTTTTTTTGTCCATTCATATAAATTTGAGAGGGTAGAATTCACTGTATCTATTAAAGTATCTACTTGAGTTCCTGAAAAATATATACTGGTATCGTCAGCATATATTATGTATTTTGCAGGGGCGATTTGCACAATATCATTAATAAAAATATTAAAAAGAAAAGGAACCAGTATGCTTCCCTGGGGAACACCGCGGTGAAGTGATTCTATTTCCGATATATACCCATTATTACTGACAGCTTGTCTGCGATTACTCAAGTAAGACTGTACAAGGGATCCCGCGTGACCTCGGAAACCGTAGCGGTCAAGTTCGCGGATTAGTAATGCATGATTCAACAAATAAATTTGTGGGAGTTATCGGCACAAAACGCATGCGCAGTAAGCATGGCGGCTGCTCTTTCCGCGCATGCGCTTCATGCCGCCTGTTCTCACCGCATCTAGGCAGCAGGCCTTCGTGAAGCGCGGAGGCCATGCGATCGCATGTTCCGTTTAACAATGGACCGTACTGTACATCGTCGCACTGCTGGCATACGCAATAGGCAGATTTTTAAAGCTTCAAATTTATTCAGTAACGCACACAATAATACTGAATACAACAAAATTAGTACAGAAGGGGTCCCATAGTATACGACTCTCGGGGGGACGTCGTAGTGGAAAGCAAGTGCGGCAAAATCATAAACAGTGAAGGGCAGTGCATCAATTAGTTTGCATAAAAATGCAACTTACAAAACAGCAGGAGAAACGATATCTGTGAAAAAAAAACAGAACAAAAAGTATATACAGTAACAACTTTGGTTCATAATACAGACAAAATAAAACTTTAAACAATGGTTACTACTCTTAAGCGGGTGAACTACACAGCGAATGGATTGAATGCTCTTTAATCCGATGGTGAAATGCTCTGTATAAAGAACCGCATCATGCCAATTTGGTCACTCATTTTCAGTGGTATGTTGCTAGTGACGGTGTGCTTCCTCTTCAAATGTACATACGGATCACGCACGAATTAGGACCAACAAAGAGACACTATAAGAAATGGTAGTAGGAAAAGGATTCATTCTTCTGATATGTTTGCCATTGAAATCAAGGAGGGGTTGCATACAGAAGTGAACTGCGCTCGCAGGATGCTACCAAAATGGCATCTGGATAGGGCTTCAGCTTCCTGGTCTTTACTTTGCGGAGATGCTGGAAACACACACGCTTCGTTCGACACGACATGATAATAAGAGACTAGGGGGCGATTAGACTGGGAATCTTTAAGTGGTGGATCAACTACGGCAGAAAGCAAAGCACATACAATTCGTTACAAATGGACAAAGTAGAGAGCACCGAAGGTTGGCCTTGGAGCTCATTACATGGATCTCAATGGTTGTGAATTACTCTACATTCGCTCCTGTAAGCTACTCACGTTTCATTAACGCTGCAACCGTTGCATCATGCGCCACAACACGCTTACAGAAAGCATAAAAGAAAAGCAAATACGAAACGACGCCAAGTTAGAGACCACACAACCGCTGTTTGAAGAAAGGGGAGCTCCGCAGCAAAGGGTTCTATCGGTGTGGTTGATCGCGTGAACCGCGCACACCATGTGTGTGCCACTGCAGAACGCATCCGCATCCGGTCGTGCGGAAACAATGAGCGTGAGGGAGTTCGTGATCGCCGGTGCATGACAAGCGCGGGAGACCCAGTGCCGGCTCCACTGTCTCGCTGCCACAGGCGGCCTTCTTTCAATGCTGCCGCCCGGACGGCGAGTGCCAGTTCCCGGCAGTGAAGGGAAGCCGTGGCGCCCGTCGCTGCGCTGAATCACCCGGCGATTGTACCGGAAGGGGGGGGGGGGGGGGTGCGAGCGTGTTTTCACCGGGGAGGAACCATTCACGTGCGGTGGGGGATGACGACGCGTTGATTAGCGCCTGCAGAGTAGACACTTTCTGAAGGCACAACTTAAGGCTGCAGTGAAGCTCCGCCCACATTGAGGACCGGCGCGTGCTGGTGCTGGCACCAGGAGTGCATCATCAGGTGGTGCCCGCACGCAGTGCGGCAACTTTTGGAATTTGGAGGGGGGGGGGGTCAGTTACTCTTGTCACCGATTGTACATGCATGTTTGCGGGGCAAGGTTTGGAACTTGGAGGGGGGTCAGTTACCCTTGTCACCGATTGTACATGCATGTCACGATTACAGGGTGTTTGCGGCAAGGTTTGGAACTTGGAGGGGGGTCAGATACTCTTGTCACCGATTGTACATGCATGTTTGCGGCAAGATTTGGAACTTGGAGGGGGGTCAGTTACCCTTGTCACCGATTGTACATGCATGTCACCATTACAGGGTGTTTGCGGCAAGGTTTGGAACTTGGAGGGGGGTCGTTACCCTTGTCACCGATTGTACATGCATGTTACCATTACAGGGTGCTTGCGGCAATTTTGGAGCTTGGAGGGGGGTCAGTTACTCTTGTCACCGATTGTACATGCATGTTTGCGGCAAGGTTTGGAACTTGGAGGGGGGTCAGTTACCCTTGTCACCGATTGTACATGCATGTTACCATTACAGGGTGTTTGTGGCAAGGTTTGGAACTTGGAGGGGGGGTCAGTTACTCTTGTCACCGATTGTAAATGCCTGGCACCATTACAGGTTGTTTTACCTCAGACTTTACGCGATTTTTAAAAATAGGGTTTTTGAGTTAGAAGAGCACTTTTTTCAGCATAGTATTGTCAGAGGTGTAGTACATGAGAATACAGCAAAGACGTCTTAAGTAGCAGGCCGGCGAACTAATAATGAGTAGTTAATTTTTTAGCTATTACTTATAATTTCCCGAATTATTGAGAGGCGTATAGCCCATCGTAAGTATTATCCATATCAGCTTTTAGAATTTCGAAAACGCGGTTATCGTCGACGCTGTGGCTCAAAAAATTTTGCCAATTGCGACGAGTTATGAGCACTAGAGAAGTTGCTTTGCCCGCAATCTTCTCGAAAGGGCATCCATTCTGGCTCAATGTAGTCAAAATTTGTTGGGCCATATCGCCGAAGATAACCGCATTTTCGAAATTCTAAAATCTAGTATGGGTATTACTTACTTTGTTTATTTATTTATTTCATTACCCTAAGGGTCCGGCTGGGCATTATATAGGGAGGGAGAGCAGATAACAAAGTTGTACAAGGGTTCACTTCATACATAATATAAATACTGGAAAAACAAGAATGAGAGAAAAAAAGCGTGAATGATTAAAATGGGTCGGTATTATACATCGTGAGCATGGTGCAGTGCGCAGTAAACAAAAAAAAAACGGCGAGCTGCACGCCTCTAAATAATTAGGGAACATGGCAGCAATAGCTGAAAAGTTAACTATTTAATATTAGCTAACCAGTCTGCTATTTAGGACATGTTATCTGTATTCTCATGTACTACACCGCTGACAATGCGGTGCCGAAACAGCGCTCTTCTAACTTAAAAGCCTATTTAAAAAAAAACTGTGTGAAGTCTTAGGTATAACACACTATATACTGATGCACAGGATGTACATGTAAATAAATGTAGGCAGGTTGTATAACCCATAGTCGTGTAAATGTGCAAGCGCTACCAGTACGAATGTTCTTGCGGTTGTACAACGCAGTGCAGGCAGATGAGAAAAAATGTAAATGAACGATTTATTTCTTCCAGTTCCCATTTTTCTCTGGTCTTTGCCCCTCTGGAAATGGTTTGGGACTCACTCAAGATATTGGAAACCCGCGAAAATTAAAAAAAAGAATGCCTATGGGTTGAGTGCTCAGCACGGAGTCGAAGGCCCTTGGTTCTAGTCCCGCACCTTGGGAATAAATTTTTTTTTGCTGATGACGTCAGAGGCTTCCTGGTCACCACTTTATCTCATGGCCCACGCTGACGTCAGGCGAGACAAGGGTGACGTCATCTGAAGTTTTTCAACGGGGACCCCTGCTGCTAGTCAAGAACGCCGGACGCCGGGTTCCATTGCCGATGAGCTATACCTATAATGCTTTCGCATTAAAAAATTTGGAGGAGGCTTAAAGGGTCAGTCTACTGAATTTTATCGGCCATATTTTCTTTGCGGCAATCGATAGTTCTTTTCCGAAATTACCGTTTAGCCAGGTGTGGTGCCAAGAAGTCGGGTAGAACATTTTAAAGTAGAATTTATTGGTGTGGGAACACACCTGTATGAGATGGTAGACTCATCTGGCAACCATGAAAATACATACCTGGTAGCAGTTTATAAAGTGCAATTTTCAAGCGCTGAGATGATTAAAAGATACTGGTGAACAGCGCAAAAAAGGCGGGACAACGACAAGACAAGCGCTGACTATCAACTGGGTTTATTGAAGGACGGAAGGGTATATATACAAAAACATAACACAAAGAAGTAAAAGGGCCGTGAAAATCAAAACCTATGTCACATGGGAATTGATGTAAGCTAATTCCTTGTTGCTAAGTGCCACGGAAGGACTGCTGATGCATTCGTCACCTTGCCTGTGGATGTAATGCGCTTCCATTATTTCGCGCGTGAGCTTATCATTATGGGGGAACAGAACTTCGGTTTTCTTGTACTCCGGTGCGCACTTGCACTTTTTGCAGCGGAACTTTGTGCGCGGAAGCCCGCCGTCTTGTTCCGATTTCCTTTCTTGCTCCCTTTCATGATGGCATTTGCACTTTTCACAATGAGCGGCAACGTGGCTAAGAGGTCACTTTTCCTTGTGTTTTCATGCTCCATGAGCCTTTTCTTTACGCATCTGCCGTTCTGCCCGACGTAAACAGCACCGCAAGAGAAGGGAATTTGGTACACCACGTTTTCTGCACATGGTACAGAGGGTGAAACTTGGCGTACCTGGCAGCCTTCCTTCTTCTCTTCCTTAGCCTGTGCAACCTGCTTGCACATGGAGCTCAGTTTGTGGGGAACAGAAAACACAACATCGACATCATACCTGCCGGCAACCTTCTTGAGACCGTGAGACAAGCCGTGCGTGTAAGGAACCACCGCTGGTCTTTTCACCTTCTTGCCTTCATTGGGTGGGCCATTTTTTACAAATTTTATGAGCTTTTCGGAAGCCCTGGAAATTATTTAATCCGGATAACCATTTGCGCGTAATGCAGATTACAATGCAGGTTTGCAGATTACGCGCAAATGGTTATCCGGATGAAATAATTTCCAGGGCTTCCGAAAAGCTCATAAAATTTGTAAAAAATGGCCCACCCAATGAAGGCAAGAAGGTGAAAAGACCAGCGGTGGTTCCTTACACGCACGGTTTGTCTCACGGTCTCAAGAAGGTTGCCGGCAGGTATGATGTCGATGTTGTGTTTTCTGCTCCCCACAAACTGAGCTCCATGTGCAAGCAGGTTGCACAGGCTAAGGAAGAGAAGAAGGAAGGCTGCCAGGTACGCCATGTTTCACCCTCTGTACCATGTGCAGAAAACGTGGTGTACAAAATTCCCTTCTCTTGCGGTGCTGTTTACGTCGGGCAGACCGGCAGATGCGTAAACAAAAGGCTCATGGAGCATGAAAACACAAGGAAAAGTGACCCTCTTAGCCACGTTGCCGCTCATTGTGAAAAGTGCAAATGCCATCATGAAAGGGAGCAAGAATTCATAATTCATAATCATATTTCAGAATTCTTGGAGAAATATAATATACTTACGAAGCATCAACATGGTTTCCGAAAAGGCTACTCTACAAATACCCAATTGGTTCTAACAGTGCATGACTTTGCTAAAGCAATTAACAATGGAAAACAAATAGACGCTGTTTTTATGGATTTTTCAAAGGCTTTCGACAAGGTGTCTCATAAAAAGTTACTTCACAAATTAAGCGCAATACTGAAAAATTCTCAACTAATTAACTGGCTTGCGGCTTATCTTGAGAACAGAGAACAATTTGTTGTTTTTAATGACCACCATTCAGAACGACTTTCAGTTGGCTCTGGCGTCCCGCAGGGCTCGGTGCTTGGGCCTCTTTTGTTTCTTTTGTTTATTAATGATGTACTGCATGATATTCCCGTTAAGGTTAAACTTTATGCTGACGACTGTGTGTTGTACTCGGAAATAGAGAACGCCGCTGACCAGGAACTGCTGAACAATACCTTAGGACAAGTTGTTGCCTGGTGCAAAGCTTGGCAAATGTCAATTAATTTTCAAAAAACTGTTTTTATGACCATTACACGCAAGAAGCACAAGCTTAAATATCCATATGCTACTAACGACATATTTCTCTCCGAAGTAACACACTACAAGTATCTAGGACTCTGGATCACTAATGATCTCACTTGGACTAAGCACCTTGAATATGTAGTAGCTAATGCTAACCGCAAATTATTCTTCTTGAGGAGGGCTTTGAGACTTTCCACCCCTTCTGTCCGTCTGCTCGCATACAAAAGTGTAATTCTGCCGATACTAGATTATGCATGTGTAATTTGGGACCCTTTCACCAAGACTAACATCACCAAGATGGAAATGGTGCAAAGAAAAGCAGTTCGCTTCATATATAATAGCTTTGGACGTACATCAGTAACCGAACTACTAATGAAAGCAAACCTGCCACCATTAACGCAAAGAAACCGTGTATCACGACTAAAATTCCTCTTTCAACTTATTAACGGTCATTATAAAACCGACCTCACGGGAATAATTAGTTTTTCATCTGGGTATTCTACAAGGCAGAGACACAGTCGCACAATAACCGCCTTTAGCACCCATAATAACTGTTTTAAGTATTCTTTCTTTCCCCGAACAGTAACTGAATGGAATCTACTAACCAATGATCAAATTTCAAAATCATCACTGTCGGCATTTGTTTTAGGTATTGTTTAGAAACGTGTTGTCTTTAACTGTTTATACGCTCCATGGATCTAATTTGTATTATATGCTTTGTCTGTGTTATTGTTTTCATTATGTATTTATTGTATCCCACCCTGCTAAAATCCCCAAAGGGGATTGCAGTATTGATAAATAAAATAAATAAATAAAATAAATAAGAAAGGAAATCGGAACAAGACGGCGGGCTTCCGCGCACAAAGTTCCGCTGCAAAAAGTGCAAGTGCGCACCGGAGTACAAGAAAACCAAAGTTCTGTTCCCCCATAAAGATAAGCTCACGCGCGAAATAATGGAAGCGCATCACATCCACAGGCAAGGTGACGAATGCATCAGCAGTCCTTCCGTGGCACTTAGCAACAAGGAATTAGCTTACATCACTTCACATGTGACATAGGTTTTGATTTTCACGGCCCTTTTACTTCTTTGTGTTATGTTTTTGTATATATACCCTTCCGTCCTTCATTAAACCCAGTTGATAGTCAGCGCTTGTCTTGTCGTTGTCCCGCCTTTTTTGCACTGTTCACCAGTATGAATGCAGACCAACTCGCCCAGACCTCAGCCTTACTAAATGAAGAAATTGGCACTGAAAGGACATTGGTTATTTATGACGGAGTTATTAGAAGCCATATTTTGTCATTAATAAAATAGAGTAACGTGAGCACCATGACCGTGCGAGGGTGCGGCAATCGATCCAATCCAAGACGAAGGGGCGTCGCGGTGCACATGGTATCTTGTTTGACAGGCAGTATGTCAAGCTTGCAGAATCTGAGCTTAGTTGAAAATAGAATACTGTCAAGGATGAACGAACAAAACTTTAACCCATATGAGTCAACTTCACGGTGGAAGATATTATTCCACCGTGGTCAATTTCGAATAAACGCGGTCGCGACAGCCGTAGTGATGACGAGCGTAACGACGATGCCGACGATTTCCGCGGCGTGGCGGCAAACATGGCGGCGCCCCTCGAAGCCGGACCTCTCGCTTCGGACTGAATTCTCGTTGCTGCTGCCTTTTTCAGAGCGTTCACTGGCCATAAATGGATCATCGGTCTTTCGCTTCGTCTCACCTCGCCTATAAGAAAACGTATAAGTGATAAATTTGCTTTATTTTTCTAATTAGAGTGACGATTCTGCCGCTTCTAGTCTTAACAGGAGAGTCGGTTTGTTTACAGTAATCGTTCCCGTCCTGACAACCAGATGACGCCACCATAGGCTGAGTTTATTTTCGTCTCTGCTAGCATACGCTGAACTAAAAGTGGGAATGCGCCTTCGTTTAGCGTACGTATAACTATAAATATTCATGTGATTTACAAAAAAAGCGAGCGGTACGCCTTATACAGTTTACTAGAACAAGACGCACGTTTCTGTGACACTGGGGAATACTAACGGTGTGCAGTATATTCACTTATGCTTCTACAAAAAACGTCTACTACCTGCTGCAACAAAATGACATTTGGGGTCGCCACCATGCATTTTTACGTGACTTTTAACGCCAGATTAAAATATAAATTCCTGCCTAAACCGGGCGGAGTTCCCTTGCTATTGACGTTATTGGGTGCCAACTACCAGAATATGCCATTGTTTGTACACTCATCTCCGTGAGTTTAAGCTTCACCTTTGAGAGTAGAATGCGACAGTTTTATCGGCTCCTCCCGAAAGGGTAACTTGAGTCTCAAGATGATGGTGGTTGGCGCCACCACGGACCCTTAGCCCCACACCAAAGCTGCCGTTCGAACCGCGGCGATAGGTTTTAAGGCGAAGGGTAGAAACCATGAACGGTGGCGGTAAGGGCCATGGTCAAGCTCCGGCCGACGGGCTCCCCGTTTATTTACCAGTCGGGGGGCTCCGGGACCTTGCTGTGAATAAGACGGTGAAACACGGACCACATTTTAGAAACCGTCAGCATACCGATATCGCATGAGTACTTCTTCTTCCGAAAAACCTGATCGGTCCCTGAAAAGGAACCGCACCGATGAAAGCTTCACCAAACCCTACCTGACTGCTGCTGCTGCTGCTGATGATGATGACGATGCATTTTTATGGCGCAAGGGCACCTGTTGCCAAAGACCGCCATGGCACAAGGCATTTCCTACTACTCAAGGTGTGGTCAAAGACCCATTTCCCAAGCATTTATTTTACCCTAAAGAAGCCGAGCACTAGGGGGGGGGGGAAAGCTTGTACCCATTGTATCACCGGTGGGTACCCGGCAGCACTGGGGATCGAACCTCGCACCTCCCTCATTGCAACCACTTTACTCATTTCCTGGTTATTCACTTTCTCGTAGATAACGACCCAGTTGTTGCAATGTCCGTTTTTGTTATCCTAGAACCCCCTGAGAAAATTATTGGAAAAAAATATGAAACAAAAAACTTTCATCTAGTGACCTTCTAATTGAAGTCTCCCAGAAAGATCACTCTGACATCCTTCGTAGGCATAAGCAGTTCTGTCACTTCCTGGTGCCCATCATTACCCCCCCCCCCCCCTCCCCCCGCCCCGCAACCTGAACACAGTAAAAGGTGTCATATCAGAAGATCTGATCTGTGAAACCGTCTCTGAACTCCTAGAAGGCTTCCGAGATCAAGTTGTCATTGTCTTTCACTATATTACCAAAGGTGGAACGGTGACGAGATGGTGACACCCCATATCGTCACAACATTTGAGAGGTACCGTATACCTGGCGCTGCGAAAGCAGGATTCGTCCACTGTAAAGTCTGTCCTTATATCCCAAACCTGAGAAGATGCTTCAACTGACAAAAGTACGACACGGATCCAAAACATATCTGTAAGGGATCGGTAGCGTTCGCGGGGGTCATTGGAACGCGGCTGGGGGCACTCAAAGCGGAGCGTCTCCTTTCTTGGAACGCGGCCGCTCGCGAACGCGCCGGGAAGTACGGGTGTCCACCCGCCCCGCGGAACCGATTCGCGCACGTTCTGGCACGAATGTGTATTTGTGTTTTTAAGCATGAAATGCTTTTAGCCCCCGTTGTCGGCAGTGTGGTGACGTCGCGCCGAGACCGAGATCCACTCATCCGGGCACTGAATTCCAGTCATCCGGGCTCTGAAACGAGAACATCCGGGCACCGTACGAGACAACGAGAATTAACGAGACTCTGTAAGCCCTCCTACGCGTCCGGCATGCAAGCGCCGGTTGGTCTCCAAAGGAGTCACAAAAAATAACTACTGCCAGTGCCTTCTCAATGTTTATCAAGATATCAGTGGAGCTGTGGGTTTGATAATGCACGGAATTATAATTTCCGATTTCTGATAACGCGTGCAAAGAGCACATAAATGCCACGATACACTTGGTTGTCGTACGTGATCTCTTAGGGGCTTCGCGCATCGAAGCAAAGCCGCGCAGGCGGACAGGGGCCCGGGGGAGAAGCGCTGCGTTCAAAGGGCAAGGCATCGCGCCGAACGGGTGGTGGCGTTCCTCCCTTCCTTTACGGTGCGGTTCGGGTGTCCACCGAGATGGCAGAGAATTACTCCGCCATTTCCTTTCCTCAAAAAACCTTGCGTTCAAATGGCAAGGCATCGCGCTGAACGGGTGGTGGCGTTCCTCCCTTCCTGTACGGTGCGGTTCGGGTGTCCACCGAGATGACATTAGGCCCGTAAACATTTCATGCTTACCCTACTCTCGGTTACGGGAGAGGCAGAGATTTTTAAGCATGAAATGCTTTTAGCCCCCGTTGTCGGCAGTGTGGTGACGTCACGCCGAGAACGCGAGCCATCATCCGGGCACTGAAATCCACTCATCCGGGCACTGAATTCCAGTCATCCGGGCTCTGAAACGAGAACATCCGGGCACCGTACGAGACTTAACGAGATTTAACGAGACTCTCTAAGCCCTCCTACGCGACCGGCATGCAAGGGCCGGTTGGTCTCCAAAGGAGTCACAAAAAATAACTGCTGCCAGTGCCTTCTCAATGTTTAGCAAGATATCAGAAGCTGTGCGTTTGATAATACACGGAATTATAATTTCCGATTTCTAATAACGCGTGCAAAAAGCCCATAAATGCCACGATACACTTCGTTGTCATACGTGATCTCTTAGGGGCTTCGCGCATCGAAGCAAAACCGCACAGGGGCCCGGGGGAGACGCGCTGCGTTCAAAGGGCAAGGCATCGCGCCGAACGGGTGGTGGCGTTCCTCCCTTCCATTACGGTGTGGTTTGGGTGTCCACCGAGATGGCAGAGAATTACTGCGCCATTTCCTTTCCTCAAAAAACCTTGCGTTCAAATGGCAAGGCATCGCGCTGAACGGGTGGTGGCGTTCCTCCCTTCCTTGACGGTGCGGTTCGGGTGTCCACCGAGATGACATTAGGCCCGTAAACATTTCATGCTTACTCTACTCTCGGTTACGGGAGAGGCAGAGATTTTTATTTTTATTTTGTGGTGGAGAGAACGTTCTACTCCGCACATGCTGGCACGACCGTGCGTTTGTTTTTCTGGAAAGGGTGTTACCCTACGGTAGTTGGAGGGCTGACCATGCTCTCGATTAGCCAATGATATGAAGAATGTAGAATGATTGGGTGCTACGGAATGTGGGTCGGACATTTAGGGCTCTAAAACTGGGCCCCGGAGCCGGAAGCGGGGTTCTGAGCTAAGGTGAGATATGCTACGCCGAGTAGGGGCCTCCCCTAGTATTAGCCAGTTCCGCCTTTTGGTTGTTTGTCTCTTTACCGTTGTATCTAACTTTTATATTCTGTAAATATTTGTATATAAATCTTCAGTTATTGCCTTTTTTATCCCTGCATCTCAACTGATCAACTGATCACAAGACCGTCTCTGACGGGGCACCCCTGGTGCAAAGATCAAGCTTCAGTCTTCGAGTTATACCAACCGTCTCTGGCGGGGCACCTCTGGTGCAAGGGAAGAAAAGAACCTGTGAAACTTTACTATATCATCGAAAGCTCACCTGTCCGAAGTGCGGGGCCCATAAGCACCAAACTGATAACTGCAGTGCCGCTCCGTAGGCAGAATATCCGAACTGTCACGGGCCACACGGCGCGTATTCACGAACATGGCATGCATTCCAGAACGAGAAGAATGTAAATCAGATCAAGGTAACAGGAAACATAACAATCTTTGAAGTTCGGAAGGAGGTCTCGCTTCTCTCCGGAAGATCTTACGCCCACGCAGCGCGCCAGGGGGCCAGGCGGCGTCTCGTCACGGTGGGCACGCAACACAGCATCGCTGATGCGCGCCCATGTCGGCCCCCAACCAACCTTCACCAACCTTTCGTATCCCAGAGGTCAACTTTTCACAGACCTCTGGGAAAACACAGGCAAGCGAGAGGGAGTCTCTCCCTCTTGACAAATCCACATCTGCTTCTACGTCTCCAGCGAAAGCAGTGGAGATGACACCGAGGGAGTCCCCGAAAGAGAGGCGGAGATTCCTGGACGGCCTTATACCGAAAAGACATCTGCCATTTAAGCCGCCTGATAAAGGCGGCGATACCTGAATAACACCTGCTAGTCTTCGCTTCCTCAGTAGGCTGTCGAGAGCATTATCCACTGGGACTGCCGAGGGCTACTAAGGAACCTGGACGACATATGTGAAATACTCACGCAGTATAAACCACACATACTTTGCCTACAGGAAACGCACTTAAACCCAACAAAAACTTTCTCGGGAAATATATAGTACGCCGGAAGGACAGTCAAGGCTGTGCCCACTCATCAGGAGGCGTTGCTATTGTGGCTCAGAATTCAATTCCCTCTTAACTGGTTTAGATGCAGTGGCAATACGAGCCCAAACTTTTGGCAGATTAATAACTGTATGTACCCTGTATATCCCACCAGATCATCACCTGCCACCGCGGTGGCTCATTGGTTATGGTGCTCGGCTGCTGACCCGAAAGACGCTTGTTCGATCCCGGCCGCGGCGGCTGAATTTCTTTGGAGGAGAAATTTCAGAGGCCCGTGTACTGTGCGATGTCAGTGCTCGTTAAAGAACCCCAGGTGGTCGAAATTTCTGGAGCCCTCCACTAGGGCGTCTCTCATAGCCTGAGTCGCTTTGGGACGTTAGACCCCATAAACCAACCAGATCATCACCTGTCCATTGACGAACTTGAAAAACTTATTGACCTGCTTCCGGAGTCCTTCCTATTGGTTGGCGATTTTAAAGCACTCCACCCATTGCGGAGACGTACAGTGGTGAGCAGCCTTGTCTAGAGCGCTTGAGCAGTGCGCACTTGGTAACAAAAACCGAAATTAGAGAGCAGCCCCTGATTACAGGGCAAAGTTTTTAGTGCCTGCTTTGTTTACGAGGCTATCTGGCGCTACTTCCGTGCAAGCGTTGCAGCTGGACCCTAGAGGCTGCCACAAAATCTGGATTTGTTTGCGAGAAAGTGCACCGCCCGAGCGCTCTAGACAAGGCTGCTAACCACTGTACTAGAACCGATTCTCGAGGAGCGATAATTGAAACATTCATATTCTCGTCTTGCTCATGCTTATTCTGTAGAAGAGAACCAACACACTTTAATGCACCACGCAACTCAAACTAAGCTATAGACCTTGCTATTGGCTCTGCATTACTCTTGGCAGCTACTGAGTGGGCGGTTTTTCGTAACCTTTATTGAAGTGACCGCTTGCCCATTTCTTTAAAATGAATAGAAAATATAAATCTGAAGGTAAATAATCCTAGGAAGTTTAAGGAACAGGTTGCTGACCAGAAGTTCTTCTCGAACTTCTCTGCATTGCTCTGTTCACGAATTAGAGACCTAAGCATAGATGAACCTCAACCCTTGATCACACATCATATTATAGATGCTGCACAGAAATCCATTCCACAGACATAAGGCAAATTGCAAAGCCAACGAAAACCACTACAGAATGCACACTGCAAGAAAGCTCGTCAGAACCAGAATGATGCTGGTCAAATTTCAGCCGTTATCCTACGGTGGACAACTTAATAAAGCAAGCTAAAGCAAATGGAAGGCGTACTCGATGTATATCCAAACGGGAAAGTTTGCAGTCGTTTCTCTCCTCTGTAAAGCACCCGTCGCGGTGGCTGCGTGATTAGCGCGCTCGGCTACTGAGCCGGAGTACCCGGTTTCGATGCCGACCGCGGCAGCCGTATTTCGATGGGGAGAAACGGAAAAGGGCGCCCGTGTGCTGTGCGATGTCAGTGGCCGTTAAAGATCCCCAGGTGGTCGAAATTATTCCGGAGACCTCCACTACGGCACCTCTTTCTCTCTTTCTTCTTTCACTCCCACCTTCCTCCCTTCCCTTACGTCGCGGTTGAGGTGTCTGCCGATATATGTGAGACAGATACCGCGCCATTTCCTTTCCTCAAAAATAAACCAGTTTATAAGCCACGTTGTTGTTGTTGTTGTGACTGAGAGAAGGATGAAAAGGAAATTGCACGGGCCTGCCTACTGGCTCGAGCCAAGCCACCACCGCTGCCACGTGCATATAGAGGAGAGTTAAAAGATCAGAGGAAAGAGAAAAAGGAAAGAAAAGACGCGCGTCGCAGCAACAACTGCGTCCGCCGGAGCGGACGCTGCTGAAAAAAACAGCTAAGCGGCCGAAGCCGCGCTCGCCGAAGCGAGGACAGATACCTCTATAAGCCACATTGCAGCGAAAAGCTGTTATATAGTAGTAGCGCCGAAGTCCGTCGTCGTCGCTCTTCGACAGATGGCAAAACTAAGAATAGAAAGACAGCGCAGAAACACGTTATTCGTTGTATGGAGTGTTGGTTTTGATAAGAAATTTTTTGCTGGATGTGGAAGGCAGGTTTAGTGACTGCTGCGCAGAAGCGTCTCTCAGAATTCTGCGAGTGAAATGGCTAAAATTATTCTCGCAGCCTTCACGTATTTCTGCGCTGATCACGAGCGCATGTTATAGGAAATGGCTGAAATGACGTCTCCTTCGGACTGTTCCTGGACTGGTGCGCCGCCTTCTTTGTCGTGCACGAAGGTCGGCTGGTTATGCCGGCGCTGCGGTACCGACCCCCCGCTCTCTTTACCGACTATGCTATTTTGTTCGAGGATGGTGGTGTATAATTTTGTAAGAGCAAATCACCCTGAAAAAGATCCTTGCCCCCCATCCCGCGCATCGCTGGCCTCGGGAGGCTGATTCTTCTTTGTTCAGTGTTCGTTCTATGCACTATAGGCTGTAATTTGCGATATGTACGGTGTGTTAAAATAAGGTCATGGTGTTTCTGGGTGGCCACCCACTTTGTATACATTTGTTTTGCCCTCAGTCATGAGTGTGTTTCCAATGTTTTGTTTGTTTGCACTGTTCAATAAACTTCCCTTTTACTGTGTGCATCGTTAGCAGCTGTTAAAAATATGCGTAACTAGTTGTGACAGGAGGCCAGCCACCGATACCTTGCGACTGTCTGAAAATGCCCGTTGGCGTTGGAAAAAAAAAAAATCAGAGGGGGGGGGCACTTTGTTGGCCTAAAAAAGTGCGGGAGGCGAAAGCCTTAAGCGTAGTGTTGCTGCTTGTGTCACTGATGTGGAGTTAAGATGTGATGCTTCGCCTCTAAGAGTGGAACGCGACAGCGTCTTGCAACGCTGCCAGGGAGTCCACAGAACGCCATCGCCCATTCGGTTCTACGCCTCGCTCGACGGTAAATTGGTTTTTGAGGAAAGGAAATGTATCTCTCTCGCATATCTCGGTGGACACCTGTACCTCGCCGTAACGGGAAGGGAGGAAGATGGGAGTGAACGAAGACGCCGTATTAGCTAGACGCGCCTTCGTTCATTCCAAACCATCGAGCTGGCATGGCTTAGTGGTAAGTGTGCTCGTCTCGCACTCCCGAGACCCTGGTTCGATTCCCCAACTCGACCAATTTCCTACTCGGTTTTATTTATTTATGTGGTCTGACTAGAAAGTTTAATTAGGCTAATTGGTCTTTACCATTGTTCTAATGCCATGCATCATGTCCTGTCGCTCACCTGTCAAGGGATGGAACTCTCTAGAATGTTCGACACAATGTCTATGAAATGTCTATTAATGATGGTTAATGATAGTTAAGCATGACTTGCACATTTCGTGATTCTAGTTAACGTATGGTTAGCGATAGTTAACGTGACCTTAACTAGTACACTGATTAATTAGTGTTAGTTAAGGTACAGGCGCAGTGAAGTCCCACATGCCACTTCTTAACTACTACTAATTACCAATTAGTTATTTAGTCATTAAGCAGAATGATATAATCATGAAATCCCTTTATATCATGTTGCGATGTCTTTCGATTGCACC